>NC_138886.1:89344007-90544007 GCF_965194825.1 Balaenoptera physalus | reverse complement strand
GCTAGTGGTTTATCAATTTTGTTTATCTTCTCAAAGAACCACCGTTTAGTTTTATTGATCTTAGCTATTGTTTCCTTCATTTCTTTTTCATTTATTTCTGATCTGATCTTTATGACTTCTTTCCTTCTGCTAACTTTGGGGGTTTTTTATTCTTCTTTCTCTAATTGCTTTAGGTGTAAGGTTAGGTTGTTTATTTGAGATGTTTCTTGTTTCTTGAGGTAGGATTGTATTGCTATAAACTTCTCTCTTAGAACTGCTTTTTCTGCATCCCATAGGTTTTGGGTCATCGTGTTTTCATTGTCATTTGTTTTTATGTATTTTTTGATTTCCTCTTTAATTTCTTCACTGATCTTTTGATTATTTAGTAGTGTATTGTTTAGCCTCAATGTGTTTGTATTTTTTACAGATTTTTCCTGGAATTGATATCTAGTCTCATAGCATTGTGTTCAGAAAAGATACTTGATACGATTTCAATTTTCTTACATTTACCAAGGCTTGATTTGTGACCCAAGATATGATCTATCCTGGAGAATGTTCCATGAGCACTTGAGAAGAAAATGTATTCTGTTGTTTTTGATGGAATGTCTTACAAATATCAATTAAGTCCATCTTGTTTAATGTGTCATTTAAAGCTTGTGTTTCCTTATTTATTTTCATTTTGGATGATCTGTCCATTGATGACAGTGGGGTGTTAAAGTCCCCTACTATGATTGTGTTACTGTAGATTTCCCCTTTTATGGCTGTTAGCATGCTTTTGCCTTAAGTACTGAGGTACTCCTATGTTGGGTGTATAAATATTTACATTTGTTATATCCTCTTCTTGGATTGATCCCTTGATCATTATGTAGTGTCCTTTTTTGTCTCTTGCAATATTCTTTATTTTAAAGCCTGTTTTGTCTGATATGAGAATTGCTACTCCAACTTTCTTTTGATTTCCATTTTCATGGAATATCCTTTTTTGATCCCCTCACTTCCAGTCTGTATGTGTCCCTAGGTCTTAAGTGGGTCTCTTGTAGACAGCATATATACGGGTCTTCTTTTTGTAACCATTCAGCTAGTCTATGTCTTTTGGTTGGAGCATTTAATCTATTTACATTTAAGGTAGTTATCAATATGTGTGTTCCTATTACCATTTTCTTAATTGTTTTGGGTTTGTTATTGTAGGTCTTTTCCTTCTCTTGTTTTTCCTGCCTAGAGAAGTTCCTTTAGGATTTGTTGTAAGGCTGGTTTGGTGGTGTTGAATTCTCTTAGCTTTTGCCTGTCTGTAAAGGTTTTAATTTCTCCATCTGAATGAGATCCTTGCTGGGTAGAGTAATCTTGGCTGTAGGTTTTTCTCTTTCATCACTTTAAATATGTCCTGCCACTCCCTTCTGGCTTGCACAGTGTCTGCTGAAAGATCAGCTATTAACCTGATGGGGATTCCCTTATAGATTATTTGTTGCTTTCCCCTTGCTGCTTTTAATATTTTTTCTTTGTATTTAATTTTTGATAGTTTGATGAATATGTGTTTTGACATGTTTCTTCTTGGATTTATCCTGTATGGGACTCTCTGTGCCCTCCTGGACTTGAGTGACTCTTTCCTTTCCCATATTAGGGAAGTTTTCAACTATAATCTCTTCAAATGTTTTCTCAGTCCCTTTCTTTTTCTCTTCTTCTTCTGGGACCCTTATAATTCGAATGTTGGCGTGTTTAATGTTGTCCCAGAGGTCTCTGAGAATGTCCTCAATTCTTTTCATTCTTTTTTCTTTATTATGTTCTGCAGTAGTTATTTCCACCATTTTATCTTCCAGGTCACTTATCCGTTCTCCTGCATCAGTTATTCTGCTATTGATTCCTTCTAGAGAATTTTAAAGTTCATTTATTGTGTTGTTCATCGTTGTTTGCTTGCTCTTTAGTTCTTCTAGGTCCTTGTTGAACGTTTCTTGTATTTTCTCCATTCTTCTTCCAAGATTTTGGATCATCTTTACTAACATTACTCTGAATTCTCTTTCAGGTAGACTGCCTATTTCCTCTTCATTTGTTTGGTCTGGTGGGTTTTTACCTGGCTCCTTCCTCTGCTGCATATTTCTCTGTCTTCTCATTTTGCTTAACTTACTGTGTTTGGGGTCTCCTTTCTGCAGGCTGAAGTTCATAGTTCCCGTTGTTTTTGGTGTCTGTCCCCAGTGGGTAAGTTTGGTTCAGTGGGTTTTGTAGGCTTCCTGGTGGAGGGAACTGTTGCCTGTGTTCTGGTGGGTGAGGCTGGATCTTGTCTTTCTGGTGGGCATGACCATGCGCAGTGGTGTGTTTTGGGGTGTCTGTGAACTTATTATGATTTTAGGTAGCCTCTCTGCTAATGGGTGAGGTTGTGTTCCTGTCTTGTTAGTTGTTTAGCATAGGGTCTCCAGCACTGTAGCTTCCTGGTCGTTGAGTGGAGCTGGATCTTATTGTTGAAATGGAGATCTGAGAGAGCTTTCACCATTTGATATTACGTGGGGCCAGGAGGTCTCTGGTGGACAAATGTCCTGAACTCGGCTGTCCCACCTCCGAGGTTCAGGCCTGACACCCAGCTAGAGCACCAAGTCTGTGATTGTGGAGGTTTGGTGAATCCAAAATCTGATGTAGTAGGCCAGCAGGCCAGAGACTCTGGGAAGAGTTCTCTTAATCCATTTTTAATTAATTTATGTATATAGTGTAAGTTAAGGGCTCAACTTCTTTGTTTTCATGTGGGTATGCAGTTTTCCCAACAGTATTCATTGAAAAGACTGTCCTTTCTCCCATTCAATTGTCTTGGCACCTTTTTCAAAAATCATTTGCCCTATCTTAGCCTATTTGGGCTGCTATAACAAAACTGCCATAGTCTATGTGGTATAAGAACAAACATTTATTTTTGACAGTTCTGGAACCTGAGAAGTCCAAGATCACGTCACTGACAGATTCAGCATCTCACTTCCACATAGATGGCTGTCTTTTCACTATAACATCACATGGCAGAAAGGGCAAGGGAGGGGACTTCCCTGGTAGTCCAGTGGTTAAGAATCGGCCTTCCAATGCCAGAGATGGCGGTTCGATCCCTGGTTGGGGAACTAAGATCCCACATACCACGGGGCAACTAAGCCCATGCACTGCAACTAGAGAGAAGCCTGCATGCTCTGGAGCCCATGTGCCACAACTAGAGAGCCCACGCACCACAACTACTGAGCCTGTGCACTCTGGAGCCCACATGTCACAACTAGAGAAGCTCACACGCTGCAACTACTGAACCCATGCACCACAACTAGAGAAGCTCATGTGCCACAACAAAGAGCCCATGCACCGCAACGAACACCTAGCTCAGCCAAAATAAAATAAAAATAAATAAATAAACAAATACCTTTTTTTAAAAAAAAAGAAAGAAAGAAAGGACAAGGGAGCTTTCTTGGGTCTCTTTTATTTATTTATTTATTTATTGCCTCACTGTAGAGTTTGTGGAATCTTAGTTCCCTGACCAAGGATTGAACCCGGGCCACAGTAGCTGAGTCCTAACCACTGGACCACAAGGGAATTCCCTCTTGAGTCTCTTTTATAAGGGTATTAATTCCATTCATGAGGGCTCCACCTCCCAAAGGTCCTACCTCCTAATAACATCACACTGGGCATTAGGTTTTTAACATATGAATTTTGGGGGAGCATATACATTCAAGCCTTAGCATGAGCATATATTGGAGGGTTTATTTCTGGGCTCTCTATTCTATCCTGCTGGTCTATATGTATGTCTTTATTCCACTACCACAATGTTTTGATTACTACACCTTTAAGGTAAGTGTTGAAATCAGGAAGCGTAAGCCTTGCAGTTTTGTTTTTCTTTTTGAAGATTGTTTTGGCTATTTGGAGTCCCTTGAGATTCCATGTGAATTTGAGGATAGATTTCTCTATTTTTGCAGAAAACATAATTGGGATTTTGATAAGGATTGCATTGAATTTGTAGATCATTTTGGATAGTATTAACATCTTAACGATGTTGAGTCTTCCAATCCTTGAACATGGGATGTCTATTTATTTGTCTTTGTTAATTTTTTTCAGCACATTTTGTAGTTTTCAAGTCTTTCACCTCCTCAGTTAAGTTTATTCCTAACTCTTTTGTTCTTTTTGATGATATTGTAAGTGGAATTGTTTTCTTAATTTCCTTTTTAGATTATTCATTGATATTTTGTAGAAATGTTCTGGCTAGAATTTCCATTACTATGATGACCAGATGTAGGGAAAGTCTTGTCTTGTTCCTGATCTTATATGAAATGCTTTCAGTCTTTCAATATTTGAGTATGATGTTAACTGTGGGGTTTTCATACATAACCTTTATTATAGATGGATTATTTTGTATATCTGTTAGGTCCAATTGGTTGATAGTGTTGTTCAAGTCCTCTATTTCCTTACTGATATTCTTTCTGGTTTTTCTATTTATTATTGTAAGTGCAGTGTTGAGGTCTTCAAATATTATTGTAGGACTGTATTTCTCCCTTCAATTTTTTCAATGTTTGCTTCATAGCTAGATCTCAATGTTACTACAAGCTGGTCTGATAGTCACAGCCAGGCCATTTTGTTCTCTTGTTGGACATAAACTATCTCACAGAATACTAACTTCAGAGAAGATTACTCTGAGACCATGAAAAATTGAAACAAAAACAAGGACACTTCATAATGTTGTCTAAGCACAGACAAAAACAAGATTGCTTTGCCACTCACAAAATAATTATCAAATTGCCACTTCCGACAGATTCCAATCTAGAGCAAATCCCCCACTCCCTGAGACTCTACCCCAAAATCATTCAAAGCCCAAATCCTATGATAGGTTCTAACTCCTCTTACTAAGACACCCTATGGTTCCCCATGATGTTCTTCATCCTATATTCATTGTAATTGTTTAACTACAGGTGTGTTCCTAGTGGTCTTTAACTGAAGGGCTGTTAAAGGGTCCCTGGTGAAGAGGTTCCTGAGCACTGAATCAGGCCCTACCTCAGGGCCCTGTACATGATAGGGAGGTCATATCTTTGTATGCAAACACCTGGGGAAAAAATACAGATTAGAAATGTGATCAAGAGAACTAAGACTGAATTTTATATTAACCTCAGATTTAATATGCACCTGCCATTTGGCAAAGGCTCAGCTTCCATGAAAGGAGTGGCTGACCTGAGATTTGGGGGAGTTAAGGAGAGGGGCCTGGGACAAAGAGGGCAGATAGTGGAGCTCATAGGAGGCCATAAGGCATATGCCTCTTGAGAGTTCAGAGTTCAGACAAAGTCTGATTTCCCAGATGCCAAGCTCTTTGCCCCTAGCCCTTACTTATCCAGTTTCCCTCTTTCCCTCTGCTGACTGGAAGCTGTATTTTTCATATAAAGCTGTATTTCTGGTATAAACATATCTCAGCTATTGTTTTTTTTCCCTATTATTGAAGAAAAAATTATTTGGACACATTAAAACAACAAGGCAGACTTTATTCTGGACCATTATGATAGGTGCATCATTTACACTGACTACTGCAAAGGGGTTTGCAGTAGGGGAGAGGGATTGGGCTCAACTCTGAATACCCCAAGAATAAGAGGGGGATTTATAGCCAAGGAGCAGGATGATGGAAAACTACTAAGGAAACACCAAGCCTAGGGGGAATTCTTCTTCGAGGATGCAACAAGATTCTTGCCCAAAACCAGCCAGGGTGATAAGATATGGAGAGTGAGGATGAGTAATTTGATCAGATATTAAAGGTGATCAGATACCAAGGGTGGGAGATTTTCACTCTAGTGTTCTTGCTAATACCAGACTAAGCAGTCCAAGAACAGAGCCCAAGGTTGGGGCCTAGTGGAGAAGAGTGCTCAGAGGAGCCTCATTCAGGTTTGGTCCAGAAGGGACTTTGTCACCATCCTGATGGCTCTGGAAATCCATGAGGGTAATGAATACAACACAGAGGAGAGTTAGCCAGGTGGATTAACTGCTGGGCTTGGAAGCCTTTCTGATAGTCGGTTTTTCTTATGTGAGAAATGAGTCACGTATGGGAAGTGCTGAATACAGGCCCTGTTACCTGGGGCTCCCATCTGGACTGGTCCCCAGGCCCTAGCCTGTGTCCCTACAGAGCCCACCATCCTGCCACAGGTCTGACTTTTCCAGGTGAGAGATTTTCTTTTCCAGATCTTAATCCCAAACTTTCTCCTGAACGATTCTGGACCCGAATCCACCCGCCTCCCATTCTCCTCCCTCCAGAGAGAATCCTTGAGGTCCCCGGGAGACGCCTACTCCGTATGGAAGAATGACCTTCCCAATATGACTGTCTCAAAGCAAAAACTATGAGTTGGGCGCTGTCGTCTTGTTCCTGGACACGAGCAGCAGAGAAGGAGGGCTGTGGGGGTGCGGGTGGGGGGCATGTTTGTTACTGTTGGCAAGGAGTCCTGCGGTCCCAGTGATCAGTGCACAGCCTCAGGCTCGTTCTGACAGAGAAGAGAGGTTCCAAAAGCGAGGGTCATTTTGGAATTCCGTGTTTGTTATTGCTGGGATCAGTGTAAGCACAGAAATCTGTGGTCCAGAGAGTGTGATGGTAACACTCAGTGATAGTCAGGCAGTGATGGTTGAGTTCGGGAGTCACTGAGGGTGTTCTGTGCTCGCTGATGGGGTGGTAAATTTTGGTTCCAGGCTAACCAATTTGTCTCGGTTAGCCCAGAAAACCCAGGTGGAGCCATGAACGTAGCTAATTCCATGCAAATCAGAATGACTGGTCTCTCTCGTGAGTGCATTGATTGATGGTGTCCAGATCACTGATGCAACACCTGTGAGGTCAATGTAGGCTCACTAAGGATGACTGTGTCTCCAGTGATTCAGGCTCCTGTGATGTGAGTGACAGGGATGTGTGGGCTTGGCGATGTGGGGACACTAATGTGGGGCTTCCTGCTCGCTGATGGCATGGATGTCGGGCCAAGAATGTGGGCTGTATGGGATAGTAACACTGGTTTGGGGGCATCAGTGAGGAGAGTCTGTGCAATCGGTGATGGCTTTCACTGAGTTCAGTAATGAGAGATTCGTGGCTGTAATAATTGGGGTCAGTGAAATTTAGTGAGGAGGGTCCATGGGTTCAGTGATGAGGATCAGGTGAGGTCAGTGAATGTCTGACTGATTGGGGGTAGTCATTAACAGGGTCAGTTGGTAGAGACTTTCTTGATACCCTGATCACAAGTATAGATTTTAATAGTTATTAGTACAGTGCATTCATGTGCTTAGTGCTAAGTTATTTGTCTCCCTTTAACTCATCCCCAATTTTTTTCATAATTACCACCTATGAATTTTTTTAAAGTTATTTTTAATTTACATTCAATAAAATCAGCTCTTTTTGGTGTAGTATCCATGCGTTTTTTGTAACCATCACCACATTCTAGTTGCCTCATGAATTGTTTAGATCTTGGCTCCACCCTTTATGACCTTTGTGACCTTGGGCAGTTTTCTTTGACTCTCTGCATCTCCACTGAGAGAATTAAATGAGTTAATACATGTGTATGGCATAGAATAACTGCTCAACAAATGTTAGCTATTAAGCTAATATACCTTCTATTTTATTTTCTTCCTCACAGATGGTAATTTTTGTAACATCATCCACTATTTACTGAACTGAAATGTCAACTTTTATGTTAATTAACTTATGAGAATTTGATCACTTTATTTCCCATGTTGATGACTGAATGGATTATGAGCTGGATCTGCAGCAGAGGGTACATGGCAGCTTCACTTAAGTCAATGAACAGAAATATTTGCCTTCCTTGCAGTCCTTTGCTCAAACTCCTCTATTCAGAAAATATTTATTGTGCACCTATGTGAATCAAGAACCAGTGATCCCTAAAATTCATATGGAACAAAAAGGTACCCCGAATTGCCAAAACAATTTTGACAAAAAAGAAGAAAGCTGAGGTACCATCCTCCCAGACTTCAGACTATACTACAAAGCTACAGTAATCAAAACACCATGGTACTGGCACAAAAACAGACACATAGATCAATGGAACAGAATAGAGAGCACAGAAATCAACCCATGCACCTATGGTCAATTAATCTACATCGAAGGAGACAAGAATATACAATGGAGAAAAGACAGTCTCTTCAACAAGTAGTGCTGGAAAAACTGGACAGCTACATGTAAAACAATGAGATTAGAACATTCCCTCACAACATATACAAAAATAAACTCAAAATGGTTTAGAGATCTAAATGTAAGACCTGAAACCATAAAACTCCTAGAGGTGAACATAGGCAGAACACTCTTTGACATACATTGTAGCAATATTTTTTGGATCTGTCTCCTAAGGCAAAAGAAATAAAAGCAAAAATAAACAAATGGGATATAATTAAACTTAAAAGCATTTGCACAGCAAAGGAAGCCATAATCAAAATGAAAAGACAGCCTACAGAATGGGAGAAAATACTTGCAAATGATGTGACTTACAAGTGGTTAATATCCAAAATATATAAACAGCTCATACAACTCAATGTCAAAAAAAAAAACCAAACAACCCAATTAAAAAATGGGCAGAAGACCTGAAGAGACATTTTTCCAAAGAAGACTTACAGATGGCTAACAGGCACATGAAAAACATCCTCAACATTGCAAATTATTAGAGAAATGCAAATCAAAGCCACAATGAGATATCACCTCATACATGTCAGAAGGGCTATCATCAAAAAGTCTACAAATAACAAATGTTGGAGAGGACGTGGAGAAAAGGAAACCCTTGTACACTGTTGGTAGGAATGTAAATTCATGTAGTCACTATGGAAAACAGTATGGAGGTTCCTCAAAAAACTGAAAATAGAACTACCACATGAGCCAGCAATTCCACTCCTGGGTATATATCTGAAAAAAATGAAAACACTAATTCAAAAAGATACATGCACCCCAATGTTCATAGCAGCACTATTTACAAGAGCCAAGACATGGAAGCAACCCAAGTGCCCATCAATAGATGAATGGTTAAAGAAGATGTGAAAATATATATATATATATATATATATATATATATATATATATATATATATATAAAATGGAATATTACTCAGCCATAAAAAAGAAGGAAATTCTTCCGTTTGCAACAACACGGATAGACCTAGAGAATATTATGCTTAGTGAAATAAGTCAGGTAGAGAAAGGTTTCTTTTTGAGGTCTGGAGACATGTTTCAACAGTAAAATTTTGTATTTCATTTCATCCCTATGTGCTATCAGCCAGACTTGTGGGAGCCTGTGTTCACATCTCTGCCCTACACATGAGGCAGGGTGGCAGGCCCATCTGGGGCAGGGTCAGGGTTTTGTTTTCACTGAAAGAGGTTACATTTGCCTTAATAGGGCTTTAAGTATCAGGAGTGCTGGTTGCATGTTAAGTTATGTGGGTCACCTGTGACATGGACAATCTCTAAGTCAGGCTGTTTGGGGATTAAATGAGGTGCATCATACCCCATCATACAGAGGGTGTGGCCTGTGCCAGATGCTGTGCTGAGGGCCTCACAAGCTCTCACAAGGGCCTTATAAGCTCATCTTCCTGTTCTCCCGGCCTGTAGGTCCTTATCTTCTGGCCTCTCTTGGATCCCATCTGCCTGACTCCAGAATTGATTTGATGGTGTTCTTCTTGTTTAATGACCTGCAGCATGCCTGCCTCTGTTATGTGATTGTTCCTGCAGAGTACCTGGGTCAGGCACAGCCCCCATGAAGCCTCTTCTCCTTTAGAGTACCAGGGATTCAGCCTGGGTGCTGGTGGCTTCCCTTGTCTCAAGGTCCACAGTAGAGGATCAGATAGGGTAAGGACCAGGGAAAGCCCAGGAAGACACCCTCACTCAGAGGCAAGGACAGTGAGGCCATAGTGCCCACCATTCCTCCAGATTGCAGAGGATGACCCAGACTCATGTGAGTTAAGCTTTGTGTTTACACATCCACACCTATCACTCTTTGCTTGCCAATGGATTTCAGGAAGTTTTTGCAGTTCCATGCAAGGGAAAGGCAAAAACAGGAGGTCTTGTGATTGGGGAGTAAGTGGTACAGAAAAGGTGTATTTAGAGAACATCAACTCAAAGGAAAGACCAAAATCTCCTAGGAAATTGTGGGGGAATTTTTTTTTTTTTAATAAATTTATTTATTTATTTATTTTTAGCTGTGTTGGGTCTTCGTTTCTGTGTGAGGGCTTTCTCTAGTTGCGGAGAGCGGGGGCCACTCTTCATCGCGGTGCGCGGGCTTCTCACTATCGCGGCCTCTCTTGTTGCGGAGCACAGGCTCCAGACGCGCAGGCTCAGTAATTGTGGCTCACGGGCCCAGCCGCTCCGCGGCATGTGGGATCTTCCCAGACCAGGGCTCGAACCCGTGTCCCCTGCATTGGCAGGCAGATTCTCAACCACTGCGCCACCAGGGAAGCCCGGGGGAAATTTTTTATGAGACTTAATTTTGAAAAATCAACTGGAGATAATGAAACAAAGTTTATCTTTTTAAATAAAATCAGATTGCATTGCAACTTTGCACTAATTCTGAGAAAGGACAGAGAATGAAGGGGCTTGATTGTTCTTTAACTTTGTAATGGAAAATTTCAAACATACACAAAAGTTGAACTAACAGGAACCTCTGTGTATCATTATCCATCTTCAACCATTGTCAACTGTGTGATTGTCCTTTACTGGGTACAATTTCCCCCACAAAATTAGATAACCACGTCTGCAGAGGCACATTCAATGGTTTACATTGTTGGCAGTTCCGAGCAGTGAAATAAGGAACTTCCTCATACACATGTCAGGAGGCAAGTAGATTTTATGGTTGGTTCTGGCAGCAAGATTATGGCATTGAAGTGTTTTCAAGATGCCAATGGATATAGTCAACCTGACTTCCCATTAACAGTATGAGAGACTGTGCCTATGATACTAGCCATTGCGTTGAAAGAGGAGTGTTCATATATGCTATTATATACTTGAACTGTCCCTGTCAGAATATATAAGAAAGTGGTAAGAGTAATTGTTCTGATCACAGTTACCAACGAATGGGGCCTAGAGATGGGAGAAACAGCTTACTTTTTTCTGTACCCTTTTCTACTTTGTAAATTTTGTGGGTATGTTTGTGTGTTTGTGTGTTTTACTATGCATATATTATTCAAAAAGATGAATTAATTTCAAGAATTTGGCCAATCTAAAGGGTTATGTCTCATTTTAATTTGTATTTCTTAATGACTTTTGAGTTTGAGCCTGTTTTGTATGTATGTGTTAACCATTTGTATTTTTGTTTCTATTGACTGGATTTTCATGGCCCATTGTTTTGTGTTGTTTATTTTTATTGAGTGATAAAAGCACTTACATATTTTGAATAGCCACCAGCCCTCCTTATTTTGAATGAGTTCCAGATGTTTTCTCCTAGGTAGTTATTTTATTTTATAGAGAGTTTGAATTTAAGTTGGGTTATCTTTAATCTTTTTCACTATTGTTGGTATACAGAACTCAATGGATTTTTGTATATCAATTTGACATCTAGCAACCTTGCTAAACTCTCTTGTTAAGTGTAATCATCTGTTCACTCTGTGTAGACCTTTATTTCTGTGAATCTTGAGTATTTATTTCTTCCTTTGCAAACCTTTTTTATTTCTATTTTTTAAAAATCTTACTATGAAGTCTAGCACCTTCAATACCGTGTTCTGTAGCCATGGTGATTATGGCTGTCCTTGTCTACTTTCAGATTTTATAGGGAATGTTTTGAACGTTTCACTGTTAACTGTAATGATGCTGCTATGTTAACTATAATAATGATGATTTTTGCCTACCCAAAGTTTACTAACAAATTATCTTTTTTTTCTCTAGAAGCTTTATACTTTTAAACACACTAGTTTACATCTTGAGTTAATTTTTGTATGTGTTATAATTATTTTTTCTTCCAGTTTTATTTAGATATAACTGACATGTATAATTTTAAGCTGTACAGTATAATGATTTGACTTAAATACATCATGAAACAATTATCACAGTAAGTTGTTTATTGAACATCCAACATCTCATATACATTAACATTAAAGAAACAGAAAAAAAATTTTTTTCCTTGTGTTGAGCACTCTTAGGGTTTACTTTCTTAACAACTTTTTATATATAACATACAGAAGTGGTAATTAAATTTATCATGTTGTACATTACATCCATAGTACTTATTTATCTTATAACTGGAAGTTTGTACCTTTGACTACCTACATTCAATACCCCCTCCCACTACCCCCTGCCTCTGGTATCCATAAATCTGATTTCTTTTTCTATGAGTTTGTTTGTTTATTTATTTTTGAAGTATAATTGACCTACAACACTGTGTTAGTTTCTGGTACACAACATAGTGATTCAATATTTCTATACATTTCAAAATGGTCACCATAATAAGACTAGTTGTCATATGGCACCATACAAGATATTACATAATTATTGACTATATTACCCACACTGTACAGTATTTGTCTTTCTCTGTCTGACTTATTTCACTTAAATATTACCCTCTAAGTCCATCCATGTTGTCATAAATGGCAAGGTTTCATTCTTTCTTATGACTAATATTCCATACAGCATATATATGGGTCTTGTTTTTTTTATACATCCAGATACTCTCTTTCAATTGGAGCATTCAGTCCATTTACATTTAATCATTGATAGGTATGTACTTATTGACATTTTATTCTTTGTTTTGGGGTTGTTTTTGTAGGTTATTTTTTTTGTCCAACTATATATGCAATCACTTTTTTTCAAGTTTTTCAATTGAAGTATAGTTGATTTATCTTTTTTGTTCTTCTTTTGCTCTCTTCACTTATGATTTGATCTTTAGTGTTATATTTGGATTCCTTTCTCTTTTTTGTGTGTGTATCTTCTATAATTTTTGGTTTGTGGTTACCATGAGGTTTATACATAGCAATCTATACATATACATGATTATTTTAAGTTGCTGAACTTAATTTGAAATGCATTTAACAACCCCGCATTTTTACTCCTCCACCCCACTTTGTTTACTGTTTTTGACATCATATTTTACATCCTTTTGTTTTGTGTATCCCTTAACTATTTACTGTGGAGATAGATGATATCACTACTTTTGTATTTTAGCCTTCCTACTAGCTTTATATGTGGTTGATTGACTACTGTTTTTGCCTTTTCCAATGACATTTTTCCTTTTGAATTCTTCATATTTCTAGTTGTGGCCTTTTCTTTTTCACTTAAAGAAAAGATGTTTTGTGATGCCGAGCTCTTTTAGCTTTTGCTTGCTTGTAAAACTTTTGATCTCTCCTTCAAATCTTAATGAAAGTAGAGTATTCTTGGTTGTAGGCTGGGTAGAGTATTCTTGGTTGTAGACTTTTGCTTTTCATCACTTTAAATATATAGTGCCACTCCCTTCTGGCCTGCAGCGTTTCTGCTGAAAAGTCAATTGATAGCCTTATGGGAGTTCCCTTGTACATAACTTCTTGCTTTTCCCTTGCTGCTTTTAATATTCTCTCTTTATCTTTAATTTTTGACATTTTAATTATAATGTGTCTTGGTGTGGTCCTCTCTGGGTTGATCCTATTTGGAACTTTCTGTGCTTCCTGGACCTGGATGTCTGTTTCCTTTCCCAGGTTAGGGAATTTTTCAGCTATTATGTCTTCAGCTATGTCCTATGCCCGTTTCTCTCTCTCTGCTCTTTCTGGTACCCCTATAATGTAAATGTTAGTATGCTTGATGGTGTCTCAGAGGTCTCTTAACTGTCTTCATTTTTAAAAATTCTTTTTTTTGTTCAGCTTCAGTGATTTCCACTACTCTGTCTTTCAGTTCCCTGATCTCTTCCTCTGTATCATCTAATCTACATTGATTTCTTCTAGTGTGTTTTGTATTTCAGTTATTGTATTCTTCACCGCTGTTTGGTTCTTCTTTATGTTTTCTAACTCTGTTAAAACATCTAAGTTCTCACTCTGTTTATCCATTCTTCTCCCAAGTTCTTTGAGCATCTTTATTATCATTACCTTAAACTCTTTATTGGGTAGATTACTTGTCTCCATTTCACTTAGTTCTTCTTCTGGGGTTTTATCTTGTTCCTTCATTTGGAACATATTCTTCTGTTGCCTCATTTTGCCTAATTTGCTGTTTTTATTTCTATGTATTTAGTAAATTGGTTACATTTTCTGATCTTGGAGAAGTGGGCTTATGTAGGAAACATCCTATGGGATCCACCAGTGCATTCCCCTCTGGTCACCAGAGCTATATGTTCTAGGGATGTCCTCTCTGTGGGCTGTGTGGGCCCTTCTGTTGAGGCAGGCTGACTGCTGTGGGTGTGCTGGTAGGCATGCCTGGCCCATGGTCTGGTTGGTTTCCAGGCTCTGCCTTGTGCAGTGGCTGCTGGCCACTGGTAGATAGGGCCAGGTCATGGCACAGCTGGCTGCATGGACAACTGCAAAGGAAGAGAGTCCTGATCCTGATGCCAGGCTGCTGGTGGACAGAGCCAGGTCACAAGGTGGTTGGCTACAGAGCCCCAGGGGCTTCAAGGGCTAGTGCTGGCCCACAGGTGGGCAGGGTCAAAGCCTGGGGACTCTGGCTGTGGGAGTGGGATCCCAGAGCTGGTGTTGGCCCACAGGTGGGCAGGACCAGTGTCCAGGGAGTTCCTGGGCTGATACCCATGCCCTGTTGATTGAGGCTGCATCCTAGGGCTGATACCAACATTCCGGTAGTCAGTACTGGGTTCTGAGGTGGGTGAAGACTCAGGAGGTCCTACAGCAGCTTGTCTCCTGGTGTAGGGGAACACCAGGGAACACTCCTGTGTTCCTGCCCAACTAGCTCTTGGTCTGTGGCATCCCAGGACTGGTGCCACGGGCTGGTGTGCAGGACTGGGTCCTGGCACTAATAATAAGTTAGAGGGAGGATGCCAAAATGCAATTGCTAGCACTAGTGTCCACATGGTAGAACAAGCTTCCCCAAATGGCTGCTGCCAGCATCTGTGTCCTGGAGGCTCTCCAGGATCAGCAAGTTGGTCTGACCCAGGCTTCTTTCAGATTACTGCTTCTGTCCTGAGTGCTGGAGTACGTGAGATTGTGTGTGCACCCTTTAAGAGTGGAGTCTCTATTTTCCACAGCACTCCCCAAAGTCGCCCCACTGGCCTTCAAAGCCAAGTGTTCTGGGGGCTCATCTTCCCCATGCAGGACCCCTGAGCTGGGGAGTCCAATATGTAGCTCAGACCTCTCATTCCTTGGAGGGAACCTCTGCAATTTTAATTATTTTCCCGTTTGTGGATCTCCTACCCAGGGGTATGGGACTTGACTATACTATGTCTCCACCCCTCCTACCCATCTTGTTGTGGTTCTTTCTTTATATCTTTAGTTCTAGAAAATATTTCCTGCTAGTCTTCAGGTAGTACTCATTGATACTTGCTCTGTAAATAGTTGTAATTTTGGTGCGCCATGGGAGAAGGTGAACTCAGGGTCTTCCAACACTGCCATCTTGGCCACCTTCCTCTGTATGTTGACAGTTTGGTTAAACTACTCCACAATATTGCTGTCTTAGCATCCATTTTGTGTGGCCACACAGCCTGCAGAGACCTTGTACTGACACTAGCCCCTCCCTCCAGCACATGTCCTAGAAAACAGCCCACAGAGTTAAATGTAAGTTGATGATAGAACTCCCCAATGGCCCTTGTGATAATCAGTCTCCTCGCCTCCCAGGGCCTTCCCCTTAGATACGAACCTCAAGGAACATACCAAACCTTTGCTCTTTTGAGGGATTGAATTGACCAATCTGGCTTAGTCTGGGAACCTCAAAGCATTTCACCCAAAGACCCTAATAAAGGCATGTACTAGGTAGTGTCAGGCTTTCTCTGCCCACACTCTGCTTTGACCTTGAAGTGTGACCCCTCTGTCATGTGAGTACTTCCTCCAGAACCTGTGAGAAATAAACTTCTGTTTTGATTTCCTTGTCTTTTGTTGAACCACAGCTCACCATCCAGACATCCTGGGGTTCTACTTAACAAATGTTAATTTAATAAAGTCACAATAGTTACATACTAGGAGTTGAGGCTTACATTTTCCCCCCATACTGATATCTAGTTGTTCTGGCACCATATTTTGAGATGGCTTTTCTTTCTCTATTCAATTGCATTGGTGTCTTTTAAAACAATCAATTGATCATATAATTGTGAGTTGATTTCTCTGTTCTATTCCAATAATCTGTTGTTTTGTTATGTCAAAAATTCACTTCTTTAATTACTGTTACTTTATAGTAATGATTTAGATTAATTAGCATAAGTCTTCCAACTTTGTTCCTCTTCAAGATTATTTTAGCTATTCTAAGTCTTTTGAATTTCCATATAAATTTCCAAATTGGCTTTTTTCTTTCAGTTTTATTGAGATATAATTGACATACAGCACTGTAAAAGTTTAAGGTGTACAAAATAATGATTTGACATATAAATTATGAAATGATTATCACAAAAAATTTAGTGACCATCCATCATCACACATAGATACAAAAGTAAAGAAATAAGAAAAAAAGTTTTTTATTCTTGTGGTAAATCCTCTTAGGATTTATTAACTTAACAACTTTCATATATAACATACAGCATTGTTAACTGTACATATGATGTTGTACATTACAACCTTAGCAATTATTTATAACTGGAATTTTGTACATTTTGACTGCTTTCATCCAATTTCCCCTCCCCTGACTCTGCCTCTGTAACCACAAATCTGATCTCTTTTTCTATGAGTTTGTTTTCTAAGAATACAGTAATTGACCTACAACACTATGTTTGTTCCTGTTACACAACATAGTAATTCAATATTCCTATGCATTTCAAAATGATCACCATGATAATTCTAGTTATGATATGTAACCATACAAAGATATTGCAGAGTTACTGACTATATTCCCTATACTGTACATTTCATACCTGTGACATTTATTTTGCAGCTGGAAGTTTGCACCTCTTAACCTCCCTCACCTATCTCTTTCTTCCCCAACCCCCTCCCTTCTGTCAGCCACCTGTTTGTTCTCTGTATCTATAACTCTGTTTCTGTTTTGTTATGTTTGTTCATTTGTTTTGTTTTTCAGATTCCACATATAAGTGAAATCATACAGTATTTGTCTTTCTCTGTCTGCCTTATTTCACTTAGCAAAATCATCTCCAGGTCCATCCATCCATGTTGTGTCAAATGGCAAGATTTCATACTACTTTATGACTCAGTATACACACACACACACACACACACGTATATCTCACATCTTCTTTATTTGTCTATTGATGGACACTTAGGTTGCTTACATATATTAGCTATTGCAAATAATGCTGCAATCAACACAGGGGTACATATATCTTTTCTAATTAGTGTTTTTGTTTTCTTTAGATAAATATCCAGAAATGGAATTGCTGGGTCATGTGGTAGTTCTATTTTTAATTTTTCAGGAATCTCCATACTGTTTTTCATAGTGGCTGTATCAATTTACATTCCCACCAACAGTGCACGAAGGTTCTCTTTTCCCCACATCTTCGCCAACACTTGTTATTTGTTGTCTTTTTGATAATAGCCATTCTGATAATTGTGAAGTGATAGCTCATTGTGTTTTTGATTTGCATTTCCCTGATGATTAGCGAGGCTGAGCATCTTTTCATGCACCTGTTGTATGGCTTCTCTGAAAAATGTGTTCAGGTCCTCTGCACATTTTAAATTTTTATTTACTTATTTTTTGGCTGCATTGGGTTTTCGTTGCTGTGCTCGGTCTTTTTCTAGTTACGTCACGTGAGGGCTACTCTTGGTTGCAGTGCACGGGCTTCTCATTGTGGTGGCTCCTCTTGTTTCAGAGCATGGGCTCTAGGCACGTAGGTTTCAGTAGTTGTGGCACGCAGGCTCAGTAGTGTGGCTTGCGGGCTCTAGAGCACAGGCTCAGTAGTTGTGGTGCACGGGCTTAGTTGCTCCCGTATGTGGGATCTTCCCAGACCAGGGCTCAAACCTGTGTCTGCTGCATGGCAGGTGGATTCTTAATAACTGCATCACCTGGGAAGTCTCATCCTCTGCCCATTTTTTAATCAAGTTGTTTTGATATTATGTTCTATGAATTCTTTATATATTTTGGATATCAACCCCTTAGATATATTGTTTGCAGATATTGTCTCCCATTCAGTACAAAAAGGGTGTTTGGATTTTGATTGAGATTGCATTTTACCTATGGATAAATTTTGGGAGACTTGACTTCAGTGATAATGAGTCTTTAATTCATTAGCTGACATACCTTCTATTTATTTAGGTCTTCTTTAATATATCTTAGTAATTTTTAATTTTTGGTGTGCAGGTTTTTTGTATCTTTGGTTAAGTTTATTTCTCAGTATATCAAAATATTTTTTGATACTTTTCTAAGAAGTATTGTTTTTTAATTTCATTTTAATGGATGTTGGTAGTATATAGAACTATAATCAATTTTTTATATTGACTTTATTCTACAGTCTTGGAAATTTTCTTTGGTAGTTCATTTGTAAATTCTTTTGGATTTTTTTGCATTCACAATTATATCATCTGCAAATAAAGCCAGTTTTATTTCTTCCTTTTTATCTTTACATATTTTATTTATTTTTCTTGCTGTAGTGTAGTAGCTAGGACCTTTGGTAAATGTTGAATTGAGCAGTGAAAGTAGACATGTTGGCCTTGCACCCCACCTTAAGGGATATTTAACCCTTAACTGTGATGTCAAATGCTTTTCTTACGTCTACTGCAATAATTATAAATTTTCTCCATTATTTTCTTAATTTGGTAGATTGTATTGATTGATTGATTTTTTTTTGCATTGCCTGGATAAAACCTACTTGATCGTGGTGTATAATTCTATTTTTTGTACATGGCTGGATCCAAATCGCTACTATTTTGTTAAGAAGTTTTGCATCAATGATCACGAGGTATTTTTGTCTGTACTTTTATTTTAATGCACTTGTCAGATTTTGGTAGGTAATGCTAGCTTCAACATGAATTGGGACGGACTCATTCTTTACTAATTCTTTTAAAAAGTTTGTGTAAGATTCTCTAAATATTTTAAGGAAATTTACTATTAGGGCATCAGGGCCTGGTATTTTCTTTGTGGGAAAGCTTTTATTCAGATTCTTTTTCTTCAGTAGATATTAGTCACTAAGATTATTTTTGTGTCAGTTTTAGTAACTCAGTAATTTCTTTTAAGAAATTTTTCATTTTCTCTAAATTGTCAAATTTATTGCCAGAAAGTTGTTGGTGATGTCCTTTTATTATTTTTTAATCTGTGTATAATCGTTAGTGGTAATCTTTATTTTTATTTCTATATTTTGTTATTTGTATATTTTTCATTTGTTTAGGTTTGTTCAGGGTTTATCAATTTAATCATTTGAAGGAACCAACTCTTGGCTTTCTTTTAATCGATTGTTCATTTGTTTAAACCTTATTTTCTAATATACATGTATTCATTTTTTGTTGTTTTTCTCTAACTACTGATTTAGCTGCATCTTATAAACTTCAATACGTTGTGTTTTTATTATTCACCTCCAAATATTTCCCTTCCATTTAGAATTTTTTGCTCCATGTGATATATAGAAATGTCTTGTTTAATTTCTAAATATTTTGGTATTTTATAGTTATATTTTCATTGTTGATTTCTGTTATATCTTTATCATTAGAAAACATAGTTTGCATTACTTCAATTCTTTAAAATTTATTGAGACGTATTTTATGATCCAGCATATGGTCTATTTTGGTAAATATTTCATACATTCTGAAAAGAATGTGTATTACCTGAGTATTAGTTGTAATGTTCTATAAATGTCAATTAGGTTAAATTGCTTGATAGTGTTCAATATCTTTACTGACTTTTTGTTTGTTTGATCAAACAGACAAGAGAGTAGTATGAAAATTTCTAACTGTGATTATAGGTTTGCCTATTTTGCTTTTTGTTCTTTCAATTTTGAAGTGACATTTGTTGCATATACATTTAGGATTTTATGTCATCCAGATGACATTATCTTTTTGTCATTTGAAACTTCCCTCTTTGCTAGAAATACTTATGTCTTGATACCTACTTTTTCTCTATTAACATAACCGTACTGGTCTTATAATTAGTGTTTTCATGGTATATCTTTTTGCATCCTTTTACTTTCAACATAGCTGTCCTTAAGTTCAAAATATGTTTCTTGTAGTCAGCATACAGTTGAGTCTTTTTAAAAATTGTGGTTAGATACACATAACACAAAATGTTCCATCTTAACCAATTTTAAGTTAAGCGGTAATAGGTACATTGACATTTTTGTGCAACAATTACCACCATTCACCTCTAGAATTCTTTTAATTTCGCAGAACTAAAACTCTGTATTCATTGTAAAATAACGTCTCATTCCCCCTTTTCCCAGCCCCTGGCAACCACCATTCTCCTTTCTGTCTCTATGAATCTGACTACGCTAGATATTTCACATCAGTGGAATCATACAATATTTGTCTTTTTATGATGGCTTATTTCACTTAGCCTAATGTTCTCAAGGTTCATCTGTGTTGTAGCATGTGTCAGAATTTTCTTCTTTTTTAAGACTGAAATACATTCCATTGTAGGTACATACCACATTTTGTTTATGCATTCATCTGTAGATGCACACCTGGGTTGTTTCCACCTTTTGGCTATTGCAAAGAATGCTGCTATGAACATATACAAGTATCTCTTCAAAACCTTGTTGTCAGTTTTTTGTGTATATACCCAGAACTGGAATTGATATATGGTAATATAATAATTGTATTTTTAATTTTTTGAGGAACTGCCATATTATTTTCCATAGCAGCTGTAACATTTTATATTCTCACCAACGATGTACAAGGGTTTCAATTTCTCTACATCCTCACCAACACTTATTTTCTGTGTTTTTGATAGTAGCTATCCTAATGGATGTGCGGGGGTATCTAATTGTGGTTTTGATTTGCAGTTCTCTAGTGATTAGTAATATTAAGCATTTTTCGTATCCTTATTGCATTTGTATATCTTTTGGAGAAGTGTCTATTCAAGTCCTTTGCCCATTTTTTAATCAGATGGGTTTTTTTGTTGCTGAATTACATGAGTTCTTTATATATTTTGGATATTAATCCCTTATCAGACATATGATTTGAAGATATTTTTCCCCTTTCATCAGTTGCCTTTTCACTTTGTTTATTGTGTGTTTTGATGCACAAAAGATTTAAATATTTATGTAGGTTTTTAAAAAATGTTGTTTTATAATATCTGTCTTTTAATGGCATTGTTTAATTCATTTTCATTTCATATAATTACTGATATGATTCAAGTCCACCAACTTGCAATCTATGTTCTATTTGTCTGATCTGTTCTTTGTTCCTCTTTTTCTGCTTTCTTTTTCTTAATCAAGCATTGACTTTTCAAGTGGTTCTCCCTTTTGAAAATTGTCTCAGGGAATACAATATGTATCTTTAATTTGTAACAGTCGATATTTAATTAACAACATACTATTTCACAAGCAACATAAAAACCTTCCAATAGTATAATTCCATTTAACCTTCTGATCTTTATGTTGTTTTCAAATATTTTACTTCTATATATACATAATAAACCCCATAATACTGTGTTATTTTTGTTTTAGATAGCCAGCTGTCTTTTATATTTACCCACATTTTAAATTTTTAGAAATTGAGTGTAAGTTACATGCGGTGAAATGTACATGAACATAGTATTTACCGTGTGATTCTCTTTTGTGTTTGGCTTCTTTCACTGCACATAACGTTTTTAACACTTATCCATACTGTTATATACATCAATTATTCTTATCTTAAGAGTAGAATTCCATTTTACTTGTATGCTATAATTTGTTCATTTTGTTGTTGGATATTTCAGATGATTACATTTTTTGATGATTATGAATAAAACTGCTATAAACATTCTTGTTCAAGTCTTTTCGTGGACATAAGATTCCTTTCTCTTGGGAATATAGGAATGGAATTGCTGGAATCATAGGGGAGGCTTATATTTAATTTACCAAATCTGCCAGACAGATTTTAAGGTATCTGTGTATGCAACTCCCGCCAGCTATATATGAGCATTCCAGTTGTTCTTACACCATTACCAACACTTGGTTTGTTGATCTTTTTTTAGCTATCCCGGTGGTTGTGCAGTAGAATCTCATGGTGATTTTACTTTGCATTTTCCTGATGACTAAGGTTGAGCATCACTTGATGAGCTTACAGACATTTGTATATCTTGGTATGAGTGTTCATTCAAGTCTTTCACAAAATTTTTGGATTATCTTTTTAATTATTTCTGACTTGAAGGAACCAGTTTTATTCTGGATACAAGTTCTTTGTCAGTTTTATTCTGGATACAAAAAATATTGAGAATATTTTTTCCAGTCTGTGATTTGCCTTTTCATTTAATTAACATTGTGTTTGATGAGTAAAAATTTTTAATTTTGAGGAATCTCATTTATTTTTCTTTCATGACTAATGTTTTTTATGTCCTCATTAATAGATCTGTCCTCTAAGATTGTGAAGATTTTCTTCTCTATTTTCTTCTAGAAATTTTATAGTTTTAGCTTTCACATTTAGATTTATGTCAATCTTGAATTAATTTTCATATGTACTGTGATGTAGAAACCATTGAGTTTAACTTAAAAATTTTAATACATGTTTAAAGTAGTTGTTCCTTTGTGTGTGTGTGTGTGTGTGTGTGTGTGTGTGTGTGTGTGTGTGTGATATAAATGAAAGAAACACTTTTTCTGAAGGTCTGAAAGTCAGGGTTTCTTTCTTAGATGGTTTGGAAGAAGTCTGTGCTGGGTTCTATTTATTCTTTTGTTTGCTTAATGTGGCCTTCAAGGTGAGAGTTTGGTGTTTTTCTTTTTAAACAGATATTTAGTTGCTCCAGCATCGTTTATTGAAAATAAAGGTTTTTTGAATTAGGAGCCTATTCAATTTCATTTTCACCTTTGACAAAAATCTGTTGACCTTATTTGCATAGGTCTATTTCTAGATTCTATTATGTTCCATTGTTCTATCTATACTAATGCAACACTATGTAAGATTGCTATATAAATCTTGAAATTTCAAGGCTTGAAATCTGGGGGTGTACATCCTACAACTTTCTTCTTCAAAAATTGTTAACTATCACCATAATTTTTGAAGGCTATTTTTTCTGCTTATATAATTATAGGTTGACAGTACTATTCTTTCAACATTTCAAAGATGTCATTGTGTTGTGCTCTGGCTCCCACTATCCAGCTATCATTCTCATTGTTGTTTCTCTGAATGTCATATGTCTCACACTCCTACTCCCTGTTTTCTTTAAGATTTTTTCTATTCCTTCCTTCTCCCTTCATCCTTCCCTCCCTCTCTTTTCCTCCTTTCCTCTCGTCTTCCTTCTCTTTCTTCCTGCTTACTTTTTAGTAGTTTGACTGTCATGTGTCTCAGTATGCTTTTTTTCATTTTTTTGTATTTTTCCTGCTTGGAGTTTTTGAACTTAATAGATACCAAATTAGTAAATGAATATTTCAAATGGCTTTTGAATATAGTAACTTGACTGTACATCCTTAGGAGAATATGCTCTCTGGACAAAAAAGAACTTCAAAGAAATATTAAACTTCATTTATTAGGTCCACCATTAGTAATTTGGTACTATAACTCTGAAACTATTATATGTATTTGGTTTAGAAAGCATATAAGTGAATATATTAGTAATATTTGCAGATATGATTTTCAATCTAAGAGGGAAAAAAGACATAAAACATTTGAAAGATTAAGGGGAAAAACTGTGTTAAATTTAAATTGGAACTGTTAATTTGGAAAATTTAAATTTCTAGCTCCGTTTATTAAAAAAGCCTAGATTCAATGACACATCAGTAACAAAGTTCATACCTAATATGCAGATCTTGGGTTTGTCTTGCAAAGTAAAATGAAAACAACTCCTATGTAATGAATCATGGTGAAAATGAATAAAATTCATTTTTGGTACCTCCCTTTGTCATCACCCAATGCAGACAACCTCAGATTAAAGTGAGTTTTTCTATCACAAGGATCAACGTCTTTCAGGAACGTGATTGTGGGTTTCAGCTGGGAGGAATGGTAACACCTGACACCCCTGTAGAGGACCCTGTACAGGGACACGATGCTTGAGAATTACAGCCACCTAGCATCTGTGGGTGAGTGTCACTGTCCTGTGTAGGCTTGACTGTGCCTCGCTGACTGATGCTTTTGCTTTCTCTTGCTGACACTAAATGGGGGCAAGGGAATAGGGGCAGAGAACTTATGAAGTGTATATTGACTTTGTCCTCAAGTTCTCAATTTCACAGTCTCCCTTTGGGTACTGAATTTATATTTCTCTCTCACCGATAAACTTTTTTATCTTGCTAACATGCAAAGTGGAAACTTTACTATATGATCCTTAACACCATGTCTGAGGTGGTTTCTCATCAACAGGATCTTCAGTTCTTAAATCATATATGATCTTCAAGTTGGAGCAAGGAGAAGATCCAGGAATGTTTGAAGGGAAAATTCCAAGTGATCTCTGCTCAGGTGAGTATGAGTCAGACACATGGAAGACAGAGGAAAGAGAGAAAATGGAGGAAGAAAACTGTTTCAAAATAATTTAAGAAAATTTTCTCACTGAAAGTGTCCATTGAATGATGGCTAGCAAAGTGGATGAAAGTAAACTGACATTAATCCAAATCATAAAATTTCAAAATGCTAATTACAAAAGAATATCTGTAAAGCTTCCTAAGAGGAAGAGAAAAGAACATAAATAAGAGACCTGCAACCAAATTGGCTTTAGACTTCAACAGCAATAATGGAACCTAGAAGATAAAAGAGTAATACCTTCAAAAATTTGTGGGAAAATTATTTCCAATCTAGAATTTTTCTACCATACAAAACTATTAATTATGTTTTGGTATACAATACCAACATTTTCAGACATACATGGTCTCAAAAGAATTTATCTCCTATTCACAATTCTATCAGGAAACTACTGGAAAAAGAAAACATAGAATCAAAGTATCAGGATCCAGCAAACAACATAAGTGAGGGAATCCAAGGCAAGAAGGAGGAGGTAGATCCCGTGGCCACAGTTGTGCAGGAGTTCTAGAGAGCTTTCACTGCAGATTGGAGCAGCTCAGAATAAATATCTTCGAGAATATGAAATTGTCAAAATCAGTGTTATTGTTATTGTTAGGAATTCACAGAAAAAAGACCTTTGAAGGTAGTATGAAAAAGTTAGGAAAAATTATTATTTCAGAGCATGGTACACTAATTTCTCTTGGTTACATACCCTCACACACATGTTTTGAATAAGTAGTCAAGAAGAAGAAAAGCAAGTTAAGTGGTGCAGAGAGGCATTTGTATATACACAAACTTGCAATAAACCTGACTTTGTACAGAATAATTAGTATTCTGATCCTACTGGAACAGAATATATTTGTGGGTACTAGTGAAATACTGTAGATAACTGGATTTGTTGGCCTAAGAGTGTTACAGATGGGCTTTGAGCACAGGAATTACGTATATAATTTGAATATTGTGGCAGCACAGTCTAGTTAGGTTATTACTGGTTGATTTGTTTTGTTTGTTTTGAGGAAATGATAATAAAATTTGAGAAAAGCCTAAGTTTATAATAGTCACAGTAAGTGGAAGCGTTAAGTGTCAAGATTTAATATTAGAGTTAAAGGGAAATGTGGTTTCAGAAGCAAGAAAAGAAGTATCTAGGGATGAGGGCAATAGGGGAAGGAAGTAATGATCAATACAAATTCAGAGAACAGGAGCTATAATAGGATAAGACACTGATGTTTTTCACAATTGCTTATTAAACACCAACTATGTGCCAAGCCCCAGACCAGCATTCAGAAGAGTAGTACATCTGATTGTGGGCTGCATAGCTTGGTTTCTGTCTGATTTTATATGTCTTGTTGAGCCAATTTTATCTTCCTTCTCCTTTCAGATGAAGAATTTAGATTTGAAACCACAAAAGTGGGAATATTTGAAGAATATTTCTTCCCTTATGAGAAGTTGGATCATTTCACAAGGGATGCTTTGCTTTGCTCCATTTTAGAAAATTAACAAATTGTGGCAAATCAAGGCAAATTTTAAGTCAACTTAGAGGTAGTAATTCAGAACTTAGTATCCATCGGAGAAATTATACTCAGTTAAAACCTTATGAGTGTTCTCAATGTTTGAAAGCGTTCTCTCAGAAACTCATCTTGTAAGACATCTGTTAATTCATATTGGTGAGAAACCTTACGATAGCAAAATATGTGAGAAAGCCTTCAGAAGTAAGACAACATTCATTATACATCAGAGGGAAATAAATATGGGAGATAAAGCAAATGAATGTACAGAATGTGGAAAAGGCTTTTCTCATAAGGTAGACCTCAAGACACATCAGAAAATTCACACTTGGGAGAAACCCTATGAATGTGCTGAGTGTGGGAAAAACTTCTCATGTAAGCTAGATCTCTGCAAGCCCTGGACAATTCATACTGGAGAGAAACGCTATGAATGTACCAAATGTAGAAAAGCTTTCTCCCTAAAAGCACCCCTCATCAGGCATCGGAAAATTCATACCGGAGAGAAACCCTGTGAATGTAATGAATGTGGGAAAGCTTTCACATTGAAGCCAGAACTCATCAGACATCAGAATGTTCATTCTGAGGAGAAAGCCTATGAGAGTACTGTATGTTGGAAAGCCTTCTCCCAGAAAGGACACCTCATTAAGCATCAGTTAATTCATACTGGTGAAAAACCACATGAATGTGAATAGTGTAGAAGACCCTTCAGAAGTAAAACAGAACTTACTATTCATCAGAAGATTCATACTGGGGAGATACCCCATGCATGTGCAGAATGTAGAAAAGCCTTATCTTGTAAGGCAGGTCCCAAGACACATCAGAAAAATCATACTGGGGAGAAGCCCCATGAATGTATTGAATATTGGAAAGCCTTCAGCAGGAAATCAAAACTCATCCGATGTCAGAGGATTCATTCTGAAGAGAAACCCCATGAGTGTAATGAAAGTTGGAAAGCCTTCTCTCAGCAATCATACCTCATTAATTCATAGTGGTGAGAAGCACCATGAATATAATTATGGGAGACACTTCATTAGGAAGGAATAGCTCATTAGACAGAAGAATATTTGTGCTGAAGAAAATCCCTCTGAACATACTGGATGTTGAAAAGTCTTTTCCTGTAATGCACAATTTGTTAAGGATCATTTAATTCATACTAGTGAAAAACCTCATTAAAGCAATTAATATGGAAAAGACTGAAAAGCCAGAACTCATGCATAAGAGGATTCAATGTAGGGAAAACCTGTGCTTAACACAGGATGGCTTTTGCATGGCAGTGAGAGCTAATTACACAATATAGAGCTCCCACAAGGGAGAAAAACCTTTAAGTTTACTGAATGTGGAACAGTGAACAATATGGCTGAGGTCTTCTTAAACTAGAAAATTCGTACAAAGAGGAAGCTATTATGTTGATATATTTTAAAAGCAGTTTTATAGAAATTCTTGTTAGGCATGTAATTCCAAAATTTTTATGGAAAACTAAGGAAAGCAATTTAAAATCACAATTGTGTTCACTGTGGAGTATGAAGCTTGGGAAAGTGAAAACAAATGGAACCACACAGTAACCAACTTCATATATGGATGGTTCCAAATAATGTAGTGTTTATGCTGCTGAATACATTATATAAAACTAACTATCATAATGCAGGGAATTTCTTAAGTAAATTTAATGTGATTCTGACAATAAATTTTTTCTTCTCTGGAGTACGTACAATTCTTTTTTTAATATTAAACCCATTTTATTGATGAGGAAATTAAGGTTATATAACTTACAATGTAATTTGAGAAAGAGGGGAAAAGTCAGCTTGACTTCAAAGCACTTAACCTCTATACTATGATGAGTTGTTTTTAACTTTTAAATTGAGATATAATAAACATATAAAATTGTATTAGTTTTAGGTGTACAACATAATGATTTGATATTTATACATATTGCAAAATGATCACCACAATAAGTCTAGGTAACATCTGTCACCACGCATAGCTACAAAAATTTTTTTCTTGTGATGAGAAATTTTAAGATCTACTCTCTTAGTGACTTTCAAATATACAATAAAGTGTTATTTACTATAGTTACCATGCTGTACACTACATGACATTTATTTTATAACTGGAATTTTGTACCTTATGACATCCTTCACTCATTTCACCCACGCGCCTTCTCCTCTGGCAACGACCAAAATGTTCTCTGTATATATGAGTTCCATTTTTTTGTTTGTTTTTAGATTCCAGGTATAAGTGAGATCATAGAGTATCTTTCTCTGACTTATTTCACTTAACATAATGCCCTTAGGGTGCATCCTTGTTGCCAAAAAGGGCAGAATTTCTTTCTTTTTATGGCTGAATAATTTTCCATTGTGTATATCACATTTTCTTTATCCCCTCATTATCAGCAGACACGTAGATTTTCTCCACATTTTGGCTATTGTAAATAAATGCTGCAATGAACACAGGGGTGTAGATATCTTTTCAAGTTAGTGTTTAATTTTCTTAGGATAAATACCCAGAAGTGGAATTGCTGGATTACATGGTATTTCTATTTTTAATTTTTTGAGGAAACTCCATGCTGTTCCATAGTGGCTGCAAAAATTTACATTCCCACCAACAGTGCACAAGGATTTTCCTTGAGGATGTGGAGCAAAGGGAATCCCTGTGCACGGTTGGTGGCAATGTAAATAGGTTTAGCCACTACAGATAATACTAGATAGGTTGCACAAAAATTTAAAAATAGAATTATCACAGGATCCAGCAATCCCACTTCTGGGTATTTATTTAAAGAAAATGAAAACAGTAATTCAAAGAGATAACTGCACCTCCATGTTCATTGCAGCATTATTCACAATGGCCAAGATATGGAAACAACTTTAGTGGCCGTTAATGGATGAATGAATATATACATATATCTATATCTATATATATCTCAATTTTTCAGCCATAAAAAGAATGAAATCTTGCCATCTGCAACAACATGAATGGACTTCAAGGGCATTATGTTAGGTGAAATAAGTCAGACAGAGAAAGACAAATACCGTATGGTCTCTCTTATATGTAGACTATAAAATAAATAGAAACACACACACACACACACACACACACAGAGACACACACACCAAACACCAAGCTAATAGATACAGAGAACAAATTGGAGGCAGGGGGTGGGAGGTTTTTTGTTTTTAGCTAAAATAAATTTTATACATAAATGCAATGAATGAACAAACCAATGAATATAGTATTCCTAACTTAATGGTACCTAATAAATACAAATATCTACTATTAAATTTTAAAAAGCACATTTTCAGCCATCATTTATTAAATTGTCTTTTTTTTAAAAACATCTTTATTGGAGTTTAATTGCTTTACAATGGTGTGTTAGTTTCTGCTTTATAACAAATTGAATCAGCTATACATATACATATATCCCCATATCTCCTCCCTCTTGCGTCTCCCTCCCACCCTCCCTATCCCACCCTTCTAGGTGGTCACAAAGCACCGAGTTGATCTCCCTGTGCTATGTGGCTGCTTCCTACTAGCTATCTGTTTTACATTTGGTAGTATATGTAAGTCTATGCCACTCTCTCACTTCGTCCCAGCTTACCCTTTCCCCTCCCCATGTTAAATTGTCTTTTTATTTCTCCTCAGCCACAGCACAGCTCACATAGGCTGTCAAACTTCAGCCTCAAATATACATTCTCTGCAGTCTCTTCTCAACTTTGGGCAACACAGAGCATTTGTGAAGAATCCTGACCAAAGGGATCCAAGACCACTAAGTTTGGGGCCCCCTCTGTCACATGGCTGGACCTGGGGATCCCTGGAGCACAGTCCCTCCTGGCCAGGTAGAGCATGAGTGAGAGAGCATTCCTGCTTTATTTCTTTGTATTAGTGTATCTAATGCCATGTCTCTCCATTCATTTTGGTGACATATGTACAGGGAAAATAAAAATGTTCTTCTCTCTCAACTTTCACTGTCACTGAATGAATTGTTAAATCTTAATTTAGTATTGAAAATCTTAATTTGAATTTTTAAAGCATTTATGTCTGTTATTACCCATCAGATTGTCATGAATCTGGGTTTTTAAAATCTGAAGCATATATCATTTGGGGTCCTTCTTTCAAGAATCCAGAAATAGGTCCGAAATTGAAATATTTAGAAAACCACAAGTTAAACATTTTTAAAAATCACAAAAGCCAACATATGTAGTAACATTTAACTTCCTAAGACATCTAATAGTTGCCACTGTACATTGGCTGCACAATTTTTTCCTTTTTTTAAAAACAACTTTATTGAGGTATTATTTACATGTCATGAAATTTCCCATTTTTAGTATACAATTCAATGAATTTTAGTAACTATAACAAATTGTGCAGCCATTACCACAATTCAGTTTTAGAACATTTCCATAACCCCAACAAGATCCCCTTGCCCACTTGCAGGTCCTGAAAACAACTAATCTACTTTCTGTCTCAATTGATTTGATGTCCAGACTTTTCATACAAATGCAGTTGTACAATATGTGGGGTCTTCTGTGTCTGGCTTCTTTCACTTATCATAATGTTTTTGAGATTCATCCATGCTTTAGCATGTACCAGTACATCATTCTTTTTAATTACCAAATAATATTCCATTGTATGAATATACCACATTTTCCTTGTCCATTCATTAGTTAATGAACATTTGTGTTGTTTTCACTTATTGACATTTATAAATAATAATACTGTAAACGTTCATGTACAAGTTTTTGTGTGGGTATTTTCATTTATTGCATACAGATACCTAGGAGTGTAATTGTGGGGTCATATGGTAAATTTATTGCATTTATCTTTTAGGGTGCGCCCCACATTCTACTTTCTAGTAGAATTATTTATTCTCTTGTTCTACCTTCTACACCAGTCTGGGAATACCTTGAGAGCAGGAACCAGGCTTCACTCATGATTGTTTCCCCCATTATGCCTTGTTTATTGTTTGGTAAATGAACAATGGGTTCTGTCCAATCACTCTGATGCAGGAAAGAAAACAATGTTACTCAAGCCTGGGCTCTGAAGTGTGAGGCTGAGGCACATAATGGGCCAACAAAAATTGAGGATCAGCAAAAGGAGTATAGGAAACTACGCTCAATTGCATTATTGTTGCCAATTCTTCAACCCTCTCCATATCTCTTCTCTTTGCTGTGTGACTTTCCATATGCTTCCACTGAAGGTACAGTCTATTTCCCTGCCCCACTGATGTTGGGCATGGTCATATGACTTGCTCTTGCCAATGAGGTAGGCACAAGTGACAGTGTACCAGCCCTGAGACTAAGCTTAACAGTCACGTGTTTCTACTGCCCCTCCAGAAGCTTCTGTCATCACTATGATAAGAACTTGTCCTGGGTAGCCCTGTGGTCTAGGGAGGATGAGAGAGACACATGGAAAAGACCTATATGTAATTTGCAGTTGGATCCAGTTGAGCCTGGACCAGCTGACTCCCAGCCAACCTATAGACTTAAGAATGAGAATAAATGATGGTTCTGTTAAGCTACTGAGTTTTGGGGTGTTTCATTATACAGGATTAGTGTGGCAATTGTTGACTGATATAGAAACCAAATAAAGATTATCCTACACAGGTATAAAGCCAGGATACTTCAGACTTGGAATTCTGAATGTAGATCTCATTGGCACAGAAGTGGAAGCTAGAACATATGCCAACAGGAATGGATAAAGACAGAGTGGTTAGGTGAGTGCTTGTCAGTTGAAGAGATTGAGAAGGGTGTGGAAGGCCAATAATAATATTTTATATTAATACATTATATATAATATAAATATTATTATACCAACAGTTATCCTTCATGGATCAAAATGCTAGGCACTGTGGTAGAAACTTTAGCAGACATTTTTCATTTATTCCTTACAATATTCTTGCTATTAGAAAATGAGGGTAAGTGGGAATTCCCTGGCAGTCCAGGCGTTAGGACTCGGTGCTTTCACCGCCGTGGCGCCAGGGTTCAATCCCTGGTTGGGGAATTAAGTTTCTGTAAGCCACACGGTGTAGCCAAAAAAAAAAAAAAAAAAAAAAAAAAAAGAGGGCAATCAAGCACTGAGAGAGTTATAAATAACTACCTTTGGTCAGATACCTGGCAAGGAGCTGAATTTGAACCCATAAATTTAAACCCAGGTACTCCAAAGCCAGTGGACTGGGCTGTCTCCCTGTGTGTGTGTACACGTAAGGCAAACAGACTAGTTAACACTAGTACTTTAGAATGTGGGGGTACTTCCTGAAATATAGAAGACATAAATTGATACTTACCAGCTCAAGAAGGGAAGAAAGGTTTTGGTAAGTAATAAGTCCTTAATATGTTATGCAAGAAAATGAAGATATCTGGGAAGTTAATTGAGTATTTTTGGTTTAATATCAGTAGAGTCAGGTCTAGGCTGGATAAACTGTCCCATCCATCCATCCATCCTCCACCCATCTGAGTTGTGTTCCCAAGGCGGCTGCCTAACCCTGATTTGCAGTTTTTTGGTTTTGTCAGGCACTGACATTTCCACTTCTCTTGCCTATGCTACAAATTTGTGATATGATTTCTATACTCCCAACTTCACCCCATTATCTTCTACTCTTATCTGCTTTTACAGCCCTCCACAGACCCCTTGATACTTATCCTTGATAGTGTAAAGAGATTATTAAAGTTATTAGGAACAACATTTGGAGTTGGGAGACAGGGGCATTTAAAATGGAACCCTGAGGTTCATTAGTAGTTTGGCATCTGCCACCTGGATCTTTCTTTCCTTTGAATCCTCCTTAGGCCAGATCAGCACCTGGAAAATGTTGCTGATGCCTGATACCTGTATTTAGAATATTCTTTTTTCATGTACCTGCTTGGAAGCTTATATTAATGTCATCTTCTTATTCTCCTTAAGGTCTGCTCTTTGGAAGATCCACAGAACTCTCTAGATTGAAAAGTTCTGTTGTGTGCTGGATAGTAGGCATTTATAAACTGCCTAGTGTGTGCAGTGTGCTATGCTTGGTGCTCTCTGCTTACAGTATAGAAGCTTAAAATCTCTTAGCCTATAGTGTAGAAGCTTTAAATGTCCAGATTCTTGTCATATACTGATGTAAAACAACAGGGAAAAAACCTTTGATCTGTGGAGGCAGCTTGCTCAAATGCACATAAACATGTTTTTCTCTCATGATGGTAATGATAAATGGTGTCTAGTAGTTCATAATGTCCTTTCACAAAGTCACAGCAGGGCTTCTCAACCTTGGCACTATTAATATTTGGGGCCAGATAATTCTTTGTTGTGGGGAGCCATCCTGTGCACTGTAGGATGTTTAGCAGCATCCCTAGCCTCTACTCACTTAGATGTGAGCAGCACCCCCACCAACCAGTTGTGACAATCAAAAAAGTCTCCAGACTTTGCCAAATGCTCCCTTCCCTGGGGGGCATTATCACCTCTAGTTGAGGATCACTGCCTCACATAATTCTCAGAACAATTCTATTTTTCTGGAAAGATGGAGTAGATGTACTTTTTCCCTGTTCATTCCTCTAAGTACAAATAATTCCCTGGAAATTACAAATAAATCAAACATAAGAAGGCTCTGAAATGTGGAGAGAAGAAGGCAGAAAGGCAACGGTTCTTGGGACCTAAGGAGTCTGCACTTACTTTCAGTGTGTGGGAGGTGGGGTTTCCCCACACCATCATGCAATTCTTCTTTTTTTTTGGTAATTAATTAATTAATTAATTTTGGGCTGCGTTGGGTCTTCATTGCTGCGTGCCGGCTTTCTCTAGTTGTGGCAACGGGGGCTACTCTTCATTGCAGTGCGCAGGCTTCTCATTGCGGTGGCTTCTCTTGTTGCGGAGTATGGGCTCTAGGCGCACAGGCTTCAGTAGTTGCAGCATGTGGGCTCAGTAGTTGTGGCTTGCGAGCTCCAGAACGCAGGCTTAGCAGTTGTGGCGCACGGGTTCAGTTGCTCTGTGGCATGTGGGATCTTCCCGGACCAGGGCTTGAACCCGTGTCCCCTGCATGGCAGGCGGATTCGTAACCATTGGGCCACCAGGGAAGTCCCCCATCATGCAATTCTTGGACACCAGCTGGGTGTCCTACAATTCAACTCAATTCTGACACTGTTTACCTGGAGATAGCATTAGATTCCACATGTTAATGGCTCAGATCCACAAGACTGATCCCTTCACTTCAGATGCCAATCTCAAGTCCAAGTTGTCACCTGGGCTTCTGATAGGATATAGATTCCAATGACCCCTTCCTTGGGTTTGATAACTTTGCTAGAGCTGCTCACAGAACTCAAGAGAAACATTTTATTTATTGGATTACCAGGTTATTATAAAAGGATATAATTCAGGAACAGCCAGATGGAAGAGATGTATAGGGCAAGGTATGGGGGACAAATGAGGAGCTTCCATGCCCTCTCTAGGTGTGCCACTCTCCCCACATCTCTGAGTGTTCACCATCCCAGAAGCTCTCTGAACCTGGCCCTTTGGGCTTTTATGGAGGCCTCATTACATGGGCATGATTGATTAAATCACTGGCCACTGGTGATTGAACTCAATCTCCAGCCCCTCTCCACTCCCTGGAAGTTGGGGGGGTGGGGGTGGGACTGAAAATTCCAACCCTCTAATAACATGGTTGGTTCTCCTGGCAACCAGTCCTCATCATTAGTCATTGTCCAAAAGTCACCTTATTAACATAACAAGAGACACCTTTATCTTTCATTTTAGGAAATTACAAGGATTTTAGGAGCTCTGTGCCAGAAATAGGGACAAAGACTAAATATATGTTCATTATAAATCACAATATCACAGGACCCAAGGAACAAAATGGTGGTCAGTTCTTTGGGTTTTCTTTTTGCCTTGTATATCCTAGACTTAGAGCTGAAGAAGCCAACAATCCAGGAATGCCACAGGGTGCAGACAAAAAAAAAAAAAAAGCACCCACCCCCAGAATCTCTAGTCAAAATGCTAGGGGGGAGCTTCAAGATGGTGGAAGAGTAAGACGTGGAGATCACCTTCCTCCCCACAAATACATCAGAAATACATCTACATGTGGAACAACTCCCACAGAACACCTATTGAACGCTGGCAGAAGACCTCAGACCTCCCAAAAGGCAAGAACTCCCCACGTACCAGGATAGGGCAAAAGAAAAAAGAAAAAACAGAGACAAAAGAATAGGGATGGGACCTGCACCAGTGGGAGGGAGCTGGGAAGGAGGAAATGTTTCCACACACTAGAAGCCCCTTCACGGGTGGAGACTGCGGGTGGTGGATGGGGGAGGCTTCAGAGCCACAGAGGAGAGTGCAGCAACAGGGGTACAGAGGGAAAAGCGTAGAGATTCCCACACAGAGGATCGGTGCCGACCAGCACTCACCAGCCCAAGAGGTTGTTTGCTCGCCTGCTGGGGCGGGTGGGGGCTGGGAGCTGAGGCTCGGGCTTCGGAGCTCAGACCCCAGGGAGAGGACTGGGGTTGGCTGGGTGAACACAACCTGAAGGGGGCAAGTGCACCACAGCTAGCTGTAAGGGAGTCCGCAAAAAAGTCTGGAACTGCCGAAGAGGCAAGAGACTTTTCTAGCCTCTTTGTTTCCTGGTGCGCGAGGAGAGGGCCACTTAAAGGAGCTCCAGAGATGGGTGTGAGCTGTGGCTATCAGTGCAGACCCCAAAGACGGGCATGAGATGCTAAGGCTGCTGCTGCAGCCACCAAGAAGCCTGTGTGCAAGCACAGGTCGTTATCCACACCTCCCCTCCCAGAGCCTGTGCAGCCCACCACTGCCAGGGTGCCGTGATCCAGGGACAACTTCCCAGGGAGAACACACGGCGTGCCTGAGGCTGTTGCAATGTTACGCTGGGCTCTGCCGCCGCAGGCTCGCCCTGCATTCCGTACCCCTCCCTCCTCTGGCCTGAGTGAGCCAGAGCCCCTGAATCAGCTGCTCCTTTAACCCCGTCCTATCTGAGCAAAGAACAGACACCCTCAGGTGACCTACGTGCAGAGGTGGGGCCAAATCCAAAGATGAATCCCAGGAGTGGTGGGAACAAAGAAGAGAAAGGGAAATATCTCAAAGCAGCCTCAGGAGCAGTGGATTAAATCTCCACAGTCAACTAGATGTACCCTACCTCTGTGGAATAACTGAATAGACAATGAATCATCCCAAATTGAGGAGGTGGACTTTGGGAGCAATGATATACATATATATTTCCCTTTTTCTCTTTTTGTGAGTGTGAATGTGTATGATTCTGTGTGTGATTTTGTCTGTATAGCTCTGCTTTTACCATTTGTCCTAGGGTTCTGTCTGTCAATTTTTTGGGTTTTTTTAGTATAGTTTTAGTGCTTGTTATCATTGGTGGATTTGGTTTTTGGTTTGGTTGCTCTCTTCTTTCTTTTTGTTTTAATTACTTTAAAAAATATTTTTAATTATTTTTTAATTTTTATTTTAATAACTTTATTTTATTTTACTTTATTTTATTTTATTTTATCTTCTTCTTTCTTTCTTTCTTTTCTTTTCTCCCTTTGATTCTGAGATGTGTGGATGACAGGCTCTTGGTGCTCCAGCCAGGCGTCAGGGCTGTGCCTCTGAGGTGGGAGAGCCAAGTTCAGGACATTGGTCCACAAGAGACCTCCCAGCTCCATGTAATATCAAACGGCGAAAATCTCCCAGAGATCACGATCTCAATGCCAAGGCCCAGCTCCACTCAACGACCAGCAAGCTACAGTGCTGGGCACCCTATGCCAAACAACTAGCAAGACAGGAACACAACCCCACCCATTAGCAGAGAGGCAGCCTAAAATTATAAAAAGGCCACAGACATCCCAAAACACACCACCAGACATGGACCTGCCCACCAGAAAGACAAGATCCAGCCTCACCCACCAGAACACAGGCAATAGTCCCCTCCACCAGGAGGCCTACCCAGCCCACTGAACTAACCGTAGCCACTGGGGGCAGACACCAAAAACAACAGGAACTACGAACCTGCAGCCTGTGAAAAGGAGACCGCAAAAACAGTAAGTTAAGCAAAGTGAGAAGACAGAAAAACACACAGCAGATGAAGGAGCAAGGTAAAAAACCACCAGACCTAACAAATGAAGAGGAAATAGGCAGTCTACCTGAAAAAGAATTCAGAATGATGATAGTAAAGATGATCCAAAATCTTGGAAATAGAATGGAGAAAAGACAAGAAACGTTTAACAAGGACCTAAAAGAACTAAAGAGCAAACAAACTGTGATGAACAACAAAATAAATGAAATTAAAAATTCTCTACAAGGGATCAATAGCAGAAAAACTGAGGGAGAAGAACAGAAAAGTGACCTGGAAGATAAAATAGTGGAAATAACTACTGCAGAGCAGAATAAAGAAAAAAAAAAAAAAAAGAAAAGAATTGAGGACAGTCGCAGAGACCTCTGGGACAACACTAAACGCACCAACATTCGAATTATAGGGGTCCCAGAAGACGAAGAGAAAAAGAAAGGGACTGAGAAAATATCTGAAGAGATTATAGTTGAAAACTTGCCTAATATGGGAAAGGAAAGAGTTAATCAAATCCAGGAAGCACAGAGAGTCCCATACAGGATAAATCCAAGGAGAAACACGCCAAGACACATATTAATCAAACTATCAGAAATTAAATACAAAGAACAAATATTAAAAGCAGCAAGGGAAAAACAACAAATAACACACAAGGGAAGCCCCATAAGGTTAAGAGCTGATCTTTCAGCAGAAACTCTGCAAGCCAGAAGGGAGTAGCAAGACATATTTAAAGTGATGAAAGGGAAAAACCTACAACCAAGATTACTCTACCCAGCAAGGATCTCATTCAGATTTGATGGAGAAATTAAAACCTTTACAGACAAGCAAAAGCTAAGAGAATTCAGCACCACCAAACTAGCTTTACAACAAATGCTAAAGGAACTTCTCCAGGCAGGAAACACAAGAGAAGGAAAAGACCTACAATAACAAACCCAAAACAATTAAGAAAATGGTAATAGGAACATACATATTGATAATTACCATAAATGTAAATGGATTAAATACTCCAACCAAAAGACATAGACTGGCTGAATGGATACAAAAAGAAGACCGGTATATATGCTGTCTACAAGAGACCCACTTCATGCCTACAGACCCATACAGACTGAAAGTGAGGGGAAAGAAAAAGATATTCCATGCAAATGGAAATCAAAAGAACGCTGGAGTAGCAATTCTCATAACAGACAACATAGACTTTAAAACAAAGACTATTACAAGAGACAAAGAAGGACACTACATAATGATCAAGGAATGAGTCCAAGAAGAAGACATAACAATTGTAAATATTTATGCACCCAACATAGAAGCACGTCAATACATAAGGCAAATACTAACAGTCATAAAAGGGGAAATCAACAGTAATACAATAATAGTAGTGGACTTTAACACCCCACATTTACCAATGGACAGATCATCCAAAATGAAAATAAATAAGGAAACACAAGCTTTAAATGATACAATAAACAAGATGGACTTAATTGCTATTTATAGGACATTCCATCCAAAAACAACACAATACAGTTTCTTCTCAAGTGCTCATGGAACATTCTCCAGGATAGATCATATCTTGGGTCACAAATCAAGCCTTGGTAAATTTAGAAAAACTAAAATCATATCAAGTATCTTTTCTGACCACAACACTATGAGACTAGATATCAATTCCAGGAAAAAATCCGTAAAAAATACAAACACATGGAGGCTAAACAATACACTGTGTAATAACCAAGAGATCACTGAAGAAATCAAAGAGGAAATCAAAAACTACATAGAAACAAATGACAAACACGACGACCCAAATCCTATGGGATGCAGCAAAAGCTGTTGTAAGAGGGAAGTTTATAGCAATACAATCCTACCTTAAGAAACAAGAAACATCTCAAATAAACAACCTAACCTTACACCTAAAGTAATTAGAGAAAGAAGAACAAAAAAACCCCAAAGTTAGCAGAAGGAAAGAAATCATGAAGATCAGATCAGAAATAAATGAAAACGAAATGAAGGAAACGATAGCAAAGATCAATAAAACTAAAAGCTGGTTCTTTGAGAAGATAAACAAAATTGTTAAACCATTAGCCACACTCATCAAGAAAAAAAGGTAGAAGACTCAAATCAATAGAACTAGAAATGAAAATGGAGAAGTAACAACTGACACTGCAGAAATACAAAGGATCATGAGAGACTACTACCAGCAACTATATGCCAAAAAATGGACAACCTGGAAGAAATGCACAAATTCTTAGAAAAGCACAACTTTCTGAGACTGAACCAGGAAGAAATAGAAAATATGAACAGACCAATCACAAGCACTGAAATTGAAACTGTGATTTAAAATCTTCCAACAAACAAAAGCCCAGGACCAGATGGCTTCACAGGCGAATTCTATCAAACATTTAGAGAAGAGCTAACATCTATACTTCTCAAACTCTTCCAAAATATAGCAGAGGGAGGAACACTCCCAAACTCATTCTGCAAGGCCACCATCACCCTGATACCAAAACCAAAGATGTCACAAAGAAAGAAAACTATAGGCCTATATCACTGATGAACATAGAGGCAAAAATCCTCAACAAAATGCTAGCAAACAGAATCCAAGAGCACATTAAAGGCATCATACACCATGATCAAGTGGGGTTTATCCCAGGAATGCAAGGATTCTTCAATATATGCAAATCAATCAATGTGATAAACCATATTAACAAATTCAAGGAGAAAAACCATATGATCATCTCAATAGAAGCAAAGAAAGCTTTCAACAAAATTCAACACCCATTTATGATAAAAACCCTCCAGAAAGTAGGCATAGAGGGAACTTACCTCAACATTAACAAAAGCTATATATGTCAAACCCACAGTCAACATCGTCCTCAATGGTGAAAAACTGAAACCATTTCCACTAAGATCAGGAACAAAACAAGGTTGCCCACTCTCACCACTATTATTCAACATAGTTTTGGAAGTTTTAGCCACAGCACTCAGAGAAGAAAAAGAAATAAAAGGAATCCAAGTCGGAAAAGAAGAAGTAAAGCTGTCATTGTTTGCAGATGACATGATACTATACACAGAGAATCCTAAACATGCTACCAGAAAACTACTACAGCTAATCAATGAATTTGGTAAAGTAGCAGGATATAAAATTAATGCACAGAAATCTCTTGCATTCCTATACACTAATGATGAAAAATATGAAAGTGAAATTAAAGAAACACTCCCATTTACCACTGGAACAAAAAGAGTAAAATATCTCGGAATAGGGCTTCCCTGGTGGCGCAGTGGTTGAGAATCTGCCTGCCAATACAGGGGACACGGGTTCGAGCCCTGGTCTGGGAAGATCCCACATGCCGCGGAGCTACTAGGTCCGTGAGCCACAACTGCTGAGCCTGCGCGTCTGGAGCCTGTGCTCCGCAACAAGAGAGGCCACGACAGTGAGAGGCCCGCGCACCGCGATGAAGAGTGGCCCCCGCTTGCCGCAACTGGAGAAAGCCCTTGCACAGAAACGAAGACCCAACACAGCCAATAAATAAATAAATAAAATTAAAAAAAAAAAAAAAAGAACATTCCTTTAAAAAAAAAAAAAAAAAATCTCGGAATAAACCTACCTAAGGAGACAAAAGACCTGTATGCAGGAAATTATAAGACACTGATGAAAGAAATTAAAGATGATACAAACAGATGGAGAGATATACCATGTTCTTGGATTGGAAGAATCAACATTGTGAAAATGACTCTACTACCCAAAGCAATCTACAGATTCAATGCAATCCCTATCAAGCTACCAGTGGCATTTTTCACAGAACTAGAACAAAAAATTTCACAATTTGTACGGAAACACAAAAGACCCCGAAGAGCCAAAGCAATCTTTAGAAAGAAAAACGAGTGGGAGGATTCAGGCTCCCTGACTTCAGACTATACTACAAAGCTAAAGTAATCAAGACAGTATGGTACTGGCACAAAAACAGAAATACAGATCAATGGAACAGGAGAGAAAGCCCAGAGATAAACCCATGCACATATGGTCACCTTATCTTTGATAAAGGAGGCAAGAATATAGAGTGGAGAAAAGACAGCCTCTTCAATAAGTCGTGCTGGGAAAACTGGACAGCTACATGTAAAAGAATGAAATTAGAACATTCTTTAACAACATACACAAAAATAAACTCAAAATGGATTAAAGACCTAAATGTAAGGCCAGACACTATTAAACTCTTAGAGGAAAACATAGGCAGAACACTCCATGACATAAATCACAGCAAGATGCTTTTTGACCCACCTCCTACAGAAATGGAAATAAAAACAAAAATAAACAAATGGGACCTAATGACACTTAAAAGCTTATGCACAACAAAGGAAACCATAAACAAGACGACAAGACAACCCTCAGAATGGGAGAAAATATTTGCAAATGAAGCAACTGACAAAGGATTAATCTCAAAAATTTACAAGCAGCTCATGCAGCTCAATTTCAAAAAAAGAAACAACCCAATCCAAAAATGGGCAGAAGACCTAAATAGACATTTCTCCAAAGAAGATATACAGATTGCCAACAAACACATGAAAGACTGCTCAACATCACTAATCATTAGAGAAATGCAAATCGAAACTACAATGACATATCTCACACTGGTCAGAATGGCCATCATCAAAAAATCTACAAACAATAAATGCTGGAGAGGGTGTGGAGAAAAGGGAACCCTCTTGCACTGCTGGCGGGAATGTAAATTGATACAGCCACTATGGAGAACAGTATGGACGCCCCTTATTAAACTAAAAATAGAACTACCATATGACCCAGCAATCCCACTACTGGGCATATACCCTGAGAAAACCATAATTCAAAAAGAGTCATGTACCAAAATGTTCATTGCAGCTCTATTTACAATAGCCAGGACATGGAAGCAACCTAAGTGTCCATCATCGGATGAATGGATAAAGAAGATGTGGCACATATATACAATGGAATATTACTCAGCCATAAAAAGAAATGAAATGGAGGTATTTGTAGTGAGGTGGATGGAGTTAGAGTCTGTTATACAGAGTGAAGTAAGTCAGAAAGAGAAAAACAAATACAGTATGCTAACACATATATATAGAATCTAAGGGAAAATAAAGGTCATGAAGAACCTAGTGGCAAGATGGGAATAAAGACACAGACCTACTAGAGAATGGACTTGAGGATATGGGGAGGGGGAGGGGTAAGATGTGACAGGGTGAGAGAGTGGCATAGACATATATACACTACCAAATGTAAAATAGATAGCTAGTGGGAAGCAACCGCATAGCACAGGGAGATCAGCTCGGTGCTTTGTGACCACCTAGAGCAGTGGGATAGGGAGGGTGGGAGGGAGGGAGATGCAAGAGGGAAGAGATATAGGAACATATGTATATGTATAACTGATTCACTTTGTTATAAAGCAGAAACTAACACACCATTGTAAAGCAATTATACTCCAATAAAGATGTTTAAAAATAAATAAATAAATAAATAAGTTAATTAATTAATTAAATTTAAAAAAATACTGTAGAAGGAATCAATAGCAGAATAATTGAGGCAGAAGAATGGATAAATGATCTGGAAGATAAAATAGTGGAAATAACTGCCATAGAGCAGAATGAAGAAAAAAGAATAAAAAGAATTGAAGACAGTCTCAGAGACCTCTGGGACATTAAATGCACCAACATTCGAATTATAGGGGTCCCAGGAGAAGAAGAGAAAAAGAAAGGGTCTGAGAAAATATTTGAAGAGATTATAGTTGAAAACTTCCCTAACATGGGAAAGGATATAGTCAATCAGGTCCAGGAAGCGCAGAGTCCCATACAGGATAAATCCAAAGAGAAACATGCCAAGATACATATTAATCGAACTATCAAAAATCAAATACAAAGAAAAAATATTAAAAGCAGCAAGGAAAAAGCAATAAATAACATACAAGGGAATCCCCATAAGGTTAACAGCTGATCTTTCAGCAGAAACTCTGCAAGCCAGAAGGGAGTGGTAGGACATATTTAAAGTGATGAAAGGGAAATACCTACAACCAAGATTACTATACCCAGCAAGGATCTCATTCAGGTTTGACAGGGAAATTAAAACCTTTACAGACAGGCAAAAGTTAAGAGAATTCAGCAGCAACAAATGAGCTTCAACAAACGCTAAAGGAACTTCTCTAGGCAGGAAACACAAGAGAAGGAAAAGACCTACAAAACAAACCCAAAACAATTAAGAAAATGGCAATAGGAACATATATATTGATAATTACCTTAAAAGTAAATGGATTCAATGCTCCAACCAAAAGACACAGACTGGCTGAATGGATACAAAAACAAGACCTGTATATATGCTGTGTACAAGAGACCCACTTCAGAGCTAGGGACACACACAGAATGAAAGTGAGGGGATGGAAAAAGATATTCCATGCAAAGGGAAATCAAAAGAAAGCTGGAGTAGCATTTCTCATATCAGACAAGATAGAGTTTAAAATAAAGACTATTACAAGAGAGAAAGAAGGATACTACATAATGATCAAGGGATCAATCCAAGAAGATATAACAATTGAAAATATTTATGCACCCAACTTAGGAGCACCTCAATACATAAGGCAAATGCTAACAGCAAATCGACAGTAACACAATAGTGGGGACTTTAACACCCCACTTTCACCAATTAACAGATCATCCAAAATGAAAATAAATAAGGAAACACAAGCTTTAAATGACACATTAAACAAGATGGACTTAACTGATATTTATAGGACGTTCCATCCAGAAACAACAGAACACACTTTCTTCTCAAGTGCTCATGGAACATTCTCCAGGGTAGATCATATCTTGAGTCACAAATCAAGCCTTGGTAAATTTAAGAAAACTAAAATCGTATCAAGTATCTTTGCAGCCCACAATGCTATGAGACTAGATATAAATTACAGAAAAAAACTGTAAAAAATACAAACACATGGAGGCTAAACAATACGCTACTAAATAAACAAGAGATCACTGAAGAAATCAAAGAGTAAATAAAAAAATATCTAGAAACAAATGACAATGAAAACACAATGACTCAAAACCTATGGGATGCAGCAAAAGCAATTCTAAGAGGGAAGTTTATAGCAATACAATCCTACCTCAAGAAACAAGAAAAATCTCAAATAAACAACCGAACCTTACACGTAATTAGAGAAAGAAGAACAAAAAAAACCCCCAAACTTAGCAGAAGGAAAGAATCATAAAGATCAGAGCAGAAATAAATGAAAAAAGAAATGAAGGACACAAAAGCAAAGATCAATGAAACTAATAGCTCGTTCTGTGAGAAGATAAAAGTGATAAACCATTGGCCAGATGCATCAAGAAAAAATGGGAGAAGACTCAAATCAGTAGAATTGGAAACGAAAAAGGAGAAATAACAACTGACACTGCAGAAATACAAAGGATCATAAGAAACTACTACCAGCAACTATATGCCAATAAAACGGACAACCTGGAAGAAATAGACAAATTATTAGAAAAGCACAACCTTCCAAGACTGAACCAGGAAGAAATAGAAAATATGAACAGACCAATCACAAGCACTGAAAGTGAAACTTGTGATTAAAAATCTTCCAGCAAACAAAAGCCCAGGACCAGATGGCTTCACAGGTGAATTCTATCAAACATTTAGAGAAGAGCTAACACCTATCCTTCTCAAACTCTTCCAAAATATAGCAGAGGGAGGAATACTCCCAAACTCATTCTACGAGGCCACCATCACCCTGATACCAAAACCTGACAAAGAAGTCACAAAAAAAGAAAATTACAGGCCAATATCACTGATGAACATAGATGCAGCAATCCTCAACAAAATACTAGCAAACAGAATCCAAGAGCACATTAAAAGTATCATACACCATGATCAAGTGGGGTTTATCCCAGGAATGGAAGGATTCTTCAGTATAGACAAATCAATGAATGTGATACACCGTATTAACAAATTGAAGGAGAAAAACCATATGATAGGGGCTTCCTTGGTTGCGCAGTGGTTAAGAAGCCTCCTGCCAATGCGGGTGACACGGATTTGAGCCCTGGTCTGGGAAGATCCCACATGCAGCAGAGCAACTAAGCCTGTGCACCACAACTACTGAGCCCACATGCTACAACTACTGAAGCCCGTGTGCCTAGAGCCTATGCTCTGCAACAAGAGAACCCACCACGATGAGAAGGCCGCGCACCGCAACGAAGAGTAGGCTCTTCTTGCCACAGCTAGAGAAAGCCTGTGCAGCAACTAAGACCCAATGCAGCCAAAAAATAAATAAATTTATTTTTTAAAAAAACCCACATGACAATCTCAATAGATGCAGAAAAAGCTTCTGACAAAATTCAACACCCATTTATGATAAAGACTCTCCAGAAAGTGGGCATAGAGGGAACCTACCTCAACATAAAAAAGGCCATATATGACAAACTTACAGCCAACATCATTCTCAATGGTGAAAAACTGAAACCATCTCCTCAAAAATCAGGAACAAGAAAAGGTTGTGCACTCTCACTACTATTATTCAACATAGTTATGGAAGTCCTAGCCATGGCAATCAGAGAAGAAAAAGAAATAAAAGGAATACAAATTGGAAAAGAAGAAGTAAAACTGTCACTGTTTGCAGATGACATGATAGTATATATAGAGAATCCTAAAGATGCTACCAGAGAACTACTAGAGCTAACCAATGAATTTGGTAAAGTATCAGGATACAAAATTAATGCACAGTAATCTCTTGCATTCTTACACACTAATGATGAAAAACCTGAAAGAGAAATTAAGGAAACACTCCTATTTACCACTGCAACAGAAAGAATAAAATAACTAGTAATAAACCTACCTAAGGAGGTAAAAGACCTGTATGCAGAAAACTGTAAGACACTGATGGAAGAAATCTAAGATGATACAAACAGATGGAGAGACATACCATGTTCTTAGATTGGAAGAATCAACACTGTGAAAATGACTATACTACCCAAAGTGACATACAGATTCAGTGCAACCCCTATCAAACTATCAATGGCATTTTTCACAGAACTAGCACAAATTTTACCATTTGTATGGAAACACAAAAAACCCTGAATAGCCAAAGCAATCTTGAGAAAGAAAAACGGAGCTGGAGGAATCAGGTTCCTGGACTTCAGACTATACTACAAAGCTACAGTAATCAAGACAGTATGGTCCTGGCACAAAAACAGAAATATAGATCAATGGAACAGGATAGAAAGCCCAGAGATAAACCCACACATATATGGTCACCTTATGTTTGATAAAGGAGGCAAGAATATACAATGGAGAAAAGGCAGTCTCTTTAATAAGTGGTGCTAGAAAACTGGACAGGTACATGGAAAAGAATGGAATTAGAACACTTCCTAACACCATACACAAAAATAAACTCAAAATGGATTAAAGACCTAAATTTAAGGCCAGTCACTATAAAACTCTTAGAGGAAAACATAGGCAGAACACTTTATGACATAAATCATAGCAAGATCCTTTGTGACCCACACCCTGGAGAAATGGAAATAAAAACAAAAATAAACAAATAGGGCCTAAGGAAACTTAAAAGCTTTTGCACAGCAAAGGAAACCATAAAGAAGACGGAAAAACAACCCTCAGAATGGGAGAAAATATTTGCAAATGAAGCAACTGACAAAGGATTAATCTCCAAAATATAAAAGCAGCTCATGCAGCCCAATATCAAAAAAACAAACAACCCAATCTAAAAATGGGTGGAAGACCTAAACAGACATTTCTCCAAAGAAGATACAGATTGCCAACAAACATATGAAAGGATGGTCAACATCACTAATCATTAAAGAAATGCAAATCAAAACCACAATGAGGTATCACCTCACAGTGGTTAGAATGGCCATCATCAAAAAATCTACAAACAATAAATGCTGGAGAGGGTGTGGAGATAAGGGAACCCTCTTGCACTGTTGGTGGGAATGTAAATTGATACAACCACTATGGAGAACAGTATGGAGGTTCCTTAAGAAAGTAAGAATAGAATTACCATATGACCCAGCAATCCCACTACTGGGTATATTCCCTGAGAAAACCATAATTCAAAGAGAGACATGTACCACAGTGTTCACTGCAGCACTATTTACAATAGCCAGGACATGGATGCAATCTAAGTGTCCACTGACAGATGAATGGATAAAGAAGATGTGGCACATATATACCATGAAATATTACTCAGCCATAAAAAGAAATGAAATTTGAGTTATTTGTAGTGAAGTGGATGGACCTAAAGTTGGTCACACAGAGTGAAGTAAGTCAGAAAGAGGAAAACAAATACCATATGCTAACACACATATATGCAATCTAAAAAAAAAATGGTTCTGATGAACCTAGGGGCAGGACAGGAATAATGACGCAGATGTAGAGAATGGAGCTGGGATGAAGTGAGACAGTAGCACTGACATATATACACTACCAAATGTAAAATGGATAGCTAGTGGGAAGCAGCTGCATAGCACAGGGAGATCAGCTTGGTACTTCATGACCACCTAGAGGGGTGGGATAGGGAGGGTGGGAAGGAGGCGCAAGAGAGCGAGGGGATATGGGGATATATGTATCCATATAGCTGATTCACTTTGTTATATAGCAGAAACTAACACAACACTGTACAATAAAGATTTTATTAAAAAAAAATGGTCAGAGCACAGGGAACTATATTCAATACCCTGTGACAAACCATAATGGAAAAGAATATGAAAAATAATATATATATAACTGAATCACTTTGCTGTACAGCAGAAATTAACACAACATTGTAAATCAACTACGCATCAATTAAAAAAAAAAAAAAAGAGTATATGCTATCATGCCTGATGATGTTAACCTGTCCAAGGTAGTGTTTGTCAGTTTTCTAAACTGTGAAGTTACTTTTTGCCCCCTTCACATACTCTACTCTTTCGAAGTAAGTCACAAAGTACAGCCCTCTCTCAAGGTGTGGGGAGTTAAGGTACACCACCTTGTGAAAGAGTATCTATATACATTATTTGGAATTTTATATAGATTTGTCTCACCTCTCTCGTTTATTTATTCAATCATTTATATCAGCATGTACTCATGGATATTTATTTTATACTTTGGATTTTAATTCAATACTACCTTATATGTTTGTTCAAACTGTTCCAGCTTTGGCCACTGGGAGCTCTTTCAGGTTGGCTTCTGTCCCTCTGACATTCAAAAATTTTTTTTAAATTGTGGTAAAAGATACATAAAATTTACCAACTTAGCTATTTTTAAGGATCAAGTTTAGTATGTTAACTATGTTCACATTTTTGTGCAAAAGACCTCTAGAACTCTTTAAAACTTGCAAAACTAAAACTATTCCCATTGAACAACTCCCCATTTCTCCTTCCCTGCAACACCTGGCAACCACCATTGCATTTTGTTTCAATGAATTTGACTACTTTAGGTACCTCATACAAGTGGAATCACACAGTATTTGTCTTTTTGTGACTGGCTTATTTCACTTTGCTTAATGTCCTCAAGGTTCATCCTTCTTTCTTAAGACTGAATAATATTCAATTGTATGTACAGATTACATTTTCTTTATCCATTTATCCCTCAGTGGACATTTGGGTTGCCCCACCTCTTGGCTGTTGTGAATAATGCTGCAATGAACCTAGGTGTGCAAATATCTTTTCAAGGCCCTGCTTTCAATTCTTTTGGATATGTACACAGAAGTTGACTGTTGGATCATATGGTAGTTCTACTTCTAATTTTTGAGGAACCTCTATACTGTTTCCCATAGTGACTGCAACATTTTACATTCCCACCAACAGTGCACAAGGGTTCCAGTTTCACTGATCCTTGCCAACACTTTTTATCTTGTGTGGTTTCCTCCAACTTTGTGGGTATGGATTTGAATGCGTTTATTCTAGCAGCTAGAGATGCACCATTCAGAGCTCCTTTCAGGAGAATCTGATGTAGGGAGTATAGTTGGTTGACAGCTTCTAGCTACTAAATTTTCAGATCAATGGATCCATCTGTGCTGAGGCCATGGTCACCCTCAGCTGCTCCCAGCCACTGACTGAGCAAGGCATGGGTCCAAAGTCAGGTCATTTCTGCCTGAAGGCTCTCTCTACCTTTGCCTTTACCCTCTCCCCTTTATCTTTCATGTATGCTTCCCCCAATAAATTCTTGCACATCTAATTTTGTCTTGGCATCTGCTTCTTTGACACAGGATTTTGGGAAGAAGTGAAATTAGATATTTAGTCTAGTGTCTTAATATGGAAGTCACTATTAAGTTTTTGTGTTCTTTAAAGATTGCAAATTCCAAGTTTCACTGAACTATGGGAGAATGAATTACTTCTAACATGTTTATTATCTGTGAGAAAGTTTATTGTTCTGATTTACTAAAACTTAAAATATTCCATCAAATTACCCAGGAAAATCCAGGTAGCAAAAATATATAACACTGTCCATTCCTTCAAGAGATTTCAAATAAGTTTTAAAAGGCCATAGAATGATATATATATATATAGATAGATAGATAGATAGATACAGAGATATATATATATATATATATATATATATATATATATACAGGTGCGCACGCACACACACACACACACACACACTATACCATTTAAACAACTACTATGTTCTATACTTAAAAATTCAAGTATAGAAATATACTCTGTAGTGCTGAGGTAACACTGTAACTTTTCCTCAACATGACTACATAGGTGTTTACGGTTAAGTGTGACTATTACTGTGAAGTCTCAAGTCACTTGATCAATTCCATTTCAATTTTAGACCAAAAACAGTATATTATACATGCACCTGAAGGAAATATCAATATGTCTGTGTCCGTGTGTGTGTCCAGGGTTGGAGTGAGGGGAGAAGAGGTATATGCCAGGGAAAAGTTGACTGAACCACACAGATAACTGAATGTTAGAAGTCTCCTGTAGTCGGTAATACAGAAACATACACAGTCTTCGTGTTCAAAGTCTTCATGGGGATTTCTTCTGTAATTTCTAGAATGAAAAGAAGAAGTTTCAAAGAAATCATTTTTCTACCTATTCTGGATGAATATTAAAAATATGTTAACCACCTGGATAGTAAGAAATTCGGCCTCATCTTAAGAGAAAACTAAACTTTGTCCCAGCTACTGGGGGTACTTCTGAACCCTGGGATTTCCTGAGTGATAGGAGCATCTTTTGTCATTTATTGTAGGCCCCTGAACACACCTGATGGTTTATGCTAATGAGATGACTCAGGGTGGAGCTGGCTACACCAGAAAGACCAACCATATGAGCAATCATACGTATGTAATGAAGCCTCAATACAAACTCTGGACACCAAGGCTCAGGTGAGCTTCCCTGGCTGGTAATACACTGTACATACTACTGTCATGTATTGAGGCTAGAAGGTAACACTGTCCATGCCTCCTTGCGGAGAGATAATCTGAAGTTACATACTTGGACCCCCTCCCAGATTTGGCCCTGTGCATCTATCTCTTCCCTTTGCCTGGTTCTAGTTTTTATCCTTTCCCTATAATAAATGTAGTCATGAGTACAATAGCTTCCACAAGTTCTGTGAATCCTGCTAGCAAATTATCAGACCTGAGGGTGACTTTTGGAAACCCTCTGAACTTGCAGTTGGTGCCAGAAGTGACAATGGTCTTGTGTGAACTCTTTTGTCTGAGCTTGTAGTTGGAGCCTAACTCCTTATACTTGGGGTTAGAAGTTTTGGGCAGACTTGTGCAGGACTGTACCCTTAACCTAACTAACTCTGAGTACTGCCCAAGATGTCCCCACACTCCCACCCAGACAATATTTCCTATGTCTTCAGAAAAGGCCTAGAAGCAATGCTAAGCAAGCAGCTCAGATTTGTGGTTCCTAAATATTAACACCCTATAACAGGAAAAACAGCAGTCATTTCCATGTTTGGGGAAGAAAGAGTATACATGATAAACCTAGGACAGCTTGCAATGTCAGAAAGCAAGAATTTATCAAAGACTCAGGTCAAAAAACACAGGAGCCAATACAGCTAAAGATAAAAAAAATTTGAGCATCCAAAAGTATAACACAAATACTATAGATCAAAACACACTGAATATATTAAAGCTCAGAAAAAGAGTGGGGCAGTGGTGGGAGAAGAAGAAGGGAAAGGAAGGAAGGAAGGAAGGAAGGGAGGAAGGAAAGAGAAAGGAAAGAAAGAGGGAGGAAGGAAGGAAGGAAGGAGAAAATTTTAAAAAGTTCTCTGCCTACTGTGGGGCATTTTGCTTCTAGCCAGATCTGAATTCAAAGGGAAGGACCAACTTTCTCTAAAAATGGCTCCTGTCCTACCTAACAGGAACCCTGGATAAGAAAATACTCTCAAAAGCTGACTCCTTAATAGATAACTACAGGAGCTGGAGAAGATATTTAGAATCTAGTGGAACAAGCAAGAAGGCATCAGTGAGTTTCTAAAACTGTAAGCCTTATGAGATCCTTCTAATTTACCAAATTATTAATATTTTATGAAAGATAATCTTGAGAGGAAGACTACAGTGAAAATGAGGCAAGAGATATCAGATTGGGAAAAGATACTGGATTGGAAAGAATACCAGGTTTCTCGATAATCTTGGGTGAATAAGTTAACTTTCAAGCTTTTACCTACTAAACTTGCCCAGTCAACCTTACAGAGCAAAAAGAAGGTAATAAGACATTATAGGTAAGATCTGGTTTGTGAATCATAGGTAGTAGTACTAATATGTAATTCACATGGATGTGATTCTATCCTTGATCAGTTTCAACCAGGTACCTACACTTGCATAGAACAAGTAAAAATGACACATCTTCATTTTCACTGCTCAACTGCACTTGGTGACCAATGGATTTGAGGGCTAAGAAAAAGAAGTTAAGAATGTCTTTGAAGTTTCACATAAGGTTATCAAAACAGGAAGCTACACCTACTTGTTGATGTTGACTACCAAACCATCATGAAAGAGCCAAATGTGTTGGAAGGAGAGTGAAAAAAGCCTTCTGATAGAATGAAAGCTTCATGGACATAACTGGAAAGACAGATAAGGACCAGAACAGGAAGGATTTTATGTGTAAAGCTAAGGATTCTGAAGCATTAGATAATGGTGAGCCTTGGGGGATCCAAGCAGGGGAACATCATCAAGGGAGGAATGTGCATGAAGACAATCTTGGTGGAAGAATATAGCCTGCAGACAGGCTGTCTCATTAGATGATGAGGCCCTAAAACTAGTGAGGGGTAAAGAGACAAAGGAAAGTTATTGAAAATAAATCTCAAGTACAATAAATGTGCTTCATTAAAGAGAGAAATGCAAGTAGAAAAGAAGGCTTTCGTTTTTAATAATGTAGCAGAAAATGTTAAAGTACAATATAAAACATTAATTAAAAAAATTTTTTTTTAAAAATTAAAGAAAAAATAGCTGAGCAAGGGAAGAAAATGAGAGAAATCCACAGAGTCCAAAATATCATGAATCCCAAGAGGTAGCTGAACATTAAGATTTTCTGGTGGGCCTGGAGGCTTAAAGACTTGGCACTAATAGGCTATGAAAGTGAGAGAAGAAAAAGCCTAGGGTCTACACAAACTGGGGAGTCCAATGAAATCCCTCTCAAAAAACTGAGACCTCAAATAAGGAGCCCGTGGCAAAAGGGTAAATTTCAAAAAGATCCTTCACCACAGAAGAAAAACAGTTAAGAGAACGTTATGGGTTTAATAATGGCCTTCCAAAAGATATGACCATGCTTTAATTCCTGGAAACTGTGACTGTTACCTTTTTTGGAAAAAGGAGAAACAGACAGAAGAGGTGGCAATGAGGCAGAGATCAAAGTGAGGTAGCCACAAGGATGCCTGGAACCACCAGTAGCTGGAAGAGGCAAAGAACAAATTCTCCCCTAGAGAATATAGTCCTGCTGACACCCTGATTTCAGACTTCTGGCCTCCAGATCCGTGAGAGAATACATTTCTGTTGTCTCAGGCCACCCAGTTTTTGGTAATTTATTGCATCAGTCACAGTAAACCAATATAGAGACTTGTCCCACTTAGCCTTGGTTTGGGGAGAGATAGAACATGTCCCCATGAGAATTCTGGCCCCTTGCATGACTGGGGCCAGAACTTTCTAAACACTCTCTGTGGCCCAAAATAATTGAGTTTAAAGTGGGCCAGGGTAGACAGTGTCCCCAAAGAATTAAAGAAATGTTCCCTTAAAGTGGACATCAACTGAAACATCACGAAACAGCCAGCCAGAATCAACTTTGTCAGAACTCTAGAAAGCAATCAAACGTTTACAGCAACCAAGTGAATGTTGAATTAAAGAAAAGGCAACTTGAAAATGGCAGGAAAGATCTGTGTTTTTACTTGTGCTTTACCAGCTCCTTCCTAGCTTGGTGGTGGGCTTAAAGACAGTAGCCCGAGTTTCCAGTGTGGGACCCTGGTTCCTAGTTCCAGGAGGAAGAGAGCAAAAGTACTGCGTTTGTTCTAACCTGTCTGGGAGCTACTTGAAGGGCTTACATAAGGTGCTTGTCTCTGTTTTGCCTACTTGGAACTCACTCAGGGTGGAAAAGTGATGGGCACTGCATGAAAACCAAAGGCAAACAAAAAACCCATGGCTGCCTGGGGCAACCCACGGCTGCCTGGGGCAAAAGATTATGGATGAGACAGGCAATGGATTGCTTAAGGCCTGGGAGGAAAAGTTTGGGCAATTAGGGCATTAAAAAGTGCCTCTGTATGCTGAATAATTTAGAAAGCCACATTCATGCCCAGGGCAGTATGCATACACAGAAAGACCTGAGAAGACCCTAAGCATTTGATTCTGATAAAGGTAAAAAGCTTTTTTGGCTAATCTTCAGGGCTCAGTGAAAACAGGAAGAGAAGCCTAAGGCAGAACTGTAAACAGCCTGGCTGAGCTGAAGGAGTGGACCAGAACAGAGCCAATCTTTAAAGACTGGGAGAAGTAGGTATTTTGTTTTTAAATTTTTAGTTCCTGGAGGTCAAGGAAATCTCTTGTCAAAATAATAGCTGAACATAAGCTAAAGGAACAGAGACTTCAGGGACTACATACAACCAGGAATACAGTCTTTGTAAAAATAGTTTGGAAAAGTCATAAACAAACAGAAGACTGTAGCCTTCAACCATCAAACACAGCAAACCCTGGGGAAGAGAACCTGATTTCCAGAGTCACCACATTCAAATATCCAGTTTTCAAAGACAAAAAAAATTACAAGGCATACAAAGATATAGGAAAGTATGGCCCATTCACAGGAAAAAATAATTAACAGAATCTGTCCCTGAGGAAGCACAGATACTTGGATTTACTAGACAGACTCTAAATCAACTGTCTTAAATGGAAAATAACTGACTAATGGAAAGGTCAATGGAAACCACATACAAAGAACAAGCCAAGAAAACAATGTATCAACAAAATGAGAATATCAACAGAGAAATTATAAAAGGAACTAAACAGAAATTCTGGAGCTGAAAAGTACAATAACTGAAATTAAGAAGTCACTAGAGAAGCTTAACAGCATAATTTAGCATACAGAAGAAACAGTGAACTCGAAGATAGGACATTTGAAATCATCCAGTCTGAAGGAGAAGAAAGAAAAGAGAATGAAGAAAAGTGGACAGAGCCTAAGAGGCGTCTGAGACACAGGCCAAGTGGACCAACATACACACTATGGGAATTTCAGGAAGAAAAGAATATAAAGAATATTTGAAGAAATAATGACCAAATCTTGAATGCAGCAAGAGAGAAGCAAAATACCAGGATACTCAATAAGATTAAAAGATTAATTTCTAACCAGAAACCATGAGAGCCAGAAGGCAGTGGGACCACATATTTAAAGTGCTGAAAGAAAAAACTATCAACAAAGAATTCTCCATTTTGCAAAACAGATTTTTTTCTTCTTAATTTTTCTTCACAAATTAAGGAGCAATTAAGACATTCCCAAATAAACAGAAAGTTGAGGGAGTTCATTACTGCTAGAACTGCCCTCCAAGAAATGCTAAAGGGATCCTTCAGGTTGTAATGAAAGGATGCTAGACAGTAAGTCAAAGCCATATTGTTGTTGCATTTATTTTTAACTCCACTTTTTGTTTTCTACATGATTTAAAAGTAAATACATAGGGGGCTTCCCTGGTGGCGCAGTGGTTGAGAATCTGCCTGCTAATGCAGGGGACACGGGTTCGAGCCCTGGTCTGAGAAGATCCCACATGCCGTGGAGCAACTAGACCCATGAGCCACAACTACTGAGCCTGCGTGTCTGGAGCCTGTGCTCCGCAACAGGAGAGGACGCGCTAGTGAGAGGCCCGCACACCGCGATGAAGAGTGGCCCCCGCTTGCCACAACTAGAGAAAGCCCTCGCACAGAAACGAAGACCCAACACAGCCAAAAATAAATAAATAAATTAAAAAAAAAAAAAGTAAATACATAAAACACAGTTAAGAACTTATGCTTTGGGGAACATAATTATGAAGATATAATTTCTGACAAGAATATAAACGGGGGCAGAGCTGTATAGAAGCAGAGTTTTTGTATGTTATTGAAGTCAAACTGGTATCAATTCAAGTTAAATTGTTATAAATTTAGGATGCTAATTGTAATCCCCATGGTAAACACTAATGTCTTAAAAAACACACACAAAAGGAAGTAAAAAAAGAAAACAGTAAACTGCAAAAAATGAACTGAATACAAAAGGTGGCAGTAATGGAGGAAATGAGGACAAAAAAGGTACAAGGCTTCTAGAAAAAAATTCCCAGTAAAATGGCAGAAGTTCTTCCTCATCAGTAACTATTTTTTTTCTTTTTAACCAAAGCCTAACTGACCCAGGGAAAGGGAAATACCCACCTCTAGCCCCCTTTACCTTCCTTTCTTACCTGAAGAGGAAAAATTTTAAAGCTGAGTAACACCTGTGAGGGTCACAGCCCAGAGGCACAGGTTTACTAAAGACTGAGAACTAATCATAAAATTATAGAACACTTCCCCCACTTCTCCTCCCCCCATACTTTACTACAACATCATATGGGCTCCTGTATGATAATAGGGCATTACAGCTGAAAGAATGGGCAAAGCTCCAACCATATTTAAAAAGGAATCTCTAGGGAAAACATAAGACAACAGAAGGAAATTTGAGCCTCTGGAACCTACAGCAACAGTAAACAATAAACACAGCCTAACTCCTAGCCAGATAAACATAAAACCTTACAATAAAGGCCTATTTACCTCAGTTCCTTTTCCCCAGTACATCATGTACTGCTATTAACCAAATACTACAAGGCATTCTAAAAAGGAAAAAACACAGTAGGAAGAGACAAAGCAAGCAACACAACCAGACTCAGATATGGTAGAGATTTTGAAATTATCAGATTGGGAATTGAAAATAACTGGGATTAATGTTAAGGACACTAATAGAAAGGGTGGACAACATGCAAGAACAGATGGGTAATGTAAGCAGAAAGATGGAAATTCTAAGAATTAAAAGGAAATGCTAGAAATCAAAACTCTGTAACAGAGATGAATAATGCATTATACCAAAAAATTTATACCCAGGCACAGCATATTCAAACTGCAGAAAATTAAAAGACTAACTTTGGAAAAGATAATGCTTAGCAACTTTCCACCAGTGCTAGGAGACACAAATCTTGACTCAGAAAGTCCAATAAATCCCAGGCTTTAGGCTGAATAAATAAAAGGATGAAATGGTAAAAGGTTTATGAGTTGGGATGACAAGAAGGATGGCTATAAACAGAAAAACCCAGATCCCATCAGGGGAAGCTGTTTGAGGAAATGATTCCAGTGGCAGCAGCATTAAAATGAACACCCATGTGTAACAGGGAATCGAATATAGAACAGAACTCGGGGGAGGGCTAAAATGTCACTAGAGAAGTTGTCAGAACAGCCACAGAAGCTGAAATCACAGTACTGGATGATATAAGTGGGAGAAAGAGAAAACATATGCTCGAAGACACTAGCCTGTGCCTTATCCTGACTCTCTGTTTTCTGAATTATGGAATGGAGAATATGTCAACTAATGACCTAGCTCTTCACATTTTTATGCAGCTCACCGAGAAAAGGTATGCTTTATAAGTTGTAAAGGAGGAAGTACAATGTCAGTTATGTTTCCTTCAAGCTGTTATTTTAAAATTCAGTGATCATTTTGATTCTCGGGGAAGAGGACAATTTTAGGACCAGCAAATAAGCTAATTTACCTAGAAGCATGTATTTTAACATACCAATATAATTTTTAGATTATTTCCAAAGCAAAAAAGTAATCATCCTTTTAATTATTTTTTTTCTTATTATCTATTTTATACATATCATCCTTTTAATTATTATTATTTTAACATTTATAGTATGACAAATTTCTGGAGAAAGAGCAAAAAAAGAAAAAAAGATAATAGTACTATCTCTTACACATATAATTGATGGCATCACAATATATTTTCAATAAAATAAAAACAAAAATGAAAAACAATTAGCATGTTCTATAATCTCCTCACCTTCTGTTTGAGCCTCATTCAAAAACAGTTTTAGCTTCCTGCTCCGAAGGCCAAACACCTTGGCTGTTTCATACAGAAGACCTTGGTGGGTCAGTCCATTCTGCCCTAGTGGATTTTCAAGCAGGAGAGTGCCTACTGTTCCCATTAAACACTCTACAGGAAAAAAAAAACCCAAAATGGATTAAATCCTGAGAGTTCACCCTCTAGCTAGTGGATCCCTAATGGAGGTAGTGAGTAGACAGTTCTAATGGGTAGAGCTAAAGGCTTTGAAAGCCAGCAGTGGGTACAAGAGCAAGAGTGGGATTAATTGTACAGTCTGCAAAAACAGTCTTAAATATTTCACAGGGGGAAAGGAGAAAGGGAAGAAGAAAAAACAACTAGTATAAAAGCCCAGTAGTTTAGGGAAGAGATATTCAGTAAACAGTCAAATGAAGAGCCTGAAGACAGTAATAAATGTGCACAATGAGGACCCTAAAATATCAAGGAAAAATAAGTATCGATCTAGTCTGTTGATTAAGGCATGGATATGTACAACAGTTCTCAGAACATTTTCCAAGAAAAAAAGAAGGCAAAATTTAAGACTACAATGTTCTGACATTTAAACAGTTCAGCTTCATTTAGCTGTAATTTTTACCTAACCAATTTACCTCATTTCCTGCCCATGTCAGATGGAGGGGTGTTTCTACATAAATACACCAAAAGAAACAAGCCGTGAGTATTCCCCAAAGAAGTGTTGGAGTCTACATTTTAAATTACTAAGTTGAAGCTGACTTAAAAAATCCATATAAATCAGAGATATTGAACATTAAAGGAAATCTTAACATCTAGCACACCATAACCTGCCTGCTGAGGGTGTTCACAGCTGGGGGAGGCACGCACCTTGTGGGTCTGCATTCAAGAGCTGTAGGTTGATATATTGACAGAGAAGAGTACTAGGACTGTCGACCACAGAGGGAGTTGATCCTGCAGCCACACAAAGTGTTTTTCCACTAAGACTCAGTAAGTTGGTTTGGTTTTTTATTTCTAAAAATAACAACAAAACAATCATTCTTTCAGGGGGAAAGTTCAGAGCTGAAGTCATTCACTTTTTCCTATTTAATTATTAAACTATCATGTATCTTTACAGTGATGCTTTCCACTTTATTTCTATTTATCAAAGGATACTGTCTTTTCTACAAAATCAGGCTTTAATGACATGCAAATAGTAGGAAATCTTAATGTTGCAAAATAGCATAATATTCATAACTTATAAGGCAAATTGTTTTTTCCCCTTTTAGTATTTTTCCTCCATATTATAGCTCCTTTTAAAATTTCCTCCTATATCAGAATCCTAAACTTTACCATGAAAAGAACGCTTATATTAAAAAAAGATAATTATGATCAGAAGATAAGTTGACTAATGAACATATGTGGAAAAGAGCAAGACACACAGAACACACACAGTGTAATTTCATTTATATACAATTAAACATTGCTTAGGGTAGAAGATGAGTTACAGCCACTATGCCACTAAAGGTTAAGGTGGGGCTCAGGCATTACTCAGCTTTCACAGGCTGCCGCCTGCTGGGTCAGAGGGGACAATGAGCTAGACATATGTGAGTTCCAGTATGTCCCTGCTTCTTATTCTACAGTGACTTGAGATAGAGATCCAAACTGTCCACTGACTTACTTACCAGCTCCCCTTGGTGGATCCTGGTCAGAGATTTTTCTCAGAGCCCCCAGTGAACCATCTGTCTTCCAAACCTTAACTTCCTCAGTTTCCCCACATCATGTTTGCTTCCCTTATCCAGCCCTTAACAGATAAAACAGCAAATGGCTGTCCACAGTGTTTCTATCAATTTACAATCCAACAGGGAATGACAGTTCCTATTACATAATATCCCTGACATCTGATACTATGAAATTTTTCTAGTTTTTGCCAATTCGGTTACATGTGATAGTACCTCATTGTGGTTTTTCCTATTGAGGTTCACCAATTTTCCCTTTATTTATTGGCCATTTAGATTTCTTCTTTTAAGCTACTGATATTTAAAAGTTTCTGAAAATGAACATTCAGGTTTGTTGATGGTATTAGTTTCCTTTGTCTAATGTAAGAATCACAAACTGGGGAGGGAGGTGGGGTGGGGTGGGTGGGACGGTTTAAAACAACAGAAATTTATTGTCTCACAGTTCTCTGTAGGTGAGAAGTCCAAAATCAAGGTGTCAGTAGGGCCATGCTCCCTCTGAAGCCTGTAAGGGAATCCTTCTTTTCCTCTTCCTAGTTTCTGGATGTTCCCAGCAATCTTTGGTGTTTCTTGGCTTGCAGGATTGCCTAATTCCAATTTCTGCCTTTGTCACCACATAGCCTTCTCCCTCTTTGTTTATGTCTTCACATGGCCCTCTTCTTATAAGGACACCAGTCATATTGGAGTAGTGCCCACCCTACTCCAGTATTACCTTAACTAATTATATCTGCAATGAACCTATTTCCAAAGAAGGTCACATTAGATGGTACTGGGGGTAAATATAAGGACTTCAACACATCTTGGGGTAGAGGTGGGGGATTGGGTGGTGATGTCACAATTCAACCCATGACAGTGGGAGGAAATGTACTTATAATTCTTCAAAATTTTATTTAGGCTTGTCTCATTGAGAATCTGGATTTAGCAAGACGCAGACACTATGTTTAATAAAGTTAAAACACAACAGGGAAGTCTCTGAAGCCTAGAATGCATCACATGGCTAACAGGAAAGGGTAGGATTAGAACCTTCATCTCCTAGTAAGTCTAGTGTTCTTTCAGCCATATCACACAAAGAAGGCACAAAGAGACACTTGCAGGCAGGCACTACTGTAGAGGCTGGCCCTGACCCAGAGTCAGGAAAAAGGCAAAGGTTATGTTACCAAATTAAGATCCTCAATGATCAATCTCGTGTCAAAGGACATAGATGAATATCTTTTGACTTTCTACATACCTGTTTCACCATGGAAGACAGCCAGCTCTGTATTTTTTACACCAAAAATGCTAGTAACAACACTCTTCAGCTTTAAAAGGTCCAACCTATTATCTCCTTTTGGATTTTCCAGAAGTAGTACTCCACCTAAAAAGCCAAAAATATAAGTGAAACTGAAGAAAAAAAAAGTTAAATTTGAATAAAAAGTCAAGGGAAACACATCATTTGTATATTTTCTTTGGTAAATGTCTTTTCCCATTTTCTAATTAGATCTAAAAAAAACTGTTGAGTTTTGAGACTTCTTCATATATTCTAGATACATCCTTTGTTGGATATGCAGTTTGCAAAGATCTTCTCCTAGTCTGTAGCTTGTTTTTTCATCCTTTTCACAGGATCTTTCACAAAGCAGAATTTAAAATTTTGAAGAAGTTCAATTTATCAGTTTTTCTTTTTATGGATTGGACTTTTGGTATAAAGTCTTAAAAACTCTCTGCCTAATCCTGAATTCTAAAAATTTTCTGTTTTTTCCTAAATGTTTTATGTTTTTTTCTTTTTATACATTTATTTATTTAATTTATTTATTTCTGACTGCATTGGGTCTTCGTTGCTGCACGTGGGCTTTCTCTAGTTGCGGGAGTGGGGGCTACTCTTCGTTGCGGTATGCAGGCTTCTCATTGAGGTGGCTTCTCTTGTTGCAGAGCACGGGCTCTAGGTGCGCGGGCTTCAGTAGTTGTGGCGCACAGGCTTAGCTGCTCTGCGGCATGTGGGAACTTCCTGCACCAGGGCTAGAACCCGTGTCCCTTGCATTAGCAGGCGGATTCTTAACCACTGAGCCACCAGGGAAGCAAGTCTGTGATCCCTTTTAAGTTAGTTTTTGTAGAAGGTGTAAGACTTAGGTCTAGGACATTTTTTTGCATGTGGATATCTAACTGCCTAGTACCATATAATGAAGACTACTCAATTAAGTTGCTTTTGCTCCTTTCTCAAAAATCATCTGGCCACATTTTGTGGTCTATTGTGAGTCTATTTCTGTATTCTGTATCTGTGACAATGATTTTTGTGTCTATTCTATGCTCATGACACACAAGTCTTCAGATAAGTCTTGAAGTTGGGTAGGGTGATTTCTCCCACTATATTCTTATTTTTCCAAAGTGTTTTAACTATTTTATTTTTTTTCTCTTTCAAGAAAATCTGGCTATATCTACAACAAAATATTGCTGAGATTTGACAAGACTGAGTTAAACTTATATATTAACTGGGGGAGAACTGACACGTTTATTATATTGAATTTTCCAACCCATGATTACAGCATGTCTCTCCATTTATTTATTTATTTAAATTTATTTATTTATTTATTTATTTTTGGCTGCGTTGGGTCCTCGTTGCTGCACGCAGGCTTTCTCTAGTTGTGGCGAGCGGGGGCTACTCTTCGTTGCAGTGCGTGGGCTTCTCATTGCGGTGACTTCTCTTGTTGCGGAGCACAGGCTCTAGGCACGTGGGCTTCAGTAGTTGTGGCACGTGGGCTCAGCAGTTGTGGCTCATGGGCTGTAGAGGGCAGGCTCAGTAGTTGTGGCGCGTGGGTTTAGTTGCTCCGCGGCATGTGGGATCTTCCCAGACCAGGGCTTGAGCCCGTGTCCCCTGCATTGGCAGGCAGATTCTTAACCACTGCGCCACCAGGGAAGCCCCTCTCCATTTATTCTGATCTTTGGTTTTTTCATCATTATTTTGTAGTTTTTGGCATAAAAGTCCTGTACCTGTTTTATTAGATTTATACCGAAGTATCTCTTTTTTGAGCAATTGTAAATGGTATTACATTTTAAATTTCATTCTCCATGTGTTTATTGCTAGAATATAAAAATTAATTTTTGTATGTTTATCTTATATCCTGTGAATTTAATGAAAAACTTTTTCTTTTTATAAGCAATATGATTTTTTAAAAAGTAATATGATTTTATTCAATTACTTTGGAAACAAACCTTCCCAATTAAAGTTTAAACCCAAATGGTATATAAAACTAGACAAAATACTTTAAAATAATATAAAGATCATTTGTAGTTTTTTCCTCATAACATGAATGCTTTCAGTCAGACAGTAAATTACAAACCATATCACATCATGTTGATGTAGATGATAAATTGTGGTTGCATTTGAAATCAATCCTGGGAAAATAATCTTGTTGGAGTTGTGAACTCTTCCTAGTTGTTTGGTCAGTTGGTCCAGAAAGGAGCAGTATTGAAGTCAGCAGATGGGGCAGCTAGGCCCCAACTGTTTTGTCACTGCTCATTCTGCTGGCCTTCTGTGACTAAAGCTGACAAAAAACCCTGGCCCTGTTGACATTTCTTATGCACATCCTCTGTTCCTGCGACTAATTCCTTCCACAGGATCACCTGTCTCCACCTAAGACAGGCAGAATGTTGGCAATGATGGACCAGCTCACAGGCCACACATCACTGAACTTGTGCAGCAGTGTAGAGGACCACGTATTGCCCGAGGTATCATCACAGGTCCAAATGGATACACAAACATCCTGGGAATAGCTGGTAACAGTGCTGGTGGGCAAAGCAATGGAGGGGTCCCAGGATACATCTCAGTCTGTAGATTCCTTGCAATTTTCTATGTAGGCAATCATGTCACCTTCAAATAGAAACAGTTTTATTGCTTCCCTTCTGATCTGCATGCCTTTTCTTTTCTGTTCTTTTTTTTCTTTTCTTGCCTCATTCTACTGGCAAGAACTTCTAATGCAATGCTGAATAAGAGTAATGAGAACAGGTATCCTTGCCTTGGTTCTGATCTTACACAGAAGACATTCAATCTCTTCCAATTAAGTATAATGTTAACTATAGGTTTTTTACACATATGCTCATTATCAAGTTGATGAAGTTCCTCTACCTATTTTTCTGACAGTTTTTTTTTTATCATGAATGAACACTGAATTTTGTCAAATGCTTTTTCTAACTGGTATAATCTTATAAGCTTTTAATCTGTTAACATGGTAGATTATACTGATTGGTTTTTGAATACTGAACCAGCCTTGTAACCTTGGAATAAACCTCATGTGTTATGATACATAATTCTTTGTATATACTGCTATATTCAATGTCATGATTTTTTGGTAAGAATTGTACATTTATATGCATGAGAGATATTTGTAGTTTTCTTTTTTTGGTATTGTTTGTATCTGGTTTTAGTGTCAATACTTTATTATGGAATAAAGTGAGTTAGGGAGTATTCCTTCCTCTTCTATTTTCTGGAAGATCTGTGTAGAACTGGTGTTTATTCTTTTAAAGTCTGGTTGAATTCTCTAGCAAAACCATTTGGATCTGGATTTCTTGAGAGTTTCATTACTTTTTAAAAATTGCCATCTCTTTTATGTTTTTCCTCAGTTTCCCTTCCTCCCTTTCCCAAGACTTATTATGAACTTTGTTTTTCAAGTCCATGTTCTCATATTTCATAATTCTATATGTTTATTAACAATGTGTAATGATGTATTTTTAAAATTTACATGAATGCTCGCTATTGTATATTTAATTGTGAAACTTGCTTTTTTCATTGAAAATGTTTTTTAAATATAGAAAAATTTATACATAGAGACATGTCTATGTCCTTTTTGATGGACATCTGTATTGTGCAACACCATCAGTGATGGCATTAAACTCAACTAGAAAATCAAATTTACAATCAAATTTTCTAGGGAGCTTTAAAATTATGAATTCAATCTCCTTAATAGCTATAGGGCTACTGAAATTATCTATTTCATATGAGTGAGTTGAGGCAGTTTGTGCTTTTTGAGAAACTGGTTCATTTCATCCAAGTTGTCAAATTTATGTGTAGAGAGTTATTCACAGTATTTGCTTATCTTTTTGACTTCTGCAGTCTGTATTGATGTCCTATTTTATTCTTTTTTTTTTTGATGTACAGTAAACTTTTACTATTTTATTCTTTTTTTTAAAAAAAATTTTATTTATTTATTTAGTTTTGGCTGTGCTGGGTCTTCGTTTCTGTGCTAGGGCTTTCTCTAGTTGCGGCAAGCGGGGGCCACTCTTCATCGCGGTGCGCGGGCCTCTCACTATCACGGCCTCTCTTATTGCGGAGCACAGGCTCCAGATGCGCAGGCTCAGTAGTTGTGGCTCACGGGCCTAATTGCCCTGCAGCATGTGGGATCTTCCCAGACCAGGGCTCGAACCCGTGTCCCCTGCACTGGCAGGCAGATTCTCAACCACTACGCCACCAGGGAAGCCCACTATTTTATTCTTGATATTGGTAAATAGTGTTTTCTTTGGTTCTATGTCAGTCTCACTAGAGGTTTACTGATTTTATTAATTTTTTCAAAGAACCACATTTTTTGTTTTATTATCTTTATTGTTCTATTTTCAATTGCTTTGATTTCTGCTCTTATTTTTATTTTCCTTCTTTCTGCTTACTTTGTTTTTTTAGATTCTTGAGGTTGGAACTTAGATTATTGATTGAAACTTTCTTCTTTTCTAATGTTAGTCTTCAGAGATACAAATTAGCTGTAATCCACATATTTTGATACTGTATTTTCCTTTTCATTCAGTTTTACGCATTTGTTTTTCCTTAACACTTTTTCCCCGATCATGGATTATTTAGAAGTATGTTTTTTAGCTTTCAAATGTCCTGAGATTTTGCTTTTACCTTTCTGTTATTGATTTGTAGTTTGATTCCACTGTGGTCAGAGAACATACTCTATATGATTTCAACTCTTTAATTTGATTAGGTTTATTTTAAGGCCTAGGCTATAATATACCTTGGTAAATGGGAACTTGAATAGTATGTGTAGTCTGCTGCTATTAGGTGGGGTGTTCCATAAATGCTGATTAGATTCTGATTTTCTGTCTAACTGTTCTCTCAAACTATAATTAAGGATTTTTCTGTTCTTGTTCAAGGTCTAACAGTTTTTGTTTTACGTATTTAAGCAGCTCTGTTGTTAGGTACATATACCTTTAGGATCATTATATTTTCCTTTGGGTTGACATTGTATCATTATTTAATATCATTGGTAATTTTCTTTGCTATACAGTGTACTCATTGAAATGAACACAGACACCCTGCTTTGAGTAATGCTTGCATGGTATATCCTATTCTAGCCTTTTACTCTCAACCTACCTATTTTGTTATATTTAAGGACTTTCTTGTACGCAGCAAAAAGCTGGGTAATGTGTTTTTATCACTCTGCCAATCTCTATTAATTGATGTATTTACACCATTTACATTTAGTGTAATTACTGATGTTAAGTATAAGCCTTCCATTTTATTTTCTGCTTTGTATTTGTTCTACTTTCTTTTTCCATGCTTCCTGTGGGATACTTGAACATATTCTAGAATTCCATTTTTATTTGCTTAGTGTTTTTGTATGTATCTTTTAGTGTAGGCTTTTATAGTGGTTGTATTAGGTGGTACACTATATATACATAACCACTGGTGCTGACATTTTACCAGTCTGAGAGAAGTGTAGAAATCTTAACTCCCTTTACATCCCTTTGCTCTTCCCTATTTATAACTATCTTGAATATTCCTTGCATATGCATTTAGAGGTTTTAAGTTTTTGCTGCAACCATCAAACATAATTTTAAAAATTCAAGAAGACAAGTCTGTTGAATTTATCTATATTTTGACTCTTTCAATTTTTTTTCCCTCTGTTCTGATGTCCCTAGATTTCCTCTTTTATCATTTTCTGTTTTAAGAATTTCCTCTAGCTATTCTTTTAGAGTAAGTCTTGCTAGTAACAAATTCTTTTAGTTTTCCTTCATTTGAGAATGTCTTGATTATCCCTTTACCTTGAAAGATATTTTTGCTTGATATAAAATTGTGGGTTGACAATACTCATCTTTTAGCATTTGAGAAATGTTGTCCATTCATCTTCTGACCTCTACTGATTTCTAATGAGAAATCCAGTATGATTCAAATTGTTTTTCCCCTAGAAGTTAGGTATTGCAACATCTCTGTCACTGCTTTCAAGATGTTTTCTTTGCCTTAAGTTTTCAGAAGTTTTACTATGTTATGCCTGATGCAAATTCTTTTGGATTTATCCTGTATGGTGTTTTCTTAGCTTCTTGAATCTGTAGGTTTATGTGTTTTGCCAAATTTAGGAAGTTTTCAGACATTATTTCTTTGAATACTTTTTCAGTCCTGTCTTCTCTTCCTTCCAGAATGCAGTGACAAGAATATTAAACTTTTGTTATTATCTCACAGATCCTTCAGGCTCTGTTCATTTTTTTCAGCTTTTCTGTTTTTAACTCTGTTATTCAGAATGGGTAGTTTCTATTGTTATTTCTCCCTGTTTATGGATTCTTTCCTATCTCTTCTATTCTGTTGTTGAGCCCATCCCGCTGAGTTTTTGCATTTTAATTACTGTATTTACCAGTTCTACTATTTTAATTCTATTCTTTATATCTTTTACTTGTTTGCTGAGGCTATTTTTCACTTGTTTCTATTGTGTTTGTAATTGTTCTGTGAAGCATTTTTATTATGGCTGCTTTACATTCTGTCAGATAATGTCAACATTTCTGTCATGTTAATGTTCCTATGTATTGACTGTCTTTTTTAATTCAGTTTAAGATCTCCCAGTTCTTGGTATAATGAGTAATTTTCAGTTAAAACCTGGACATGTTAGGCATTATGAGACTCTGGTTCTTATTTACATCCTCTATTTTAGTTGACTTTGTTTGACATTATACTGGCGAGGGAAAGGGAACACTGCTTCATCACTGCTTAGTGAGAGAAGTCCGGGTTCCCTATTTAGCTTGCATTGACACTGAGGTCAGGACTCCTTGTTACTTCTGGGGCGGGGGTGGGGGGGGTGGTGAGGGGTAAGGTGATGCAAGAAAGGAGTTCCTGCTCTCCTCTAGACCTCCACTAATACCTCCCCTGGCCACAAAGAGTAGGAATGCCTCCTTACTGCTCCCCATGTGGCCTTCACTGACATCTTGACAGGGTGGTGGGATATGTGGCCTCACTACTGCTGGGCAGTGGTGAGGGGAAGGGATGCCTTGTTACTGCCTGATGGGGATAGAAGTTTAGGCTCTCCACGTGGTCTTCAATGACACTACTGGGCAAAAGAGCTTGTTATCACCCAGGTAGGATGAAAGTCCCAGCTCACTGCTTGGTCTTCTTTGACACCACCATGGCAGTGAGGGCTTGAGGGTCCTCAGCCTGGCAAAGGTCTAGGTTCCCCACTTGGCTTTTGCTGGTGTGAATGGTAGTAGAGCCTAGTTTCTTCTGTCTTGCTTGGGTGGAGTAGAGCAGTTACTGTCTGGAATTTTTTTGTCTTGCTAGGTTGCCACTCTCCTGGTCCCACCTGCAGAAAGCAGGATTTTGTTGGGGTATTTACATCCATGCCCACTGGCATTTCCAGGTTGCCAGCTTCTTCGGCTCCAAGCCTGGGATACATGAAGCAAAAAGAAAAACCAGGGAACTCTCCACTGTTTTCTTACTTGTTCCCAAGATCCCTAGTTGGTCTGCCTTCTTCCCTCCACTAGTCTTCTTATGCTTGTTTTTATATATCATGTCTGGGGTGTTTAGCTGTACTTTGTGGGAGGAATAGGGAAAAGTATGTCTACTCCATCTTTCTAGGAGTGCTAGTTCACTCACTTACTTTTGTGGATTCATTTTTATGACAATTAGAAAGAAAAAGTTATCCAATTTTACCAATTCTCTTGTAATAGCCTTAAAAACATTCATAGGCTTAATTAAAAAATAAAATACAAACAATGGAGTTCACTCTTACCTTGCTCACTGCCATCTGTACAAATGTTAAGATTGACATATGCACAAGCAGGGCCAGGCATGGAAGATCCTCTGGTGAGTGTAATTTCCAGGTCAGACCCTTTTAACTAAGCACATGAGAATATGTGACCAGGTAACTGTAGCATCTGACCACAGTGTCGAATAAGAGCTCTATACAATTCTGAGAGCATATTCAATCTCAACACTAAAACAGTGAAGAGCTACAATTTTTCCCCTCTTTTTCCCTTGTTCCTTAAAAAACATGCAAAATAGAAAATGAATCCATCTTGTAACTTGTGCCACTGAAAAGACAGTCACATTCAGGTCCTGCTTTTCTATTCCATTTGTCCCATACAAAGTAGAACAAGACAAGGAACATATGCCTAAATAAATGACTAACTGATATAGAAAAGAATTTTTATCAGACATACTTCTGAATCACTGACCAATACCTTTCATGTCTTGGTCAGATTTTCAGAGTTACATCTAAAACGTAAGAACAGGAAATGAAATTGTATTTTTATGTATAACCTACTACCATAAAAGTAAACTGCTTTACAAGTCAATTGCTCTTTATGTTTAACAGTAAGCACCAGAATCCACAATACTGACTTTTATAGTTTTAGATAAAACAGCACCATACAGTCATCTAACCTGGCAATTCTTATGTATATCCTAGTTACCTTCCCAAAGAGAACAGCTCTAATTTCCTTTTTTTCTCTTCTGGACTCTACTCACTATCTCCAGAGCAATACTTCAGGACTGTGTACTATACTAATTGCTACCGGGGGACAGAATATCGAGATATAACTACATAAACTTAACATAAAATCTAATCCTAAATCTCTTAATGTTCAACAGAACTCAGAACTCACCTGCATTTTTTCTTGAATAAGGATTTCATCTGATGTAGGAACTGGATATGGTTTTAAAGGAGACTTTATGGTGGCAAATATGAACTCTGTGTGGCTTTTGATAACATTATTCAGATACTTTCCCTCAGATTTTGCTTTATAATAAACTGTTATTTCATCAGTTGGAACCAGATTGCACTGAAAGCACATGGAGAAAATTTAAAAGGGAAGCACATTTGTCAATTAAAATGTAAGGCGCTGTTAAACAGGGCTGACAATCCCACACTGAATCATTATGGAAGGGTACAGTATCCTGACCAATTCTCTGAAAAAAGGAGTGATCAAGTAACAACTCATAAAGCTCTGAACTGAGACAGAGGTTACAAGTATCCCATTATCTGCTGGAGTGGCCACCTCAGACACTGAACTACAGGTCTCAGAAACCTGGCCAGAGGAGGAGGACTTGTGGGAGTCCTCCTTGGGACAGAAGCTCCCTGGCTCTCTCACCCAGTAGGGGCAGGCAATATGTTCTGTGCACCTGTCCTGGCTCCCAACTTCTGAATGAGGAAGAACCACCTCACTCTGTCCAGATCCAACAATCTCTCCCTGAGCTAGGCGTCCTTCCACACTGACTGCATCTCTGCCCTTCCTCAGAGACACTCGCTGTCAGCTCTGATGACCTTATGTGCCAGTCACGAGGACTATCTATCCAGAAGATGGTTTTGTGGAAGCCCTGAAGAACTGAAAAAGGAGGACAAGGAGCACATGTTAGCTGAAAGCTACTGATCAGAGAAACAAAAGAGCCACATCCAGCTTGGGAGTGAACAAGGAGAGAAAGGAAGTGGCCTACGTTTCCTAAAGAGTACAATCTGAATGGACCACAGATCAGTAACTAATCATCATTATTGAATTACTATGGCTTATATTACCTGCCTCTCCTCTCCTCCCCTAAAACCAAAACAAATACCAAACAAAAAACCAAAACAAAACTCCCAAACAGTAGCTTGTTCTTAATCTGACAAGCTGACCTTTTTTCGAAGTTTCTGGATACGATTGATGACTTCCCGAGCCACTCCTTCATCCACCATTGACTGGTCAGGGGTGATGTCTAAGAGAACCAAAGCCTGTAGGAATGAATGGTGCACACCATGACAATCAAATATAGAAAAACGGTTCTTTCAAACCCAGCAAAATGGTGTTTAAATTCTCAGAAGTCTATAATGCAGCACTCTTTAGTCACACAACTGAGCCAAAGACAAAATTAACGTAGTTTCTTTATGTTTGGGTCCTCCTTTGTAAACAGCTATTCTTTCATCTCTGGAGAAAGGTGAGACTTTTCATTTTTCTTCTGTAGGGTGCTGCTCACAGGAGATGTCCTGAGACCGACTTTCAAGAGAGTCTCTCATGTAACTCTGCTTTTTGTCTATCTAATGAACCATATCAACTCTTCTAATAAATAAAATCACCAATCATGAAGCTCTTACAGCAGCACAACTTTTCACAATGGATCCACCATAAACAAGTGGACTGAAGAGCTCAAAGCAGCCATCTCTGTTGTTTTCTTTAACCATGACTCTATTCTTTGGTTTGTTGGTGTGATTCAAGACACAATTTCTACAATGGACCACCATACTTTTTTATATGGTTTAGTTTAAATTGCCACCTTCTTGTCAACTTTATCTACTTTTTTATCTCATTGGTTATAAAGGCTGTCAGTGATGATGTGGTAATAATGACAGTGTCCCTTCTATTATAAGAGGGGAATATACGTATAAATTAGGCATCATCCCCATTTACGTTTTTGAGGACACTCAATCAGAGAAGTTAACAAACTTGCTCCACTTCATGAAGGCACAGGAGGCAAACTGGAAGTGGATAATGTGTCATGGCAGGGCAACCATGGCCCACAATACACAAATCATGTCAAGAAACTCAGAAGCATCACAGACAACACTTCCTTAAGTATAGACGACTTCAGGACTCTCTAATTTGGCTGTAATCAGAAAGGACTGCACCCTCTCACTGTTTACAAATCTCCTTCCCTGGCCCCAATTCCTTCTTTCCTAGTTTCCTCACCTTTGGCTCCTTACCACTGTCTGCCCACATGGAGTTCTGTCTACATCATATTTAAGACTCTGTGTATGGGAATTCCCTGGTGGTCCAGTGGTTAGGACTCGGTGCTTTCACTCCTGGGGATCTGGGTTCAATCCCTGGTCGGGGAATTAAGATCCCGTAAGCCACATGGCACGCCAAAAAAAAAAACCAAAAAACCCTGTGTAAAGGCTCGAGGAGGCTGGCTTGCCTCATACGAGGTACTCCCCATCTTCCCCTGTATGTGGCATATTAAGCACAGAGGGACTCCAGCAGGTCCCTCACTCTCACAATGGAGACCTTACAACCTATCTGCCTGGAGAAGACTGGTCAAGAGTGAAGAGAGATGCTATGATCCATTACAACAAAAAAACACAGACCCCAGAATGCAAAACTGCTTGTACATCCTCTTCAAGGGGTGCTCTCTAACCACCCCCACTGCTACCCCAGACTTCAAATAGGAGCACTTATTTCTACTAGATAACTTATCAAGTAGAGTAATACGAATTGACTTACTTTTCTATCTCCATGACAGACTCATTCCTTGAAGGGTGGGATTACATCTACTCATTTTTGTATGACCCAACACTTAGGACAACTGCATGCATAAAGTCACAAAATATCTATTTATGTATTCATTAAAGAAATGCATATGTCAAGAAGTTATAATAGAGAAGTTTAATAAGGCCAATCTAAAATAAATAACTCGTTTATTTTACCCTGAGACAAGCTGCCAATACTGTCAGGAGAGGCATAGGTAAATGTTTTCTCCTCTTATGTTCTTATCTTTTGGTAAAGAAATATTCTAGGGAACAGAAAAATACCTGAGCATCTGAGTGTGCTTCAAACTGTGCCGTTCCACCTGTTGCCTGATCAAAGGTGTACATGAGGCGGATATCTTCTTCATGCAATTCATGGCCTTCCACAACAATGGTCCCTATTGGGGAAACAACTGCCACTGTTACTCAATCAGTACCCCACTCCTCAAGCTGCCCTGCTACCAATATATTTTGCCACTCTTTAATAAAACCTTCATATAATCAAGCTACACAGTCTTCAAGAGATCATGTCCTCTGCACTCATGTCATTGTTGAGGTCAAGGATGAGACAAACTTTCTTTAGACTGCACCAAGCTATCCTGAGGACACTTAAATCACCACTAATATCTACCGTTGTATATAAGGTCCCAGGTCCAAAGACATGTGCCAGAAGGCAACGAATCTCCATCATAAACATGAGCAAGCATGTTTATGATGGAGAAAGCATGCTATAATGAAGAAAGCACAGTCTGTAGAGTCAAACTGGACTTAGGCCTACCACTCACTGGTTGTAGGACCCTGGTGTTCTATTATCTGCCTATCAGAGTGCAGTGAGGGTGAAAAGAGGTAGACAATGTGAAGTTCTGAGCATCATGCCTATTCATGGTAGGCAGAATGTATAAAGAGCTAAGGATGGCAGTTCCCATCTTCAGGAAAGCCTACTATGGTAACTCACAAATGCTCTTCTTGGTCTTTGAGCAACTGGCTGTCATTTTCACTTTATGTCACTGCATTCTGAAAACTACTTTGCTTTCCATCAATGCAGAACAGTCCATTCAGAAACTACAGCTTAGAAACTGTAGGCTTTCCGTTTCAAATAAGGTTTATTTGAGGAATTTTTAATATTTTGACTAACTGGTGAAACAACTTAAGATTTGACTTGAAGGCTGATCCTTTGATTAATTTTGTTAATTTAACAAATCAAGTTAAATTAGTACTGACTCAACTTTTAGTTGCTAGCCTCTTATGTTTTATAATTTTTACCTAAAAATTTGGGGACTCTTCGGGACATTTCCCCCAATTTCCATAACTACCCATCTGATTTCTGAATCCCTAAATCTTTCCTCATGACACTTCCACCATGCTTATGATTTTCAACTTCAGAGGGAACCCTAACAATCAAACAACTCATGCCCTAGGATTGCTATAGGATGTCAAGTGGCCATAATTAGACCACATATGATTCTAATCATGGCAGAGCTGAGAACTCCTGGGCACCTGGAAAAGCTCCCTAAAGATTTCCTTCAGTGTACTTATCAAAACTATGATTATGTCCATTAATCTTTAGTGTCTGCCAGCACCATGAGGGTAAGGACAATGTCTGCCTTACTTAACTCTATGTTCCCAGTGCCAACCAAACAGAAGGACCTTAAAAAATATTTGCTGAATGAATGACTCCAGTCTTGCTCAACTGAGACCAACATAAGTATTCTAGATATTTTAGAGAAACTATGATAAGTTCTGACCCAGTCCTCCTTCGCAAGAAGCCCCAAACCTCAATGCTAAATCCCTTTCTCTAAAAATACATAAGTATTTTAAAATTTAAATTTAAATTTTGAATTAATATTAAAACATAACTTTTTTCTTTTGAATATCTTCCAGTCTTCATTCTGGCACCTCTAAAAAGTCACCATCTTTTTCTCTACAAGCAACATCTGATAACAATAACACTCTATACCACTGGCTGGTGAATCTCAGGGGGTTCTGTTCTCTCACTAGGGTAGATTTTTCTAGGCCCACATTAGCATTTATAGAGTTCAATGGTAACTTAAGGTCTACCCCTCTGACTCAGTAATTTCTATCTAGAAATCTAGCCAAAAGGAATCAATTCCACAAAACACTTACATGTGAAAATATTCACTGAAATATTAGTTATACTATTAAAAGAATGGAAACAACCTAAAGCACCAACAATCAGAGACTGGTTAAAGGCACTATCCGGTATCCACAGGAAGGAAAATTTTTTCAGCACTTACTGAAACAGCATTTTAAAGACTAATAACACACAGAAATGTTTATAATGTAAAGTGAAAATGCAAAATAAAAATATAAATAAAAACAAAGTAACATAAAATGTAAAAATATATGAGTGAAAAATGTGAAATTTAAAATTATAATGTGATTTCCATTTTGTAAAGCTGTAATTATATAAATCAGAATTTTAATAGCACTCCAGCACCTAACATAACAAATACCAGACAGTAGGCATTCAATCTACATTAAATGGATGGGTGATCAGTTATGGGTCATTTTTATTCTCTTTACTTTTTTTACTTTTTTCTAAATTATCAGAATTATTCATAATAAATATTTTTATGAACAGAAAAGAAAAGCTCTTATTTAAGAAAAAGCTGTGACAGTAGAAATCAAAGAGGAGCCTAAGTATGAGAGCTTAAGTATGAGACACCCATCAGGTTGAGGACACAAATGGTGCCCCCAATAAAACAGATACCCACCACTCTCCTGGAACTGCTCTAGCTCCTCACTGCTCAGCTGCTTGATGGATGTCATCACCATCTTGAAGGCTCCCTTCAGACGCTTCCCCAGGACCATGTGATCTGGTTCTGCCCTTAGGCGAATGCCATACTTGTTTTTATCTGTAGATAATGTAACTTTTCGAACATTCAATTCCTATATTTGGTAGACAAGATGAAATAAAAAAGAAATGAAAACATGTCCACAAAAAGTTGCACAAACATTCATAGCAACATTATTCACAACAACCAAAAAGTGGAGATAACCCAAATGCTGATCAACTGTGAATGAATAAACAAAATGTGGTATATCCATATAATGGACTATTATTTAGCAATATAAAGGAATGGAGCACGCATACATGTTATAATATGAATGACCCTTAGTGCTAAGTCACAGAAGCCAGACACACAAGACCACATATTGTATGATTCCATTTATAGAAAATGTCCAGAGTGGGCACACCCAGAGACAGAAAATAGATTTATGTTTGCCAGAGGATGGTGGGATATTGAGGGGAAAATGGTGTGTGAATGCTAATGGATACTGAGTTTCTTTTTGGGATGATGAAAATGCTACAAAACTTTGGTGATGGCTGCACAGCTCTATAAATAATACTAATAAATAATTGTATGGTATGAAAAAAACCTGTCCAGATCAATCAAGTTGAGCCTAATGCAACTAACAAGGACTGTAGCATTAGAAATATGGACTTCATGTTTAAGGGTAACCTTTGCTCAAGAAATTTCAAAGCACCACAAATCTAACTATCAATTAACCAGAAGAATCAGTTAATCAAAACATTTCGGGACTTCACTGGTGGTCCAGTGGTTAAGAATCTGTCTTCCAATGCAGGGGACGTGGGTTCAATCCCTGGTTGGGGAACTAAGATCCCACATGCTGCGAGGCAACTAAGCCTGTGAGCCACAACTAGAGAAGCCTGTGCGCCACAATGAAGAGCCCACACACTGCAACAAAAGATCCTGCATGCCACACTGAAGATCCCACGTGCTGAAACTAAGACAGGATGCAGCCAAATAAATAAATAAATAAATAAATATTTTCAGAAAAAATCTTAACATTTCATGTCTCTATCATACTAGTTAGTTAAGGATTACTAACGTAGCAGGAAATGGTGACTGCACAGTAGGAAATATGAAAATGAGATATCATGGAACTGTCAACTGAAGCAAATTATAGGGAAATTTCTGGTTTTGCCATTATACATTACTATATTATTTGCTCTCAGAGTGATTAAGATATTCTATTTAAATATATTCTTTTATCATCCATATCTTAAGCATTAATTATAGAATTTATAGCTCTTTAGTTTTAATCTCTAAGTTTCTAAACAGTTATAAACTCCTTGGTTTCTAATATTTGTCCGGAATTCTCAGGCAATTCAAAACCAAATATAGAAATTAATTATTTTCTATCATAAAGATTTAAATATTACCTGTGAAAGGAATAAAAATGAAATTTGAAATATATTTCTTTTTAAAACATCACAGGGTAAAAGCTTTTTGGGAGGATAACTGACATGACAGTTTAAAATTCTGACCCCAAAACTCCACTTCCAGGAACCTATCCAACATCCATACTGTGACATATTTGCACATGTACACATGCACACACACCCCTTTTGTTTGTAATCAGAAACCTAAATTTCCAACAATATAAGAGTAATTAAATAAATTATGATGCAGCCAGGAAGTGAACAAAAAGAATAAATTAGATCTCTATGTTCTGACATGGGATGTTGTTTAAGAAATACTATAAAGTGAAAAAAAAATAAGTTAAAAACTACATATATGATCCTCTCTATTCACAAATAAAACCAGTGATGTGTGCATGTGTGTATATGTATGTACAAATGTGTGTACACGTATGTAAAATGCTAGGAACAACCCAGCAGGAGATAACCTAGTGAACAAGTGGGTGATGAGACACCAGGGAGTGGCCAGGGTAAGAGGAGACTTGCTTTGTACTCGATGCTAGTGCTTATTTACAACCAGTGTGTGTTTACTTGATACTTGTATAATCTGAAGGAACAAAGATTTTTTTGGTGTTAGTTATCAAAAAGTACTTTGGGGAAGAGAAGTGGATGAAAGGATAAATGATCCAACAAAGGTGAAAAATTCATGGACGTTGAAATCACTGTTAAAGAATTACAATTACATTGTAAAAAGTCATGATGAGTCTAAAAGCAAAGTGTAAAATTCCATGGATGGTTAAATTTATGTACATACTGATATAAAAAGGAAAAGGACAAATGATACACTCAAAGTGTAGTTGACTAAAGAGTACTAACCAAAATAATCTTCCCAAGGAAAGAAGTCTGTTTGGACCAAATCAAACAAATCAACTGTCTTACCTCAATGATATACTTCTCCAATGACTTAATTTCATTAAGAGCTTCTGGATCCTGATGAATAACTACAATTTCTTTCAAAGGATACTAGAAAGAAAATGGAAGGGAAAGTTCATAAGCATCCAGTCCTCTAAACTGCAGAAAAATGAATGTTAAATGTTTTATCTGAATCTCAAGCTCCAGACTAAGCAGGCATAACTAGTACTAAGTCATTCACACCCTTATTGCAGAAAAGAAATTTACACCATTGCTGGCAGCTCTTTATATTAAGAAAATACTCCAAACCATAATTAGCTAGGTATGTGCAACGCAAAACAGAAATAAAATCTCAAACCTTTATCGGAATAGTTTTGCGGTCTCGAATCACTCGCCCGAGTTCAATCACAGACTGCATTCTAGATACTGCACTCTCGGTTTTCTTGTCAATCAATTCCTCTCTGGTTGGTAGAGGTAGGGATTTGAAAGAGATTAGATTCAAAAGGAGAAAATTCCAAAGAATAGGCATGCTTAAGTGAGGAAGAGGGTCAGGCTAGAGATGCGATGGTGTAGCTAGGTTTCCCAGGGAGGCTCTTGGGAAGGACAGCACATGCCTGCCTTTGGGGCACGCGCCGAGAAGCAGGCAGAAAGCTTGAGCCTGCTGCTTAGTGCCTAGCAGCTCCCCAAAGCGATCCCAACAGGCTTACCCACCCCTACCTGCCACAGCTCTACAGGGGATTCCACACTAAGCATCCCTCCTATCCATTCTGTAGCCTGAGGAGCAGCTCAGGGGGGAGGCAGGGCATGGAGGGGCTGGAGCAGGGAGCTGGGGGCCCCACTTGAGAGCATCTCTGGCAACTCTCCTTCCCCTGGCCCAGGAGAGGCTTATGTATATTTGATTCTTACCGAACATGGGGCAGCATGAGGTAGTGGATACTGAATGTGTCCTTGTCCTGGACAGAAACAGGGTCAATCAGCGTCTTCAGATTCTGGTACATCAATTCAGTAAGAAAAGGGGTATAGGGGGCCTGTGTAAGGACAGAAGACATCGGGTCATTCATACATAGCCATCATTAACTGATCTCAGAGTGAGAAGCAACTACATAAACATTTTAAAGAAATGATATGGGAATATGCACAGAAGTGAACATGAGGTTACAAAACATGCCCTATGAGAGAGAAATGACCTCATTTTGAACTTGGCGAGCTAGACACTCATGAAACACAGCAGCAGGACTACAGCCAGAAGTGCCTAAAACATTCTTGAGGATGTCTATAATAAAAACAGGAGTCCCTGACCACATGCAAGTCAAGTCAACATGCAGAGGAATCAATGTCCCTAAACCTCTGTAAACTGGGGAAACACCACCTGCTTCACAGGATGAAGGGGAATGAGGTCAGACATGAAGACACCAGGCAGGGGACCTGGTACAAAGCAGGTTTTCATTCCATGTATGTTTAGGAAATAAATAGAAGCCTTATAACATTAAACTGGAATAGCAGAAATAAGATACAGGAAATTAAAACTGGAATTTTTACTTGTATGTAATTTAATTAATATTTCAATTGATAGGAACATGTCTCAAGTAAAATACTGTTTGCAATATATTTTTGTTTGGTTAGCTATTAGTTCAAAAACTTCCCCACTACTCACAGACAATTACAGGAATCTACATTAAGATGAGGTATGTCGCTCTTGAGTCTAGATGCAAGGACCTTGACCTGAAATGTACTGCCAGGGGTGAAAAGAAAGAATCCAGCTTTTAAAGCTAATGTTTTTTAGCCCTTATTTGACATACATAAGCTAAAGAGATTTCTGAAAAGAAACTAGAAATTTAGATTATTTTAACACTTCTGTTTCTATTTTTAGTGGAACAAATACAGAATAGATACAGATGGAGGACAGTGTAGCAACCGGGCACCACAAGCAGCCCACAGGGCTAGCATCTTACCATAAGTCTGCACAGAGAAAGCAAAACACTAAACAAGGTCTCCAGGGCCATGACACAATCCTCTATCCCGTTTTCACCCTAGTGAATAAAAAACACACATTAAACTGTTAAAACCAATAGTTCATTGTAAGAAAAGAAAGATAATAAAAAGGGGAAAACCCAACCATAATTAAGTTACCCAGAGATAACTACTTTAAACATTTTAGTGTATGTCCTTCTAGATATATGTACATATACACACATACATGTACATGTGTGTGTAATATATTTTAACAAAAACAAAATTATTGTTTTGTTACGGGATTTTATCATTAACACATTTGAAGGCAGTACTGATGGACAGTGGTCTGGGCATCCCTCACTCCTTGTTTTCTACCATTGTTGCTTATGTACAGCTTAAGTCCTGGGACAGGATCCATGCTTCACTCATCCTATATCCCCAACAGGCCTAAGGACGAGTCTTGTCAATAAGTAACTGTCCCTCTAGAGGTAGAAGTGAGGAGGTGCCCCTCTCAATATCACAGCTCTACCTAAAAACATCTGCAAAATACCTGCATGAATTTATTTCAGATTTTAAGAGGTCTGCTCAGTACAGTCCTGTTTGGCCTGAGACTTTCCCTCTAATGTGAATGTCCATAATTGTGTTTTGAAAATATGCAAGATGTCTTCTAAACTTATGGGTTCCCCCATCCATCAAATGGCAATACAGTTAATATTCAATTAAAAGGAAAAAGATAGCTTAAAAAAGTGAGAGCATTTGAAAATGCTCTTTTTCCTTTTGGCTGTTCTCATTTTTCCTCAACTCTCATACTTCCTACACTTTCTGCTCTTCCCAACAGCAGCCTGCACTTACCTTTAATCTTCTACGGTTCATCCTGACATACCAATTTGTCAGAACATCCACAAACTTGACCAGGCGAGGAACCACAGTATAGAGTCTGTAAGCTAAAAGTAACAACCAATCAGGCAGTGAGAACACATAAGCATCTTGGGTGCTTAGGACAGGGCTGGATATAAGAGCGAGCAAGCAGCCCCTGCCATCCAAGGGCTGTCACACCTGTTAAGGAGGCAGAAGTACCAAAGTGAAACAATCAAAACTGAGGACGTACTATATAGCTGTCAAGGTGTCTAGGGGCATGCACAAACCACCCTGTGAGCTACATGCAAACTCCCAGTGTCAGTGAGAAAACAGGAAACCCCGTATGTGTGGCTGAGAGGCCGAGGCTGCCCGCCAGATGACTCCACAAGGCACCATTTATCTGGAACTGTATCAGGTGGTAGTACCACAAAAGCCTGACTTCTTCCATTGTGCTACCTTGACCTCAACTAAGACAGACACTTAAAAAGCTCTAATTAGATTCTAAGAGGCATAGCATAGATAAGGGCTTCTCAACCAGAGCAATTTTGCTCTGCAGGAGACACTGACAATGTCTACAGAGACATGCTGGTTGTCAAACTGGGGAGGTAGGCACTCTTGGCATCTGGTGGGTGGACTCCAGGGATGCTGCTCAACAACCTACAATGCACAGGCCAGCCTCCACCACAGAGAATGACCCAGCTCAAACTGTCAGCAGTGCTGCCACTGAGAAACTCAGGCAGGGGCTGTGCATAAAATAGAACGGGGTTTCTAAAGGTTAAAATAGTCAAGGAAAGAAAGCTAAAGGAGGTATTGGAAGGAGAGAAGAACCTTGAAGAATCAGAAGAATTTGAAGGCTCCCCTGAGGAACTCAGAGGGCAAGCAGGAAGTTAAGGGCGTCTAGCCAACTTTGTTTGAGGCCCAGACTTATCTTCAGGATTTTTGCCATTCACCTCCCCTTTAACTGATACTCTTCTGTTGCACAAAAACAAACACCAAAAACAAGGAGAGTAAGACCAAAAATCATAAAAAAACACCACAATTTATATTAAGAGTTCAGTGACTGTTAATGAGGTTCCTAGTCTAAGCTAACACAGTGGTTAAGTTGCCAAGGGCAGAGTTGTTCTCTGTTGCAGTTCAAAAAGACTAGCACTGAGGTGCTGCTAGACCAACAACTGGACCCCAGACCAGAGGCACTCGCTGGTCATACATTTCTAGAGAGGCAATTTTTGTGATCAGAGGCCTGTTCTGTAAAGACAGAGGCCCATCTAAGTTATTTCTAGGGTTCACTACACTTTTCACCTTCTAGGAAGCCAGAGTGTTCAAGAGTTTCAACTCTTATAAGGTAAACAAAGCCCATATATAATAAAAGGGAGCAGCAGCTACCACTGAAATCACTAATACCAACTGCAGACTCTTCAAGGATGCTACCTATTTAGTTCTCAGAATTCTATTTTGATGAGGGAGGCAAGGGCACTAAGCTGACAGGTTGGTGGAGTGGGAACTGCACTGGGCAATCTGGGTCTGAAGCCCCTCTCATCAGTTCAACGTGCACCACCTAGCCTCTTGCACCTGGCCCTTACCACTCGGCTGTGTGCACAACTGCTGCCAAACCTCTAGTTCCCAGACAGAGCAGGTCCCAGCCAGGATATACATTCTCAGGTCACAGCCGCTGCTGTCTAAAGATGGCAAGGGCCCCCAGGCAACAATCCCATTCATTTATATCACTCAGGAGGGAAAACTGGACACAGCTATGAGTAGGTATCCCAGGGAGTGTGGTGAGAACGCAAGTGCCGATGTCTGCTTTGCACGCTCATTTCCATCTTCACTTATGTCAATCTGTCCAACAGTCTGACAGTCATATGACCCTTATTACATATGTTTAATAGAGTGGGTGCAGTCCTTCAGGATGACTGATAAAACATTCAAAATTTCCTGGACTAACCATCCTATTGTGCCAAGCACAGAGGCACCAACTATTCCAGGAAGAGCTATGTACCAGCTGAGGAAGGGAAGACCCCTGTATGAACCAGATTGCTCTGGCCCCTCGAATCCACTGGAGTGCTGTACCTGAACAACAGCACCTGCTAACCACAGGACGCTGGGGGAGGCTGGTTTATGTCAGGAGGGTGCACACAGGGATGCCATCTTTTCTCCCCTGCCCACAGACTTTATCAGACCCATATACACTCAGACCCATCTCAGGTATCCAGGTTAACAGTTTCTGGAATTTCTCACCTTGACTTACAGTTGTTCCATCTCCACCTTCTAGGAAACCAACATAACCTACTTTTCCAACCTCTGTCTAAAATCAAATTCATTGTTGTTAGGTAAGAGAAATGTGAGGAAATGTCAACTTCATTATTGTTTTTCTGTATTTCCTAATTTTTCCAGGCTGAACAGGGACTACTTATTTAATAAAGTAGACCTAAAAATAAATTAAAAACATATTAATAACAACTACTACTTATTAAGTACCTATTATCTGCTAGCTACTGTATGTACATAATCTCCATCTGAGCCTTATATTTACTTTTTTTAAAAATTTTATTTATTTACTTATTTATTTTTTGCTGTGTTGGGTCTTCGTTGCTGCACGTGGGCTTTCTCTAGTTGCGGCGAGCGGGGGCCACTCCTCGCTGCGGTGTGCGGGCCTCTCACTGCAGTGGCCTCTCTCATTGTGAAGCACGGGCTCTAGGCGTGCAGGCTTCAGCAGCTGCGGCACGCGGGCTCAGCAGTTGTGGCTCACGGGCTCTAGAGTACAGGCTCAGTAGTTGTGGCACACGAGCCTAGCTGCTCCGTGGCATGTGGGATCCTCCCGGACCAGGGATCGGACCCGTGTCCCCTGCATTGGCAGGCGGATTCTCAACCACTGCGTCACTGGGGAAGCCCAGCCTTATATTAACTCTAACCAGGCATTTTTCGGAGAAAGAAATTGAGGCTCATAGATTAGGTAACGTTTCCCCCAGGGAACAAGTGGTGTAGTTGGGTTTTGAACTCATGGGCATCCACTACTGAAGCCTGTGATTCCATGGGCCTGTGTGGTATCTATGGAGGGGTGAGGTCGCTAGACATCCCCCCAAGACAATCTCTAAGGCCTTGGAACAACACATTTCTACAACTAACAAGCCTTAAAATTATATTTGAGAGGTAAAGAGAAATATTTATCTATTTTTCTGTATCTCTCAAAATTTCTATAAAATTTCCTCTATGTTTAGAGTGCCCAGACATAAACCCACACACCTACAGTCAATTAATCTTCCACAAAGGAGGCAAGAATATACAATGGAGAAAAGACTATATCTCTTCAGCAAGTAGTGTTGGGAAAGCTGGACAGCCACATGTAAATCAATAAAATTAGAACACTCCTTCACACCATACACAAAAATAAACTGAAAATGGCTTGAAGACTTATAAGACATGACACCGTAAAACTCCTAGAAGAGAAGATAGGCAAAACATTCTCTGACATAAATCATACCAATGTTTTCTTAGGTCAGTCTCCCAAGGCAATAGAAATAAAAGCAAAAATAAACAAATGGGACCTAATCAAACATAAGCTTTTGCACAGCAAAGGAAACCATAAACAAAATGAAAAGACAACCTATGGACTAGGAGAAAATATTTGCAAACAATGCGGCTGATAGGGCTTAATTTCCAAAATATGTAAACAGGTCATACAACTCAATACCAAAAAAACAACCCAATCAAAAAATGGGCAGAAAACCTAAATAGACATTTTTCCAAAGAAGACATACAGATGGCCAACAGGCACATGAAAAGATGTTCAACATCACTAATTATTAGAGAAATGAAAATCAAAATTACAATGAGGTATCACTCACACCAGTCAGAATGGCCATCATTAAAAAGTCTACAAATAACAAGTGTTGGAGAGGATGTAGAGAAAAGGGAACCCTCCCCTACACTGTTGGTGGGAATGTAAATTGGTGCAGCCACTATGGAAAACAGTATGGAGGTTCCTTAAAAAACTAAGACTAGAGTTGCCATATGATCCAGCAACCCCACTCCTGGGCATATACCTGGAGAGAACTTGAAAAGATACATGCACCCCAATGTTCACTGCAGCACTATTTTACAACAGCTAAGACATGGAAGCAATCTAAATGGCCACTGACAGATGAATAGATAAAGAAAATATGGTACGTACACACACACACACGTATACATATACAGTGGAATACCACTCAGCCATAAAAAAGAATAATGCCATTTGCAGCAACATGGATGGACCTAGAGATTATCATACTAAGTGAAGTAAGTCAGAAAGAGAAAGACAAATACCATATGATATCACTTATATGTGGAATCTAAAATATGATACAAATGCACTTATTTACAAAACAGAAACAGACTCACAGACATAAAAAAAAAAAAACTTATGGTTACCACAGGGGAAAGAGGGTGGGGGAAGGATAAATTAGGAGTTTGGGATTAACAGATGCAAACTACTATAAATAAAATAAACAACAAGGTCCTACTGTATAGCACAGGGAACTATATTCAATATCATATAATAACCTACAGTGGAAAAGAATATGAAAAAATATATATATACACATTTATATTTCTGAATCACTGTGCAGTACACCAAAAACTAACGCAACATTGTAAATCAACTATACTTCAAAAAAAAAATTCCTCTATGTTTATAAAGAAAAACAGTTAAATATCAAAAGGACAATTATAAAGAGAAGACTCCTTATTCCTGGGAGAAGGCCCAAGAGAGACACACCTGCCATTTCAGTCTCAAAGAACCCAACGAGCGACTGCATAAAGGACAGGACCCACCGGTCTGTGATGTTGGTACTTTCTTTAACCATGTTCTCGTTGTAAAGGAATTCCATTTCTTCCTCCTAGGAAGTGACAATTATTGAAACATTCTGCATGCTTGGGGGAAACTACTGTAGAGAAATGAATTTTTTAAATTATTTAAACTGAAAGTATCCAAACAAATCAAAAAAACACCACAAAAACCCAGACCCTGTTGGCAATCTAAATTTCTGATTCTTAGCAATATTTTCCAAGTAAACTCTAAACTTGGAACATTAAGTCCTCTATTAATGAATTACATTTTTGAGTGAACTAAAGAGAATTTAGGAAAAAATGATTCCTATGCACCAAAGAGTAATTACGAATTAAGAAATATTCCAACATCTTGTCGTTAAGTAGGCGGTTTAGTTACTTTAAACCTGAGGAAGGAAGGACAGCAAAACTGGCTAGGACTGGACAACTGTCTGTAAGTTGAAAATGAGTACTAGGAATTAATGTCTTTGCTTAAATTACTTATTTTACCCAGAATGCTCTATTCCACCCCTGCTTTTTCCTTTGCAAATCCTCCTCGATCCTGAAGGCCTACTTTACCTGTCCCTATTCAACGGCATCACCATCAGGATGGCAAGGCAGTGACCATGCTGACTCTTGCTCTGATGCTGGAGCCTGCATCTTTCTGCCATGCCCAGATGAGCCCCAACTATGAGTGGTTTGACCCAGCCTGTGTTCCTGAATCCCACACCAGAAGAAGCCTGCAAAGTAGACCCACTTTAGGACTGCTGGCCTGAGAGGTGGTGGGATCCAAAAGATAGGAACACTAGGGGTGTTGTTCCCAAAGACCTTGTTCTTCTTGGGAGGGTTCATTAGCAGACTGAGATGAGCCAGAGGCAGCAAGAAGTGAGTGACCAGCCTGCTGGAATGCGATGCTCAAAGCTCAGCTCTCCAACCAGTTTCTCAGGAAGGAATAATATCACATGTTTAGTCAAAAGTAGTTTACTAAGGAATTCTACTTTTAAGGTGTTGGAGATAAAAAGATGAGTGGTACCTGAGCCCTGACCCCAAATGGAGTCTAGGAAGCATGCACAGGCACATGTGCAATGAAGCCTGCTGGCCTGAGAGCAGTTAGTAGAGGTAAGGGAAGGGGCTTCTCAGAGGATGCCTCCCAGGCCAGCAGGTAACTGCTCTGAGGCACTTTCATATATATCACAACCACTATTTTTCATCCCAGCAACCCAATGAAAACTTCTCTCACTTCCAGAGTCTCAGGACAAATGCACTCATCAAGTGGCCTTCCCTGACCACCCATCTGCAGCAGCCTTTACTAGGCACTCACTCTGATAGTAGCTGACTCTTTACTGGCTCCCCCATCACTAAGTCCCCAGCACCAATTTGGCTGGCTAAATGAATATCCAGTGCAACTCTTCTTCAACAGGTGAGGCTTCTGTGTCTTGCAGAGGTGAGCATCTACCCAAATGGTGAAGTTCCGGTCCTGTGCTCTTGGCCCAGCATGGACCCCAGACACCTGTCACACTTTCATCTATGGCCTCCCCAGTGGCTCTGAGCCCCCACCCACGGGGCCTGTTAGCTCCTGTCTCCCATGGAGCTCTGCTTCACAGCTGACCCGTGACCATCTTTTGCAAACCCAGCTCAACCCAGCTCAGTGGGGCAGACCCTACCCCACAGCACTGCAACCCACACCTTCTGTAGCCTCAGGACGTTCTGGATGAAGAAGCGATAGGCATTGTACCAAGGTAGCAGCACATCCTTCAGGACATCTCGAACACCCTCCTCCTTAAAGCGGAGGTTTTCTGCTCTCACCACAGGGGAGTTAATCAGGTATAATCTGGAAGAGGAGAAAAATTACATGGAAAAGGGACGTAGACAGTAAACCAAATATTACTGACATGTTGACAGGGCAATATCCAAATTAGCCCTTTTTCTACAAAAGTGAGGAATTATAAATACGCTTCTAACAGTCAATTTAAAACTGACAAAATTCTTATTTTGTGTAAGAGACCTAGCAAATTATAAAGGGGAGACCAAAAGTGCCACACCAAAATATGGCACTGAACTAACCTAGAAGCATGCCCTGGGCTGGTCCCAGCACAGGCCTCAGGCAGTATGGCAACACTAAGAGGAAGAAGCCAGGCCCTCTTTACAGGACATATGTGCAGGCATCAGGGATTCACAAGGAACAGCCACATGTGCTCTGCCAGCACAGAGGGACTCAGGGGGCAGAGACCAGGGATGCTGTTAAACATCTTACAGGACAGCCTTCAGCACAAAGAATTAAGAGGCCCAGGTTGTCAGCTATGCCAAGGTGAGTCTAACAGATAACTGGGGGCTGCAGGACACCCCACTAACTGCTCCTGGGCAACATGGCAACCGTGAACGTGCTTGCCCACAGCCCCTGGGTGTGGGTCTCTGTGTTCGTAACAGGAGGATGCTGAATAAGATCTCTGTGGTGCCTTTTAACCTGAGCACTCAACGTTTATGACTATGACTATTTCAAGCAGTATCTCACATTTCTCCAAAAACTTTTCAGTATTTTTATTTGTTCTAGCATAAATTGTACCTCATATGGCTATTTGAGGAGTAAGTGTAAAATTGAAATAAATGATATAAGAGAATTCTAATATCAATAAGACAGGGAACCTACAGAAGGAATGAGGCAAAGGCTCCAGCAACTAGCCTGGGAGTACTTGTGCTGCTTAATAAAATCCAACACAGAGCCTCTTCTTCCAAAAGACCTATAGATATAGAAACATCTTTACTATTTAGAAAACCACCTTGGGGATTTAAAGTCAACACCATACCAATGTAATTCTCCATGTAACAGACGTGCATTTTTTAAAAAAAGCTAATTATAAACCAAATTAATAGAATGATTAATATCACTGAAAACATGATTAACAGAATGTAAGATGCTTAATAAGAAATGACAAATACACACAAGGCAGAACACTGGTTTGTACCTGAGGGCATCAGCACCATATTTATGAATGACTGACAGTGGATCTGGATAATTCTTTTTGCGTTTGCTCATTTTTTGGCCATCACTTGAAAAACAGAAGGGAAACACCAATTAAATAAGTCAACATCACAGTTTATATGTGGTTACAGACTATCTACAAATTGGAATACGTAAGTGCAAATGGGACACAAGCTACTACTAAGGCACAACAATAGGTTGTTTTGTTAATGTCTGTTTAAGCTTCTTTTTGAATACTGCAGCGAGTCAATGGAGAAGTTTTGGGATAAATGGCAGCAGGAAGATGCCAGAGTGTAACAGTGAAAAAACACAGCCTTGGCATTTATCCCAGAGAAACGAAAACTTATAGTCACACAAAACCTTTATTTTTGAAAGTTCACAGCTTTATTCATAGTCAGCAAACACTGGAAACAACCTCAATGTCTTTCAGCAGGTGGAAGGTCAAACTGTGGGTCACCATAGAACACTGCTCAGCAATGAGAAAGAACTATGGATCCATAAACCACCTGAGGTATCTCCAGGGAATTACAGTAAGCAAAAAAAGCCAATCACAAAAGGTTATATATGATATGAATCCATTTATATAACATACTTGAAATGACAAAATTACAGAGATGGGGAATAGATTAATGGTTGCCAGGGGATGGGGATTAGGATTGAAGGCTGAGGTGGGAGGGGTGTGAAAGGGGGGGGTGGGTATGGTTATAAAAGGGCAACAGAGGCATCCTGTGATGTTGAAACAGGCCAAGTATCTTGACTGTGCTGGTGGATACAGGAACCTATATATGAGATAATACTGCATGCAATAGCAAATGAGTAAAACTGGGGAAATTTGAATAAGACTGGTGATTCAATCAACATCCTGATTATGACAATGTGCTACAGTTTCAAAAACGTGACCACTGGGGGAACCAGGCAAAGCACACGAGGGGTCTCTATTAATTTTTACAACTATAATTCAGTAAGATTTTCAATTAAAAAAAAAAAAAGTACAGACTATAGAGCCAGACTGCCTGGGTATAGAACTAGAATTTCACACTCTTTTGCTGTATGACCTTAATTTTTCTGCACTTCAAATTCCTCAAATGTCAAAATGGACAATGAAAGGACCCATTTCAAATAGTTCTGGGGATAAATGAGTGAAGACGTGTAAATGCTCAAAACAGAGCCTGGTACAGTGCCAGGTGTCATCCCCCGCCTTGAACAGCACATGAAGCAAGGTATCTAGGTATAAAAATTTCATTTTCTTCTTTTTATTTGTTTTTACTTTTAATGACTAGAGGCAGTAGAAGCAAAGGAAAAAATAAGACTCCTCTATAATAAGCCTCTAAAACCAACAGCTTCCTCATATATTAAAAACAGGATGACAAAAATCTATACTAAAGGACCAGTGTACAGATTTAATAAGAGCTATAAGCAAAAGTACTTTATAAAATTCTAAATGACAAATGTTATTTTATCACTAGTAGTATCATGGGACACATGTCCTCCCCTCTGTCCTCCTCCATTAGGCTTAGCTCTTAATGCAGTCCTTCTCCTAAGACATAGGAACACGTAGAGACAGAATGTTACAGGTTGAGAAGAGCACAAGACAGGAGTTGGATGAAAAGGGAGAGCAGGAAGAAGTATAAAGGCAGAAGGAAGGAAGAGAATAGGAACAGAGCTGGGGCATTCCTAAATTCCTCTATTCACAAAGAATGGTTAGATCCAACCAGAACATGCTGTAAGAATAAAGGAGATCAGGAACTGCAACTCATTATTACACAAGGGAGTGCACCTGCCTTGCCAGGACGAGCCCATTTACAATCACATTTTTGAATGGCGGCCGTCCAAAGAGAGCTGTGGCCAGCACCAACAGGGTGTAAAACCTGGAAAAAAACCCACAAACAAAGAGTTCAATAAAATAAGAAAAGGAATTCAAGCATAGGAAAAAAAACTGTGTTTACTTATTGGACTGAATTTCTATTTTAGGTAAGTTACACTTCTTGATAATCACAAAGCAATGGTTCTTGATCCTGGATACATCAGAATCATCTGGGGAGTGCTGAAAAATTAGGCACAGGACCCACTGCAGACCAGTCATATTAGAGCTTCTCACTAGAAAAAATAAAATGAACTTTATTTAAAGCAAATAAAGCCCTGGAGTGAGGTACTGACCCCCTGCTGGGGACAGTACTATCACCTTCCTTGGGGAGCTAGTTGGACAGCCACAAGGCAGAGCAGGGCAGCACTGGTGGCCTCTCAGGACCTCCCAGAAATGCCAGGCTGGAAATCCAGAGATGTGTTGCCTTTAGCACAAGGTCATATGGGACAGTCTGATGACAAAAGATGAAAAAAGCACTCTCATCCAAAAGTTAAAAGCTAGTCTATATGAACATAGAAAATGTTTTTATTCTATCAGATATCACGCATGTTTATATGCTAGCTAGCTAGTTCCCTAAAAGAACTCTATCACATCCATGTAAGCTGTCCCAGTAAGTAATGCACTTGTGTCATCTCTGACCTGATTTTGCATCCCAAGAACATCACCAGACACAACTAATGAGGACGGAAATCAGACAGGTCAGGAGGACCCTGGTTCTTATGAGAGGCAGCCCATACCTGACAGAAGGCGAGGGAGCCAATGTGCACATGGGGACCCACGTGAAGGCTTTCAACAGTTGCCAGACATGGCAACTCCTCAGAGAAACAACTTATTGGTGAGTCATCTGGCCCTCCCTAAGAACAGGAGTTTGTATATGGTAGCTGTTTCTATAGAAAAATGGATTGGAAGCTGAAAACATTAAGAACATTAAGGCTGGAATTCCATCAGTTTGTGATGACTACAAGTTGTAAAGACAGAAAATGATACCAACATTCTCTAAACACTCCTGCAGAAACATTACTAATGAAAGTATAATTAGAACCTGGGTCAGCCAAGCTCATGCATGAAGAGAAGGTAATTCATCTTTTTCTAATTAAGAGAATGAGGGTACTGCTTTAGGTAAGGCATCAGATAAAACCAATGCCAAAGTCCTCCCCACCATGCTTTTTTTTTCTTTTTTAAAATTTTAAACCTGGATTTTTTAGAATGTTATGAGGCTAGCCTTAACATCTTAGTACATTTTCAACTAACCCTCCAATTTGTAGCACCCACTCCAGTATCTTGTATGAAATACCCACTAAACACTTGTGTAAATGATTTGAAGTAAACAAACTAAGGACACATTAATTGTTTTGTATCACTTAATCTTTCCATACACCAAAATCTCTGTATTTCAAAATGTCAAAGAAACAATTCAAACTCTAAAACTACAGCCCTAATATAGTGTGAGATTCCTGCTCAAAAGACACTTTTATGGTATGTTTAGTGGTGAGGGGCAGAGGGCAGGAGCAGAGCCTGTCTTGTTTGACACAATCTCCCCAGCACCCAGCTGATAAATGTTAAATGCTCAGTAAAATACCTGTTAAATCAAATCAATAAAACACTTTAAAGAGGGACCTTCCCTGGTGGCACAGTGGTTAAGAATCCGCTTGCCAAGGCTGGGGACACAGGTTCGATCCTTGGCCCCAGGAAGATCTCACATGCCGCAGAGCAACTAAGCCCGTGTGTCACAACTACTGAAGCCTGCGTGCCCAGAGCCCATGCTCCGCAAGAAGAGAAGCCACCGCAATGAGAAGCCCGCACACCGCAACGAATAGTCCCCGCTCGCCACTCCTAGAGAAAGACCACGCGCAGCATAAAGACCCAACGCAGCCAAAAATAAATAAATAAATAAATAAATAAATATAAAAACGCTTTAAAGAACAAGAAACATACCATCCTCTGGTTTGGTCAATGCCTTCAGCAATGAAATCTGCAGGAAATGCATCCTCAAACTCCCTCTTGTTTTCAAATGGATAATGAATTTGAGCATAGGGCATGCTGCCACTCTCGAACCAACAGTCAAACACTTCAGAGATGCGATGCAACAATCCCTTCCCACAGCGTGAAGGAATGGTCAGATGGTCAATGCTAGTAAACAAAGAAGTAGCCACTTCTATTAATTTTAAGCAAAACAGAAATTACAGTTTAATTGCCAAGAGGAAACACAATGCCCTCACAGCTCTTTCATATGCATCTGCAAACAGAAATATCGGCAGTTCTCACAGGCTTTCAGAGAGCACCATCAGGGCTCCATCTGGAAGGTTATATACCAAAGTCTCCTGACATCTAACTCAAGGACAAGAGGCCACCTTTCCTTAATATGACATGAATCATCAACAACAAAGTAATTCAGCAAACTAGTGTTTGATTTCTACATGTAGCTCTGTGATCTGATACAGAGACCATGTCTTAACAGGCTACCTAGCCCGATACTGAACTGAAGTGAATCAAACATTCAGAAACTGACCTCTCTCTGTGGAGATCTGAGATCTTTGCTCCTGACAGTTCTTCCAGTTCTGCCATTGACCCAACACACACCACCTGTCAAAACAAAGTTAAAAGACCTCAGAGCCAAAGATCAAACAGAGTTAATTTATGTAACATTCATGTTTAGGTTTAGAAACCTTTGATCTTCATGAGTTATCATCAAGGTGGCTTACCTCATGAAAGACTATAGGTCACTGTCTGAATTGGTGAGCAGACTTCACTTCTTTGCTACCTATCCCTATATCAGAGGGATTCCCTACAAGGAGAGAATTTCACAGCCATCATCTCAACGAGTATTTCTTGAGGGTCTACTATGTCCAAATCTCTGCCGAAAATAACCAGCATAAGTGAAATGGCTAGACTGTTACTCTAAGGCATCTTAGTTTGTTCCTGGCACTTAAACTTGGCTCTTTAATCTGAAATCTTCTCAAGTCAAAGCTGGAACTAATTTATTGTGCATGAACTGGACCAAATAGTCAGATTGCAAGACATTAGGATTATACTCGTGTAAGGAGGCTGGGAGATGGGCCCAGCAGGGGCATTCAGAACAGGGTGAGTCATCTAACAGGGGCCGTGTAGCTGGGCTGCACCAGCAGGAGCTGCTGTGGGTTCACACCCAGAAGTCATCTGCTACCTACTGAATACCCACAGCCTCTTTCTCTGCCCTTCCTGCTCAGTCCTGAAAAGTCCTCTGATTCAGCTACTTCACTGTTGCCTTTCAGGTCCCTACTGGAGATTTACTGAGGTCCCTGGGCTGCTGCTGCTGCTCATGACTGTTCTAATGCTGTCAGCATTGGACAGAGGGAATACATCTATATACCTATGTATGTATTTATTTAGACACACACACACACACACACACACACACACACATTTGATTTTAAATTAAAGGTCTGCAATGCTTTGGTAATTTTTTTCAGTTGTCCTTTTTTATCACTATAAGGCCGTTTTAATATGCTGTGACTTAGTGCAGGGGGTGGAGTCTCTGTTCTGTTCATCAGAAACTCAAAAGGAGAAAAAGAGTTCTGAGCAAACAAGATAAACAATGTGAGGAGTTTCTCGAGAAAAATACAAATTATATTTTTCACTTTTACACAGAGGGAAATTTAAAACTATATTTAATTAAAGTAAAAATAAATTAAAATCTTAAAAACATATTCTTATTTATGTCATAATTCTAGGAAGGAACAAAGAAAAAAAAAACTGATGCAATAAGAAAGGGGCAAAGAAAAAAAGAAACCATATTCTTTTACCCCATACTGAGATGCATGAATGAAGTGCTTTAGCAAAAATCAACACAAGTAAACACTGCCCTGCCTCACCTCCTCGAAGTCATTGCTGACCCACAGTGGGATAGGAGTGCCCCAGTATCTGTTTCTGGAAATTGCCCAGTCACGTGCATCTTTCAGCCAATTTCCAAATCGCTTTTCTCGCACAAACTCTGGGACCCTGCAATAAACAGATCAGATAACCAATCACATAAAAACATTAGTAAGTAAATTTGTAAATTAGATCTGCATAAGCCTTTATGAACTTAACATTCTGGAAATGCTGAGCTCACTCCTAGGAGAATATCTTCCAAATGGACAGCACGAGAAGACCCACAGAGGCTGTTTCTGCTATGAATCCATCCCAGGAAGATGCTCTGTAATATGAAACCCCACAGCACACAAGCTTCCCTGTCCTGCTCTCCAACTGCAGGACTGCCGCAATCCTTTAATCAATCACCATGACGACAGCTAGCCTGATCTTACTTAGATCTAGTCTTCAGGTCATCCATACAATAGCGCTTTTACTGAAACTCATTAGCAAGGGCTCTTAATCACCTACAAAGTAAGAGTCTGAATAGGTGGGGGTTATATGTAGCTGGTGGGAAGCTGCCTCTCCAGGCTCACCTGCAGTCCCCCTGCCACTGCACTTTAGGCTCTAGCAATAAGGCAAGTTCCTTAGAATGCAGCTTCTTACCTCACTACCTCTGTCCATGCCATCCCTCCACTTCGATAACCTTCACCCCGCCACCCTCCTTCCCTCAGCCACTCCCCTACCCAAGGCTCTTATAGCTTCTGACTGGTAAATGACTCCTTATTCTTTAAGGTTCAGCTTTGTAGGAAACGCTGCCAAGCTCAAGGCTGAGTTAGGGCACACCTAGGCTCCAAAACATTCTGTCCTCTCAGGTGCTGCAGTTACCATCCTAGGTCAGTTTACAGGCCTGCACACCTCCCGCCACCACCCCCAGTGAGGCAGCCATATGAATATTCAATACTCAGCACTCCACTAGGAAACTAAAGAGCTTCTTAGGTATAAAAATGAAAAAACATTTTGCTCTTGAGAAATTCAGTTTGCTAAGAAATATAGAAAGCTATAGTTTTCTTTTACTGCCCTGAGATTCTTCCCATTCTTCCAAAATCAAATGCACTATTTCTTACTTCCCCAGAGAACACAACTTAAAGTCAAGTTGGATTCTTGGGGAAAATAAGAAATAGTGATTACCCTCAAAACTCTCAGGGAAAAACATTCTTCTGGAATACACAGATTTAGTTTTGTATCATTTCTGCACCTACAGGTTGCAGTACAGTAGTCCCCCCTTATCTGTGGTTTCATTTTACATGGTTTCAGTTACCCACAGTCAACCGTGGTCCAAAAATATTAAAAGGAAAATTCCAGGAGTAAAAAGTTCTTAAGTTTTAAACTGCACACTTTTCTGGGTGGCATGATGAAGTGTTGCGCCCTTGCACTCCGTCCTGCCTGGGAACTGAACTATCCCTTTGTCTAGTGTATCCAGGCTGTATATGTTACCCACTCATTAGTTACTTAGCAGCCATCTCGGCTACCATGTCAGCTGTTGATTATCTCAGTGCCTGTGTTCAAATAACCCTTTTTACTTAAAAATTGGCCCCAAAGGGCAAAAGCAGTGATGCTGGCAATTTGGATATTCTCTTACCGTGCTTAATTTATAAATTAAACTTCATCATAGGTATGTAGGTATAGGAAAAACACAGTATATACAATATAGGGTTTGGTACTATCTGCGTTTTCAGGCATCCACTGGAGGTCTTGGAACATACCCCCTATGGAAAAATGGAGGAACTACCATAACACCTCTCTGCAGTTTAGATATTAGCTGAGGAGAGAAAGGCTTCTGTCCCTGCAGTGTTTATCCATGAAACCAGTGTACACAAGACATCGCCATATTTTAAGAACTCAACAACTGTCAAAAATAGTAAGTGTAAATGGCTTTTGTAGGTATATCCAAAAATAAATGTATATCCTGAAAATGACTATTATTTAAAGCTAATGGACTCTGAGAGTACAGCCAGTTTTCCAAAGTCATTCCATTCTTTAAATCAAATAAATGGCAACTTCTCATTTCCATTGGGTTTAAAAAAGAAAAATGTTCCCCTATATGTCCTGTCATAAGAGGGCTGTTTCTTCTGTTATATAATATTATCTAAATTATTTTGTGTTCCTGAATAAACAGAAAAATAGCTATTATTACAATATACAATAAAAGATGGCTTTTAAAATTACTATAACTTGAGGGAAGTATAAACCAGTACTAACTACATGACAAAGGACATTATGAAGACACACATCTTATTGCTCACCAGTAACATAGGTCATTGTTCCTCAGCAGCTGGTCTACCATATGCTCCACCCGAACGAACCAGCTAGGCACTGCTTTGTAAATGAGGGGAGTGTCTGACCTGCGGAAGCAAAAATGCAGAACGTGGCTGGGCAGACTGAGGTATGCAGGGGCAAAGGGTAAGACTGACCTTTAGTTTCTTACTGATATCACCACCAACTATTAGGCCTTCTACTGATATTTATTTCTATTGCAAATACTAATGTCTATGTCATCTCCCTCCATCTTTCACAAGAGGGTGAAAGCTAATAAGAGAACAAGAAAAAATATAGTTCTGCTTGTGTGACAGTTGACTAAGAAATGATGTCAACCTCAGCAAAGAGGAAACATGGGAACAAAACGTGATGCCACTGAACATTCCATTTTCACCCACATCTTTATAGTATGATGTTATATTAAAACTTGCATCACAGGGACTTCCCTGATGGCATAGTGGGTAAGAATCCGCCTGCCAATGCAGGGGACACGGGTTCGATCCCTGGTCCTGGAAGATCCCACACGCTGCAGAGTAACTAAGCCCGTGCGCCACAACTACTGAGCCTGTGCTCTAGAACCCATGAGCCACAACTACTGAGCCCACGCACCACAACTACTGAAGCCTGCATGCCTAGAGCCCATGCTCCGCAACGAGAGAAGCCACCACAATGAGAAGCCCATGCACAGCAACAAAGACCCAATGCAGCCAAAAAAAAAAAAAAAAAAAATTGCACATTATATTTCTCACTAAATTCCATTAGAAAATTTTAGAGATATATCTCATCCTAGAGAACTGTGATCCCAACACAATACATATTGGTATATGCCTATGTTTCTTACACCTAAGTAATGAAATAACTATATATATGAATTCATAAAATTCTCCTTAAAACAAGAATGAAGTTTTCAAACACTAACTCTAAAGGATACAAATGAGATGGGAACCATGAATTGATGGAATGGGCACACATATCAAAGGTATCCACAAAGCTGAACCTCGAGCTACATTTCATCTCACCTCCAGCAGAAAGGGTAGCTGTGGGTGAAGGTGCTGGCAACAAGAAGTCGACCTTGTTCCTTTAGGGTCCTGATGATATTTTTGTCAGCAGCCTTTAAAAAAAATTTAAAATCTAGCCATTAAAATATCCTACAATACTTAGTAATACAATATAATTAAGTATATTACTAAACTTTGTTATTTTGATACCTTTACTATGAATAAAAGGCACAAATAACAAACGTACTATAAAAATACTTGGTCCACACTTCAGCCACTGGGTAACTTTAAGTACTTTTAAAGTACGTTCCAGACCACTTAAGGTAGTGAAGTTTTCAATCAGCAATGATTACCCCAAAGTCACAAAGCTGTTTCCGGAGTCACAAACCAGAGCCCACTTTTTCTGATTCCTACCTTTGAAATTACAGCATGCTTCCTCTGAGGATACTAGACCCTTGGAATGCAGCTGATAATATGTCTATTTTTTCTGATTTTATGTGCTCAAACAAAACAAAATCTACTTCCTCGGGAAAAAAATCCCACATATGGAAGCTATTTAACAAAAAACTGATTAATGAAAGAAGTACGATGAAACTGACACCTTTCTAAGCCATAAAGATACAGACCTTCACATACTGTCCTGCAAAATCTGTCACTTCCCCTGTGAAACAGCCTGAAGCATCCACAGGGCAAATAGGGACAGAGTCTTTCTGAATGATGTTGAAATCCATACAGACCCGATAGTCATCCTGGGGAAAAGGAGAAAGGTAGAAGGGAAGAATAAAACAGTTAACAGTGGGTGTGGCAAGAGAGGAGCATATGAGGCAATAGATTTATAGGAGAATTTTTCAGTATTCTGACATATAAATGTATCCAACTTTCATTATCCTCTCAACTGAAGTTAACTCAAGGATCATTCAGAGAATCCAGAGCCCTATAGCAGGGTCAGGGGATTAGATCAGTCTTCCCAGCCATTACTCACAAACCCCTAATATAGCTGAGTATCCACTAAGTAAGAAGAAAGATGCCACGTATGAATACATTACAACAAAATCAAATTTGATTTATAACAGCAGCATGTATATACATACATGTATGCACAAAGCAGAAGAACATACACATGTAAGGCATGAACTGTTTAGTACTGCACAATGCCTGATGTGCATATGGATCTGCATCCTGTCAAGGAGTGCCTGAAAGGATGGCAACAGTGATCTAAATCCAAATTATTCATTTTACGGGAATTCCCTGGTGGTCCAGTGGTTAGAACTTGGCGCTTTCACTGCCAGGGCCTGGGATCAATCCCTTGTCGGTGAACTAAGATCCCGCAAGCCGCGTGGTGTGGCGTGCATAAATAAATTTAAAAAAATAATAAAACAAACAAACAAACAAACAAAAAAACCCCGAACTATTCACTTTACAAATAAGTAATATGGGCCCCAGGCAGGCTGGGTACACCACAATGCTTCAGGAATACATTTTGAGCAATGTTAACAATAATCAGGGCAAACACATAAAGTGCTATATCAAACAGTGCTCTGAACATCTGACTACATTACATTAGCTCATTTAACCTTTACAACGATCCTGTGAGGAAGGCAGATAGATGTACTAGGTTTTCATCATATGTTCCCCTCAGACAAACCAGCAAGTATCTCCATTTTACGGATGAAGAAGCTGAGGCACAAAGAAATAACTCAGCTGCAAAGTGGCAATGCTCACATTCAGAACCAAACAGCCTGGCTCTAGAGTCCAAGGTCTTTACCTCCATGCTATGCTGTTTGAATCTAAAATTAAAGGGACTGTCTTGGACTAAATAGTGAAACCATACCCTGGTTTGACACCAAGATAAACTGGAAAGCCAGTATGGCTCCACCTGGGCCTATGTTCAACTCTCGCTATGCTGAGAGGCTGCCTAGTGTGATGCGACATGTGCGTGTGGCACACGACAGCCAAAGGCAATGACAGCCTGGCCATGAAGGAAGACCCTGAAAAAAAAACACTAAGCAACACAGACAGGACAAGCCCCAAAGTCCAGCAATTTGAACCATTTAGTATAGCGCAAACAGCCCTACTCAATTTGACTAGCTAAGAGCAGCATTCCTGAGAGGAGCCAGAATAACAGGTGACGTTCAACATGGTCATGTAGAAGTGCATAGACTCTGTGGAGAGATCACATAGCACATTGTCTGGCAAAGCCGCAACATGGAAGGTCTCTTGGAAAACGTCTACCAAGTGGGGTTAAAGGCTGAAATTTAAAGATCTGATCTTCTATAACATTAACCTGCCTGGCATTCAGGACAGATACATACCAAGAAGTTACCTTTTCATTATTTATTATCAGTGGAACAATGACACCAGTTGACCCTAAAATTACAATGAATAGCTGAAATCTGACTAGTTCCTAAAACTCAATAAATAGTATTATCAAGAATGCTTACTTTCCATCTAATTTGAATACTGACCAGGTATTAGGTGATATTAAGCAACTGTTAATTTTATTGGGTATAATGGCATGGTGGCTATGTTAAAAATAAAAGTCCTTATCAGTCAGAGATGCATACAGAAGTACTTGTAAATGAAAGATATGATGTTGAGGATTTGCTACAAAACCCTCCAGCCAAAATAAAAAAGGTGTTGGGGAAGGGGACAGGGAATGAGACAGATATAACAGAAATTCCAAATTAATAATTAAAGCAGCTGGATAATGTGAACATAAGGAATTATCATATTTTCTTTACTTCTGTGTATGTTTGAAGACTTCCATAATAAAAATCCCTGCAGAGGTTAAGTATGAAAAAAAAAAAAAGACCAACGGAGACAGACTAGCTTCACTGCCTCTCTCACTGACAAAATGATCAAGCCAAGAGGAATTTGTAGGTCCCCAGTGGGTGCTACACCCCAAGCAGTGACTGTACACACTCTTACAATGGTCAGGCACTGTGCTAAACGCTCTATATGGATGATTCCATTTAATCCTTGTAGTTACCCAGACGGGCAGGTACTATCATTCCATGTCACAGAGGAGGAAAAGGAAGTCCAGACAGGCTAAGTAACTTACCCAGGGATGGCCTGTTAGTGGCAGAGCTCTGACCTAAGGTGAGGTCTGGTTCTAAGTGTGTGCCCTTAATCCCTATGCTCTTGTTTTATTCATATACAAATTACATTAAAAAGATTACATTTTTTGAAAAATTACTCTGGGCAAAACTTAAAATTAACCGCACTGCACAGCTTTGAGGAAAGAGGTCAAATTCTCCCTTCTGATCATATAGTATTTATTTAGTCAAGAACACAGCAAAGGTGATGGAACCTTTCAGCCTTTTGATGGTTGTGGTGACTGTATGACTCTATGCCCTTGTCAAAACTCCCAGAACTGCATATCATAAATGGCAAAGCGTATAGCAAGTAAATAGTGAATGAGTGAAAACATAGCATGCCTTTTAGAAAGACTAAATGCCCAGCAACACTCAGGATTTAGCACACCATTTTCAAAAATCAGCTCAGGGTGAAGGAATTACAGATGCAAGTTTTATAAGGTATCTCTGGGGGCAGTGAGCCTGAAACGAGGTTAACTCCATAGTGTGAACAACAGTGAGAAACATCTCTCTTCTCTCTCCCTGTCACACACACAAACACACACACACACACGACTCAGTGGCCACTGACGTTTACTTCTCATAAATGCATTTGCAAGACATATACTACTCACAGCACCAAAGTAAGGAGCTTGGTGTACAACCCCAGTGCCTTCTTCCTCCTTCACATAGTTGTCAACAAGCACAGTAAAAGCACCATTCTCTTTACACTGGAAAAGAAAGGTTATCAGGCTTAAAGAATAAAACAATACCATACCATAATATTAATTTAATAACAGTTTTTGGTAAGAGCCTGAAAAATCTTTTAACATGCAAAATTATTTTCAGAAATAGAAAAGATAGAATAATTCAGATTGGGAAGAAACATGCTAATTCAATACATCGTTTCCATGAATAACAGTTCATCACTTATAAATGAAATAATTATTTGAAGACTTGCAGAGAAAAATTTCTAACTTCCTTCGCCACAAAACTGTGCTTTTTCATCAGTTCTTCCAACCTCACCCCTGCCCTAGAATGCAGTTTATTGTGAAAATGTCTCAGACGATGTGCTTCCTTAACGATTCGCTTCCTGGTATATTTTCAATCACTGCATATGCTTTGCTGCTCCTTTTCCTTTCAGTCCAGATCAGGTTATTCAGTAATAAAAGGCAAACCTTGGAAGAATTGGGATGGGAGCTGAGTTACAAGTTCTAGTTACAGGTATTCCACCTACTGTAACACTGAAGGGAAATGTTTTCAGTTTGATTTTCTTTGTAACAACAATAAAGTCAGGTTCATACACATAACACTACAGACCTACTTCTTCTACCTTCATCTCTTAATATTTCTTTTCACATACCCTTTGTTTCAGCCAAACTGACCCTTTGCTTTCTTACCTCTCTGCCTTTGCAAAAAGTACTTTCAGAAATTATTTTCACATTTAATCCTATAATCCTGTGAAAAATCCTATAATCCTGCATCAGCAGTCTCATGTTTTAAAAATATTCTGGTTGTATTTGAATTTCACAGATGAACAAACTCTGAACAAAGATGAAATGGTTTGCCCAAATCATACAACTAGTAATGACCTGAAAGAAGGTCTTCTGGTTCCAAACGCAATTTTATTATCAACTATATCACAACTCTTTAATTCTTTGGCATTCACTTAAAACTAAACTTGAAAAATAACTATGAATTTTTAATTGCTATAACCCAAGTCACCTGGAAATATTTTTGGTGTGGTTTGATAGGTGCTAAAAGGTATGTCTTCAATAGTTTAAACATGGAGAGATAATATGTGGGTTCTTAGATGTAAGAATAGGGAATACAAAGGTATCTTACTGTTTCTAACTGTAGAGGGTTTCTAACAAAGAAACCCTGCATTGCATTCCTATCTCTCAAAGTCCAGTTTTAGATCCGTCCCCTGCCAAGGCTGAACTGGGTCAGCATTCACACAGAGAGCTATAATGCTATCCTTCACAGACAGCATCTACTCTCATAGCTCCCACTTAATATTTCAGAACATGTGTATTTTAGGTATACACCACATGATTTTTGTCTTCAAAGAATTTGCAGCATCTTTCTAAAACTCACCAAACGTTCCAGAAATTTCAGGAAGCTAAATGAATGGATAGTTGTTGTTCTTAAATAACTGAGGTCAGTATGAACTGAGTGCATATTCCAGACAGACTTCTGATTTAACCTAAAGTTCCTATCTATTATGTCCATGTGCATTTTCTGAGAGGGTTAAACTTTCCTTAGGTTCTCAAAGGGATCTAGTGTAAGAGGTTTTAAGACAAATAAAAACAAATACAAGAAAAAACAAAACATGTTATGATATAGAAGAGAAGAATGCAGGAATGATATTTTTCAGAGGGAGAAACCAAAGAAGCATTTCAAAAAATACTTTTTTTTCAGATGGCACCTGAGTTTAGCCTTGAAGAGTGTCAAGCTGATATGACATTAAAGAAAGGTGAGGGTTTTTTTAAAAAGAGGAGGAAGACAATAAAAACAAAGGCAAAGGCAGGGAGGGAGGAAAAGAAAGGGTCAGTGTGATGGAAGCAAAGGATATGTTTAAATCAACATTAGGGAATGTGGTTAGAGAGTAGGACTGCCTTGTGTCAAGTGGAGAATACCCAGTGAGGAATGTGCTGGCAAATGACTGCAGGCTCACAGGGAGGGACCAAACCAGGTAAAGTGTTTGGAAATCCATCAGCAGCAACATGGAATGAGGAGAAATGCCATTAGTTAGGAGATAAGAAACATGGGAAAACACTGAGGTGCACAAAAATGTAGAGGCAGATGTGACGTTGTGGACATAGCCCAAATGGCAGAGATCACCTGCATCAGCCAAACTCTATCCCTACACTGAATCAGAACGGAGGTAAGCAAATATTTTATCCTGGGCTATGGTGTAAGGTTTTGCTGGCTAATGCTACGTCCAACTGAATATAATTTCCACATAATGTGTAAAACCAGGTCTGAGAGCGTTGCTCATTATTTCACTCCAAGACCTATAAATAAGAACCAACAGGAAATTCCTGCTGACTTTATTCTTTTGTTGTTGGTGGTGGGGTTTACAGCTACAGCTGTGGATTCTGTTGCCAGAAAATGGAAAACCACATAAAATAGCTTTGTGATTCTTATAAGAACTAAGTTACTAAATGTCTGAGCTTAAAGCACCCACCTCATCAATTCCTTGAAATGAACTCTGTTTACTTTTACACACACAGTTTTGTAAAAGCACTATCTGAGCACTATCTTAAATTTGTAAAAACAAAACTCAAAAAACAAAAAACACCTCAATGACTTTCCTGGGTGATGTGCAGACTATAAACAATACAAATATACACACATTAAATCTTATCAATGTAACTGATTCCTTATGTAATTTGAGAAAAGTATTTAAAAATTCCTATAGGATTTTAATTACTAAAACAAGAAGGCAATACAAACAGAATTTAATTTTTGTAATACTAAAACAGATTTTTGGATTTAGGCACACTTGTATGAACAATATAACAATAAGAAAATATAAATACCACTCGTTATCAAATACATGGGTTGTGGAGAGCTCCTGTGGTAGAAGTCTCTAAGCTCACCTTTATAAAACAGTCAAACAGGGGTCTGTATTTCTTGCCTTTGAGATAGGCACCAGGAAATCTAGAAAAAAGAGAAAGGCAAACTCACAATTAAAATCATCAAAGAAATGAGGCTGCAGCCACATCAAGTTACCATTCCCTTCTGGTTTCCCTGTTCCTAAATCATTAGTGCTGGAACGTGTGACCTGAATGTACTTGGTATTAGTACTTAAAACTAAACTTGAATAATATAGCTTTTGGGCAATAAGGTATCTCACTTTTTAAAGCTAAAGACACACACATGCACGTGCACACACACACATGTACAAATCAATGATTTGTATATTCACCTTTCAAGGATCTCATAGTCACTCTCCAATTTATAGAGGGCTGATAATCTGGCTTCCATTAAAATGTATAATTTTCCTCTGACAGCATCTATGAGAGCAAGGGAAAAAGTGGACTTCAATGATATTCAAGCTTCGGCTTACGCTAAAGACACGCATCTGCATATTTTTCCCTCCAGGGGCTCCTATATCACCTGCATTCAATGTGCTCAGCACTGACAGAGGAATACCACAAAGAACGCTAGGGCACACGTGCTTTCCAAATACGAAAAAGACAAAAACATCAAATGCTGTTAAGGCAGCTCATCAGTTGTTGTTAACTATACCTCTATTCATTTTAAGTAAATTAATCTTTATTTTCTCCTACCAAAAGTAATATATATGAGTGTTTAAAATCCGTAACAATAGCAAACCAAGAAGATCACAAAGTAAAAGTTTCCCATAATCTCAAACTCCCGACCCCACCCCGCCCCCTGCCTCGACACAGTGTCTATTCCTCCAGGTGTTTTTCTATGTATATATTAACATACATATTATGTAAACATGTAACTTAATAATTATGGGATATAACTCAATACAGTTTTGTAATTTGTTTTCACATAATACGTTGTGAACATTTTCTCATATGTCAGCACATATAGATTTTCTCATTCTTTTAAATAGCTCTATAGTATTCCATCTTATGGAGGTACAAGTTATTTTTAACATACCAATTCATGCTAGACAATTAAACTGTTTTCAAATTGCTACTGCTATGAACACTGGGATAATGAATATCCTTATACATGTCTTTGTACCCATACTGGAAACATTTCTGGAGGATACTATCCTAGGAAGAGAAAAGCTGAAACAAATGCATAAACATTTAAAATTTAATAGATACTAACAAATTGCCTTACAAAAATTTAGGTTAATTTAAACGTCCACATGTAAAGTATGACATACCCAAGAATATACTAAAGCTATACCCAAGAATATACTAAGGCTCTAAGAAAAATGAGCATCTATGGATCATTGTGAAGGCCTTTGCAATTCACTGAAAAACTACCACAAATAATGTTGCCACCCACCAGTTCTGACCTCACAGGAATTTCATTATAAGTGGAGTCTATATTTTCTGAAAAAAACACAGAACACATGGTCCAAGAAGTAAAAGAGTTGTATACAGGCAGATGAATGACATGATTGAAATCTCAGCCAGATGGCCTTTAAGGCTGTCAGGCTCACTACGGAATGACCATGACCCACAGGCAACACAGGAAACTTATAACAGACAGAAATGCACTTGCAGGGAGAAGCAGCAGTAGACACCAGAGCCAGGCTCTATATGGAAACAGTTCCTTCCCAGTTGATATCGTAAGAAACCAACTCTTGGTCTTAGCTACTCCTAAGGCACAGCTAAATAATGATAAAAATATCTGACACCCAATACTTTCCCATTCCTTTCTCAATATTCTTCCCTTGATAGCACAAGCTATTGTGAATCAAGTTAACTGCCTTGTAAGACAGATTCTTTTTCTGGCTATGAGTTTTTCTTTTCTTTCCCTGACTTCCCCCTGCTCCCCATAAACTATAGAAACCTGAAGGTACCAACCTTCTTTTTTCATATAAATCTCTACGGAAAGGGCCTCTTTGAAACTATGGTTAACTTGACACCAGGGAATATTTGAAAGGTACAAAGTTCTCAAGTTCTGGTACCAATTCTATGATACTATGATATATAATAAGAAATATATATTTGGTCTTAATCCCTGTTCTGGCAGAGCTCTTAAAACCCTTGGAATTTCCTAAGTGATGGGAACCAAAGGTGTCTTTTGTTACGTTAATGGAGTGATTTTTGTAAAACCCCTAGGTAACCTAAGGATGGTGAACCAAGCACATGGCTACAGGGTTGGAACTTTCATACTCCACCTCCAGCCCCCTCTGGGGAGGAGAGATGGGTCAGAGATTGAGTTCAATCACCAATGGCCAATGATTTAATCAATTGTGCCCATGTAATAAAGCCTCCATAAAAACCCAAAAGGATGGGGTTTGGAGAGTTTCCAGGTTAGTGAACGTATCCACATGCTATGAGAGTAGCCCACCCCAGTTCTGGGGAGAGAAGTTCCTGTGCTTGCTACCCTTCCAGATCTCACCCTATGCACTTCTTCATCTGGCTGTTCATGTGTATCCATTACAATCTCCTTTTATAGTAAACCGGTAATCTAGTAAGTACAGTGTTTCTGAGTTCTGTGAGTTGCTCTTCAGACCCAAGGAGGAAGTCATGGGTTGGTGAGAAGCCCAGGTGACAATCGGAACTTGTGACTGACATCTGAAAGAGGGGGGGGGGGTGCAGTGGCAGGGGGCAGTTTTGTAGGACTAAGCTCTTGACCTGTGATATCTGACTCTAGATCCAGATAGCTAGTGCTTGAATTGATTTAATTGCTTGGTGGTGTTGAGAAAACACATACTGGAGATTCCTAATAGCAATGATACGCCAACCCCTTTGAATTTCAGGTTCTTCATCTGTAATAGGAGCATGATGCATAAAAGTATTATAATCTGAAAATTATATGAAATTTTTACTTTTTATATCTCTATACAATTTTTTTGTGTTAATTTTAATTTTTATGTTTTGTGTTAATTTTTCCATCAGAAATGAAAATGCTCTTAGAGGTTATTTTTCTGATTAAATCTAATACTTTTTCAAAAACTTCTATTTTTACTCCAAAAAGAAATGTAGGACTTCCCTGGTGGTGCAGTGGTTAAGAATTCGCCTGCTAATGCAGGGCACACAAGCCCTGGTCCAGGAAGATGCCATCTGCCACGGAGCAACTAAGCCTGTGCGCCACAACTACTGAGCCTGCGCTCTAGAGCCCGCGAGCCATGACTACTGAGCCCGTGTGCCACGACTACTGAGCCCGTGTGCCACAACTACTGAAGCCCACATGCCTACAGCCTGTGCTCTGCAACAAGAGAAGCCATCGCAATGAGAAGCCCACACACCACAACGAAGAGTAGCCCTGGCTCACCGCGACTACAGAAAGCCCGCGTGCAGCAACAAAGACCCAACGAAGCCAAAAATAAATTAATTAATTAATTAAAAAAAGAAAAGAAAAGAAATGTAATTTTTTTTCTTTTTAATCATTGCATCAAATAGGATAAAACGCCTAGGAATAAACCTACCTAAGGAGGCAAAAGACCTGTACTCAGAAAACTATAAGACGCTGGTGAAAGAAATCAAAGGTGACACAGATGGCAAGATATACCACATTCTGGGAGTGGAAGAATCAATATGGTCAAAATGACTATATTACCCAAAGCAATCTACAGATTCAGTGCAATCCCCATCAAATTACTAGTGGCATTTTTTGCAGATCTAGAACAAAAAATCTTAAAATTTGTGTGGAAACACAAAAGATCTCGAATAGCCAAAGCAATCTTGAGAAACAAAAATGGAGCTGGAGGAATCAGGCTCCCTGACTTCAGGCTATACTATAAAGCTACAGTAATCAAAACAGCATCGTACTGGCACAAAGACAGACTTATAGATCAATGGAACAGGAGAGAAAGCCCAGACATAAATCCACGCACCTATGGTCAATTAATCTACGACAGAGGAGGCAAGAATATGCAATGGAGAAAAGACAGCCTCTTCCTAAGTGGTGCTGGGAAAACTGGACTGCTATGTGTAAAAAAATGAAATTAGAACACTCCTTAACACCATACAGAAAAAAACCCCAAAATGGATTAAAGACCTAAATGTAAGGCCAGATACTATAAAACTCTTAGAGGAAAACACAGGCAGAACACTCTTTGACATAAATCACAGCAATACTTGGATCTACTTCCCAGAGTAATGAATATAGAAACAAAAACAAACAAATGGGACCTAATTAAACTTAAAAGCTTTTGCACAGCAAAGGAAACCACAAACAAAAGGAAAAGACAACTCACAGAATGGGAGAAAATATTTGCAAACGAAGAGACCGCCTGGGGATTAATCTCCAAAATACAAAAAACAGTTCATGCAGCTCTACATCAAAAAAACACAAACAATGGAATATTATTCAGCCATAAAAAAGAATGAAACAATACCATTTGCAGCAACACGGATGGATCTACAGATTATCATACTAAGTAAGTTAGAGAAAGACAAATACATGGTTATCACTTATATGTAGAATCTAAAAAATGATACAAATGAACTTATTTACAAAACAGAAAAAGACTCACAGACTTAGAAAACAAACTTACGGTTACCAAGGGGAAGGTTGGAGGGAGGGATAAATTAGGAGATTGGGATTCATATATACATACTATTATATGTAAAATAGATAATCAACAAGGACCTACTGTATAGCACAGGGAACTCTACTCAATACTCCGTAATAACCTATATGGGAAAAGAATCTGAAAAAGAATAGATATATGTGTATGTATAACTGAATCACTTTGCTGTACACCTGAAACTAACACAATGTTGTAAGTCAACTATACTGTAATGTAAAATAAAAATTAAATAAAAAACTAAAAAAAAAAAAAAAACAAAGTAGTATTTACTTCTACGCTGGACCAAGAAGGAAATTCTGGGTAAAAAAATAGTCCTTTTCCTAGGCCAGGGGAAATAAGTAGATAAACTAGCTGCTTGGACACGTAGAAGAGGGGAGTAGGAATCAGTAAACTAAGACGTGTTCCACATGTTTTCTTATATTATTTTCCTCTAAACTCCTGAAAATATACTCTTGACCTTCACTCTGTCCACTTCTTACAGCTTCCTTTCTGGATCCCTTGCCTCAAGCCTTGGAATTCACCAGCGTGAAACAGGCATGGTTATCCTTTCAGGAGGCCCAAACAGTTGGATTATTTCCAGCTTTAGAAGTACACTGGAAGCTAACTGGCTTTGTTGTGCTATTTGAAACTCATTATCAGATTTCTCCTTCCAAAACATATCCTGCTACATAACACCATACCTATGTATTCACCACTAGAAAATTATTTAGTAGAGGCTTTCTGGGTTTCTAAGAAATTTTATTAAAAGGCAAATTTCCCCAGGGTTATTAGCACATATGAGTGATTATGACATACTTAAGAACAGATTCCCAAACAATAAATCATAAGACACGTGACCAGAGAGTTCATGCTACCTCCCAGCCCCAACAGCTTTACTGATTCTAATAAATACATTTATTTTTTGTATAATTTGTAATAAGTTTATTAAGTTATAAGTATAAACTATGTCCTGATTACTAATACTGATGTCTATTTAAAAATCAAAGTAAAGAATATTTTTAAAATAATACTTAAGCATGACTTAAGCAACTTTCTGAGAAAATTTCAGATGTTCTCTAATATTGTATCCAACTCAGTTTTCCTTAATGAATTAACTGTGTTCTATTTCTAGTGTGACCCATCTATTGTCTATTTATTTCCTCCTATCTATCATGATAAGACTTTTAAGCATTCATTCATTTAGTTGATATTTATTGAATACTTATTTTGTTCTAGGTAATGGGTTATAAGGGCATAGCCCTAAACAATACATATCCAGGCCCTGCCTTCCACAAACCCAGGGAGTTAAGAGATTTTTTCGTTACTTGATAATAACAACATCCTTGGGAATTCCCTGGTGGTCCAGTGGTTAGGACTCCATGCTTCCACTGCTGGGGGCCCGGGTTCGATCCCTGGTTAGGGAACTAAGATCCCATAAGCTGTGTGGTGTGGCCAAAAACCAACCACACAAACAAACAAAAAACCCCCAACTTTATCCTGATAATCTCTTTGGAGCTAGATAAAATTACTTGAACAACTTCTACTAAAAATGCCTCTTTTAGAGGGCATGTACTTCAACATAATAAAGGCCATATATGACAAGCTCACAGCTAATATCATACTCTTTGGTGAAAAACTGAAAGCTTTTCCTCTAATATCAAGAACAAGATAAAGATGCCCACTCTTGCCACTTTTATTCAACATAGTATTAGAAGTCCTAGCCGGAACAATTGGGCAGGAAAAAGAAATAAAAGGTATCCAAATTGGAAAGGAAGAAATAAAACTCACTATTTGCAGATAATATGATAGTACATATAGAAAACTCAAGACTCCACCAAAAACTCAGAACTAAAAAATAAATGGAGGGACTTCCCTGGTGGCACAGTGGTTAATAATCTTCCTGATAATGCAGGGGACACAGGTTCGATCCTTGGTCCGGGAAGATCCCACATGCCGCAGAGCAACTAAGCCCGTGTGCCACAACCACTGAGCCTGCGCTCTAGAGCCCGCGAGCCACAACTACTGCGCCTGTGTGCCACAACTACTGAAGGCCATGCACCTAGAGCCCATGCTTTGCAACAAGAGAAGCCACTGCAATGAGAAGTCCGTGCGCTACAATGAAGAGTAGCCCCCGCTTGCCGCAACTAGAGAAAGCCCGCGCACAGCAACGAAGACCCAACACAGCCAAAAATAAATAAAAATAAATTTATTTAAAAAAATAAAAATAAATAAATGCAATAAAGTTGCAGCATACATAATCAATATATTGAAAGCTGTTGCATTGCTATACACCAATAATGAACTATCAGAAAGAGAAATTAAGAAAACAATTGCATTTACAATTGCATCAGAAAGAATAAAATATGTAGGAATAAGCTTAGCAAAGGAAATGAAGGACCTAGACACTGAAAAGTTTAAAACATTGATGAAAGAAATGGAAGACACAAATAAATGGAAGTGTTCCATGCTCATGGATTTGAAGAATTAACAATATTAACGTCCATACTACTGAAGGAAATCTATAGATTCAGTGCAATTCCTATCAAAATTTCAATGGCATTTTTCACAGAAATAGAATAAACAATCTTAAAATTTATGTGGACCCACAAGACCCTGAATAGTCCATGCAATCTTGAGAAAGAAGAACAAAGCTGGAGGCACAACACTCCTTGATTTCAAACTATATTACAAAGCTCTAGTAATCAAAACAGTATGGTATTGGCATAAAAACAAACACATAGATCAATGGAACAGAACAGAGAGCCCAGAAATAAACTCACACATAAGACAATTAATTTACAATAAAGGAGCCAAGAATATACAATGGGGAAAGGAGAATCTCTTCAATAAATGGTGTTGGGAGAACTGGACCACTCTCTTATGCCATATATAGAAATTAACACAAATGGATTAAAGACTTTAACATAAGACCTGAAACCATAAGATTCCTAGAAGAAAACATAGTTGATAAACTTCTTGCCATTGGTCTTGGCAATGTCTTTTTTTTTTTTTTTTTTTGCTCTGACAACAAAAGCAAAGGAAACAGAAGCAAAAATAAAAACAAACAAAAAAAAAGTGGGACTACATCACACTAAAGCTTCTGCACAGCAAAAGTAATCAACGAAATGAAAAGGCAACCATCTGAATGGGAGAAAATATATGCAAATCATATAGCTGATATGGGGCTAATATCCAAAATATATAAAGAACTGATACAACTTGATAGCAAAACAAACAAACAAAAAAACCCACCAAACCAATTTAAAAAATGGGTAGAAGATCTGAATAGACATTTTTCCAAAGAAGACAATCAGATATCCATCAGGTACATGAAAAGATGCTCAATACCACTTATATCAGGGAAATGCAAATCAAAACCCCAATAAGGTATCACCTCACACCTGTTAGAGTGGCTGTTTTCAAAAAGACAAGAGACAGCAAGTGCGGGCAAGGATGTGGAGAAGAGAGAATCTCTGCACTGATGATGGGAATGTAAATTGGTGTAGCCACCATGGAAAAGAGTATGGGAGGTTCCTCAAAAAATTAAAAATACAACTACATATGATCCAGTAATTTTACTTCTGGGTATTTATACAAAGAAAATGAATACACTAACTTGAAAAGATATCTGCACCCCATGTTCATCGCAGCATTAATTATGATAGCCAAATTATGGAAACAACCTGTGTCCATCAATGGACGGACTGATGAACAAAATATGGTATGTATATGTACAATGGAATGCTATTTGGCTGTAAGGAAGAATGAAAGTTTGCTGCTTAAAACATCATGGATGGACCTTGAGGGCATTAGGCTAAGTGAAATAAGTCAAAGAAAGACACATAATGTATTATCTCACTTATATGTGGAATAAGAATGAAGTCAAAACAACAAAAATAAACTTCATGGATACAGAGAACAGACTGGTGGTTGTTAGAAGCAGGGGTGTGTATGCGTGTGGGGGAGGTGGAATGGGTAAAGGGAGTTAAAAGGTACAAACTTCCAATTATAAAATAAGGCATGGGGATATAATTTATAGCATGGCAACTATAGTTAATAATACTATATTACATATTTGAAAGTTACTGAGAGAGTAGATCTTAAAAGGTCTCACCGTAAGAAAAAGTTCTGTAAATATGTATGGTGATGAATGTTAACTAGACTTACTATGGTGTTCATTTCATGATGTACACAAATGTTTATTTTGTTGTAAGCCTAAAATTAACATAATGTATGTCAATTATACCTCAATAAAAAAAGTAAAAAAAAAAAAAGGGAAGAAATGTAAGCTTTCATTCTTTCCCAAAATTCATTAAAATTATTTTATTCATATTGATCATAAGTAACCAGGCTCACACTTACCTTTTATCTTCACATACTGCATATCTGGATTAACACACAGGGCAAGGTTACTAGGTAGAGTCCAGGGAGTAGTTGTCCAGGCAACCAAAGATATATTTTCATCTTCCTCCAAAGGGAAAGTTACAAATACTGAAGGATCTTGAACATCCTGAAATAAAATGAGATAAAGTATTTTTTTACAGACTCCATAATAGTAGACATGGAAGAAAAACGAACTGATCCTAAAGAATAAAATAAACTTTTATTTTCAGAATAAACTGAGCTTTAAAAAAAATCTGCCATATTTGTAAAAAGAAAATACAAAGCGAGAAATTCCAAATACATTTTTTACATAAAGAAAATGCTTTAATAATTACCTTAGTAGTCACAAATAAAACATTTATAGTGTAGCAAGTGGGATACATAAATGAGGTTTCACTGTTACAATGATCTATTTTATAATAAGTCCATAAAGAATTAGGTCAATAAAATAACGATTTTGGAAAACAGTGTTATTCTTTATTTGAATTGAAGGGTATATGAGAATTCTTTTCAACTTTTCAGGAAGTCTGAAATTATGCCAAAAATTAAAAACAAACACAATCCTTAGTACACACTCATAGTATGGCCAAAGTGAAAAAAGACAGAAAATACTAAGTGCTGGCAAGGATGCAGTGTAATCAGAACTGTCTAGTGGAAGTATAATCCCTTTGGGGTTAGAGTGGGAGGCAATGAACCATGGTCCATGGGTCAAATCTGGCCGTTACCTGTTTTTATAGAGCCCAAGACCTAAGAATGGTTTTGACAGGACTGACAGATCATCTGGCCAACAAAGTCTAAAATATTTACTATCTGGCCCTTTACAAAGTTTGCCAACTCTTGTACTAGGGCTAAATGTAAGTATACCTTATGACTCAATAATCCCACTCCTGGGAATGTGTATATATGCTCCCCAAAAGACAAGTTCCAGAATGCTCACAGTAGTACTACTGATAAGAGCCAAAAACTGGATATTACCCAATGTCCATCAACATTAGAATGGATAAGTTAAATACTATACAGTAATTAAAATGATGATCTACAACTACACACAACATGGATGACTTTCACAAACATAATCTTGAGCAAGAGAAGCCAGACGCAAAAAAAGAACAAACTGGACAATTCCATTTATATTTAGTACAGAATCAGCAAACAATGAGGTTGGAAGTGAGGACAGTGGTTGCTATAGAGGAGTGGGGGGATACATGCTAAACTGAAGGGACCATGAGAAGGGAGAGCTTTTGACAGGTTGACTGACAAGGTTCTTCTTTAACTTTATCTGGGTGTTGGCTTCACATATATATTCATTTTGTGCAAGTATATGGAATAGAGCAAGTAAATGGAGGAGCAAAAAAGTGTTGTCTTATTAAGCCAGGAAATAGGTACTAAGATATAAAAATTATTAATTTTAGTATGTATAGTAATAAACATAAAAAAATTAAAAAGCCTCTAAAGGGAAATCTAAATAAAACATTAACAGTGATTTCCTTTGGGTACTGGGATTATAATTTTTTTCCCTCTTCTTTATATCTTCTATGGCTTCTTAATTTTCCACAATGAGCATAAGCCTCAAAAATAATCACATCAACCAGACTTCCAAAAACTAAAAATTTAGGCAATATAAAAAATAAATATTTTTATATACCACAAGTTGGTTTACCTTTTGGAAAAGCTGGAAGGACTTTCTTCTGTAACTCAATTTAGTTCCGTACAGCTTGCTCTTTCCCAATAAGAGAATGTATTTATTTACTTATAGAAGAGTATAAACTTTGAAAACCCTAGGACCTAACAAGCTATAATGGGGCTCTAACATGTAAAAATTTAGTTACCAAAGAAAATTCCAGCATAGTACACAAGGATTTGTATTACAAAACGTTTGGAGCAACACCAATTGTTACCATTTAAAAAGAAAAAAAAGGCTGCGCCCTCTGAACACCTCAAATATCTATCAAAAGAATGAATAGATAAATTGTAGTCTATTTGTTATATGAAAAACTGTACAGCAGTTAAAAATAAACTTAAAGCTACATGTATCAATATGAAGAAACTTTAAAACATAATGTTTAGTATAAAAGGCAAGGTGCAGAATAAGTACAATGAATGAGATTTAAAAACTTGCGAACAACACTAAATACTGTTTATGGATACTTACACAGATAACAAAAATATAAAAATATGCATGAAAAAGAAACACCAAATTCAGCATAGTGGTTACCTATCAGGATGTGAAGAAGGAAATGGAAAAGAGAAATGTGCTGTAAATAAACAAACTGTGGTATATTCACCTACAAAGAAATTAGAACAAAAGATCCAAAACTACACATAACATGGATGACTATCACAAACATAATGCTGAGTGAGAAAAGCCAGAAACAGAATACATAGTGGATCTTTCCACTTCTTCAAAGTACAGAACCAGACAAAACTAATCAACTGCTATCTGTGACATTTGATGTATTTGAAATCAACAACAACAGATGCATTTAGTGAAACCCATGTTTCGTTTTTTAATTTTTTGGCCATGCCGCGAGGCTTGCGGGATCTTAGTTCCTTCCCCAACCAGGGATTGAACCTGCGCCCTCGGCAGTGAAAGCACAGAAGACTTGCCACTGGACCACCAGGGAATTCTCCTCGTGAAAGCCATTAAATGGTATACTTAAGATTGGTGCATTGAATTATAGGTAAAATTTAACCCACCCCACCAAAAAAACCATAAACAAAACAAACATAAAAATGAAGTACGTATTTCTATAAAATGCAGAGGACAGAGAAAATGTTAAATTAGATTATGGAGATGTAATCATCAAAACTCAGATTGTGGGAAACTACAAGATAATATCTGTTTCCCAAACAACAATTTGCAAGGGGGAAAAAAAAAAAGAAAAAGAAAAACATAGAAAGAGAAATGGAGACCTACACATTAAAACAGACCTAAAAGACAACTATTACCATGTATGAACCTTCCTTATGTCTCGATTAAAACAAAACAAAAAAGAAAAAACAAACAAAAAAAACAACTAGAAATAACCTGAGGGAAAAAAAAGGATGCTGTTTATGAGACAAATAGAAATGTGAACACTGATGATATGCAGGAGTTAAACAACTACAGAATATTTAATATTAAGAATATTAAAAATGATTGATGATGACTTTTTAAGGTGTGATAATGGTACTCTGGTAATGTTAAAGAAATATTTCTTATCTATTAAAGATATATAATGAATTACTTATTGATAAAATGATATGTCTAAAATTTGCTTTTGAAAAAGGGTCTGGGAGAAATAAGTGGAGTGTGTAGATGGGGCAGGATTGACCATAGAGATTGTAGGGGATACATGATAGGACATGGGAGTTAATTATTCTGTTAATTAACTATTCTACTTTTGTATATGCTTGAAATTCTCCATGTAAAGTGTTTTTAAAAAGTAAGCAAATACAGCAATATTTTAAGATTTGACAAAACTTCAGTCTTTGGTACTCAATAGTTAGTATATTATTCTCTACATTTTTATGTGCTTAAAATATTTTATTAAAAAAAACATAACATGAGTACCACCATAGAAGGGTATTTAGGGGACAACAGGCAGGCATCATCATGCCGACCACACAAGGATATGCAACGATCCAATGGGATGTTGAAAGCATTCTGTAAGACGAAAAGTGCTTTTGAAATGTAAGTGTTAATAATAATGATATGTAGGTAAATATACCACATTTGTTTATTTACAGCACATTTCTCTTTTCCAAACCTTAGCCATGAGATAGAATTCCAAACAAATCAACATCCTTTAAAAACACAGAGGGTTAGATAAACTCAGAAATAAAACACCCCTTGAATATACATACAAGAGAACAGATAGTTCTTATTCCTGAAGACTTACAGTCTTTACTATCTCCCTGGATAAGGTAAAGCAGTACACTTTGTAAACAACAGACACGTCTAAACTCTTATACCAATGACAGCAAGTTATTCCATTCATCAAAGATCATAACACACCACCAATCGCAAATCAGATTTTCCTCCAAGTACTTTTAACAAATAAATGATATTACAAAGCCTCAGATGAGGCACAAAAACACCCTAAGCAATAACCCTTATGAAACAGTGACTGGAGGAAAATAGAGCAGAGTTGGACTTATTAAACAAAGAGAGGCATCAAAATATGGTTAAAACAAGCGAAACCTATCACATTAAGACACATCATTCACATCACTCCCCAGGCTAACATTCCACACTGGGACTAAGTTACCATGATCACCACAGCCATTTAACTTCTGAGTACATAACTTAACGCCAATGACATCTCACATACCCTGTAATTCTGGTGAGATTCAAAGTTGGAAAGTGGAGTATTGCATGCAGTGGAAAAGGGCATGACTTTCACTCCTCTATAAACAAGGCCTTTATCATAGAGCTGTTTGAAGACCCACCTGGCAAGTAAAGAGACAGAATTTTACAGTTACATAACCATAATTCTATTTTCCCAAATGCAAACATTTATGCCAGTTTCTGTTTGTAGTTTCTCACAGCCAAAGAAGTGGAAACACAATGTCTCTCAACTGGTGAATAGCTGGTAAATTACAACACATCAGTATAATGAGATATTATGTAGACATTAAAAGTGCAAATATCTGTTGACATGGAAAGGTGTTCATGACTTGATGTTGACTGAGAAAAGCAACTGACACCATACTGTACAATGAGGTACCAATTATGTAAAACTGTATGTATCAGTATACATATTTACATTTTTAGAAATGCTAAAAAAGTAGATTTTCACCAATATGTTAACTATGGTTGGGATTTCAGACTTTTTTTTTTTTAATTTAAATTTACTTATTTATTTATTTATTTTTGGCTGTGTTGGGTCTTTGTTGCTGCGCGCGGACTTTCTCTAGTTGCAGCAAGCGGGGGCTACTCTTCGTTGCGGTGTGTGGGCTTCTCATTGCGGTGGCGTCTCTTGTTGTGGAGCACGGGCTCTAGGCGCACAGGCTCAGTAGTTGTGGTGCAGGGGCTTAGTTGCTCCGTGGCATGTGGGATCTTCCCGGACCAGAGATCGAACCCGTGTCCCCTGCATTGGCAGGTGGATTCTCAACCATTGCACCACCAGAAAAGCCCAGACTTTTTGTTTTTCTTAATAGTCTTCTAGTATACTGCTTAAATTTCACTGTAATGGACAGTTTTACAGAGGCAATTTAAAAAGTATAAACCACTGGGATTAGGATCAGATCTCTCTCCTACAGTCAGTCAAAAACTTTTATTAAACACTTAAACATGTTGCTTTAAGCTAAATGTAGCAAGATACTGGAAAACAGTCATCCCAGGTTCTCCTGTGGTGACTACTCATCTTTCCCAATTGGGTGCCAGAATTCATTTGGTAGGAATCCTTACTTGTCTTTAACTCATTTTTACAGTTCGATTCCTATGTATTTGGCACAATAAATGAATTAAATTCTCTCCCATTTGTTAAAATACATTTTTATGTAAAACTGTGCAAGTATTTTCATGGTATTCCTTTGGCTTTGGACAAAGCCTAAAAGGTGACATCTTGTAACAAATTTCCCAAGTTTAAACTCAATCTTAAATTATATTCTCTGATGCAAGGACATTAACAGGAGACCAGAGGAAAAGTGTCAGATTTGTATCATAAGACCAAGATTCAAGCCTAAGAGCCATATAGTTAGTTGAGTGATCTCAAGCAAGTCACAACCACTCGCCTTTACCTCAAAGAGGGTCCTAACCCAATCCACAGGACTTTCTAGATCATCTGGGAAAATTCATGTGGAAGTACTTTATATACTCAAAAGCACCAACTCAATCTAAATTATCACCATCAAATTAATGTTATCATTTTAAATGTATCTCCTACTATTTTTTTAATATTCACCCTAGGTCTATATGCCTTATTTATATGTCAACATGTTCCTCAGGAATAACTAACATTCTAATAGCAAGAGGCTTTGAAAACGGTTTTCCCCCGATTCAAGTATGTTTTATGTAAATTAAGAAGTCTGATGTAGAGCTATATTGTCCAACATGGTAGCACTAGCCACATGTGCTCATTTAAATTTATTAAAATTAGAAATTCAGTTTCTTGGTCATACTAACCACATTTAAGTGCTAAACTGTCCTGATCTAGAGCATAAAGAGTACCTTCTTTTTCAGAAGTTTAAGAGAAACCCTGCTTTTTAGAATGCCCTAATCATGAGAACTCCAACTACTCAGAGAAATGGGAAGTCTCCCTGTCCAAAGTTTCTGCCATGTCAGAGAGTTTAATCAGCTCTCACCCTTGGGTACATGGGTCTGGAGATGCACCCACAGGGGCACATCAGAGTCAGAGGGTCTGAGAACTGTCCCACGGTATCTAGCTCCTCAAAGGCAAAGGCATGTGCCAAGCATGTGCAACAGATCTTGACTAACAGAAATGTAATCAGGTAGATAGGACGACAGTAAGAGGCACAAGCACCTACAGTACAGCACAAAAATATGTATCCTACAAAAGAGCTTTGTAACTCACCTGTAATCTTGCATAATTTAACAAAAGTAGGACTCCCTCAAGGCCTGAGTTATGTACATAGGTCATTTTGCAACCATAATAACTATTTGCCCATTAATGATACATAATGATTCTCAGACTATTGTAGGAGGCTTAGGTTAAATCACCTATCAAGACTGGCATTGGGCTTCCCTGGTAGTGCAGTGGTTAAGAATCTGCCTGCCAATTCAGGGGACATGGGTTCGAGCCCTGGTCCGGGAAGATCCCACATACCACGGAGCAACTAAGCCCGTGTGCCACAACTACTGAGCCCGCATGCCTAGAGCCTGTGCTCTGCAACAAGAGATGCCACAGCAATGAGAAGCATGCACACCGCAACGAAGAGCAGCCCCCAGTCACTGCAACTAGACAAAGCCCACATGCAGCAACAAAGACCCAATGCAGCCAAAAATAAATAAAATAGATTAAAAAAAAAAAAGACTGGCATTGCAACAGTTGTCTTGTAATAGTAAAAGGAAGCAAAATTCATTTCGAAACTCATGAAACAGTGACTGCATATACAACTTCTCTTAGTAAAAAATTCAAGTACACACCTCTTAGACTTAATTCCTTCAAACAAACAAACCCATTTCTGAAACCTAATTTTCCTAAAATTTGGTACTAGTTAATTTGACAAAAAAACCTTTAACTCACATCAGGCCATTTATATTCTTCATTTATTTTACTTAGTGTGAATAGTTATATGTTCTGATATAGAAACACTAATGAAATTGATTACAGGTTGCTGCTCAATCTGCTAGGGCCATTATATACTACAGAACATATGGATAACCTAATACCTTTCTAGAATCCAAAATTTACTGAATTCAAAAATAAACCTAGGGGTGGAAGGGACGAATAGGTGGAGTACAGTGGAATTTTAGGGCAATGCATAATTCTAGAATTATGGATATATGTCATCACACATTTGTCCAAATCCACAGAATGCATAACAAGAGTGAACCCTTATGTAAACTCTGGACTTTGGGTGATTATGATCTGTCAAGGTAGGTTCATGAATTGTAACAAATGTATCCCTCTGGTGGGGGATGTTGATAATGGAGGAGGCTATGTATCTGTGGAGGCACAGCGTATATGGGAAATCTGTATAGCTTCCTCTTTTATTTTTTTAGAGCATTTTTAGGTTCACAGCAAAATTAAGTCTTTAAAAACAGAAACAAAACAAATACATCCCCAAAGATTTCAGATAATTGTGGATCTGAAAACAAGCGGATTCATGCTAGAGCATCTCTACTATCTAATACAACAAAATAGTCATTATATTTCAACTTCAAATAAACTTACCAGACAGATTCCATGAATTGTGGATAGAGAGTTTTGTAGTCATTGTCAAAGTCAATCCATCGGCCAAGTCTGGTAATAGTAGACTTAAAAAATATGAATATTAGAGTTTTTAGACAATGGTATTTGTTATTGTATAGCAATTTGTTTTACTTCTATTATCACTACATATGATGATTTTGGAAAAACAGAACAATCAATGGTTCAAGTAAATGTATACTGTAAACAACACATTTTGTAAGGTTAAGAACAAGTTTTCTTGGCATTCATCCTACATGCAGGGAATGTTATTTACAAGTATTAACATTCTTTTATAAAAGTCTACCAAAACTACCATTTGGCAAACACCACAAGTCTAACGGTTGCTGGCATGAATCATCAATGGTTGCTAAAATTACTGAGTCATAGTATGATAAGGAACAGGGTACTTACTAATTACAAAGGAAAAACTGTAACTTTACAATGGAGAAACCTGACAGAATAACCTTAGTGAACAAAGTGAACAACACCAATGAGACTTATCAGCATCATAGGCCTTCTGATATGATACACTGAGAAGGGGGTGATGTTACTTCTGAAGAATAGCAAATTTGACAGTCAAAGTGGTAAGAGAGTAAAGATGGAAAAAAATAAAAGCCAGACATGTTTTTAAGTTGTACATATATATTAATCTGAGAGCCACGGAGGAAAGGGGGAGTTGAGGACCTTTGTTCCTAAGCACATCAGAATAAGAGAGGACAAGAGCTCTGCTGGCACCAGACAGTTACTAAAATGTACCAATTGTGGGAGCTCTATTACTAAGAGAAGCAGTGGGCAAGATGGGAGTCAATATAAAACAATGTGTACAAATGTGAATTGTTTTTTACATCTGAATTCTTTTATTGCCAAGATTCAAGCCAATCTATTTGCTAGGACAGCATGATTCCTGTCATATACTGTGGGTAGGTAGGAGATTAAACATGGAAGACCAATCAAGCACATAGAAATCAGAAAAGAGAGGGTTCAGTTTAAGCTAACAGTTTAAGTAATGGAGTTGAAGATGGAAGCTAAACACTCATTTAAAGAGGATTATCAACCCCTCTTTTGTTACACTTTTGGGCACATCTCATAAAAAGCACAAGGAACCATAAAACATTTCAACCCCCATTTAAAAGCTAGAGTTTTTTTTCATTCTACTTAAAGTAACCAAAAATACCTTCCACTCAGTAGAATATCGCATCACAATTGCTCGGCACTGACTGTTATATTCTGCAATCCCCAATTTGGCTACATCCTCTGGTCCTCTGATTCCCAGTGTCTTATCAATTTCATATTCCTGAAAATTTGCAGTAAGATTGTTAACATCCCTGCCCTATGAAACAAATGCAATTCGACAAAACTAGAAAATAAAACAGATTAAAAAAAATTAGTTCTCAGAAAATCTACAGAGAAAACAAACTATAAATAGTATTATAAAAATGAAGAGGGCTTCCCTGGTGGTGCAGTGGTTGAGAATCTGCCTGCCAATGCAGGGGACACGGGTTCGAGCCCTGGTCTGGGAAGATCCCACGTGCCGCAGAGCAGCTGGGCCCGTGAGCCACAATTACTGAGCCTGTGCATCTGGAGCCTGTGCTCCACAACAGGAGAGGCCGCGATGAAGAGTGGCCCCCGCTTGCCACAGCTAGAGAGCCCTCGCACAGAAACGAAGACCCAACACAGCCATAAATAAATAAATAAAATTAAATTAAAAAATAATAATAATAAAAATTAAAAAAAATGAAGTCTGATTATAGCAAAAATTCATACTTTAACATATTATATAATGAAATCTAATGCTTATTAAAAAATCAAAACATTATAAGGCTGGTGACTCAAACATACCACAGGTAAACCATGACAATCCCATCCAAATCTTCTGTCAACGTGAAGCCCACTCTGGTGAGCATATCTTGTAACTATATCTTTAATTGTCCCTGCAAGTATATGTCCATAGTGAGGCAGTCCAGTTGCAAAAGGAGGCCCATCATAGAAGGTAAATCTAAGAGGTAATAAAAATACGTTAAGTTACTTTAAAACAGACAGCAAAAATTTAGGACAGCATTTTTCTATAGATAGCTCCTGTAACTGTAGAGCCTTTGGGGAGAAGAAAAGCTGCGAGGCTAGGAAACTCAGACATAACTGATTAGATATCTACTGGAGGCCCTGCCTTTAAAAAAGCTAATTATGACAGAGTTGGAGAGACCTGTATTGGACCATCCATCCTTCATTAATTAGTTCCATGATATAAGGGAAATTATTCATCCTGATCCTGAGTTATCTATAAAATAGGGCAACAAACACCTATGATAAAGTTTTTGAGCACAGGAGACACATGATGAAAACAGTAATTAAAGAAAGGACTGGTCTTTAGGTGAATGAAGACTAGAGGCAGGAAGTACCCCAATAGGAGGCTATTACACTACTAGTCTAAATGCTTAAATGAGGGTAGTGATAATGAGAAAAGTGGAAAGGAAGAGAGTGATATAAAAACTCTATTTGGAGGACCTCTTATTCTTAAAGACTCTACCTTTACCAAAGAAATTCACATACTTTGGCCTATGTTTTGATTGCTTTAAGCATTCCTGAAAACAATTAAAGTCGGACCAAAACTGCAAGATTTTCTCTTCTTCAGCAGGAAAATTGATGTTTTCTGGAACTTGCTGAACCATTTTGTTACTGCAAGAGAAATCAAATTTATTATTCTCAAAAGAGAAATCTAGGAATAACATACATTAAAATAAATGTACCTATCACTAGCCATGATACTACTTGGTACTTAAAAAAAATTCCCCTTTCTTTAAGGTAAAGTTCACATACCATAAAGTTCACCCTTTTAAAGTATATAATATGGGACTTCCCTGGTGGTCCAGTGGCTAAGACCACACTCCCAATGAAGGGGGCCTGGGTTCGATCCCTGGTCAGGGAACTAGATCCCACATGCCACAACTAAAAAAAGATCCCACGTGCTGCAATGAAGGTCCCGCACGCTGCAACTAAGACCTGGTGCAGCCAAATAAATAAATAAATATTAAAAAAAAATAAAGTGTACAATTCATTTTTACCTTTTTTTTTTTTTTTTTTAAAGTATATTCTCAAGGTTGGGCAACCACCACCACTCACTAATTCCAGAACATTTTCTTCACTACTCCCTCTTCTGCCCTCCAAGAACTTGTACACATTAGCAGTCACTCTCTATTCTCCTCTTCCCCAGCCTCCTGGAGACCATTAATCTGCTTTCTGCCTCTCTGGATCTTCCTATTCCGGACATTTCACATAAATGAAATTATGTACATACAGCCTATTGCGTCTGGCTTCTTTTACTTAGAATTATGTTTTCGAGGTTCATCCATGTTGTGATATGTACTCATACTTCATTGCTTTTTATAGCTGAATAATATTTCATCATATGGATATGCCACTTTTTGTTTATCCATTCATCAGTTCATGGACATTAGCATTGTTTCCACTTTTGGACAGAGCTGCTATGAATATTCATGTATAAGTTTTTATGTGGACATGTGTTTCCAGCTCTCTTAAGTAAATACCTAGGAGTACAACTGCTGGGTAATATGGTAACTGTGTTTAACTTTCTGAGAAACTGCCAAAATGTTTTCCAAAGCTGCTGTGTCATTTTACATTCTCCCCGCAGAGAATGAGATTCCAGTTTTTCTACATCCTCACTCCTTATCGTCCATCTTTGGATTATAGGAAATCCTAGTGGGTATAACATGGTATCTCATTGCGGTTTTGATTTCCATTTCCCTAATGATTAGTAATGTTGAGCTTATTGGCCATTTCATACCTTCTTTGGAGAAATGTCTATTCATCCTTTGCCCATTGTTTAATTGGGTTGTCTTTTTACTGTTGAGTTGTAAGAGTTCTTTATATTCTAGATAAAATCCCCTTATCAGTTACAGGATTTGCAAAAATTTTTTCCCATTCCGTGGCTTGTTTCTTATTTTCTTCATGGTATATTCTTTGAAGCACAAACACTTTTAATTTTGGTGAAGTCCTGTTTATTTACTGGTTTCGCTACTTCAACTTTTGGTGTCATATCTAAGAAACCACTACAGATAACAAGGTTGTGAAGTTTTAGCTCTTATATTTAGGCCACTGATCCATCTTGAGTTATTTCTGTATATGGTATGAAGTAGAAATATATGGTACTTTTAAATTTATTTCAGAATTTGTGTCCAATTCACACTCTTCACTTATTCTACAACTACAGTATAACATTTAGTAATTGCAGACAACACGCTTAAAAAAAAAAGAAAATCTTGGCAATTCTATCTAATGATACTAAAAATTCATTAATAATCTGAAAAAATAAATCTGAAAGTAGGTAAAAATTCTTACCTACATTCATAGGACAGAAAGTACTTCTGCTGAATCAACCTAATCTTTCTGAGGAAAACAGGCAAAACCTAAAAAAATTGTGAAGCTAAAAAGATGAGAATCACATTCAAATAATTCCTAGCTCATTCTAATTTTACATTTTATCACTTTTGTTGCTTACTCATGATTTTTGTAAAAGACAAACTCTACATCTCTCTGATTTAGTGCCTGGTGAGATAAGTCTTAAAGTATCTTTTTTCAGAAGTTTGTTAATAACCTCTTTCAGAAACACTTGATCAGTCGGGGCTTAACTATCTAGTGAGCATCCTCGAGCCCATTCCTCCTCAAAGCCTATTTATTCTCACTTTATAATTCTAATAAGGTTGGTGACCAGATTTCCAAGCCAACATCAGATTAGAAGGGGACAGAATTGCTAATAATGAGAAAACAACAGAGAAGGGGGAAAACCTTAAGAACACAAGAACTGTAACAGTCTGGGATAACTGACTCTAGGAGCAAAGAGACTTACATACCTCAACCAATTCTGAAAACATCAAAGCCTAAGTACAGTAATTGACCCATGCCATCAAAAAAATTTTTTTTATAAAAAACAAATAAAAAATAAATTTATGCTAGAAATTATGGAGTTTCAAAGACAAATACAGTCCTTACTATGTTAACTCATTTCTATTCTATTTTATTTGACAGAGAATGTGAAGAGACTAACCAAAAGATTAACCATGAAATGGCAAATACACACATTGATTAAAAATAAAATTAGGGAATCTAAAAATTATATGGAAATTCAAGATCAGGGAAAATTTAAATCATGCAGCTCCTATGCTTTTATCAATTAGCAACACTGATTCAAAATATGACTGTGAGCTTCCTAGCAGCCAAGACAAGGGATAAAAAGTTAAAAGGATATTGATTTTGCACATAAGAGAAAAATCTATAAAAAATGAGATTTATGCCACTGAGGTCTGAGTCACACATGGAAATGAGTGATCTGTTTAATAAACATTTTTAACATCAGAAAAAACATTTTTTTAAGTTTGTTACAAGCGGTGTCTTTCCTTTTGTCCCCCTGTCATTTATTTTTGAGATGTGAGAGTACCTTTGAGTTTTATATAGGAAAAAAATAAGGAAAGAACAGGTGGGCCATTTAACTCAACTATCCATTTCTGATTAGAGTGTGCCATTAAATGTTATTAAACAGAAGTTGAAAGGCATTTTGGATCTTCAGTTCTTGTTATAATTTCCAGCCTTTGAAGGATGGAGAGAGGTGTTTGTGCATTTACTGATTTAGTAGGAGTCCTACTGGTTCAGTGACAACCTTACTAGAGGCCAATTGAAACTTAAGGGGTTACATTTGAAGACTAACAGATCTTTAGATATCAACATATTTATTTCTGTCACCCCCTAATGCTTGTCAAGGCTGGTCCTATGATTGCCAGCATCTATGGAAGTTGATTAGAGCAGACTCACCAGCCCCACCTTGGACTGACAAGTCTGAACCTGCTTTTTAACAAGATCCTAGGGGATGAGCATGCACATCAAAATGTAAGTCATTCTCTTAAACTGTTCTGACCATTATTCTGGAATATCTATCTGAACTTTTTTTTTTTTGAGAAAACGAGATTTAAGCTTTCTGTGAAGATGGCTTTTAACTTTTACAAAATTTTCTAGAGAGCTTCTACTCCCCCCAAAGATTAAGAACCACTGCATTATTAGGCCAAACACAAAGACCCATGCAATGGTATAGACTATTCCAGGAAGAGCCATGTATCAGTGACCGGGCTATGGCGGCTGCCGAGGAGAAACGGCCCCCATGCATAAATCACAGGATTGCTCTGGCCCCTCACATCCACTGGAGAGCTGTACCTGCACAACAGCATCCAGTAACCACAGGGCTCTTGGGGGAAAGGGGGAGCAGAAAGAAGAGGGAGATTAACCCTGCCAGGTCATGCTCAGGGAAGCAACCTCCTCTTCTTCCCTTTAACTATAATCCAAGGCCTCCACTATCTTCCTTATTCCATGACTCCTTCAGACCTCTTTAGCCTCCACTTCCTGTTCAGCAATTTCTAGATACCCTCCTTCACCTTTACTTGTATTTACCTCCACAGATCTTGGAAAAGCATACCAAAAACATTTTTGTTTAAAATAAATCTCATGATCTTCCTTGCCATACTTGCTCCCATTTTTAATTCCACTGTACTAGTAGTTCCACTATTCCTTCCCGTTACCTGAAATTTCTGAGTCACCCTTAATACTACCAGATGATCCCCACATCCAGTTGATCACCAAGTCATGTAGGTCTGACTTCTAAGTCTATTTCTCTATTCCCTCTTCCTCATTCTCAGGTCTTCATAATTTGTTACATTAAGTCAAATTTAACCCAAGAGGTGGGTCCATCTCCAGCCTTTTCACAGACTACTTATATCCTATTAACATATAACCCAGAGATTTACTTACACAAATGTATAAAATATGTACAAAGATATCAACTGAAGCGTTTCTATAGACAAATATCTGAAAACAACTTAAATATCCACGAATAGATTAGACTAAAATAAATTATGGTACATCAATACCATGCAGGCATTAAAAATAATAAATCATAATATATCAAATATATATATTCCTTATACATACTGAGAAAGAAAACAGCAAGTCACAGTTATAGCAATTTATACTATGTGTATTATAATATTTTCAAGAGATTAAAAATACACTAAGTCTATGTTTAAGTAATTCTGTATTTAATTTAGAAGGCTACCCACCAAACTTAACAATGGCTACCACCAGAGAATAGGATTAGATGAGGAAGGCGTGAAAGAACAGATTTTTATTTACTTCATATTACTCTGTTTTGATTACTTTTGAGTATGTATTAACTTTATCATAAAAAGTTTAAAAATAAAGGGAAAAATAAATACTATACATCCTACACACCACCTTTCTAATAGAAAAGTTCTGAAAGTATCACTTCTGTATTAAACAAAGAAAAATGCAATGGTTCCTCACTCCCAATGGTTTCTGTACAGACTTTTCAGTGGGGTAGCATGATCTTACCCACAATTACTACTCCTGGCCTTTACTCTTACAAAACTCAAGCTCCAACTACATCACATTCTTGACACTGCTGAGAAACAAAACTGCTTTGCTGACATACTGCTTTGCGTTCAGGCCCTTTCTCCAAATACTCTAGAACTACTTAGCTTAAATGTACTCTGCTCTATGGGGATTTACCAATCCCCTTTTTACAAAACTAATATCCCCCTCCCCGGAATCTGCTCCTCTCCTACACATTATGGTTTAGTTGTATTGCATGCCCATGTCTCTCCAATTCAACTGTAAACTTATTGCTGGCAAAAGCATTTTACTATCTAACCTCTTACTATCCTACCATGTGCTTACACATGGTAGTGCTCAAAAAGTTTGAACAAATCCCTTTGTCAGCATCCTTAGTTTCCATCAGTGATATTTCCCCCACCTGCCTTTCCAGTATCCCACTCCGGGGGCTCCTCTTGGCAAGGATAATGGTTAAGAGGGTTGGCTTTGGAATTTGACAGTTTTGGTGCCACAACTTAGTATGTAACTTACAGGAAAAGTTACTCAACCTTTAAACCTCAATTCTGCCACCTGTAAAATAAAGTCTGTAAATACAATGCTAATTTAACGTTAAGTGAAATAATGGCTATCAGAGCAATCACATGTCATCTATGGAAATTATTATCATTACTCCTTTGTCCACAAATTCTACTCTATTGCCTTTGCCCAGTCACTATATCATCTTTCCAAAAACATTTAAGAGTGCAATCTGCATTTAGCTGCCTTCTCTTCCCTACAATTCACTCTCTAATCACTTATGAAGAAGATATACCGTCCACCATTTTACTGATATTTACTTTGTAAAAGTTCATCGTATTACTTAGAAATCCCTAAAACAATTGCTTTGCCTCTAGTTTCATACTTCCTGACCTCTCTGCAACACCTGAATGAATGCTAGAAGTAATACTGTCCAACCTAATAAAAAACTTATCTTCTCTTCTGGATTCATTTCAAACACCACTTCATTCAAGAAGGAAACCACAAATTCATAAGGCTGGAAGCCAAGCATCATCTTCCATTTGTTCCTCACACGAAGCTGCAGTGACTACAACAACTCCCCATCTCCTGAATCACACACACTTTAAAATCCTGCTATACATTATACTACAGTCCCCTGCACCATATCCCCAAGTTCCTTCTCATCTTCAAGGCTCCAAACCCACTGCAGTTCCTGAGAAGCCTTCTCCTTCTCCCACTTCCAAATCCCACTTAGGAACTGTCTTCCTCCTCTGTGCACTTGGAATACTGTGTTATTAGACTGTGTAAGAGCCGAGGACGGGGGATTCCCCTCTAATCCCAGGCACCCAGCAATAAATGCCCATTCGTGGGAGCCTAAGACTTTGTTCTTATGAATACCTAGACTTCCAAGTAATATCGTCCATCTTCTGAACTCCAGTAAGCTCGATCACACCAAATTCTGAGAACCACCCAACAGTTCAAGTGTTACCAGGATACCAGGCTGAAGCTGAGAAACTTCCAAGAGTTGTAATCCTCGGCCCGAGAGCCAAGCCAGGATTGGTACCTGGTGCTGAGTTCTTTCGCCCCACTTAGACCCCCTCCCAATGTTTTCCTTGGAAACGGATATGCACGTAACTAACCCATAGCCCAAAATAAACATTAAAAAAAAAAAATCTTGTGTACCGGAGGGGACCGTGGATCCCAGTGGGCAGTAAGGGGCGTACCTGAGGGGCCCGTGTGCAGGACAGGTTGACCTGAGGGGCCCCGCGGGCAGGATGGGGAGTACCTGAGGAGCCTCCGCGAGCAGTACCAGGCGTACCTGAGGGGCCTCCGAGCCTGAGTACCTCGGAATGAGCCGCGTCTACGCCTTGGTCAAGAGTCTAGAGGTGATGCAACTCCCCGAAAGCGTGAAGCTAAGAGGAAGTGGCCTGGTTTGCTTCGGCCAATCAGCGTCCGTCGTTTGACACGCGTCAACAAGCCGGACGCCGATTGGCCGCGTGGGTTCCAAGTCACGACCACCCGACCAAGCGTTGCTCTGTGACCTAGCAGGCTGTGCGACTCCGTGGCGTGGCGGCGACGCGCTGCGTCCTTCACGCAGCTAGGGCGACGGTGGTGGACACGACTATTTTGTGGCCTCCGGGGTGGGGACTGACTGGGAGGGGCACAGAGAGGAGGCTGTTGTGCGTCCTGGGCGTTGTTACACAGCCTTTGTCGGTGTTCACTGTACACAAGACGTAAGTGCATTTCACCAGGGGTTAACTAAATCCAACGATAGTAGCCTCAGTAATTATGTTGCGGGGCCGTGAGTGCGCAGTCTCAAGGCTGCTTTACTAGATGACCGTTAAGGAAAGCAGCCCTAGGCACTAGGACTATGTTTTCTGGTGTAGTGGAGACCTACACCAAACCACCTTGGAGTCTGCAAAAATGCAGAGTCCTGGGGCATGGACTAGGCCTGCTGAGTCTCTGGAGGTGGGTCACAAAAATATGCATTTTAACACGCATCCTGGATAATTCTGTTGCATACTAAAACTCTTGACCCACCTATCTGAAGAGACCCTCCTGTTTCTCAGGGAAATGCAGAGGCCACAAAATGGTCTGTGAGGAGCTGAAGCACTGGTGGTCAGTGGTGTTCAGAGAAGCCTCTCCTTTTGTGTCCTTCAGTGCCACCTGCAGAGGTCTCATGAATTTTACTGCAGAAGTGATGGTAACAGCCATATGGAGAGAGATAAAAAGGAAGGAAATGCCTGACAACCAGCTTTAGAATTATTGTGTGTTTCCTGTATTGGAAACAAAATTATTTGCATATTAGTCTGCTTACTTATGTATTTATTATCACTGCTGTGAGTCTGCCCAGCACCTTTTGGATCTGCTGGTTAAAAACCAAGGAATCCAGGGGCTTCCCTGGTGGCGCAGTGGTTGAGAATCTGCCTGCCAATGCAGGGGACACGGGTTCGGGCCCTGGTCTGGGAAGATCCCACATGCCGCGGAGCGGCTGGGCCCGTGAGCCACAACTACTGAGCCTGCGCGTCTGGAGCCTGTGCTCCACAGCAGGAGAGGCCGCGATAGTGAGAGGCCCGCGCACCGCGATGAAGAGTGGCCCCCGCTTGCCGCAACTGGAGAGAGCCCTCGCACAGAAACGAAGACCCAACACAGCCATAAATGGATAAATAAAAACAAATACTTAAAAAAAAAAAAACAAAACAAAAAACCCAAGGAATCCAGAGCCATGCAAAGGACAGTAGACCTCACCAGAGACTATGACGGAAATTTTAGCCCTTGACAAATTGAGAGTAATTCTGTATGTAACTGTTTAGTGTATCCAATAAAAGGACAGAAAAAAACTGATCTGAGAATATGTATAAGGCATTCCTTGATAAGTTTAAGAACACTTTGATAGTCTGTGTAGCATTCATTCAAGTCATACATGGTTTAGGAGCAGCCTAAAGGGATTAGAGTAGGGGATTTTATGTCCTTGCCCAAAGGGATGACTCTCCAATAACTTAACTTACTTCAACACATATATTTAGTAGTGTCTTTACCTTATTAACTATAAGTATTTCGAATGTTTTAATTTTCACATTCCTCAAGTTGCCACCTTGTTCAGTTCATTTTTATAATCTGTCCAGACAGCCCAGATTAGAGCAGGACAGAGGGCTTCCAGACAGATGTGTCCAAGGGAAAAAAAGGTGGGGATGATAGGTCTAATTATTGGGTTGGCCAAAAAGTTCATCTGAGTCTTCCATAAGACGGTATGGAAAAACCCAAACAAACTTTTTGGCCAGCCCAGTATTTTAAAATGTCTGATGTCTAAATTTAATGTCTAAAACTGAAAAACCAAGAAATCACAGCATAAGCATGTTAGGTAGAAATTCAGAGATAAATATCAGAGGAAACAAAGTTTTTGAAGGTGGTTGTATCTGGGGAGCAGAAACGGGATGCAGAAGGCTACTTGATGTTACTTGTCTGCTCTGGAGAAGGGAGGGTGTAACATTTAAACATGGCCAAAAACTCTGGACACTTCTCACTGAGAGGTGAGGATCTATGTCCCCTCACTTTGAGTCTGGGTGGGCTCAGTGTGTTTTAACCTGTAGAATACAGTGGAAATAACTGAGCCAATTTCTGGACTAGGCCTTAAGAGACTGGCAGCATCTGCTTCCTACTCCTGAAACCTACTTGCCATGCTGTGAGGAAACCAATGGACAGGCACTGAGTGAGCAGTCCATTTTAGAAATAGATCCTTTAGCCCCAGCTGGGCCACTCCCATGATATTACACGGAGTAGAGATGAGCAGTCCCCACTGAGTCCTGACCAAGTTGCTTATTTGTGAGGAAAATGAACGACTGTTAATGGGATGGCTTGCTATGCAGCAATAGATAAGAAGATATAAATATAATCAACATCAAGAGAAGGTGGAATATTTGGATTATTTATCCTCCTGAGTGGTGGTTTCCGTTTTACACAAAGTCTGAAGTCTTGGAAGCACAGGAATCTTGAATGACTTTTCAGCTACTTAGTTCCTTGGACCCTGTTTACTAAGCACCCACTTAGTGCTAGACATAGTTCTAGGCAGTGTGGACGTAACCGTTAACAAACCAGGTGATATCCCAGCCCTCAAAGAGTTTATATTTGATCAAGATGTAAATCAATAAATACTTAATTTCAGATGTACACAGTATGGCTCAATGATAATCCCTTGGGACTTTATATATAGCATAATTTTGTACAGAGCCCAGTTTGATAGAGGCTTATCTGTCTTGAATCCTAGCCACAGTGATTTAATGAGGTATTAAATCTGCTTCCCTATCTGGACCCAGGGTCTTGACTCCTAACTGTGACTACATATCTTTCAGACACTTGGATTTTTCAAAAGCCTCTAGTCTAATTAGAATTTTGGGATTTAGAATTTTGGCCTCAATTCATGGAGGCCAAGGACAGGAAAACTCTGCATTTGGCATCCTTTTCTGGTCCTCACAGAACTCTCCCATGATGTTGGTCTGAAATATCCTGCATTTCAGTTAGCTTATTCATCAGGACACAAGTACAGAACTCAAGGCTGATTTGTTTTCAACCTCTTAAACAAAAACCACAAGATGGAGGTAAGGTGTATTTTATACAATCAGAAATATTTCAAGTATAATTCACACGAAATGTAACTTGGAAAATACAAGTGCTCTGATCCATATATTTTAAAAGGCTTTATGTAAACCTTGTGTCAGAAGATAGCCATTAGTTATGGAAGATGGAGGGCAAAGAGATTATATACGAAAAGTATTTTGAGGGACTATCTTGTGCTTCATTAAAAAAAATGTTCAGGTTAATTATTTGAAGTAATTAGTTAGGAACAAATGAAGAGGAAATCTACAGAAAAAGAAAGCAACCAGAATGATATCCACCAGATAAGATTCTGAATATTCCTTCACTCTGAATTCTTCTTTGTCAGCTAAACTTATTTTCTAGATCACTCCAATTTCCACAGGTGAGCCTTGTTCACATTCAGTATCAAAACTAATGATGACACTTATTATTTTGGTTTCACTCTCCTTTTGGCATCTTTATGTTTCTTCCGACAGTCCTAGAAAAACATAAAACCAAAAGCCTTTGTTAAAAATAGAGGTAAATACTTTCCAAGGTGTTTAGTAACTATAAAGTAAAATTTAGGTTATTCAATGTCAGGGTTGTAGAAGCCATTTTGGAAGTGCTCACTTGGAATGTACAGGGGATATTCAAACTTTTGGCTTTAAGTGTTTACAATGGAAACTGTAATTCAGTCTTTCAAAAGTCTTATGATTTCCTGCTACTTAATAAGCATGGCCAGAACTCGTTCCAGTCACTCAGTGAGGCCACTCTTCAGTCTCCTTACTGCACCATGGGTTGATTGAAGTAAACAACTTAAAACTTCTCTTCCAGCACTATAATTCTGAGCATTTAAGTCATGTTCTCAGTTAAGTTTCATGCCCTCCTATATTCTTACACCAGGCAAATATTAACACAAAGATAACACCATATCTTTTAAATTAATATGAAGATACAACTACTCACCATACGCAAGCTGTCTGTTCTGGCCTCCCAAGAATTCCTGCTAATATTACTTCCCACTCCTCTCCAGAATAAGTCAGAACCTAAAAGGGGAAAATAAAGAAGGACAAGACAGCCCATTAATATTAAAACAGACAATATTCTAGTGCTGGCATTATCAAGGTCTTCAATTCTAGTTAAGACCATTTCCCCCCCCGCCCCCAGCCAATTTATGCTAATTTTTAAAAATATTTTGTTTTCTTTACAAAATGAAAATGTAGAACTACTAGGATTTTACTGTTTATAAACCATTTACTATTATGTAACTTGGTTTCTGTTTGTGTTAGGCTTAAGAAATGAGTTCATTGGGCCTTCCCTGGTGGCGCAGTGGTTAAGAATCTGCCTGCCAATGCAGCGGACACAGGTTCGAGCCCTGGTCCGGGAAGATCCCACATGCCGCGGAGAAACTAAGCCTGTGCACCACAACTACTAAGCCTGTGCTCTAGAGCCCGTGAGCCACAGCTACTGAGCCCGGATGCTACAACTACTGAAGCCCGCACGCCTAGAGCCAGTGCTCTGCAACAAGAGAAGCCACTGCAATGAGAAGCCCGCACACCGCAATGAAGAGTAGCCCCCGCTCATCGCAACTAGAGAGAGCCCACGTACAGCAACAAAGACCCAATGCAGCCAAAAATAAATAAATAAAATAAATATATTAAAAAAAAAAAAAGAGGGCTTCCCTGGTGGCGCAGTGGTTGAGAATCTGCCTGCCAATGCAGGGGACACGGGTTCGAGCCCTGGTCTGGGAGGATCCCGCGTGCCGCGGAGTAGCTGGGCCCGTGAGCCACAGCTGCTGAGCCTGCGCGTCTGGAGCCCGTGCTCCGCAACAAGAGAGGCCGCGACAGTGAAAGGCCCGCGCACCGCGATGAAGAGTGGCCCCCACTTGCCACAACTAGAGAAAGCCCTCGCACAGAAACGAAGACCCAACACAGCTAAAAAAAAAAAAAAAAAAAAAAAAGTCCACTTCTCTCTAAAAGTGTATAGAAATATGCAATTAAAGAAAATTAAAAAAAAAAAAAAAAAAAAGAAATGACTTCATCAGCAGCCTCGGAGTTTTCATGTGAACTTTTTTTTCTATTTTTTTTACTGAAGTATAGTTAATTCACAATGTTGTGTTAGTTTCAAGTGTACAGCAAAGTGATTCAGTTATACATATATATATTTTTTCAGATTCTTTTCCATTATAGGTTATTACAAGATATTGAGATAGTTCATGTGAACTTTTTAGGGTACTAAAGACTTAGGAGTTTTGTACGTCTAGTATCTCAGTAAGCCCCTGGAACAAAACAAGCCCTTGTTGAGGATAGTGAACAAGTGAGGGAAGTGGCGAGTGGGAGCTTTCAGTTTTCCAGAGCTTTGCAAGTCAACATGCATCCGTCTAACAGAGGGGGCTAAAGCACATGACATTGCAAAGGATCAGAATTTTTCCCAATCAGTTCTTATTTGGACGCATGTTAGTATATCAGAATGCGCTATGGTGAGAGCTGTACTATTACCTGTTCTATACCATTTAATCAAAAAATTGACTTACCATGAAGTCTCTCATCATTCTTAGAGAAAAAGAAAAATCTAGTGGTCTCTTTCTCAGGTAATGATACTTCTCTGAAGTGAGAGAGAAAGAGAGAATTGGCCACTTAATTTCAATATTTAAGAAATGTTTACACTGTAAGTATAAATGAACTATTCCTTAAATATATATGCTTTGTGTTTTGCTCATTTTTCTTTCCTGAGTTAAAGTGATACCACCCTTTCTCTATTCAACATTCTTCTCTTCTACCTGAAACTCTGGTAACGAAGACTTACTTAAGTACAAGCTCTATCTTCCCTGTGCCGACTGTTGATATTCTCACCCCACCATTGCTACCCAATTTGCCAGTGTTTCCCATGGGGTAGGAGCCAACGAGCTGAAGCATACTCTTTCCAGATCAGGGACTTCAGTGGCAGGTTTTCTTCCCCATGCACGTCATATCCCCCACCCAGTCTATCCAAATTTCAAAGAAAAGGAAACATGCTCCCAATTACAAAAAGGCTACAGAACTCTCTAAAGGAGCCAAAAAAAAGAAAATTGTCTTGAGAAGCTAAGCTTAGATACTTCTATAACATTTCTAAAGCATGTCTAACTCAGATTTTATGAATTATGAAATAAACCTGGACAGAAACACATTACTTACCCAGGGCTGGGCTTTTTGTCATCTGTTTCTTCGGTAACATCTTCCTCTTCTGAACTGCTGTCTTGGAAACGAGGGTCTCCCTGCCAGGCAATCTTCCCAGGTTTCACTGCCTCAACTCTATAGGTCTCTATATCATCATGACAATGAAAGATGACAGAATTGTAACCTAACGACCAATTATTTGTGGACACACTAATTTGTTTACTTTCACCATGCACACATATTTCTAAATTTCAAATATCTTAATCATTAATTCAAAATATGTAGTATCTTTTTAGATTTTCAAATATTGAGAGAAGCTATTATCATATTTTTGGGCATTGCTACGGTGATCTGATAAGGAATATAGTAACACTATAAAAACATATACAAACTAAAGGTTTATAAATGAGCAACACAATTTAAAAGAAAAAAAAAATAAGCATGGCACCTGTGCTAGCATGAGAAGCCTAAACTGTAACATGATGCAGTGAAACCAGGTTGCCTTCCTGCTTATTCATAAATGAGAAAAGGAACATATCTTTATATTTTCAATTCCCAAAGCCTCTTTCTAAAACTGCTGAAAAAGCTTCTGCTATAAGATGTGGGTGATCACCTCACAAGTCCTCATAATTTCCTAAGTACACAAAACACATCTCCCAGGTTGCTGAGGTGTCTTAGTACTCATTTCAAGGCCAATTTCTCACACTTGGCTCTCAAAGTTAGAAGAATTAAAGACAGTATCTATATCATATCAACTCTGTTCAACAGTTTAGGGCTGACCTTGGTACTCAAATGGACAACACAGGCAAGAGAATGAAGTAAGCAGAGCAATGATATATTGTGTCTTATTTAGAACAATTTTGGAAAAACTACTAGATTGCTATAACTCCTTTCGGAGCACTACAAAGCTGGCATTTAATACTCACCTGCTAAACACATGGATACTACTTTAACTGCTGATCTTTAAAATAGAGCTTATTGTTAGCTGTGCATGTATTCTCCTGTATAGGTATATCTTGCTTTTTACAATGAACTTCCAGAAAAGCTACACTTCATCTTAAACACTAGGTGAGGAGCAACTTCCTAAGGAATAGGTGTTTTTAACTTTTAGACTATGTAGGACTTCAGAGGTAAACCTCCTGAAATGGAATGCCAAATTGTTTATACTGGTGCTGAGACTTTTCTCTAGGTTCTGGCGAATCTCCAAGGATAAAGTTTGAAACAACTGGTGTACTGATGACATAGCTTATTTGTATAGAGCCAGGGTTACCTATTTCTTCCCTTTCCCTACCATATAGCACTGGTTTCCCTGAAGTCATGGCTTCTCCAACTGCATCTAAGATACAAAGCTATTTAAATATATGACTTCTTATACTTCTTCATGACTATTTCTACTCAACATTAGAAGGGATGCTGCACATTATTCTCTGGCTTCCCTTCATATGGCAGCTATCTAGAAGTTTGCTTCCAAATGCAAGAACAATTTCTTGCTGTGTTAAACACAGCTCTAGGCACAGTACATTTATGGTCATGTAATGCTGACTATAATACTGTAATACTGTTTATCTAGATGGAAGAAAGAATCCTTTCTTCAGCTAAGGTTAAATCATTACAGTTACAGTAGATTCAATCAATTAAGTTCAAACCGCTTGAAATGAAAACGTTTAAAAAAAAATGTACCTTCCTTTACATTTTTAGTGTATGAATCAAAAAAGGAGAATGTGAACCCGCTGGGCTGTTCATCCCCAGTCATCAGAGCTGTAGGGTCCTGGACTACTTCGGCTTTCTCTCCATCAGAGTCCTCATTCCAAGGTGTGTTGTCTTCCTTTTCAATGGTATCTTTTGTAGATTGGAATATTTGTTTTAAATCCGTAGCAATGTTATAATACATTTCTTTAGATACCTCAGGTAGCTTCTCAGCTTCCTCCCTTTTCTTCTTTCGTTTTGCTTTACTGCATTGACATATATAGAGATATGTGCATCACAAAAAAAGTCAATTTTTGGAAAATTTCCAGAAATCAGGAAAGAAAAACACCTTGGATAACTTTAGTCCCATCCTTTCAACAACCAAGAGGATCTACATATAAAACTCATAAAGGCAGAACCTTAACCAAAAAGCTTTTTATAGACAAAACTATTTCAAACAGCTCCAAGTATTAAACAAGAATCATATTCTCCTATCTCTTATCCTCTGAACTACATTTCAGAAGTCACACCTAAGATATTAGCTATGAGTAAGAAAATCACTTAACTGCAATGGGCCTCAGTATCCTCATTTGTAAAATGAACCATGTTAAACCACATGACTTATAAGACTTTTTCAAATTCTAAAATTCTATGAGTTTTATGACACTGACATTAAAGGATTTAGTCATAATTCTGTTTTAGAAATGCCTTATAAATGTGCTAAATCTAGTCTGTTTGGGAATGAATTTTTTCTATTACCATCAACCTGCTCTATATTTAGGAATATGTTTTTCTTTTTGATCTTAAACCAGAGTTACATGGCAGTCTCCAATATTGAGTTTTTAGCTAGTAAAAGATTAAAATTCTCTTTTCTATTAGAGTCTACTCTATTTACTAGGCCAAATATTCTAACTATATTACCTAAAATAATAATGTCCTAAATGATCATCTTATTGGTGGAGACTATCTTACAGAGAGAAAGTTTTAATGCTTCATTAAACCATTGGTTAGAATTTAAGGCAGATACGCCTCCTATGAAACTGAGCTCTATGAAAAATGGTGTTCTTTAGACAGTTCCAAGTGATTATCATTGAACCATGATGTAGTCATATTAAAAGTGGCCCAAAGGTCCTTTGATACTTCCTTCTTTAAGATGCAGAAGTTAATTCCCCCATCCCTTGAGTGTGGGCTATACTTAATGACCTCTTTTAAGGAACAGAATAAGGCAGATGTGATGGTGTGTGACTACTGAGAGCAGGGTTATAGAATGCACTGTGGCTTTCTCCTTGCTCTCTCCCCTTTCTGGATCACTGGCTTTGGGAGAAGCCAGATCCCATGTTGTGAGGGCACTCAAATAGCCAAAAGGAGAGGTCAATAAGGCAAGGAACTGAGGCTTCCTGCCAACAGCCAAGTGTGTGAACCATCTTGCAAGCAGATTGCAAGCTTTCAGAGACTGCAGCCCTAGGTGACATCTTGACTGCAACCTACTGAAAGCCTCTGAGCTAGAACTACCTGGTGAAGTGCCCCCAAATTCCTGACCCACAGAAACTGGGACCTAATAAAAATTTAGTTTCAAGCTGAGTTTTGGGGCAATTTTTTACATAGCAATACCTAACTGATACATATTTTGGTACCTAGAAGTGGGGTACTGCTATAAAAGCCCAAAATGTAGGAGTGACTTTAGAGCCCAGGCAATAGGCAGAAGTTGGAAGGTCAGTGAGGCGGGTGTTAGCAAAAGCCTGAAGAGCCCTGAAGAAACTGTTAGTAGAAACTACACGGCCATTGAGGCTTCAGGTAAAGAATTGCAGAAAAGTGAGGTAAATGCTATTGGAAAATGGAGGAAAGGAGGTCATTGCTACATAGTGGCAGAAGGTTTAGAAATACTGTCACCCTTATTAACTGGGAAGTATAAAATGTACCTAATGAACGGGTGAACTAGCTAAAGACATGTCCAGGAAACTGTTGAAGATATTTTCTGATTTCTTCTTGCTGCTTACAGTAAAATATGAGCAGAGATAGTGAAACTAAAGGCATAATTTTTTTTATAAGGAGCTAGGACCTCATGGTTTTGAAGACTCCTACTCTCTAGAAGGCAAATGACATGAAATTTAAGAAACGTCTTCTAAGCAAAGAACAAATCTAAGACTCTCAGGAAAATATGGTGTAAAGCAAGTATTGGTAAAGCTTGGGTCAGATCCAAGCTGCTGCCTATTTATGTACAGACTGCAAGTTAAGAATAATTTTTATAGTTTGAAATGATTGGAAAAATATAAAAAGATGATTTCATAACATATACAAATTATATGAAATGCAAATTTCAGTGTCCTACTAATAGTTTTATTGGAACACAGTCTCCCTTATTTGTTTTATGTATTGTGTATGGCTGCTTTTCTACTACAAAGGCAGAGTGGAGTCACTGCAACAGAGACCATCTGGCCTAATATATTTACTATTGGACTCTGAAGAGAAAACTTTGTAGACCAGTCTAAATATAAAATAAAATCCTTTGTTAAGACCCTAAACATAGCTCAGAAACTTCAATTGTTCAAACAAGAGGGCTTCTGAGGAGTTAAACTCCTTTAAAAGGTATTGACTCTCAGCAGTCTCAGCAGAACCCCACAGTAAAAAAGGCTTATCTTACAGTGATTTGTGGGTGTGACTTTTGTCTAATGGAGTGAACCCCAAGAAGATTAACAGGAAACCCACAAGTATTTTAAGAGAATTATATTAACAGAAACACTACTAGATTGGACTGATAGGTACAGAGACATTTCACAATGAAGAGCCTTTTGGACTCCCTCATTTCTACAAGCAAAGCAGGCTGAGAAAATTACTCAGCTGCAAACATGGGCTACCATTCATAAACAAGGAAGGATAAGCCAAAAGGCAGAGGCAAGAACCATGGAGCATTATTCCCAGGCTTTCAGTTCTAATCAAAGAACTCCCAACATTTGCCTGCCTAGATTTCAGAACTACTATGGACCAGTGACTCCTTTGTGCCTCCTGTGTTCCTCCAATGAATAGTGTTTACAGTGGTTATCCTATGTTGTCCCACCACTATGTTGGGGGAGGGGCAGACAACTGTCTCTTTAGTTAGCAGGTATTCTGATGAAAAAGAACTGTATTCAAGGTGCTGTACCCAAGAAACTACAACATATAAGCCTCATCTACACCAAATCTAATTTGGATGACAACATCCTAGATTTTGAACTGACACTATAAAAAGGTGAGACTTCTGGGGAGTCTAGAGCAGGGTTGTGCATATTCTGCATATGGTAGGAATATAAAACAATTTTCGACCAGAGGACAGGTTGTGGTAGTTTAAAATATGTCCACAAATTCCTCAATGCCTCTCTCTTCAGGAATGAGTGCTTAATCTCCCCTTCCCCTATAAAATTATGGGTTGGACTTAGTGACTTATTTCAAGAAAACTGAATAAGGCAGATGTGTCATTGTGTGACTTCTAAGACTATGTCATAAAATATACTGTGGCTTCCTCCTTTTCTCTCTCTTTTGGGTCAGTGTTATGAGAACACTTAAGCAGCCTAATGGAGAAGCCAACAAGGTGAGGAACTGGCTAACAGCTATGTGAGTGAGCCATCTTGGAAGTACATCGCGAGGCTTAGTCAGGCCTTCGGAGACTGAAGCCCCAAGCAACATTTTGACTGCAACCTCTCCAGAGACTACCCAGAATCACATTGCAATGTGGAATCCTACATTGCAGGGAATGTTTATGTTCTACTTTGGTCTGGTATGCGATTCTTTTTAAAAGAAATCTTTAATTTTGGAATAATTTTAGATTTATAGAAAAACTGGAAACAGTGCTCCCAAATAACCTTCACCTAGTTTCCCCTCATGGTAGCATCTTACATAGATATGATACAATTGTTGTCAAAACTAAAAGATTAACACTGGTACACTACTATTAACTAAACACAGACTCTGTTCCCAATTCACCAGTTTCTCTACAATTGTCTTTTTTGTTCCAGGATCTAATTCAGGATACCACAGTGCCTTTAGTGATTTTAAATAGTAGGAAAATCAAAAAATTAAATCAGGCAAAGCTACTGGTTGCTCCATATATTTGCCATATTTATCAAAATGACAGCATATCTATAAGAAATAGACGCTCCTACCACACTAGAGTAGTGCAGTGGATAGAATGGTTGCCTCCAGAAAGATATGTCCGGGCCCTAATTCCTGGAATGTGTGAATATTTCCTTATTTTGAAAAAAAGGTCTTTGTAATAAAGTTAGGGATTTTGCAATGAAGAGATTATCCAGGCAGACTCTAAATGGAATCACAAGTGTCCTTATAACAGACACAAAGATGAGAGACAAATAGAAATGAGAAGCCCAAGTGAAGATGGAGGCAGAGACTGGAATAATATAGTCACAAGCCAAGGAATACCAGATTGCTGGCAGTCACCTGAAGCTAAGAGAGAGGCATGAAATGGAGTTTCCCCCCCCGAATCTCCAGAGGGAACACAGCTCTTCCAATAATCTGGATTTCAGACTCCTAGCCTCCAGAACTGTGAGAAAAATTTTTGTGGTTTTAAGTCACCAATCTGTTACAGAAGCCACAGGAAACTAATATAAGTAGAAGACACCTACTAGAGAAGGGGCACATATCATCATTTCTATGCATGAGATTCCTTTGTCAAAAGTAAGACTCTCTTAACCACATCAATAATTCCTCTCTTTCCCCCTTCCCTGTTCTTAAACTAAATACAATGGGGACCAATGGATGTGATACTTGTTACTATCTACTTTTCTCACTGTCTGAAATGAGATTAATTCAAATGAACCTGCTACTAGAAGTAGTAGCTTAATATACCTTTCTTTTGGTTTATCACCTCTTTTTCTTTCGTAAGTGGCATGGTCATGCCTTGTTGGATCGTAACGTATGATGTCCCTATTAAAAAAAAGAGAGTGATAAGTTGGAAGAGACAATTCAGAACATTAATGCAAAAAACTAATAGCAAATTATAATGCAATACCAAGGCAATTCCACTTTTTGAGCAAGAAAAAGCCACATAATATCAAAGAAGTGTATTAGGAGTTCCTTAGAAGCAATCATATTTTAAATTATCTAGTTTTGACTTGTCCTGGATCTTTAAAAATGTTTAATATTATTTTAAACATACTAAAATATATGGATAAAATGATATGCTATTGGGATTTGCATAAAATATTTCAGTGAGGAAAGTAGGGGGAAGTGAGTAAAGGTGTCAAAGAGAAAACTGGTCACATGTTGGTGATTGTAGAAGCTGGGTGATGGTACACAGGGGTTTCATTACACTAGTCTTTCTAAGTTATATGATGGAAATTTTCCATAGTAAATAGTTACATTTATTAATATTTAAACAGTTTTCCAATTTTTTTACTAATAATAAATACAGAAATAATTTAAGATTAGTTTCTTGAAGTGAATCACTAGGTCAAGGTAAGTATAATTTTAAGGGTCTGATACATGTTGCTAACTGCTCTCCCCAGGAAGTTTAAAATGGCCTCGTTTTATGGCAAAGGAAAAGAGGGCAGAATGGGATGAAACATAAACCATACTTAAATTTCTTAGCAGCTACTGATCCTTTGCTTGTAGAACTGCTTAAGTTGATGTGCAAAACACTCTGCACAACATTCAGGGCTTTCAACTTTTCTGCAGCAAGCTCTTCTTCCTCAGCAGTTTTCTTTTCATTTATTTCTTAGAGGGAAGAGGATAATTAGTAATCTCTTGGCAAACATAACTTGAGAAGTCTCAATAATCAAATATTTATCAAGCACCTAAACATGTGCAAAGAACATTAAGATATGAAGAAGAAAAGTTAAACCTTGTTTTGCTAACCTCCCTATCCCCAAGATCCCCAATGTCATAGAGAATCTAGAAACTGCATGACCAGCAAACAAAATTCCCATTTCTGTTTGTAATTATAAAATGAAATCTGAATTTAATGGCTTTCAGTGGCAAGTCTAAAAGTTCTTAAGGTAAAGATTGACAAATGTAATAGAGCAAGATACTAATTATAAAACTAAAGTGATTAGAGATTCTTTGATTTTTTTAACTTTCTAAAAATTAATCTAAATTACATGTAAATCTAAAAATGAAAGATAGTGAAAGATGCTAATTTTACTGACTATTAATATGATGTTAGTAGACAGTTACTTTAGCCTTTAGATTCAGTAATAAATACTGCAGGAAGAAAGCCTACACACAGGTCACTGTGGAACCCTAGAAGCTTGTTATCCTTAGCTACTAGAAACAGACAAATATCAGAGAACAAAGTTAAACATTTAACAGCTAGTCTGGATTATAGATAGAAATACAAAAGAAGTCTAAGTGAGCCTTAAAGACCTTTTCAAATTACTGCAGGATATAAACAACCAAGTAACAGAAATAAACAGAATAAAATGCTGATTTGAATAAGTTCTCTATAGAGATGACCCAAAAGTGTCTAAGGGTTCAAAAGAGGTAAAGATTATGTTCAATTGGATTAAGAAATGTTTTATAAACCAGGTGGAGTCTAAGGTAGGAAAGACAATGTAGATCCCCTGAGGAGGGAGGAGAGCATGCCAGGCAAGGGAAGAAATGAACACATATGTTGAAATAAGAAAGTGCAAAGAGTTTACATTGCATTAGGTTAAACCATATGAAACTGCTAATATTCAACAATTTTTGACTTTAGAAAATGGTACTTTCAATTTTACCCTAATATTGACCATTAGGAAATAGAACACAATGCTAGAAAGGGCTCAAGGTATTTGTAGACTGGCTGCAAGGTATTTGTAGGCTGCTTACCTGCAGGACAGTCTTTGTGCAACTCACAAAAAATTCAGCCTCAAAAGCTGGGAAGGAAAGAAACAAAAGACAGAGATTCTATGTCTGACTGCCCTAAGAATGGAAGTACCATCAACAGAAACAGAAGGGTCCAGAGCACCTGAGAGAGAGTAAATTCAGTTTGGGATTTGCTGCGTTTTAACACGCGTTCAGGGACGCCTGTGAGAAATATCCATCAGGCATTGAAAAAAGAATAATTGGGAGCTCAGCAGAACAGTCAGGAGCAAAGATGACCCAGATTTGGAAAATATTCATGCACAAAAGAAGGTTAAAGCCACAGGGACTTAAAGAACCTTTACATATCTAAAGGCAAAGGGAAAATTAGGCACAGAGAATTAAGAAGAAAATAAGGAAGTTATAGTGCAATGGAAGCCAAGGGAAAAGAACAGTTCAAGAAGGATGATCAACAGTGACAAATGCTACAGGCAGGCTGAAGAAGCTTGAGAAGGTGCCACTGCATCTGGTGAACCAGTTAGTATGTGCAGGGAATGCATACTAAAGAGTTGTAAAGAGACAGACAAAAGTGGAAGAAGTTAGAAAGTAAACTCTATGTATAGCTTCTAGGCTATTCCCAAGGTTCTGTCCATTCCTGTTTTCAACATGGAATTTTGAGTGAGAAGCTCTGAAACATAATTTGCTGTGGATCCTGGAGAACTTACTCTCTGAACACTTGTTTTCAGAAGTGTACAATATACACAATAATCACCTGAAAGAATCAAGAGCATCATTTCCAGAGGTTGTATTTTCAATAAAAAGCCAACTGCTTCTAAATTAGGTGCAATTTATTTTTTCATTTCAGGTTTAGAACTGAAAAAAGATGGGAGTGGCAACTTGAAAACTGGCAGGGTTGAAGAAATGGCTTTTTGAACCTATGAGACCTATGTCTGTAGAAAGAGGGAAGAGATACAAGAAAGGGAAAGTATGAAGATGCGCATAAGAAAGGAAGCTAACAGGAGGTATGAATGAGGAAGATTAAGATGCAGATTAGATTAACTCATGAAGAGGAAAAAAGTAAGGACAGAGTAGTTCTGAGATTGGAAAGGAAAGCAGGGAGCTCACTTGAGGTGGCCATCCTCAAGTAAGGATGGTAGGAGGTACGAGGTAAGGTCTTTTGTAAAGGATAAGAGTAGAAGATCTTGTAGAGAAAGTCTGGAACCACTGGTGTAGAAAACAGTATAGGAAGTAAGAGCAGAATCAGGATGCTTCTGGTAGCATCACTGCTGTTAGATATATTCACATGGGATGAATTTACGTAGAGTGACATTTAATGGTACATTGTTTTTAAAAACCTGCACCCAGCACACACGCCGGAGGGAAGATAAACACTTCCTTTAAGTAAGCCAAGCGTGATGTAACCGTCTTCCACAGCCTCACCAGGACCTGATCTACTGACAGGTAGGGTCCTTGCCTTCTCTCTAATGCCAGGGACAGAATGATGGAAGATGGTATCTTTGGTGGAAGCTAACTATTCCTGTCTTTTCTGGCAGCTTCAGGTAATTATAATTTTATAAATAAATTAATACGTACAAACTCAAGAAGTATTGAGTAAGCTAACTATTGGATTACAAGCTCCACAATTCAGTGTCTTGGGGTACAGAGTTTCTCTATGTGTTAAGTGAAGAAGCTAGACTACATGACTTCTCAAGGTCCCCCAGCTCTGACATCAGGACTGTTTGTTTGGACAATAAGGCATTACCTTCCTGTTCCTCTTCACTATCACTTTCTAGAAATCGGGAGTCCATGCGAAATCTGTCATCAGTGCCAAAGTGAGACTGCAAATCCATGAGCTATAAGACAAAACACAAAGACAACTGACAGCCATATTCCCAAGAAATAACTTATAAACAAGACCTTCCAAGTATACCTCCATGCCATGAAATTCACTACATTAATGTTTGCATAACCTCACCTACCCATGAACCAATCAGAGAGGGTCATGGAGGACTCACTATCAAAATAAACACCTTAACACTGGAGTGTGGGTCAAGGTCTGCCTGCACTAGCATAGATTTAAGGACTATGTCGAAAAATAAGGACATGTTGCAAGTTTTATTATTTTCAGTCTTCACTAACCTTCTGTCCAGCTCTACCCTCAAACTGAGGTTTAATTCTGAACCTGTTACTGTCATCTTCGGAACCAGATTCCTCATCATCGCTGCTGTCAAAGAGCTTCCCAGAGGCTCCACCCATGGCTTCCTGTTACATAGGTAAAGATAGAAACGTTTATTAATAACCAAGACAGTATTTCCTTCATTATGTAATCTTCCTCCTCACATGTATGGAACAACAACCCAGATGCATCTCCCAGGAAAGACTGGATGGTGGTTAGAATGGAAACTTCTGACTCAGTGATATCTACTTGGCCCCTTGGGTCACTAAATCCAGAGGCTCCTAATGCAGCCTGGAATGGGGGGAGTTATTAAATGTGTGAACACTTTCTGCAGGGTTTCAATAATATTGATGTCACTTTGCAGATGATGTGGATAGATTTATGTAGGAGAAAATCTCTAAGGCCCCTGTGGTATCCATGCGTGATGGTCAGGGGAGCCCTGGGTTTCACTATGGCTCCCAAAGGATTTTATGTTGAGCCCAGCAGTTGTGTGCAAGTCTTGGTATGCAACACGCAGAAATGGATCTGCAAAAGTATAGGAATGCCGGCATGGACATCCTAAATTTCTTACTTTTACTGGTTCCTCTCCTGGATGGTTTTGCTCCTGAGTGGATGTCTCCTCTGTTTCACTTTCACTGTTGGAACCAAAGATGATGTGCATTGGCTTGTCCTCTGAATAACCATCCTACAGTGGGCATCAAAAGCATTACCCTTAAGACAACCCCTCATCTCCTTCCCCTAGCAAGTCTATTTCTGACCCTATTTTCTTATGTAGTGAATGATGCCATCATCCCAAGATAGAAACTTCTCTTTCTCTCCATTTCCAGTTTATTACCAAGTCCCATCAGTTGGACCTTCTTGCTATTTTAAAAATATATTCCCACTGTCACTGCCTTGGTTCTGGCTCAAGACCTCCCACAGGCTGTCTGTCCCATTTGATTTGTTGTTCTCATCATGTCCTGAACCATCTTTCCCAAACAGAAGTTGGCAAACTTTTTCTGTCAAGGACCAGAGAGTAAATATTTTAGGCTTTGCAAGCCACATATAGTTTTGGTTCTGTATTCTTCTTCTTTTTTAAACCCTTTAAAAATGTAGAAACCATTCTTAGCTTGGAGGCTCTTCCAAAATAGGCCATAGGCTAGTGGCTTGTGAGCTCTAGTTTGCCAACTTCTGTTCCAATATATACACAACTAATCTCCATTCCCTTGCTTCAAGTTCTTTAGTCTTTTCACAGCTTTGAGAATAAAGTCCAACCCCTGTAGCCTCTTCACACCTCACCCCTACTTATCTCTCTCATCTCATTTCTCACCATCTTGTACTCTATACATTTAATCACACTGATTGCAAATATTCAGTTTTGTACAAACTATTCCTTTATCTTGGAATGCCTTTCCTCTCTCTTCGTACCCTTTTACCTCTGCCAGACCAATTCCCACTGATGCTTTCACACTAGAATCAGTTCAGCTGAGGAAGCACTGGCTCCCCACCCCCCTCCCCCCCACCACTGCCAATAAATTGGTATGCCTCCAGTGTGCTGTCAGAGCACACAGGCGTACTTCTTTCTCATCCCATGGAACTGAACTGTGACCTTCTGCCCACCACACTGTAAGCCAATACCGACCACCTAACAGTGATCCTCTCTGTAAATCTAGCACTTGCTGTGAAGGCCTGGAATTTCACAGGTAGTTAACAATTGTTGAAAGAATGAATAAAGACTCATTACAGTAAATCTTGGTAAGATATGAATCACTTGGCAAGTGATTTATACGTACATTCAGACATATTAGGACATATCACTTAACTATATCAGTTACAGCTTCTAAAGAGATATCCGGATCTACTAAAGATACAAGGACACAAAACACAAACATTCAGCTCTAAAGGAGCCTGTCTACCTTCGTGGGAAAGAAAGGTTGGACTTGGAAACAAGTTCTTGTTAAATTCCTAGACTGAAAATATACTCACCAAATTTGCCAGAGCATTGTGAACCAACTTCTTTTGTACTTCTTTTGCTTTCTGCCTTGCCTCTAAGGCTGCCAAACGCTTCTGATTATCTTCAGCGTGCTTATCCTTAGCATTAACATCTGATGAACTATTAACAGAAAGTGGGAAGTCAGTTTTGCTTCCCTGAGGGTCTCTCCTGGAGGAGACCTCTGGTGATTTCTCAGGGGCCTTGCGGCTGCACAGATCAGGCCTCTTTTCGGAGCTCTCTCCTGACTTTCCAGTCCTGCGGCAACAGTCTTCATCAACGCCTCTCCTGGGAGTCTTGGCACCAAGACTCAAAGATTTCTTATCTTTCAGTGGCAACAGACTAGAAATAAGATTTCCATTTCCCTTTTCTGAACTGCTAGGGAATACCACCTTGTGAGCCTGGCTCTCAAAAGTAGACTGTCTCTTTTGAGGCTGAATTTGGTTTGAGTCATTTGCCTTCTTTGCATGTTGGAAAAGAGTCAGTTTACTTGATGGGCCATTAGCGTACAAGGACCATTTTTTCATGGACATGTTCCTGGGATCCTCAAGTTTCAAGGATTTATGATCTTCATTAATATTGTTAGAGGCAACACTCTCTTTCAAGGATTTTTTCACTGATTCCTTTCCATAGAGACAGCCTACTCCCTTGAAAGCCTGGAATTTTGGCTTTAAGGTATTTTCCTTTGGTTCCTGTTTTCCATGTGTGTTCTCTTTTCCTTCTAAAAGGGAAGCCACAATCTCCTCAGGATGAATACACTGTTGGCCTTTGTGGAGGCCACCTGGAGTTCTGTGGCTCTTGGAGGCCTTGTCAGACTTGGCAGTGGTTTTCCGGCCATTGTTCTCAGTATCCTCTTTTGGCGCCTCCTCGTTACTGCCAGCCAACTGTTCCAAATCAGCTAAAGTGAGATTCATATGGAGACAGTTTTTCATCATGGTGTTATACTCCTTATCTCCTTCAGACTCGGTTGATTCTGATACAGAATCAGCATCTTCACTGCTACTGGACTCAATCAGAGATTCACAACTAAGAGTCTTAATTCTGTGACTGAGGGCTATCTCTTTGTTTTTTCTTTTTTGTACTTTAATACAATCAACAGAAAGATCACATTTTTTTCTATTTTTCAAATAAGTTTTCTTGTGCATAGACTTTTCTGTTTGTGAAAATTCTACACTGTTTTTGATCTTATCAGAATTTTTTTTCATTGCAATGATTTCATCTGTATCTCCTGAATCAGAGTCACAATCATTTTCCATAACATTATCTTCACTACTGAGGCAAAAGATATTATTTTTGATGCCTAAACCTGTTGAAGTATGAAATTTGTGAAAATGTGATTTAAAATCATCTCTTACAACTTCAAAGGGATCATTTTCAGATCCATTTATTGAGGACCATGTAGTTTTCTCTAGGTTTTCCTCTCTTGCAATCATTAGTCTTAATTCATCTTCAGAATCAATATCATCATCAGACATGCTATTTCTCTTTTTGGTAGTTTCTAAGTCAGACGTCTGAAAAAATACATTTTTAAGTTTCTGACTATCAGAATCAGGTACATAGGGTGATTTAGGAGTAATGGAATTATGAGGTGTATTTTGTGCAGCCTGTTGTTGTATTAAATGTGGACTCCCCATTATGCTACTAGGTTTTGGTCTCAAAGCCAGAGATGCAGTGAAACCCTCATTCTTCTGCACTTTTATTATCTTCTTGGCAGGGCTGTGAAAGTCAGAGAATTCTCCTCGTCGTTTCTTACTCACAGGATCATTCCCTCCTTCCAATTCCCAAGTGAGGCTGGATATAGGGATAGCATTTGTGAAATCCTCCCCTATTTTCTTTAGGTTGTGGCAGTATTTTGAGGGATCATACTTTATGATGTCACCAACAGTCAAGGAAAAAAACAAAGGCAATAGGTTTTAGAAAAACCTATCAAACTGGTAAAGCAAAAAGAATACTGTTTAATCTTGAGCAAGTCATTGACTCATCTTACCCTCAGTTTCCTATCAAACAAAATAAGGACTTCATTAGGTGACTCAGGGTCTTTGGAACTGACATGTCCATGGCATGCCCAGAGTGAAAACCAAGAACCATCACTATTAATTGGCAGAAATTACTTGGGCTGCATGTGTATATCACAGCAAACCGATTCAGATTATGTTCTAGGTACAAGAGGCCACAAGACTTTTCTGTAAATCTGAGCAGTCTATCCACTGAGCTAATACCATAAAGCGGAGTATAGAGAGGAACCCAGAGGGGGCACAGCTAGATACTAAGTGTTGGTATCTCAAACCTGAGACTCAAAGATTCTCAAACTTTTTGGCCATTCCTGTCTTCTCAATGCTGGCTCATCCTAGATCTGATTCTCTTAGCTCAATGACATCCATTTCACATTTTACTCACTCTCTGCATTTTGTAGGTCTTTCTTAGAAGGCTAATAATTCTTTACCAGGTCTTTGTTGCTGACATTGTCCAGAAAGATTCTAGTTAATGTCACTGTGCTGTAGTGACAGCTGGCATTTGCTGATTTCCTAAAACATATGAATAGACAAGTATAAGTTGCTTTAATCTATCACTACTGAAAAGTCCCTTTGTTCATTTAGTAACTACTGAATACATGGACAATTATATGTGAGTTGTGCCAAACAGTGTCTATTGTCTCTTGGCTTTACACTGTCCTTCCAAATCCTCCTCTTTGCTGTCAGTGGTACCATTGGTCGGAAGCTGGAAGGTGAAGAAGAAAGAAGTATTTCCCTGACTTTAGTGCCACTGGCAGGGACAGCAGAACCAGCAGCTGTGGCCAGGGCTCCAGGGGCCTCAATAGCCGTGAACAGTGAGGACACACCTCTGTTCGAAATACCTGAAATTGCTTCTGCTTCCCATGACACACAGGGTTAGAGCTAAAAGAATACAAAAAACACCCTCTGCCCAGAAGTCCATGACACTAGGAATTCAAGGTCTTAGACAATCTGACCTCATTTCCTCAGGGGAACGGGCATCTGAATTTGCTCATACTGGGTTCCATACTATTTCCCCATCCACCATTCTTCTGCCTGTCTACACATTTCTACCTACTATTTTCCTCTCTCCTAGACTCCTTCCTATCTCTTTTCAATTAATGTGAAACTTATCCCACTTCCTCTAAAGCCTTGTTTAATGATTGTGCTGTGTTCCCTTGTCCTTCTTTAGCTCCTTTGGCAATGGCTTTGAATCCATGTCAAACAAGAAGAATGAGGTATAAATTAGTAAGTCAACGTGCTTCTTTAACAATCATCATTTGTATCACTTGCATAAAACCTCATTACATTCTCTCATTATCCTCTAATTGTTTCATACATGTAGGTAGGTGGGTCTTACCTTACTTAGAAATTGGGAACATAAAAACTGTTACACAAACATCTAAAGATTTACTGACAGAGGCAGTGAAATTCTAAAGGTATGAAGTAAACTTTTGCAAATATCCACATCGTAGTAAACAATAATTTCTCTGAAAGGCCAATTGCTAAGGATATTTTACGTTTATGTTGATTCTTTAGGTGAAGGACAGGTAAGACTCTTCCAAATTTACTCACAACCCAATTCTAAAAGAAAAAAAAAAAAGAATATATTTACTATACTTGTCACAAATGGAAAAGATTAACCACACTGCATAAATATCACTTAAAAATATTTGAACTCATAGTGGACCACGATTACTGTTGGGTTTAGTTTTCTGATAATGAAACACGAGTGCTCAAAAATGTGTATGAGGAAAGGAAAAAGAAAGAAGGAAAACTGGGGCAGTTATTCATCCCATATAAACCATGTAGGATGCTACACAAATAACAGCCATTAAAAAGGCAAACGTGGGACCTGCCTGCACTCCTCACCACCTATGCCCCCTGGGAGACCTGCCTCCACTTGGGTTTTGATTTCTCTTTCTAAAATGGGGGAAAACTGTGCTTTCCCAAGAGTTGTAAATGCATCTGAAGACCATAAAGCACTATCTATGTTAACTGCTTCAAAGCAAGAGAAAAAAGCAATTGCTTTAAAACATGATGCTCATGGTCACCTGGTCTCAGGAATTGGTTCCTGAGCTACTCAGGCTACCAGAGGAGACTCACTTTGTGCCCTGGTACTTCTGTCCCTGGCACAGCTTTCACATGGAAATCCACCACTCCCATCTTTTCTAACAAGTTGGTGTTGCTTGTTGTTGATTTTCCTTTCTTTGCTTTTGCTTCTTTTCTCTCCTGGGCCAATCTGAATCAAACAGAAAATATAAATAAGAGTTAAAATAACCAACCACGCTATTAACAGTGCTTCTGTTTTGTTTTTTAACACTGTAAAGCTGTTTAACTTTATAGAGATCATTTACGGTCTCTCAGTTTTTCCCTTTCAACTTATGTACTTTTGGCATTTTATCTATCCTTAATCCTTTCACTCTTCCTTATGAGGAAGAGGTGTCTTTCAGAGCCTAATATGCTAAGTCTTGAATACTTCTACTCTCACAACAAAGAGAATGCAGAACGCCAACTCAATCTTCCAATTCAAACTCCGCCACCTTATACAGGCCTGGTCAACTGAGCTGACCAATTCTCATTGGCCTCTTTGCCTCTGGTCTGTCTCTCTTACATTCCAACTTCCAAGATTCATGCTCCCCAGGCATAACTGCATAGACACTCCAAGGCAGCAGCACTGTGTGCTCACCTGCTCAGGCCTAGGGCCCCAGTTCCTGTATATAACAGTTAGCAAAGTGCTGCTGAATGAAAATCTCATCACTACCCTGTTCACAGAGGGCCCCAGCTGAAGAACAAAATCAAATCCTCACCTTTGTCACCAGACCACTCCCTCAAAACTTGGTTTAGACCTTATTTTTCCTTGTGCCATTTCTTTGGCCCACAACAATCTTAAAACGCTCTTGGTCACTCCATCTGTACATTCCTAAAATGTCTCCTATTTTGGAAGCACCCAATCTCATACAATCTTTTCTCCCTAAGAATACTTTTAGGATCTTAAAATGCTTTAATAGTTTTTACATTGCCTTGTTCTTAAATCACATGCATAATTAATCTTATGCCTCTCATACAGGGATTTCCTATTATCTTTATGTTTTTGTATGACACTTTCATTAACAGCCTAAAGTCAACTTAAGCAATTTGGTACTGTCTATTAAAATTTCAAATGTGCATAACTATGACATAGCAACTCCTTTTGTTGACATAAACCCCAGAGGGACCATCCTCAAGAGTCTTCTCTTATCAAGAGGAAGTGGAAATGTTCTAAATGTCCATGAGTGGGGGATGACTAACTACACTGTGGCACAGCCATTTTCTAAAATAGTACTAAACAGTCATTACAAGAAGGGGGAAGACCTACATCATCACAAAAGGTTGTGTTTAAAAAGCTGAAATAAGTATATATTTTTATGGGTTAAAATATATGTATATATGAGCATTACATTATCTTCTTTGGTGGGGTCTGGGGTCATAGGGAGTCACAGTTAAGAAGGATTTTAGCTCTACTTGTAATGCATATATTTGCTAAAACTGTAATAATACATTATTTGATAGCTTCAAATCAATTAAGTGAACATATAAAACCACTTACAATATAAAAAACATTGGGTCAAATCATGTAGAGCAAATCTTACCTGTGCAAAAAACTTTCCTTTGCTAGCTGAATTTGTAGTGTTCCACCTTTCCATTTTGTTTTATTTAAAACAGACATACCTATAAAGCAAAGAATTAGTACCCAAGTACATGGCAATGCAAAAATATATAGCAGCATGTGCTTTTACTAATTAGTTAGTACCAAAAAAAGAAAACCTGCTTACCACAAAGACACAGAGGAAATAGAATAAAGAAAATGAGACCTGGAAGGAGAAGGCTTAGGTCCCATTCTCATCTTGACCACTTATTAGATCCTTACACTCCCTACCTCCCTGTGTAATTGAAAGATTTGAATGAGGCAAATGTGTAAACCATAAAGTAAAATTTGTCATTTGTTTATAAAGTAACGTCAGGAATCTGTGGCAAATGGCTGGTATTTATTTAACATTTGTTATTTCCCACACTAAAACTATAAAACATTAATGTAATTTTCTTAGAGTGAATCAGAGGACACTGGAATCCTGCAGCACCTCACTTTTATTTATCACCTCATACTAATTATCACTGTGAAACTTGCAAACATATTAGCTGCAAGTAACTAAACTGTGTTTAAACTACTGTGCCCTAGTAGTTGATTTTTCTCAACATCTGCTATCAGCTTCCTTAATAATTACCACTAACAGAAATTTCTATAAGGTAGGTACTATGCTAAGTACAAAGGTATTATTCAACTTAATCTTCACAGTAATATTATGAGATAAGCAGTATCTTGGTCATACGTCAGATAAGCAAACCGGGTCTTCTAGTTTAAATAAACTGCTAGGTCACACAGCAGAACTGATGTGTTCTTAACTGCAACATATTTGTCATATCTATTTCCTAACTGAACGAATCAATTTTTTGAAAATGAAATTACAAAAGGCCAATGGCCCTCTTTCTCTATTAGCATGTTTCCTACTCAGTGTCTTTTGACTTTTCAGTCTCCAAATAATTAGAATGTATTACTACATCAGTGGCAGTATGAATTATCTCCCCCTCTTTATTCATTGAAGGTCACAGGTGGCCCTCAGCTTTACTAAACTTATCGATGGAGATTTCACAATTTCAAGGATATGATCTTATAAGGGCATATTCTAAAATCCTCTCCTAACAGCATTTAATAACAAGAATTAGTTGCCTGAGAAATGAACACACTGGGGAGGTGGGTATTTCATAATATCCAGTGGGATATGTGTAACAGGCAGTTTCTATTAAAGTGTGGTCCCTTGTCCAAAATATTTGAGAATGCCATTTTTGAGCAAACTCACTGGCAATGTGCTACCGTATGTCATTCATTATGGAATGAACCTAAACCTCCTGAATTGTAGGATATGGAAATTCTCTTGATCGTGGTTGTCCCTCAGGATGAGTTAAAGGTGGATGTTTAGATTTAGAACGAAAGTTATTCCAAATTACATGGTGACATGGACTGGTAAATAGTATAGAAAACATTCATTACATTTTTTCAGGTCTGCTTCTGCTACTCTGATGTTGACATATGCAAAGACTTTCTGTGGGTTTCCTAAAAAAAAAAAAAAAAAAAAAATTTAAATTCTTACCCAGAGAACAATGTAAAAATTATTAAGTTTCTAAATTTAAAAAAGAGCTCTTAGAAACTTACTCTTTCAAAGGAAAACCTTGTTTATTTATCATTGGATACAAAGATTGCATTTTTTTAAAGCATGATTATCTAAATATTCCAAAAGAAAATACGTAAGAGAAAAATGTCAAGTACTCAGTTAAGGAAACACTTTGCATGTTTGTATGTTAGTGATATTCTACTTAATAGGACCCTACTAATTATTAGAATTTTAGCTCTGAAAACTGAAAGCTACATGTTTCAGAAATTGGATGTTTGGAAATTCCCTGGCGGTCCAGTGGTTAGGACTCCGCGCTTTCACTGCTGAGGGTCTGGGTTCAATCCCTGGTTGGAGAACTAAGTAAGCCGTGCGGCCAAAAAAAAACCCACAAAAACAAAAACCGGATGTTTGGGAATTTAGAAATTTTTGATTTCAGAAACGTAATTCTGGTCAAGTTCCAGGTCACACATAACACCTCCAGAGCATAGGAGGGGGAGGGATGGGGGGTGGGGGGTTAGTACAACAGTATCATGTAATGAGATACATATCACTTTCAGTGTTCAGGGCTAACATTCATCTCTTGGGTTCCTTTATTTTGTGATACTTGACTTCAGTTATATTTGCCTTTAACTACCCATGAAGAACTATAAATTTACCTTGGTCATCTTTCCGAGTGATGATTTCCACATCAGAAACTTCTCCAAATCTGCTGAACTGATTTTGTAGGTCTGCCTCAGAAATATTCTGGCCAAGGCCACCCACAAAAAGGCGCTTCGTTTCTCTGTTGGCTTTCATCAAGGCTGGGCATACACTCAAGTATTTCTAGTGGAAAAAATAATTATCTACAGAGAAGAGCTCTTTCTCTTAAATCTTCTCAAATCTAAACAAAACAAAACAAAACAAACAAAAACCCTCAACTCCTTTCCCTGAACCTTCTATGCCAAACTGGTTGCCTGGAGCTGTGTTTCACTTCCTATTGTATTGCTCCAAATTTTATCTCTGGAGACTCTGTTCAAGGCCTACATCCACATTCTTCATGAATGCATTTTGGAACAGCACCTCTACACACAGACACAGGTACAGGCACATACTTTCCCTCTAAATGACCACAATATTACACTCTACTCCTCCCGATTTTACTTATCCATATTGTTAGGTGTTTTCCCTTTATTCATTCACTTTAACAAACGCTGACAGAAATGGGATGGGACAGGTTAGCAGACGAAAATATAAAAAGCTCTCAATCCTCAAGCTCCTCAAAGTCACATGAGAAGTAAGCAAATGCTGCAATTGCAATACTATGTCACAACAGAAATATCTACAAAGTGCTGTTCAGGCATAGAAAAAGCAACTGATATAGCTAATACAGACTTTTTAAAAAACACTATGTGCCAGCGTTGTACAAAATAGTTTGCAGGCATCTTTTTTCAGATTAGCAGGAGAGGTTAAATCACTTTCCCAATGCCATTCAGAATTAGCGGTGAAGCCAAGATTATAACTCAAATCTAATTTCAGAACCTGTAATTCTTTATACTAGGGAAATTGCTGGATTAGAAGGGACTCAGGAAAACTCTTCCAGAGGTACTGAGATTTGAGGCTTTTCATGAGATCTCTAATCTCGTTTAGCACCCGGCTGGCGCTCAGCTCCCAGACTCCTCCCACGCGCGACCCCAAAACAGCGCCAAAAGCCCTGAGCATCGCTCCTGATCTAGGCGTGAGCCATGGCCTACATCTTCCTGGTAGCTTCCTCCGCCCCCAACCTACCCACCCTAGCCTTCTTCCTCTGAGAAGACTCAAAAGACGAGAAGGGAGAAGGTAGGCCAATTGGCCTCGGCACATCCCATGCCACAAACCCACTCCTCACCACTTCGTTTTTTACATCCCGCGCAGTTTAGGGCCGTAACTTCTAGTCACGTGTCCCAACAAGTGTCGCCTCTCTTCCTTCCTACTGGATTTCCAACCCAGCATCCTAAGGTTCCACTACCACGCACAGTTCCCCAGTGCTCTTTATTTCGTTTCCAGGCTTCCGGGCGACCGCGATGCCTCCTTCCCCGGCCTCAACATCCGCGAAAGAACCCAAATTAAAATTCCCTAATTCATACTGAAGAGGGTTATCACCTTGTGTTCTCCTGGATATGGTCGGCGGAAGTGAGGGAGGGGAAGAAAAATAAAGGGACTCCACCCCTTAAGTGCTCCCGGAACCTCCTCTTCTGTGACTTGCTCGTCCTGGTTGCTCCAAGGCGGCACCAAGTCGGGGTGGGTAGGTATACCCTCGGGCTTTGGGTTCGAGGGAGTCAACTCTCTTGAAGCGTAGGGACTGCTGGGGGACAGCTGTGGAATAGTAAGCAGGGATGGCAACGAGGCTGGGATGCTTGCGAGCGCGGGTTATAAGCGCGGGAATCGCGCGTCATTCCCCTGCCTCCCCCGCCGAGTTCCGGGATGGTCCACGCCAGCAGCGCGCGAGGCTTGAAGAACAGGACGTGGCGCGCCTCTGTCAGGCAGCTTCCCGTTAGCGCCGCCCTATGGATTCTCAGCGGGCTGAGGCCCGCGCTTTGGAAGCCGAGATCACCGCTTTGAGGCGGGCGTGCGTGGAGCCGCCGGCTCCCGGGGAAGACACCTCCCGAGTTCGGTACGTGGCCTTCCTCAGGCCCAGTGGGAAGGGTGAAGATCTCTACTCCAGGCGCCCCGGACCTCCCCACAGACTTTTCCCGAGCACCAGACGTGGGCGGGAACTCGTTATCTGTCTGTTCCAACAGGGCTGAGAGGGATGAGTACACGCGTGGACCCCGTTGTAAACGTATTACCATATATTAACTGATTTAATCACACTCATGGGGAAGGTGTTTTCATTTAAGGTGTTTCCTTTCATTTCATTTTAAGGTGTTCTCTTGCTAGTAACTATCAAGGTGAAAGTCTTGCTTATCTCCTTAGCAATCTTGGCTTTAGTGGGCAGCAGTATCTAGTTGGAATTTAAAAACTCTGGTTTCATGGTATTTGTTTTTATGAGTCACCTAACTGTGGCAAGTGATACTGATTTTTCGCTTACGGTAGTGATACGAAATTCCTTTGAGAAATAATTTAGGTAAAAGAGTAAGTTGATATAAAGAAGACTACGCAATGTAGTCTATAGGAGAATTTGGCAAAAGCTGCGAAGGTGATTGTCATATACTGCAGGAGGGGAAGCATTCCTGTAAAGGAAGTGGGGGAACTCCCTGTTTAAAGGCGAACAGAGCCATATGCACTAATAGGTAGAAATAACTGAAGAGTGCCGTCTACCATAGAGCGGTGGCATCATAACGTCTTTGTTACTACCAATAGCCATGGTCTGTCTATTACTAAGTGCTAGACTGAGAGATGCAAACGTCTTTACGTACATCATCTCTTTTTAATACCTACGACAATCCTCTGAGTTAGGTGCTGTTGTTAACCCCGTTTTAGAGTTAGGAAACTGAGGCTCAGAGAAATTAAGTTGCTTTCCTGAAGTCTCAGAGAAGGTAAGTGTTAGAGCTGGATTGGAATCCAAAAATCAAACTTCAAAGCCCAGGCACTTTGCTTAACTGGAGAAGGAGAGAAGGGGGTCCATGACAGTTAATTATGTACCTATTGTCTCAAGCTTGCAAGCTGCTTGAAAAGCAGAAACTGTCTTCATTTTTTAGTCAATTCTAATTTGACATAGATGCAGAGAGAATAAGATTTTCCTGAACTAACTGGACAAGAGTTGGTTGAAATTGGGAAGGAGGAGTTCTAAAGAAAATGTTTGCATGCATGTTGGAAGGCATCATGAAGGTAGAGGAAGCTGTAACTAGTAAGAGAGAAGAGGAGAGGGAAGTAGGTGAACAGGGAACAAATATGTTCCTCCGCAAGTGAGGGTGTAAATGTATCAGAATGCTTGCTACTCCAGGGGTGCTCCACAGATTGGAAGCTTTAGCATCACTTGGGTTGAACAGAAATACAGATTTCAGCCCAACCCTGACCTACTGAGTCGGAATCTACTTTTTAACTAGACCGTTGATGATTTTATACACTTCAGAAAGTCTGAGGAAGCACCATGATGAAAGATGATTTCTTTACTGGCCACAGTATGTCATTTTTAGCTCAGGATAGTATGTAGACTATCCATGTAATCTGAGTCTCCTCAATGATCAAGTTGAGAAAGTCGGAAGAGTCCAAGGTGTTTGGATTTAATATAAAGTTTCTTTTCACTATGATGGAGAAAGAAGTTTAGGACCTGTGTACCAAGCTTTTTTTTTTTTTTTTTCAGTTCCAGTAAAATACATATAAATGTATCATCTTAACCATTTTTCAGTGTTCATATCAGTAGTATAATGTTCATAATATTGTGCAACTATTACCTCCATCCCTTTCCATAACTCTTTGCATCTTGTAAAACTAAAACTCCATACCCGTTAAATAATAACTTCTCATTTCCCAACTCCCCTTAGCCCCTGACAGCCACCATTCTATTTTCTGTTTCCATCGAATTTGACTTCTCTATTGCTTCATATAAATGGAATCATACATATTTATCTTTTTGTGACTGGCTTATTTCTCTCAGCATAATATCCTTAAGTTTCATCCATATTGTAGCATATAGCAGAATTTCCTTTCTTTTTCAGGCTGAGTAATATTTTCTTGTATTGTATATACCACATTTTACTTATCCATTCATCTGTCAATAAATACTTCGTTTGCTTCCATGTTTTAGCTATTGTGAATAATACTGGTATGAACATGGGTGAACAAATATCTCTTTGTGACCCTGCTTTCAATTCTTTGGATATATACCAAGAAGTGGAGTTGCTGGATCATATGTTAATTCTATTTTTAATTTTCTGAGGAACCACCACACTGGTTCCCACAGTGGTTCTACCATTTTACGTTCCCACTAACAGTCCACAAGTTTTCCAGATTCTCCACATCTACATCAACACTTGTTGTTATCTCTTTTTTGATAGTAGCCATCCTAATGGGTATGAGGTGGTACCTCACTGTAGTTTCGTCTTGCATTTACCTAATGATAGGTGATGTTGAATATCTTTTCATGTACTTATTGGCCATTTGTATATCTTCTTTGGAGAAATGTTTATTTAAATCCTTTGCCCATTTTTGAATCAGGTTGTTTGGGTTTTTGTTGTGGAGTTTTAGGAGTTTCTCTATATATTTTGGATATTGATCTTTTATCAGATATACAATTAACAAATATTTTCTCCCATTCTGTGAGTTGCCTTTTTACTCTGTTGATAGTGTTTTTTGATGTACATTTAAAAATTTTTTTCATGAAGTCCAATTTGTCTATTTTTTCTTTTGTTACCTGTGCCATTGGTATTGAATATATCCATGAAATCATTGCCAAATCCAATATCGTGAAGCTTTGTCTTACGTTTTCTTCCTAGAGTTTTATTGTTTTAGGTCTTATGTTTACACCTTTGATCCAATTCGAGTTAGTTTTTGTATATGTTAGGTAATGGTCCAATTTCATTATTTTGCATGTGGATATCCAGTTTTCCCAGCACAATTTGAATGGTATTGGCATGCTAGTCAAAAATCATTTGACCATATATGTGAAAGTTTATTTCTGGCTTCTCTAAGTATTCTATTACGTTGATCTGTATGTCTGTTTTTATGCCAGTACTACAGTTTTGATTACTGTATCTTTGAGATAAGTTTTGAAATCAGGCAATATGAATCCTTCAGTTTTGTTCTTTTTCAAGATTGTTTTGCTATTGGGAATCCCTTGAGGTTCCATATGAATCTTAGGGATGGCATTTTCTATTTTTAAAATAAAAAACCTCATTGGGATCTTGATAGGGATTGCATTGAACCTGTAGATTGCTTTGGGTAATATTGACATTTTAATAACATTACCTCCTAATCCATGAACATGAGATGTGTTTCCATTTATTTATATCTTCTTTAATTTCTTTCAGTGATGCTTTGTAGTTTTCATTGTACATATCTTTTACCTTCTTGATTAAGTTTATTGCTGTGTATTATATTCTTTTTTGATGGTATTGTAAATGGAATTGTTTTGTAATTTCCTTTTCAGATTGTTCATTGTTGTATAGAAATTCATCTAATTTTTTTTTAAAACATCTTTATTGAAGTATAATTGCCTTACAATGGTGTGTTAGCTTCTGCTTTATAACAAAGTGAATCAGTTATACATATACAATATGTTCCCATTTCTCTTCCCTCTTGCATCTCCCTCCCTCCCACCCTCCCCATCCCACCCCTCTAGATGGTCACAAAGCACCGAGCTGATCTCCCTGTGCTATGCAGGTGCTTCCCACTAGTTATCTATTTTACATTTGGTAGTGTATATATGTCCATGACACTCTCTTACCCTGTCACATCTCACCCCACCCCCTCCCCATATCCTCAAGTCCATTCTCTAGTAGGTCTGTGTCTTTATTCCCATCTTGCCACTAGGTTCTTCATGGCCTTTTTTTTTTTTTTTCCCTTAAATTCCGTATATATGTGTTAGCATACTGTATTTGTTTTTTATTTCTGACTTACTTCACTCTGTATGACAGACTCTAACTCCATCCACCTCATTACAAATACCTCCATTTCATTTCTTTTTATGGCTGAGTAATATTCCATTGTATATATGTGCCACATCTTCTTTATCCATTCATCTGTCGATGGACATTTAGGTTGCTTCCATGTCCTGGCTATTGTAAATAGAGCTGCAATGAACATTTTGGTACATGACTCTTTTTGACCTATGGTTTTCTCAGGGTATATGCCCAGTAGTGGGATTGCTGGGTCGTATGGTAGTTCTATTTGTAGTTTTTTAAGGAACCTCCATACTGTTCTCCATAGTGGCTGTATCAATTTATATTCCCACCAACAGTGCAAGAGTGTTCCCTTTCCTCCACACCCTCTCCAGCATTTATTGTTTCTAGATTTTTTGATGATGGCCATTCTGACCGGTGTGAGATGATATCTCATTGTAGTTTTGATTTGCATTTCTCTAATGATTAATGATGTTGAGCATTCTTTCATGTGTCTCTAGGCCATCTGTATATCTTCTTTGGAGAAATGTCTATTTAGGTCTTCTGCCCATTTTTGGATTGGGTTGTTCGTTTTTTTGTTATTGAGCTGCATGAGCTGCTTGTAAATCTTGGAGATTAATCCTTTGTCAGTTGCTTCATTTGCAAATATTTTCTCCCATTCTGATAGGTGTCTTTTGGTCTTGTTTATGGTTTCCTTTGCTGTGCAAAAGCTTTTAAGTTTCATTAGGTCCCATTTGTTTATTTGTGTTCTTATTTCCATTTCTCTGGGAGCTGGGTCAAAAAGAATCTTGCTGTGATGTATGTCATAGAGTGTTCTGCCTATGTTTTCCTCTAAGAGTTTGATAGTGTCTGCCCTTACACTTAGGTCTTTAATCCATTTTGAGTTTATTTTTGTGCATGGTGTCAGGGAGTGTTCTAATTTCATACTTTTACATGTACCTGTCCAATTTTCCCAGCACCACTTATTGAAGAGGCTGTCTTTTCTCCACTGTATATGCTTGCCTCCTTTATCAAAGATAAGGTGACCATATGGGTGTGGGTTTATCTCTGGGCTTTCTATCCTGTTCCATTGATCTATATTTCTGTTTTTGTGCCAGTACCAAACTGTCTTGATTACTGAAGCTTTGTAATATAGTCTGAAGTCAGGGAGCATGATTCCCCCAGTTCCATTTTTCGTTCTCAAGATTGCTTTGGCTATTCGGGGTCTTTTGTGTTTCCATACAAATTGTGAAATTTTTTGTTCTAGCTCTGTGAAAAATGCCAGTGGTAGTTTGATAGGGATTGCATTGAATCTGTAGATTGCTTTGGGTAGTAGAGTCATTTTCACAATGTTGATTCTTCCAATCCAGGAACATGGTATATCTCTCCATCTATTTGTATCATCTTTAATTTCTTTCATCAGTGTCTTATAATTTTCTGCATACAGGTCTTTTGTCTCCTTAGGTAGGTTTATTCCTAGATATTTTATTCTTTTTGTTGCAATGGTAAACAGGAGTGTTTTCTTAATTTCACTTTCAGATTTTTCGTCATTAGTGTATAGAAATGCAAGAGATTTCTGTGCATTAATTTTGTATCCTGCTACTTTACCAAATTCATTGATTAGCTCTAGTAGTTTTCTAGTAGCATCTTTAGGATTCTCTATGTATAGTATCATGTCATCTGCAAATAGTGACAGCTTTACTTCTTCTTTTCCGATTTGGATTCCTTTTATTTCTTTGTCTTCTCTGATTGCTGTGTCTAACACTTCCAAAACTATGTTGAATAATAGTGGTGAGAGTGGGCAACCTTGTCTTGTTCCTGATCTTAGTGGAAATGGTTTCAGTTTTTCATGATTGAGGACAATGTTGGCTGTGGGTTTGTCATATATGGCCTTTATTATGTTGAGGAAAGTGCCCGCTATGCCTACTTTCTGCAGGGCTTTTATCATAAATGGGTGTTGAATTTTGTCGAAAGCTTTCTCTGCATCTATTGAGATGATCATATGGTTTTTCTCCTTCAATTTGTTAATATGGTGTATCATGTTGATTGATTTGCGTATGTTGAAGAATCCTTGCATTCCTGGGATAAACCCCACTTGATCATGGTGTATGATCCTTTTAATGTGCTGTTGGATTCTGTTTGCTAGTATTTTGTTGAGGATTTTTGCATCTATGTTCATTAGTGATATTGGCCTGTAGTTTTCTTTCTTTGTGACATCTTTGTCTGGTTTTGGTATCAGGGTGATGGTGGCCTCGTAGAATGAGTTTGGGAGTGTTCCTCCCTCTGCAATATTTTGGAAGAGTTTGAGAAGGATAGGTGTTAGCTCTTCTCTAAATGTTTGATAGAATTCACCTGTGAAGCCATCTGGTCCTGGGCTTTTGTTTGTTGGAAGGTTTTTAATCACAGTTTCAATTTCAGTGCTTGTGATTGGTCTGTTCATATTTTCTATTTCTTCCTGGTTCAGTCTCGGCAGTTTGTGCATTTCTAAGAATCTGTCCATTTCTTCCAGGTTGTCCATTTTATTGGCATAGAGTTGCTTGTAGTAATCTCTCATGATCTTTTGTATTTCTGCAGTGTCAGTGGTTACTTCTCCTTTTTCATTTCTAATTCTATTGATTTGAGTCTTCTCCCTTTTCCTCTTGATGAGTCTGGCTAATGGTTTATCAATTTTGTTTATCTTCTCAAAGAACCAGCTTTTAGTTTCATTGATTTTTGCTATTGTTTCCTTCATTTCTTTTTCATTTATTTCTGACCTAATCTTTATGATTTCTTTCCTTCTGCTGGCTTTGGGGTTTTTTTGTTCTTCTTTCTCTAATTGCTTTAGGTGCAAGGTTAGGTTGTTTATTCGAGATGTTTCCTGTTTCTTGAGGTAGGCTTGTATTGCTATAAACTTCCCTCTTAGCTCTGCTTTTGCTGCGTCCCATAGGTTTTGGGTCGTCGTATCCCCATTGTCATTTGTTTCTAGGTATTTTTTGATTTCCCCTTTGATTTCTTCAGTGATCACTTCGTTATTAAGTAGTGTATTGTGTAGCCTCCATGTGTTTGTATTTTTTACAGATCTTTTCCTGTAATTGATATCTAGTCTCATAGCGTTGTGGTCGGAAAAGATACTTGATATGATTTCAATTTTCTTAAATTTACCAAGGCTTGATTTGTGACCCAAGATATGATCTATCCTGGAGAATGTTCCATGAGCACTTGAGAAAACTGTGTATTCTGTTGTTTTTGGGTGGAATGTCCTATAAATATCAATTAAGTCCATCTTGTTTAATGTATCATTTAAAGCTTGTGTTTCCTTATTTATGTTCATTTTGGATGATCTGTCCATTGGTGAAAGTGGGGTGTTAAAGTACCCTACTATGATTGTGTTGCTGTCGATTTCCCCTTTTATGGCTGTTAGTATTTGCCTTATGTATTGAGGTGCTCCTATGTTGGGTGCATAAATATTTACAATTGTTATACCTTCCTCTGGATTGATCCCTTGATCATTATATAGTGTCCTTCTTTGTCTCTTGTAATAGTCTTTATTTTAAAGTCTATTTTGTCTGATATGAGAATTGCTACTCCAGCTTTCTTTTGATTTCCATTTGCATGGAATATCTTTTTCCATCCCCTCACTCTCAGTCTGTATGTGTCTCTAGGTCTTAAGTGGGTCTCTTGTAGACAGCATATATATGGGTCTTGTTTTTGTATCCATTCAGCCAGCCTGTGTCTTTTGGTGGGAGCATTTAATCCATTTACATTCAAGGTAATTATCAATATGTATGTTCCTATTCCCATTTTCTTAAATGTTTTGGGTTTGTTATTGTAGGTGTTTTCCTTCTCTTGTGTTTCTTGCCTAGAGAAGTTCCTTTAGCATTTGTTGTAAAGCTGGTTTGGTGGTGCTGAACTCTCTCAGCTTTTGCTTGTCTGTAAAGGTTTTAATTTCTCCATCACATCTGAATGAGATCCTTGCTGGGTAGAGTAATCTTGGTTGTAGGTTTTTCTCCTTCATCACTTTAAGTATATCCTGCCACTCCCTTCTGGCTTGCAGAGTTTCTGCTGAAAGATCAGCGCTTAACCTTATGGGGATTCCCTTGTGTGTTATTTGTTGTTTTTCCCTTGCTGCCTTTAATAGGTTTTCCTTATATTTAATTTTTGACAGTTTGATTAATATGTGTCCTGGCGTGTTTCTCCTTGGGTTTATCCTGTATGGGACTCTGTGTGCTTCCAGGACTTGATTAACTATTTCCTTTCCCATATTAGGGAAGTTTTCAACTGTAATTTCTTCAGATATTTTCTCAGTCCCTTTCTTTTTCTCTTCTTCTTCTGGGACCCCTATAATTCGAATGTTGGTGCGTTTAATGTTGTCCCAGAGGTCTCTGAGACTGTCCTCAGTTCTTTTCATTCTTTTTTCTTTATCCTGCTCTGCAGTAGTTATTTCCACCATTTTATCTTCCAGGTCACTTATCCTTTCTTCTGCCTCAGTTATTCTGCTATTGATCCCATCTAGAGTATTTTTAATTTCATTTATTGTGTTTCTTATCATTGCTTGGTTCCTCTTTAGTTCTTCTACGTCCTTGTTAAATGTTTCTTGCATTTTGTCTATTCTATTTCCAAGATTTTGGATCATCCTTACTATCATTATTCTGAATTCTTTTTCAGGTAGACTACCTATTTCCTCTTCATTTGTTAAGTCTGGTGTGTTTTGACCCTGCTCCTTCATCTGCTGTGTGTTTTTCTGTCGTCTCATTTTGCTTATCTTACTGTGTTTGGGGTCTCCTTTTCACAGGCTGCAGGTTCGTAGTTCCCGTTGTTTTTGGTATCTGTCCCCAGTGGCTAAGGTTGGTTCAGTGGGTTGTGTAGGCTTCCTGGTGGAGGGAACTAGTGCCTGAGTTCTGGTGGATGAGGCTGGATCTTGTCTTTCTGGTGGGCACGTCCACGTCTGGTGGTGTATTTTGGGGTGTCTGTGGCCTTATTATGATTTTAGGCAGCCTCTCTGCTAATGGATGGGGCTGTGTTCCTGTCTTGCTAGTTGTTTGGCATAGGGTGTCCAGCACTGTAGCTTGCTGGTCATTGAGTGATGCTGGGTCTTGATGTTGAGATGGAGATCTCTGAGAGATTTTTGCCGTTTGGTATTACGTGGAGCTGGGAGGTCTCTTGTGGACCAGTGTCCTGAAGTTGGCTCTCCCACCTCAGAGGTACAGCCCTGATGCCCGGCTGGAGCACCAAGAGCCTTTCGTCCACACGGCTCAGAGTAAAAGGGAGAAAAAATAGAAAGAAAGAAAGAAAGAAAGAAAGAGGCTATAATATAGTGAAGTAAAATAAAGCTATTATAAAGCAAAGCTATACAGACAAAATCTCACCCAGAAGCATATACATATACACTCACAAAAAAAGGAAAAGGGGAAAAATTAATATATCCTGCTCCCAAAGTCCACCTCCTGAATTTGGGATGATTCATTGTCTATTCAGGTATTCAACAGATGCAGGCACATCAAGTTGTTTGTGGAGTTTTAATCCGCTGCTTCTGAGGCTGCTGGGAGAGATTTCCCCTTCTCTTCTCTGTTCGCACAGCTCCTGGGGATCAGCTTTGGATTTGGACCTGCCTCTGCGTGTAGGTCGCCTGAGGGCGTCTGTTCCCTGCCCAGACGGGACGGGGTTAAAGGAGCAGCTGCTTCGGGGGCTCTGGCTCACCCAGGCCGGGGGGAGGGAGGGGTACAGAGGAGGCGGGGCGAGCCTGCGGTGTCAGAGGCCGGCGTGACGTTGCACCAGCCTGAGGCTCAGAGGCCGGCGTGACGTTGCACCAGCCTGAGGCGCGCAGTGTGTTCTCCCGGGGAAGTTGTGCCTGGATCACGGGACACTGGCAGTGGCGGGCTGCACAGGCTCCCGGGAGGGGCGGTGTGGAGAGTGACCTGTGCTCGCACACAGGATTTTTGAGGCGGCAGCAGCAGCCCCAGTGTCTCACGCCCGTCTCTGGGGTCCGCGCTGATAGCCGTGGCTCGCGCCAGTCTCTGGAGTTCGTTTAGGCGGCACTCTGAATCCCCTCTCCTTGCGCGCCGCGAAACAAAGAGGCAAGAAAAAGTCTCTTGCCTCTTCGGCAGCTGCAGACTTTTTCCGGGTCTCCCTCCCAGCCAGCTGTGGTGCGCTAACCCCTTCAGGCTGTGTTCACGCCGCCAACCCCAGTCCTCTCCTTGCGATCCGACCGCAGCCCTAGCCTCAGCTCCCAGCCCCGCCCGCCCCGGCGGGGGAGCAGACAAGCCTCCCGGGCTGCTGAGTGCTGCTCGGCGCCGAGCCTCTGTGCGGGAATCTCTCCGTTTTTTCCTCTGCGCCCCTGTTGCTGTGGGATCCGCGCTGATAGCTGCGGCTCGCGCCCGTCTCTGGAGTTAGTTTAGGCAGCGGTCTGAATCCCCTGTCCTCGCGCACCAGGAAACAAAGAGGGAAGAAAAAGTCTCTTGCCTCTTCGGCAGCTGCAGACTTTTTCCCGGACTCCCTCCCGGCTAGCTGTGGTGCACTAACCCCTTCAGGCTGTGTTCACGCCGCCAACCCCAGTCCTCTCCCTGCTATCCCTGAGCCCGAGCCTCAGCTCCCAGCCCCGCCCGCCCCGGCGGGTGAGCAGACAAGCCTCTCGGGCTGGTGAGTGCTGGTCGGCACTGATCCTCCGTGCGGGAATCTCTCCGCTTTGCCCTCCGCACCCCTGTGGCTGCGCTCTCCTCCGCGGCTCTGACGCGTCCCCCCTCTGCCACCCGCAGTCTCCGCCCGCGAAGGGGCTTCCTAGTGCGTGGAAATCTTTCCTCCTTCACAGCTTCCTCCAACTGGTGCAGGTGCTGTCCCTATTCTTTTGTCTCTGTTATTTCTTTTTTCTTTTGCCCTACCCAAGTACGGGGGGAGTTTCTTGCCTTTTGGGAGGTCTGACGTTTTCTGCCAGCGTTCAGTGGGTGTTCTGTAGGAGCAGTTCCACGTGTAGATGTATTTCTACTGTATCTGTGGGAAGGAAGGTGATCTCCACGTCTTACTCTTCCGCCATCTTCTCTGCGTCCTCATCTAATTTTTATGTGATGACTTGTTATCCTGTTACTTTGCTGAATACATTTATTAGTTCTAACAGTTTTTTTGTAGAATCTTTAGGATTTCTTACATTTAAGATCATACCGTCTGCAAACAGAGATAATTTTACTTCTTCCTTTCCAATTTAGATGCCTTTTATTTCTTCTTCTTGCCTAACTGCTGTACCTAGAATTTTCAGTACTATGTTGAATTGAAGTGGTGAAAGCTGCATCTTTACCTTGTTCCTAATCTTACAGGAAACGCTTTCAGTCTTTCACCATGGAGTATGATGTTTGCAGTGGGTTGTCCATATATGGTTTTTATTATGGTGAGATAATTTCTTTCTGTTCCTAGTTTTTTTGAGTGGTTTTTATTATGAAATTTTCAAATACAGTTTCCCCCCCTCTATCCGAAAATAAAGCATTCCAATGAAACCTTTTGTAAGTCAAAATGGTGTAAAGCAAAGAAGCAGTTACCTCAGGACACATTTTGCTAACGGATGCACAAAATAAATCAAGATACAGCACAAATGCTCACAGACACAGTTCAAAGCTATGGCAGTTTTGATGCTGAGATGCTGAGTGTAGTTTCTGGGGTAGGAGCTTGGTGGTGCCACTCTCACTGCTCAGGGTGCATGTTGCCTCTGTGATGTCTCGCTGCAAAACAAACCCCAAACGCTATTTTCACTTTTCACCTTCTTTTTGTAAAAGTGAAAATTCTTTTCAGATTTTATTTCAAAGAGCTAATTTTTAGTTTCATTGATTTTTCTCTATTTCTTAATGTTTATTTCACTGATCTCTGTTCTAATCTTTATCATTTCCTTCCTTCTGCTAGCTTTGGGTTTAATTCATTCTTCTTTTTCTAGTTTCTTAAGTTTTACCATTAGGTTGTTCATTAGACATCTTTCTTGTTTTTTTAATTTAAGTGTTTATAGCTATAAAATGTCCTTAGTGCTATGTTTGCTATGTCTCCTAAGTTTTGATATGTTGTGTTTTCATTTTCATTGGCCTTAAAGACGAATGAAAATATATTTTCATTTCCCTTCGGATTTCTTCTTTATTATTGGTTATTTAAAAGTGTGTTGCTTAATTTCACAATTTTGTGAATTTTTCAGTTTTCCTTCTGTTACTGATTTCTAACTTCAGCTCGTTGTGGTTAGAGAAAATACTTTGTAGAATACCTGTCTTTTAAAATCCATTGAGACTCAATTATTTGCCCAGTATATGATCTATCCTGGAAAATGTCCCACCTGCATTTGAAAATAATTTGTATTCTCTTGTCGTTTAGGGTGTTCTATATATGTCTGTTAGACCTAATTGGTGTACTGTGGTGTTTAAATTTTCTGTCACTTATTAATCTGTCTGGTCCTTCTATACATCATTGTAAGTGGGGGATTGAAGTCTCCAACTGTTATTTTGTTTTCTACTGAGCTGTAATTGACATATAACATTACTTTACTTTCAGGTGTACAACATAATGATTTCACATTTGTATATATAAAAAAAATGATCACAAGAAATTCTTAAGATTCATCACCATTCATAGTTACAAAAATTGTTTGTGATGAGAACTTTGAAGATTTACTCTCTTAGCAACTTTCAAATATGCAATACAGTATTATTAACTATAGTCACCATGCTGTACATTAGATCCCCATGACTTATTTATTTCATAAATGGAAGTTTGTACCTTTTGACCACCCCACCCTCACCCATTTCCCTTACCGCCCCATCACCCCCTTGCCCCTGACAACCACCAGTCTATTCTCTATATCTATGAACTTGTTCTTTTTGGTGTTTCTTAGATTCCACATATAAGTGAGATCATATAGTATTTGTCCTTCTCTGTCTGACTTCACTTAGCATAAGGCCCTCAAGGTCCATCCATGTTGTTGCAAATGGCAAGATTTCATTCATTTTATGGCTGAGTAATATTCCATATATATACAGGCCACATTTTCTTTATCCATTTAACGATCAATGGACGCTTTGTTTGTTTCCATGTCTTGGCTATCATAAATAATGCTGCAGTGAACATTGGGGTGCATATATCTTTTCGAGTTAGTGTTTTTGATTCCTTCGGATAAATACACGGCAGTACAATTGCTGGTCATATGGTAGTTCTATTCTTTTTTTTGTTGTAATTTTTTTAAACATCTTTATTGAAGTATAATTGTTTTACAATGTTTTATTAGTTTCTGCTGTATAACAAAGTGAATCAGCTATATGCATATGTATATCCCCATGTCCCCTCCCTCTTGCATCTCCCTACCACCCTCCTTATCCCACATCTCTAGGTGGTTGCAAAGCAGCCAGCTGATCTCCCTGTGCTATGCAGCTGCTTCCCACTAGCTGTTTTACATTTGGTAGTGTATATATGTCCATGCCACTCTCTCACTTCGTCCCAGCTTACCCTTCTCCCTCCCCGTATCCTCAAGTCCATTCTCTACGTCTGTGTCTTTATTCCTGTCCTGCCCCTAGGTTCATCAGAACCATTTTTTATTTTAGATTCCATATATATGTGTTAGCATATGGTATTTGTTTTTCTGTTTCTGACTTACTTCACTTTGTATGACAGACTCTAGGTCCACCCACCTCACGACAAATAACAATTTTGTTTCTTTTTATGGCTGAGTAATATTCCATTGTATATATGTGCCACATCTTCTTTATCCATTCATTTGTCGATGGACACTTAGGTTGCTTGCATGTCCTGGCTATTGTAAATAGTGCTGCTGCAATGAACATTGTGGAACATGACTCTTTTTGAATTATGGTTTTCTCAGGGTATATGCCCAGTAGCGGGATTGCTGGGTCATATGGTAGTTCTATTTTTAGTTTTTTAAGGAACCTCCGTACTGTTCTCCATAGTGGCTGTACCAATTTATATTCCCACCAACAGTGCAAGAGGGTTCCCTTTTCTCCACATCCTTTCCAGCATTTATTGTTTGTAGATTTTTTGATGATGGCCATTCTTACCGGTGTGAGGTGATACCTCATTGTAGTTTTGAGTTGCATTTCTCTAATGATTAGTGATGTTGAGCATCCTTTCATGTGTTTGTTGGCAATCTGTATATATTATTTGGAGAAATGTCTATTCAGGTCTTTGCCCATTTTTACATTGGGTTGTTTGTTTTTTTAATATTGAGCTGCATGAACTGCTTGTATATTTTGGAGATTAATCCTTTGTCAGTTGCTTCGTTTGCAAATATTTTCTCTCATTCTGAGGGTTGTCTTTTCATCTTTTTGATGGTTTCCTTTGCTGTGCAAAAGCTTTGAAGTTTCATTAGGTCCCATTTGTTTATTTTTGTTTTTATTTCCATTCCTCTAGGAGGTGAGTCAAAAAGGATCTTGCTATGATTTATGTCATAGCATGTTCTGCCTATGTTTTCCTCTAGGAGTTTGATAGTGTCTGGCCTTACATTTAGGTCTTTAATCCATTTTGAGTTTATTTTTGTGTATGGTGTTAGGAAGTGTTCTAATTTCATTCTTTTACATGTAGCTGTCCAGTTTTCCCAGCCCCACTTATTGAAGAGGGTGTCTTTTCTCCATTGTATACTCTTGCCTCCTTTATCAAAGATAAGGTGACCATATGTGGGTGGGTTTATCTCTGGGCTTTCTATCCTGTTCCATTGATCTGTATTTCTGTTTTTGTGCCAGTACCATACTGTCTTAATTACTGTAGCTTTGTAGTATAGCCTGAAGTCAGGGAGCCTGATTCCTCCAGCTCCGTTTTTCTTTTTCAAAATTGTTTTGGCTATTCGGGGTCTTTTGTGTTTCTATACAAATTGTGAAATTGTTTGTTCTAATTCTGTGAAAAATGCCATTGGTAGTTTGATAGGGATTGCACTGAATCTGTAGATTGCTTTGGATAGTATAATCATTTTCACAATGTTGATTCTTCCAATCCAAGAACGTGGTATACCTCTCCATCTGTTTGTATCATCTTTAATTACTTTCATCAGTGTCTTTTAGTTTTCTGCATACAGGTCTTTTGTCTCCTTAGGTAGGTTTATTTCTAGGTATTTTATTCTTTTTGTTACACTGGTAAATGGGAGTGTTTCCTTAATTTCTCTTTCAGATTTTTCATCATTAGTGTATAGGAATGCAAGAGATTTCTGTGCATTAATTTTGTATCCTGCTACTCTGCCAAATTCATTGATTAGCTCTAGTAATTTTCTGTTAACATCTTTAGAATTCTCTATGTATAGTGTCATGTCATTTGCAAACAGTGACAGTTTTATTTCTTCTTTTCCGAATTGGATTCCTTTTATTTCTTTTTCTTCTCTGATTGCTGTGGCTAAAACTTCCAAAATGCTGTTGAATAATAGTGGTGAGAGTGGGCAACCTTGTCTTGTTCTTGATCTTAGTTTAAATGCTTTCAGTTTTTCACCATGGAGAATGATGTTGGCTGTGTTATTGTTGTATATGGCCTTTATTATGTTGAGGTAGGTTCCCTCTATGCCTATTTTCTGGAGAGTTTTTATCATAAATGGGTGGTGAATTTTGTCAAAAGCTTTTTCTGCATCTATTAAGACTATCATACGGTTTTTATCCTTCAGTTTGTTAATATGGTGTATCACATTGATCGATTTGCATATACTGAAGAATCCTTGCATTCCTGGGATAAACCCCAGTTGATCATGGTGTATGATCCTTTTAATATGCTGTTGGATTCTGTTTGGTAGTATTTTGTTGAGGATTTTTGCATCTATGTTCATCAGAGATATTGGCCTGTAATTTTCTTTTTTTGTGACATCTTTGTCTGATTTTGGTGTCAGGGTGATGGTAGCCTTGTAGAATGAGTTTGGGAGTGTTCCTCCCTCTGCTATATTTTGGAAGAGTTTGAGAAGGATAGGTGTTAGCTCTTCTCTAAATGTTTGATAGAATTCACCTGTGAAGCCATCTGGTCCTGGGCTTTTGTTTGTTGGAAGATTTTAAATCAAAGTTTCAATTTCAGTGCTTGTGATTGGTCCTTTTATGTTTTCTGTTTCTTCTAGGTTCAATCTCGGAAGGTTGTGCTTTTCTAAGAATTTGTCCATTTCTTCCAGGTTGTCCATTTTATTGGCATATATTTGCTTGTAGTAATCCCTCATGATCCTTTGTATTTCTGCAGTATCAGTTGTTACTTCTCCTTTTTCATTTCTAATTTATTGATTTCAGTCTTCTCGCTTTTTTTCTTGATGAGTCTGGCTAATGGTTTATCAATTTTGTTTATCTTCTCAAGGAAACAGCTTTTAGTTTTATTGATCTTTGCTATCGTTTCTTTCATTCTTTTTCATTTATTTCTGATATGATCTTTATGATTTCTTTCCTTCTGCTAACTTTGGGGTTTTTTTGTTCTTCTTTCTCTAATTGCTTTAGGTGTAAGTTTAGGTTGTTTATTTGATATTTTTCTTGTTTCTTGAGGTAGGATTGTATTTCTGTAAACTTCCCTCTTAGAACTGCTTTTGCTGCATCCCATAGGTTTTGGGTCGTTGTGTTTTCATTGTCATTTGTTTCTAGGTATTTTTTGATTTCCTCTTTTATTTCTTCAGTGATCTCTTGGTTTTTTAGTAGTGTATTGTTTAGCCTCCATGTGTTTGTATTTTTTACAGTTTTTTTCCTGTAATTGATATCTAGTCTCATAGCGTTGTGGTCAGAAAAGATACTTCATATGATTGCAATTTTCTTAAATTTACCAAGGCTTGATTTTTGACCCAAGATATGATCTATCCTGGAGAATGTTCCATGAGCACTTGAGAAGAAAGTGTATTCTGTTGTTTTTGAATGGAATGTTTTATAAATATCAATGAAGTCCCTCTTGTTTAATGTGTCATTTAAGGCTTGTGTTTCCTTATTTATTTTCATTTTGGGTGACCTGTCCATTGGTGAAAGTGGGGTGTTAAAGTCCCCTACTATTATTGTGTTACTGTCAATTTCCCCGGTAGTTCTATTTTTCACTTTCTGAGGAGCCTCCATACTGTTTTCAGTAGTGGCTGTACCAATTTAAATTGCCACCAACAGTGCACAAGTATTCTTATTTCTCCACATCCTCACCAACACCTGTTATTTCTTGCATTTTTGATAATAACCATTGCAAGAAGTGTGAGGTTATATCTTCTTATGGTTTTGATTTGCATTTCCCTGGTGATTAATGATGCTGAGCACCTTTTCATGTACCTCATGGCCTTCTGTATGTCTTCTTTGGAAAAATGTCTATTGAAATCCTTTGCTCATTTTTGATTGTATGTGGATTTTTGCTATTCAATTGTATGAGTTCCTTATACATTTTGGATATTGACCCCTTAAGGGATAAATGAGTTGCACATATTTTCTTACATTCCATATATTGCCTTTTCACTTTGTTGATAGTTTCCTTTGCTGTCTAGAAGCTTTTTAATTTGATGTAGTTCCACTTGTTGTTTATTTTTGCTTTTCTGGCCTAAATTTTTGGTGGCAAATCCAAAAAATCATTGACAGGACCAATGTCAGGGAGCTCACTGCTTATGTTTTCTTCTAGGATTTTTATAGTTTCAGGTCTTTAATCCATTTTAAGTTAACTTTTGTGTATTGTGTAAGATAGTGGTTCCTTATCCTTTTGCTTCTGGCTGTCCAGTTTTCCCAACCCATTTATTGAAGAAACTGTCCTTTCCCCATTGTGTATTCTTGGCTTCTTTGTCATTAATTAATTGACCATATATGAATGGGTTTATTTCTGGGCTCTTTTTTCTCTTCTGTTGATCTATGTGTCTGTTTTTATGCCAATACTGTATTGCTTTCGTTACTATAGCTTTGTAATCTAGTTTGAAATCAAGACTTATGATGCCTCCAGGATTGTTTTTTCTCAAGAATTCTTTAGCTATTCCAGGTCTTTTGTGGTTCCATACAAACAGTAGGATTTTTTTCTACTTCTGTGAAAAATGCTATTGGAATTTTGTTAGAAATTGTATTGAATCTGGTGATTGCATTGGGTAGTATGGACATTTAAAGAATTCTTATCCATGAGCATGGAATATCTTTTCAAATATTAGTATTTTGTCAGTTTCTTTTTTCAGTGTCTTATAATTTTCAGTGTATAGGTCTTTTACCTCCTTTGTTAAATTTATTCCTAGGTATTTTATTCCTTTTGATGCAGTTATAAATGGGGTTGGTTTCTTATTTTCTTTTTCTGATAGTTTGTTATTAGTGTATAGAAACACAACAGATTTTTGTATTGGTTTTGTATCCTGCAACTTCACTAGTTTGTTTCCTAGTTTTAACAGTTTTATGGTAGAGTCTTTGGGGTTTTCTCTAAATAATATCATGTCACCTGCAAATAGTTACAGTGTTGCTTCTTCCTTTCTGATTTGAATGCCTTTTATTTCTTTTTCTTGTCTAACTGTTCTGGCTAGGACTTCCATTACTATGTTGAATAAGTGTGGTGAAAGTGAGCATCCTTTGTCTTGTTCCTGAACTCAGAGGAAAAACTTTCAGCTTTTCACTGTTCAGTATGATGTTAGCTGTGGACTTGTCATGTGGCCTTTATTATTTTGAGGTAAATTTCCTCTGTACCCACTTTGTTGAGAGTTTTGATCATAAATGGATGTTGAATTTTGTCAGACACTTTTCTGCATCTATTGAGATGATCACATGGTTTTTATCCTTCATTCTGTTAATGGGGTGTATCACACTGATTTGCAGATTTGAACCATTCTTGAATTCCTGGACTAAATCTCAGTTGTTCCTGGTGTATGTTGCTTAACGTATTGCTGAATTAGCTTTGCTAATGGTTTTTTGAGGATTTACGTTTATGTTCATCAGGGATATTGGCCTTGTAATTTTCTTTTCTTGTAGTGTTCATGTCTGAGTTTGGTTTCAGGGTAAAGGCCTCATAAAATGATTATGTAAGTTTTCCCTCTCCTGTTTTTTGGAAGAGTTAGAGAAGGATTGGTTTGCTTCTTTAAATATTCGGTAGAATTCAGTAGTGAAGCCATCTGGTCCTGGACTTTTGTTTGTAGGTAGGATTTTAAACACTAATTCAATTTCTTTATTATTAATTGTCTGTTCAGTTTTTCTGTTTCTTCATGATTCAGTCTTGTTCTATGTTTCTAGAAGTTTTTCTGTTTTTTTTGGATTGTCCAGTTTGTTGGCATATAATTTTTCATACTTTGTTATGACATGAGTGGTTTCCTTTGTATTTCTGTGGTGTCTGTTGTAATGTCTCTTCTTTCATTTTGATTTTATTTGTATCTTCTCTCTCGCTCTCTCTTTTTTTTTTTTTTGATTATTCTAGCTGAAGTTTTGTCTATTTTGTTTACTTTTTGACTAACCAGCTCTTGGTTTCCTTGATCTTTTCTATCACCTTTTTAGGCTGTACTTCATTCTTTTCCTTCTCTGGTCTTTGATATCTCCCTCTACTAACTTTGGGCTTCATTTGTTTTTTATTTGAGATTTTTTGTTACTGCTTTTTATTGCTATGAACTTCCCTCTGAGAATGACTTTTGCTACAGCCCATAGTTTGGTGTGTTTATTTCTGTTTTCATTTGTCTCATGGTATTTTTTTACTTCTCTTTTGATTTTTCTTTTGACTCATTCAGTCATGTTTAGTAGGATGTTGTTTAATCTCCATATATTTGTGAATTTTCTAGTTTTCTTGTAATTGATTTCTAGTATAATATCATTGTGGTTGGAAAAGATGCTTGATATAATTTCAGTCTTCTTAAATTTATTAAGACTTGTTTTGTGGCTTGACATATGACCTATCCTGGAGAATGTTCCTTGTGTGCTTGGGAAGAATGTGTAGTCTTTCTTCTGAGTGGAATATTCTGTATATGTCTGTTAAGTTCTTAGGGTCTAAATGTGTCATTTAAGACCAGTGTTTCTTTGTTGATTTTCTCTCTGGATGATCTACATGTTGATGTAAGTGGTGTGCTAAAATCCCCTACTATTGTGTTGCTGTCTATTTCTTTCTTTAAGGTCTGTTAATACTGTTTTATATATTTAGGTGCTCCTATATTGGGTGCATAAATATTTACCAGTGTGTCCTCTTGTTGGATTAACTCCTTTATCATTATATAACGACCACCTTTGTCTCTTATTACAACTTTGTCTTAAAGCCTTTTTTTTTCTGATATAAATATGCTACTTTAGCTTTCTTTTAGTTTCCATTTGGATGGAATATCTTTTTCCATCCCTTCACTTTCAGTGTGTATGTCCTTACATCTGAAGTGAGTATCTTGTAAGCAGCATGATAGGTCTTTTGTTGGTTTTTAAATCTAGTTAGCCACTCTGTGCTTTTTGATTGAAGAATTTAGTCCATTTGCATTTAAAGTAATTTATGATAGGTGTGTGCTTATTGCCATTTTATTTTCTGGAAGTTTTGTAATTCCATTGCTCCTTTCTTCATCTCTAGCTCTCTCCTTTTGTGATTTGGTGATTTTCTATAGTGGTATGCTTAGATTCCTTTTTATCTTTTTGTGTCTACTGTAGCTTTTTGCTCTGTGGGTACCATGAGGGTTACATAAAACATGTTTATAACTGTCTGTTTTAAGCTGACAATAACTTAAGTTCTAACACATTCTAAATCTCTGCATTTTTACTCCCTCCCCCAATGTTTTATGTTTTTGATGTCACAATTTAGGTCTTGTTATATTGTGTATACCATAACAAATTGTTGTATTTATCGTTATTTTTACTATTTTTGTTTTTCAACCTTCATATTAGCTTTTAGGTGATTAACCTACCACCATTGCACCATTAGATTATTCTGAATTCTTCTATATATTTACCTTTACCAGTGAGAACTATACTTTCTTGTTTCCTGCTTCTACTTATTGACCTTCTGTTTCAGAGAAGTTCTTTTAACATTTCTTGTAAGGCCTATCTGGTGATGATGAACTCCTTTAGCTTTTGGTTGTCTGGAAAACTATCTCTGCCTTACTTCTAATAATACCCTACTGGCAGAGAAGGACCACTCTGCCAGTAGGGTATTATTGGTTGGCAGTTTTCGTCTGTCAGCCTTTGGATATATCATAACACTTCCTTCTGGCCTGCAGAGTTTCTGCTGAAAACTCTGATAGTCTTTTGGGGTTCCCTGGTACATAACAAGTTGTTTTTCCCTTGCTGCTTTTAAGAATCTCTCCTTGTCTTTAACTTTTGATATTTTAATTTTAATGTGTCTGATGTGGGTCTCTTTAGGTTCCTCTTATTTGGTACTCTCTATGCTTCCTAGATCTGATGTCTGTTTCTTTCCCCAGGTTAGGAAAGTTTCCTGCAATTATTTCTTCAAATAAGTTTTCTGCCTCTTTCTCTCCTCTCCTTCAAGGACCCCTATAATTTGAAAGCTGGTCCATTTGTTGTTGCCCCATAAGTCTTTTAAGCTATTTTAGCTTTTTTTTTCATTCTTTTTCCTTTTTGCTGCTCTGATTGGATAACTTATATTGCCATAATTTCAAGTTCACTGATCCTTTTTACTGTTTCATCTAGTCTGATGTTGAACCTCTCTATTGAATTTTTCAGTTCAGTTATTGTAGTCTTCAGGTCTATGACCCCTACTTGGTATTTTCTTATAGTTTCTCTCTCTTTGTTGAAATTCTCATTTTGTTTATCCATTGTTCTCCTGAGCTCTGTGAGCATCTTTATGATCATTATTTTGAACTGCTTATAAGGTAAATCACTTACCTCCATTTGATTAAGGTCTTTTCTTGAGGCTTTATCTTGTCCTTTCATTTGGAACATATTCCTGTGTTTCTTCATTTTCTTGACTCTCTGTGTTGGTTTCTATGTATTAGATAAAACAGCCCTTTCTTGCAGTCTTGGAAGAGTGACCTCGTGTAGTAGATGAACTTTATTGTTCAACTCTGTCTTGGTTTTCTCTCATACCTTGGTGTTGTCCAAGCAACCTATTTATTCTTAGCTGTTCCCAGTAGTTGAGGGTACCTCAAGACTTGTCAGTGTTGCAAAGGGGAGGTTCTCAGTCAGCAGGTAGATTCAGGCTGATTGGCAAGAAGAAGCTCAGGGAGGAGCTTTTAAAGTACGCAAATATACCTCTTTCAGGGAAGACTGCTCCCTCTGCCCTGAGCCCTGGTAATAGCCAGGTGAGAAGTGTTTCTTCGTTTGTTACTTTTCTTTCGAACTCATGAACATAAGCCCTCTGGCCACCAGAGCCAGGCTATAAAGGGATGTGTCCTCTGGACAGCATTCACAACAGTTGGGGTGCACAAGCCCCTGTCTTGGAGACACTGATGACTTGGGGCCTGGTCAGATGGAAAGCATGAAGAGTAGCATCCTCTGGCCTCCTCAGTCTCTGCAGAGGATTGTAATTGGGCCCTGAATGTGTGTTTAATGATAAGCCTGCCACTCAGGCTCCAGTTCTGAAGATAAGCTTATTTGTCTCTTTCACAGTAAGATTAAGAGTGCATTTTAGTCTGCTGTATCTCCACTGTGCCCTGGGGCCATTAGTCATTTAAGAACTATTTCTCCTTTTGTTACAGTGCTACGGGACCCACAGTAAGTTCTGCTGTAAGTTCTGTTGACTGCCAGAGCCCAGTGAATAAGAGGTGTCCAACTGGGCAGCAGCCACAAAAATCAGGGTTCCAGAGGGTGCACAAACTCCTTTCCAGGAGATACTGGTGATATGGAGTAAGACAGAGAGAGTACAAAGGTGATGCTCTGGCCTCTTTCTTTGAAGGTATTTAAATAGGCTCTTGTATGATGTTAAATTAGAAGCCTTCAGGCCAAAGCTTTAAGGTAAGGAAGTAGGCCTCTTAAACAGAAACACTGGTTGCTTTTTTGTTGGCTGCCTCTGTGCTGGGTTCGGGGGTAGGTGAGTCTGCATGCATGAGCCCTTTAAGAACTGTTTCTCGGTTCCCTATAGTGGGGGTCCCCAACCCCTGGGCCACGGACCACTACCGGTCTGTGGCCTGTTAGGAACCGGGCTGCACAGCAGGAGGTGAGTGGTGGCCGAGTGAGTGAAGCTTCATCTGTATTTACAGTTGCTCCCCAGCTCACATTACCGCCTGAGCTCTGCCTCCTGTGAGCATTATGGTGAGTTGTATAATTATTTCATTATATATTACAATGTAATAATAATAGAAATAAAGTGCACAATAAATGTAATGTGCTTGAATCTTCCCGAAACCATCCCCCACCCCCCGCCCCAGTCTGTGAAAAAATTGTCTTCCATGAAACTGGTCCCTGGTGCCAAACAGTTTGGAGACCCCTGCCCTATAGCCTTGTAAATCTCATGGGCACAAGGCTTGTTGGCTTTCAAAGCCAGATATTTTAGGGGCTTGCCTCTCAGGTGCTGGTCTTAAAATTTGGGGTGCCAGCTGTGGTGTTCACACCTTTCACTCCTCAGGGAGCAGGTCAGAGTTGTTAGTCCCTCTTGATTGTGGGTTGCCGTGCAACAGGTGGCTTTTATGTGGATTGTGTCTCAGCCTCTACTATCCATTTCAACGTAGGCTTTTTCTCATTTGCCTGATGTGTAGGAGTTGCTCAGCTAGTTTTTGGGTTTCTTTAAGAGAAAATTGTTTCATATGTAGGTGTAGATTTGGTGTGACTATGGGAGGAGGTGAATTCATGATCCTCTTATGTAGCCACTTTGAACGTTTAATGTAGAACTATTTCTCCCTTCAACTGTCTCAGTTTTTGCTTTGAAATATAGTCAGCTCTGTATCTGCAGGTTTCATATCCACAGGTTCTGCATCCATGGATTTTGGTATTTGTGGTGAGTCAAGGAACCAGTACCCTAAGATACTGAAGGAAAACTGTATTTTGATATCTGTCATTAGGTTTGTAAATGTTTATAATTTTTATGTCTTGCTGTATTGAACCTTTCATTAATATATATATATATATTTTTTTTTTTTTCTCTGTCTCTTATAACCTCTTTTGACTTAAAGTCTATTTTGTTTGATATTAGTATCCCCAGTCCTGCTCTCTTTCGGTTCCTTTTTGCATGGAGTATCTTTTTCCATCCTTTCACTTTTAGTCTTTTTATCTAAAGTGATTCTCTTATAGACAGCATATGGTTGAAGCCTGTGGTTTTATCAGTTCTTCCAAACTCAGTCTTTTGTTTGGAGGATTTAACCTCTTTACATTTAAATAAGTACTTATAAGGAGAGATTTATTTCTGTCATTTTGCTCTTTGTTTTTTTTGTGTGTGCCCTTAAGCTCTTGTGTCCCTCATTTCCTGCATTTCTGTCTTTTGAGAAGTGCTTAAATTTCTTTCTCATTTGCTTTGATATATATTCTTTAGCTATTTTCTTTGTGGTTATCAGAGGGATTATAAATAATATGCTAAGGTTACAACACTCTTAATTTGAATTTATACCCACATTTCAATAACATACAAAAATTCTGCCTGTTTACAGCTCCATCCCCATTGTTTTTGTTTTTTGATGTCACAGAATTACATCCTTATACTTTTGTGACCCCTGAACATAAACTAATAATTCTGTTAAATGCATTCATCTCTTAAATTTTGTAGAAAACGTGATTTGGAGTTACAGATGAAAGTTATACTCATAGTACCTTTAGACTAATTTTTTAAAATGTTAAATCATGTAGGAAAAGAAGTTCAGTTACAAGCCATTGTTACAATACTAGTAGATTTTATAGGCTCATATACTAATTTTATTGAGATCTTTATTTCTCCACATGGCTTCATGTTACTGTCTAGTGTACTTTTATTTTACTTTACAGGACTGCCTTGAGCATTTCTTGGAGGTCATGTCTAGTGGTAACAAACTTCCTCAGCTTTTGTTTATTTGAAAATGTGTTGATTTCTTCCTCACTTTTTTTTTTTTAATATTTATTTATTTGGCTGCACTAGGTCTTAGTTGTGGAACACAGGATCTTTAGTTGCAGCATGTGAACTCTTATTTGCAGCGCGTGGGATCTAGTTCCCTGACCAGGAATCAAACCCAGGCCCCCTGCATTGGGAGCTCGGAGTCTTAGCCATTGGACCACCAGGGAAGTCCCACTTCCTCACTTTTGAAAGAAAATTTTGCCAGAAGGATTGTTGGTTGATGGTTTTCTTCTTTTAGCACTTGGAATATATTGGCCCGCTGTTTTCTGGCCTCCAAAACTTCTGATGAGAAATCTGCTCATATATTATTGAGGATCCATTGTATGTGATGATTTGCTTTTCTCTTGCTGCTTTCAAAATCTCTCTTTACCCTTGGTTTTTGAAAATTTGATTATGTCTCATTATGACCCTCTTTGAGTTCATCTTGTTTAGAGTCAGTTGAGCTTCTTGAATGTTAGCATTCATGTCTCATCAAGTTTGGGACACTTTTTACCATTCTTTCTTTCTTTTTTTTTTTTTTTTAATTTTTGGCTGCATTGAGTCTTTGGTGCTACATGCAGGCTTTCTCTAGTTGTGGCGAGCGGGAGCTACTCTTCGTTGCAGTGCGCGGGCTTCTTATTGCAGTGGCTTCTCTTGTTGCGGAGCATGGGCTCTAGGTGCGCAGGCTTCAGTAGTTGTGGCATGCGGGCTCAGTATTTGTGGCTCGTAGGCTCTAGAGTGCAGGCTCAGTAGTTGTGGCGTGTGGGCTTAGTTGCTCCGCAGCATGTAGGATCCTCCCGGACCAGGGCTCAAACCTGTGTCCCCTGCATTGGCAGGTGAATTCTTAACCACTGCGCCCCCCAGGGAAGCCCTTTACCATTATTTCTTCAAATAGTCTCTCTTCCCCTTTTCCTCTTGCTTTTCCTACTGGTACTCCCACAATGCATACGCTGGTCCTTGTGGTTGTGTCCCACTGGTCCCTTAGGCTCTGTTTGCTTTTCTTCAGTGTTTTTTCTTTCTGTTCCTCAGTCTCCGTTTCCAATGTCTTATCTTCAAGTTCACTGATTCGTTATTCTGTCTGCTCAAATCTGCCTTTGCATTCCTCTGGTGAATTTTTCATTTTAGTTATTGTACTTTTCAGGTCCAGAATTTCTTTTTGGTTTTCTTTCTTTATACTGATGTTTCCATTTTGTTCACACATCGTCTTCTTAACTTTCTCCACATCTTCCTTTATTTCTTTGAGCATCTTTAAGACTTCTGTTTTAAAGTCTTTGTCTGATATATCTGCCATTAAGTCTTTTTCAGGGACAGATTCTTTTGAATATTTTTTTTTCTTTGAATGGGCCATGCTTTTCTGTTTTTTGTATGCCTTTTGATATTTTGTTGAACACTGGACATTTTAATTTAATAATGTGGTAACTCTGGAAATCAGATTCTCCCCCCTTTTCCCCAGTGTTTACACTTTTTTGTTATTGTTTTAGGTTGTTTTGTTGTTGTTGTTGTTGTTGTTGTTGTAGGCTGTCTGTGTGCTGAGGATCAGCCTGAAGTGTAAACTTAATGTCTAATTATGTCTTTTCTGAGCTTTTACTTGGGTATGTGCAATCATTTTCTAATTTTCCCCACATATTTAGTTTGATTTTTCATGTCCTAGTCTTTAATGTCTGACTCCTGAAAAGGAAAAGGCAAAAATGACGGTGGGAAACAAAAAGCAACAGCTCTTTAAATATCCTTAATGCTACCTCAGCCAGAGGGTAGGGGCTTGCAGCAGTGACTACCCTCCTCTTTGTCTGCATCTCTGTGATCAGCAGCCGCAATCAGCAACTGGAGCACAGATACTCAATATTTGGGGGACAGAGTCCTTTTTGCCCACTCTTGCTCCCCTAAGCTGTGTGCAGGTGGCTTCAAGAACATGTGCACAGCTGCCTGCCATGTTGTTGGAGGGGGCATGGGTAGCTACTACTGTGCTAAGAGCTGAAATTGCCCACGATTTACTGTAATGTACGTTTAAGCCTTCTCCATGAAGTTGCAAGCCTTCAGCAGTCTCCAGAGTTCCAAAAAAGTTATATCAGACAGATTCTGCCACTGCAATTGCTTCCTAGTTGGGGAGATAGGTTCCTGGTGCTTCCTACTCTGCCATCTTCATAGAATCCTAGATCACTGAGTTTTAAACTCAAGTCTTGTGTAGATTTGCTTTAAAAGAAAAAAATCTTCTTGTGAACATCTAATTTTGGTCAAAAAAATATATGCTACTAAGACAAATTTGCAAATAATAAATAAAACTATAAAACCATAAAACCCATATCCCCAATTCATTCAAAATAGCATCATTAATTGTAATGGACCAATGATGTTTTGCTCAAAGTAAGTTACTGCTATGAATGAGAATATGCAGGTTATCTTTTTATTTTGTGGTAATATATACATAACATAAAACTTACCATTTTAACCCTTTTAGAGTATATAGTTTAGTTCACATTGTTGTGCAACCATCACATCATTATCCATCTCTAAAATAATTTCATTGTCCCACAGAGAAACTTTGTACCCAGTAAACAATAACTCCCCATTTTTCCCTTTCTCAGCCACAAGTTCTTTCTTGAGTTCTGCATATCTATCCTTTAATGTGATTACTTAGTTCTCTTATCAGTTTGCTCTGTTGGAAATACCTTGAAATTTTCATCCGTAGTTTACTGTGTCATTGTTTAATATTCACTTGGAAGGAACTCATTTATATGAAGATTACCTCTGTTCTTTTTTTCATTAGCTTTATCTATTTAATTTTCAAAACACAAATACAAAAGAGCATGTTGTAGTCTCTCAGATGACATAGAATATACTTATAGTGATATTTTAAATTAGCATTAAAACAAAGTTTAAAAAGTTTCTACAGGCTTTATACAAGTTTTGAATTACCAGTGTGAAGATATAGTTAGGTTATTCTTTATAGACATGGTATATGGTCATAAGAACATAGGCTAATGTAGTGGAATTAGAAATAGAAAAGGAGGGATAGCTATGTGGGGGAGCAGAAAAGATGACCTTAGATCCAGATGTGAGAGGAGTAATAGAGCAAGGGTGACCCTCAAGAAATGGAACCTGCTATATCAGGGGACAGATTTTATCATTAACAAGAGTAGGGAAATTTGAAGGAAAAACTAATTTGAAGAAGAAAACATTTGATGCTTTATCAAGTTAAATCTACCTTGCAGGAAGAAGAGAGATGATTAAAGGTGTGTTTTAGGAGTTACTGGCATAAAAGAGCTAAGATTAATCATCAAATATTCTTCTGGAATGAGAGAATGCATATTCAGAAGAGCAGAGGCAAGAGTGTTAGGGTTTTCTTCTAACACCGGAGACAAAAGGCAGGGACAGTGGAAGACCCAAGATGTAAAATGAGAATCAGGATAATCATACCCCAGAAGGAAAGGAAAGCATGTTTAAGATAGTGGGAGTCAGCAGTGTAGAATGTGGCTGATAGCATGATGGCAAGAAAGGATTACAAAAAATAAAATATCATTTATTGTGATTATTTGCTGAAATTTTACTTTTTTCAAGGAAAACAGAGCTATATGTTTTCAGTGCAGAATATCTGATTACAGTGTTGTTTAGAGATTATGCTATTCGTTATTCGTTTGGAATTTTTGCCTCTATTCTCTTCAATTTTGCAAGAATCTCTTTCTTAGTATAAAATGCTCTGTGATACTTCACTTGTTTTAGAAGTTGAAGGTAGCTGATTTATTTTGTTTTTAGGTTCATCATATCTTTTAAAATAGTTTGAGGTGTCTTGGGATATCAGACATTTAGGTTGGAACACTTTAAATATTCCAGCCTAAACAGACATTTTAATTTTACAAAGTACTCCTGTTATAATTTATTTTATAGCTGTTTCTAATATGTAGAAAAATGGTATTATAACTTGGTTAGGTTTGTTTTATATTGAGATTAATGATTGCAGTGTTAGTAGCCACATTGGTTTTAAGAAAAATCTTACTAGTTTTAATGGGAAGAGAGTAAGAAGGATAAAATGGGAATGGTTTGAAGAAATTTATAGATATTAGTTGAAACTCTTGTTAGTGGTTTCTTAATTGAAGTAATTATTTGTGACATTTGCTTTTTAGAAAATCATTTCGAGAAATATACCAAGCAGATTCTGAAGGATGGGAATTGTCAAAAGATCTGAGAAGTCATCTTGGACATTTAGAATCAGAACTTCAGTTTCTAAGTACGCTTACTGGCATCAGTATAAGACATTACTCCAAGAAGACAGAGGACCTAACGAGCACTGAGATGACAGAAAAGAGTAAGCATTAGTTTTTTTCTTTTTTCTTTTTATTTTTTTTGGCTGCGCTGTGTGGCTTGTGGGATCTTAGTTTCCCGACCAGAGATTGAACCTGGGCCCACGGCAGTGAAAGTGCTGAGTCTTAACCACTATGCATCCAGGGAATTTCCAGAGTAAGCATTAATTTTAATCTAGAAGTGGTATTGAAGTTTACCTTATTATACATAGGAAATTGGTTGTCTTATCATTGAATTAAAATTCTGCAAGATAACGATTTGAATGTGTGGTTGTGGTAAACTTGTTTTGTCAAGTGTCTATTCAATATCACAGTGTGTGTAATACTCTTAAAAGCTGCCTGAGGTAGATATTAAAGAAGACACAGTCTGTCATTAAGTAACTTAATAGTCAAGTAACAGCCATAAGCAATTTTAAGAACAGTAGCAGCATTAATTTGTAAATCTTAGCTGTTGTTCACTACTGACATGAGAGCGGTGTCATCTGTGGTGCTCTGCTGCTAATGAACATGGCCTTGTGGCCAAGATAAATATTTCAAGAGCTGGACCATTTGGCAGAGGAGGGTTTCTGGTCCCAATGACTTACGTTTTATTACCAAGGATCTGTGATGCACTAACAAGTAAGGGGAAGCTAATTCAGCTGTGCGATTGGATGTTGGGAACTTGGTTTAGAAGAAGGAATCACTTTAGGAAATGCTTCCTGATTTTTCCACCAAAATTACCCTCATGACCAGGGAGAGGAAGAGTGACCCTCAGAAGGTGGTGGGCAGCTCACCTCAGTGAAACTTTGAATTACATGTAGAAATGAAATTTAGACACTTCAAGTACTTGAAAGGAATAGATGGAATACAGAGAATATGGAGAGTGAGATTTTACTGTACAAAAGTCTCAGTCTTTCTATTTTGTGCCCCAGGTTTACCCCATCTGTAGAGGTACTCGGTGGTGCCCATTCAGAATGCCTTTGAATGGGCTTGATTCTGAGCTTTCCCCATTGCTGGCTTAGGTTTTAATTTTCCTGGATCTGCCAGGTTAGTTCCACTTTTTCGTGTAATATCTAGCTTATCCATCTGATTTTCAGCTTCTAAAATTAGGTTACTCTCATCTTTTTCTCTTTATCCTTGTAAAATTGTGCCCTTCTGGGGGAAGGGGCAACATAGGGGTAGATTAAGAGGTACAGACCATTAGATATAAAACAAGCTACGAGGATATATTATACAACATGGGGAATATAGCCAATATTTTATAATAACTGTAAATGGAGTATAACCTTTAAAAACTGTGAATCACTATATTGTCCACGTGTAATGTATATGTACTGTACAGCAACTATACTTCAGTTTTAAAAAAAAAGAGAATCGTGGGGAATTCCCTGGTGGCACAGTGGTTAAGAATCTGCTTGCCAATGCATGGGACACAGGTTCGAGCCCTGGTCCCGGAAGATCCCACATGCCGCGGAGCAGCTAAGTCCATGTGCCACAACTACTGAGCCTGTGCTCTAGAGCCCGCGAGCCACAGCTACTGAGCCCGCGTGCCACAACTACTGAAGCCCACTCGCCTAGAGCCCGCATGCCTCAACTACTGAGCCCATGTGCCGCAACTACTGAAGCCCGCGCGTTCTAGCGCTCACGTGCCGCGACTGCTGAGCCTGCGTGCTGCAACTACTGGAGCCTGCATGCCTTGAGCCCATGATCTGCAACAAGAGAAGCCACCACAATGAGAAGCCCTCGCACTGCAACGAAGAGTAGCCCCCACTCACCACAACTGGAGAAAGCCCATGCGCAGCAACGAAGACCCAACGCAGCCAAAAATAAATAAAATTAAAAAAAAAAGAAGCTCTACCTATTTCCTTAAAAAAATAAATAAAAATAAAAATAAAAAAAAAGAGAATTGTGCCCATTTAAAAATACCTTCATTAGCAAAAGTAGATGGTAATAAAGTCAGAATAATGGTTATCTCTTGCTGGGGACATAGTGTATAGCCTGGAAAGGGCATGAGGGAACGTTATGGGGTACTTTAAACTTTCTGTATCTTGATCTTAGTGGTGGTTACATGGGAAACACTTGTAAATATATATATATATATATATATATATATATATATCATGCTGTATACTTAAGAATAGGGCATTTTATGCATTTGAGTGTATTCATGTTATACCTAAAAAAAATACTTTTGCTGTCATTTTAGTAAAGTTTTGAGAGTTAACTGAGGTAAATACATGGATTTAATTTATTGTCTAACTAGAACCAGATAATGTTGAAAAAATGAAAGATATCTAACAGTTATCATGATTCAAATTTGTCTAGGGTCATACTAGCATATTTCTGTTTCTTACCTTAATCTTTGGTATAATCGATAACTAGAAAGTACAAGTTGTCTTTAATCTTATTTTGCAAAGGCGATCAATTTGGTGTACATTCTTCCAGGTATTTTCAATGCAAATACACTCTCATACATACACCCACGTATATTATAGGTATCCACACAAAATTAAATAATAGATATTTAAAGGAAATTGTTTTTTGCAAACAAAAATATTTATTTTTCTGATTTACAGGTGTAAAGAAAGTTCTGCAGAGACACAGATTATCAGGAGATTGCCACATGATTACGTTTCAGCTTGAATTTCAGCTTCTGGAAATCCAGGTAAATTAAGAATACATTGTGATAGATAACACAGATTCTGCTGCTATGAAATAAAAACTCCCACACCCCAGTCTTCAGCAGTGGCTGAGTTGAGGAGACGTTCTTGAGCTAGGGCCCCCTTGTAGCACATTTGTGCAAAGTGGTACCATTAAAAAAATTTTTAAGTATGAATACCCCAGCAACTGCATACAGTAGGATTGTTGCTGAGAGCATAGTGCTTTATTGGAGGGCAGGTAGTAAGATGTTCCTGGGCTTCCAGTGCAAGCCCTGAGGTCATGGGAACAGTCTTGGATGCCCTCAGTCGTCAGCTGATATCTCAGTCATCTATTATCTATTATCTATTGCTGCTTAACATTTTCTCCCAAATTTAACAGCTTAAACCAATAAAACACATTTATTATCTCGCAATTTTCTGTGTGTCAGGTATTTGGGAGCAGCACAGTTGGTGTTCTTGCTCAGGGCCTCTCCTAATAGTTGTGGCCATGTGGGATCACTACAATCTGAAGACTGCTCAGGGCTGGAGGGTTAGACTTCAAGGTGGTTCACGGTTATGCCAGCAAGTTATACAGGACTGCTGAGACACAACATGGGAGGAAGATACTCTTGGTTAGGATTTTCACATAAAATCAGAAAGCAGACAGAATATTAACATGCAGCCCCTGGCCAGGATAGGGCAGAACAAGACTCAGACATCTTCAAAGTCTGGCTCCAAGAAGAATGGGATCCAGGCATAATTTTGAGAAATGATCAATCCTGGGCACATGCTTTGATAGCAAAAGGCAATTTCAACCCGTTGGTTTTATGAGTTTGGGCCTACAGGGAGTATGTGTAGAGGAGAGGAACAGGGAAGGGCAGGCACGCTGCCTTGGCCTCAGTTCATCAGATAACTAAAGTGGATGTAGACCAGTTGTCACAACCAAGTCATATGGATCTGCTGCTTGCTTGCATTCGCAGTCATGTGCCAGGGTTCCTCATGCTTATCCTCAGCCACAGAAACATCCTCAAGTTGTCCCTTTTTGTATGCAACAGGAGTTGATGTCACATATCAAAAACTGCCCCCAACTAGTCAGGAGTAATTGGGTCCAGGTATCTGGGCTAGAGGTTTTGCTTCTTGAGTACTCTTTGCAGTCTATGTCCCTGGTTGTCACCACAGACCCTGGCAGGCTGAGAACTGACTGAGGGATATCTAGGCCTCTCATCTGATGGCAGAGTTTCCAGCTTGCTCCCACCTCAGAGTATCCCCTTTTAGTCTGTCAAAGTGACCAAGAACATCCACAGTGTGGCATTGCCAAAGCCGGTTGAGTAGGATGTCATGGACATGGGTGATGAGTGTCCCTAGGGAAGGTAAACTGTTCCCAGGTTGGCACCAGTCCTTGGAGCCATGCAGAGTCACCAAGATGATATTGTAGTTCTGTATGACCTCAAAAATCATCTGCTGAAGACTAAAACAGAATATGGACCCAAATGGGTTGATCTCGTTTAGGATGAAAAGCCCATGCCAGGACTCCAGACTCTCCTTTATGTGGCCCAGGAATTCCTGGATGTTGTCTCATTGCATAAGGATGCATAGTTGGACAACTGCCTTTTCTTTCTTTATGCCTAATGTGATCCTAAGCTCAGAGTGGTGAGATACCAAATGCTTACCTGCATTCTGGCCTCCATTAATGTCCAGGCCTATAATCTGTCGGGTTGGCAGAGTCAGACGTCTGAGGTCTAGTTCCATGTCTGAGAACATCTGCACTATCAGTGTATACATTGTCCAGGAAACTGCTCAGGGGCATCCTAGTAGCCTTGGGGTCCTACAGGCTTTTTCTGCTGTTGGCATTCACCTTTTTTATAGTCACTCCCTGACTTATCTGGAGAGAAGCTAGACTGCTAGCAAAATTAGACTTATCCTTGGGAGGCTGTCCACAAGTCCAACTGAAAAAAGAAAGACCATCTGAAGTTGAGGTGAACGAGCTGCTCAGTGGAGCTATACATTCCAGGATAGGCTGTGGCCAAAGATTGATTAGTGTGCTCATTAGTGGGGCTTTGGCCTGAGAGATAAAATAGACTGGAATATTTTAATTTCATTTTGTTGAAGTTCCATACTGTGGTCACCTTAAGCCTCTGAAGAAAAGCATCAAGTGGTAATTTGATCACATCATGAGTTAGATCAAGGATGAGGTTTCAGTTTGGGGGCATTTTTTAGAATGTAATGTGCTTCTGAAGAATGGCTATTACCTGACCAGAGGCATTCCCAGCATGAACTGGCACTGGGCCCCTGCAGCTCCCACAGTAGCTTAGCTTGATGGTCCTGGGTGGCCACCATGAAGCCACATAGACAGGACCAGAGCCGTGTGGGCCCTACCATACAGGACGTGCTACCCCTGCTATAGTGGCTATGCTTCCTATCTCCTACCAGGCAGTAATGGCACCAGCCCAGACCTCACCTTTTAAGCTAGTATTCTGATCCTCATACCACCAAAGCATGATTGAAAATTTTGTAACCATTTAGTATTGGCCTAAAGTCATACTGTTAGCTCACATGCTGAATGAATTAGAATTAGTTGAGCTGCACATAACAGAAAACTTAAAAATAAGGAAGGTTCAAAGTACTAGAAGTTTATTTCTCTATTGCTTAAACAAAATTGCAGGATATGTTTTCAAGGGCTAGTATGGTGGTTTCATGATCATCAGACTCTGCCATCACCCATGTGACTTCCAAATCATGGTGCAATTATCACTTTAGCATTTCAGACATCGAAAAAGGGCTGGGCAAACCAGGGCTCATCTTTTCCATTGAAGGACACTTCTCAGAAGTTGTAACACCCATCATTTTCACCTACGTTCCACTGGCCATTAAATTAGTGCAAGGGAGGCTGGGAATTTAGTCTTCATTATGCATGGCCATGTAGCCAGTGAAAAAATTGGAGCAAGAATGAAGTACAAATATTGGGGACTACCAGCAGTTTCTGTCCTACGTGCTTTAGGGGATGCAGGGAAAAAAAAGTCTAAGGAGAGGAACAATTTATATTCTTTGAAAGACATAGAACACAGTAATTGCTGAATCTCTAAAGGGACATAAGTTGTCATTATATACATTTCGAAGTATGTAGGTGCTTTTCAACTGCTTGGTTTTACCTAATTTGCTACAAAAAGAGCATGCTGTCCCAGGCTATGTTAAGAACACTCCCTTTCTCTCTGCACCTTTCCAGTTTTATGATTTTTTTTATTTATTGGTAAACCCTCAGATGTTCTAGACCTACTTGGGTAAGTATATTTTTAGAACTATATCTCTAGTGGAATTGCCAGCTTAAATGAGATTTACATGTAAATTCTGATTGATAGTACCAAACTGCCTTCTAAAATAATTTTACCATTTTACGTATTGAGCAGATTTTTATAGTTGAGACTGATAGAAAAAAAGCAGTCGTAAATAAATAGCAACCTTCTGTGTTCTAAAACACTTTTTAAAACAAAATTTCCACTAGAGGGAGATGTTTAACTATCAGAAAATTAAAAAGTAACCTAAACAATGAAATTATCTTACTTATAGAATACTGTTATAATAAAATCATGGTAGTACAATGTTAGAAACCAAAGTGACCTAAAATCATATTAATAGAATGCTGGCACCAAAAGTGACCTTATAGATTATCTAGGTCAACCCTCTTATAGGGAAATACACCCAGAATGTTTGAATGATTACCCATGTTGGCACAGCTGTTATTGTCAGATGCAGTTGGAGCATACAACTCTTTTCCCCAGATTTACTCTCTGGTGTTGTTAGTGCTGTTGTATTGTTTGTGAGGAGTTACAAGAACGTGAGAATTAACATGTGTCAGCATTCATAGTCCATGCAGCATAATAAGTCAAATGGGTGGCAGTTTCTGGGGGAAGTGACAGTTAAGTATGTTTTCATAACTACTCTCCCTGAAATGCAATGAAATGAAAAAAAAGATTCAAAAATAGGGAAAATTTTAAATTAAAAAGAATATTTGGTCCTGGCACAACTTCAACTACTGGGAGCTATAAAAAATAAAATTGGCAGCTTGGATAATCACAAAGGTTTGAGAGACAACCAAGAACTAGGGCAGGGTTGAACAGTAAGGTTCATCTCCTACACAAGGCCAGCTTTCAAGACTGGAGAGGTGACTGTTTCATCTAATGCATAGAAACCAACATAGATAATCAAGTAAAATGAAGAAACAGGAATATGTTCAAAACAAGAAAGAACAAGATAAAACCTCAGGAAAAATCCTTAACGAAACAGAGATAAGTAATTTACCTGATAAAGAGTTCAAAGTAATGGTTATAAAGGTGCTAGCCAAACTCAGGAGAAGAATGGATGAAAACATGAACTTCAACAAAGATATGGAAAATATAAGAAAGTTCCAAACAGAAGTCCCCAAGCTAAAGAGTATAGTAACTGAACTGAAAAATACATCAGAGATTTTAACAGCAGACAACATGAGACAGAAGAAGAGATCAGTGAACTCAAAGACAGGGCACAGGAGCTCACCAAATCAAAGCAGCAAAAACGAAAAAGAATGAAAAAAAAGTGAAGATAGCTTAAGGGATTTATGGGACAACATGAAGTGTGATAACATTCACATTATAAGGAGTCTCAGAAGGAGAAGAGAAAGGGTCTGAAAACATATTTGAAGAAATAATGGTGGAAAACTTCCCTAAACTGTAAAAACAGTTCGCCAGATCCAGGAACCCCCGAGAGTTCCAAATAATAGGAACCGCAAAAACCCCACACCGACACATTAAAATTAAAATACCAAAATTTGAAAACAAGGAGAGACTCTTAAAAGCAGCAAGAGAAAAACAATTGTTATGTACAAGGGAACACCCTAAAGACCTTAAGCAGATTTTTCAGCGGAAACTTTGCAGGTCAGATGAGAGTGGCATATGTATTCAAAGTGCTGAAAGAAAAAAATTTCCAACCAAGAATTATCAACCTGGCAAAGTTATCATTCAGAATCGAAGAAGAGGTAAAAGAATTTTGCAGATAAGCAAAAGCTAAAGGAGTTCATCACCACTAAACCAACCTTAAAAGAAATGTTAAAGGGATTTCTTTAAGCTGAAAAGAAATGGCACTAATTAGTAACAGGAAAACGTGAAAGTATAAATCTCACTGGTAAATGTAAATATGTAGTATAGGTAGTGAATTCATCACTTATAAAGCTAATACAAAGGTTAAAAGACAAAAATAGTAAAAACAACTAACTACAATAATTATTTAAGGGATATACATGATAAAAATATGTAAAATGTAAAATCAAGAACATAAAACGTTGAGGGGGAGAGTAAACATGTAGAGCTTTGGAATGTGTTTAAGTTGTTATCAACTTAAAAGAGACTGTTATAAATGTAAGTTGTTATTTGTAAGCCTCATGGTAACCATAAAGCTGAAACCTATAGTAGATACACAAAAGGTAATGAGAAAGGAATATTAGCATACTACTAAAGAAGGTCATTTAACCACAAAGGAAGAAAGCAAGAGAAGAACAGAGAAACTACAAAACACTAGAAAACAATGAACAGAGTGACATTAAGTACATATCTATCAATAATTACTTTAAATGTAAATGGACTAAATTCTCCAATCAAAGGAAATAGAGTAGATGAACAAATAAAAAACAAGACCCCTCTGTACGCTGCCTACAAGAGACTCACTTCAGGGCTTCCCTGGTGGCGCAGTGGTTAAGAATCCACCTGCCAATGCAGGGACACGGGTTCGAGCCCTGGTCCGGGAAGATCCCACATGCCGCGGAGCAACTAAGCCCGTGCGCCACAACTACTGAGCCTGTGCTCTAGAGCCCGTGAGCCACAACTACTGAGCCCGTGTGCCACAACTACTGAAGCCCATTCAGCTAGGGCCTGTGCTCTGCAACAAGAGAAGCCACCGCAATGAGAAGCCCATGCACTGCAACGAAGAGTAGCCCCCGCTCGCCGCAACTAGAGAAAAGCCCTCGTGCAGCAATGACGGCCCAACACAGCCAAAAATAAATAAATAAATAAAATTAAAAAAAAAAAAAATGAGAGACTCACTTCAGGTGTAAGGACACACACAGACTGAAAGTGAAGGGGTGGAAAAATATATTCCATGCAAATGAAAACCAGAAGAAATCTGTGGTAGCTATACTTATATCAGACAAAATAGACTTTTAAAAAAAGTCTATAATAAGGGACAGGAGGGCACTACATCATGCTAAAGGGGTCAATTCAATAAGAGGATATAACATTTATAAATATTTATGCACCCAGCAGAGGAGCACCTACATATACAAAGCAAATATTGACAGACCTAAAGGAGAAACAGACAGCAATATAATAATAATTGGGGACCTTAAATTGATCACACATTAATGGATAGATCAGGGAGAAAATCAATAAGGAAACATTGACCTTAAAGAACACGTTAGACCAGGTTGACTTAACAGAATTATATAGAACATTCCTTCCAAAAGCAACACCATACACATTCTTTTCAGATATATATGGAACATTCTCCAGGATAGAACATATATTCTTAACTTATATGTTATAAGTCTTAAATATAAGAAAGTTGAAATGATGTCAAGCATCTTTTCCAACCACAGTGGTATGGCTAGAAATCAATTACAAGAAGAATGCTGGAAATTTCACAAATATGTGGAGATTAAAAACATGCTACTGAACAACCAATGGGTCAAAAAAGAAATGGAAGCAAAATAAAGAAATACCTTGAGACTAATGAAAATGGAAATACAACATACCAAAACTTATGGGCTGCAGTAAAAGCAGTTCTGAAAGGGAAGACCATAGCAATATATGCCCATCTGAAGAAACAAGAAAAATCTCAAACAACCTAACTTCATACCTCAAGGAACTGAGGTATAAAGATAAAGAAGAACAAATGAAGCCCAGAGTTACCAGAAGGAAGGGAATAACATAGATCAGAGGGAATTCCCTGGTGTCCCAGTGGTTGGGACTCTGTGCTATCACTGCCAAGGGCCTGGGTTTGATCCCTGGTGGGGGAACTAAGATCCTGCAAGCCACTTGGTGGGGCCAAAAACAAACAAATAAACAAGGCAAACAAAAAACCTATGAACATAGATCAGAACAGAAACAAATGAAATAGAGACTAAAAAGACTTTAGAAAACATCAGTGAAATTAAGAGCAGATTCTTTGAAAGGATAATCAAAATTGATAAATCTTTAGCTAGACTCACCAAGAAAAAAAAAACTCAGATAAAATCAGAAATGAAAGGTGAGTCATTACAACTGCTACCACAGGAATACCAAGGATCATAAAAGACTACTGTGAACAATTATGCACCAACAAATGGATAAACTCCTAAAAACAACCTTCTAAGACTGAATCAGGAAAAAATAGAAAATCTGAACAGACCAGTTACTAATAGGGAGATTGAATCACTAATTTAAAACCTCCCAACTAACTAAAATCCAGGACCAGATGGCTTCACTGATGACTGCTACCAAACATTTAAAGAGGAATTAATACCAGTGCTTCTCAAACTCTTCCAAAAAGAGGAGGAACACTTCTGAACTTACTTTACAAGGCCAGCTTACCCTGATACCCCAAACAGACAAGGGCACAGAAAAGAAAATTATAAGCCAATATTCCTGGTGAACATAGATGTAAAAATCTTCAACAAAATATTAGCAAACTAAATTCAGCAATACATTAGAAGGATCATTCACAATGATCAAGTGGAACTTATTCCAGGGATGCAAGGATGGTTCAACATTTGCAAATCAATTGATGTGCTACACCACATTAACAAAAAAGGATAAACAATCATATGATTATCTCAATAAATGCAGAAAAAGCATTTGATAAAATTCAGCAACCATTTATGGTAATAACCTCAACAAAGTGGGTATAGAAAAGCTTTTGCACAGAAAAGGAAACCATAAACAAGATGAAAAGACAACCCTCAGAATGGGAGAAAATATTTGCAACCAAAGCAACTGACAAAGGACTAATCTCCAAAGTATACAAGCACCTCATGTAGCTCAATATCAGAAAAGCAAACAACCCAATCCAAAAATGGGCAGAAGACCTAAATAGACATTTCTCCAAAGAAGATATACAGATTGCCAACAAACACATGAAAGGTTGCTCAACATCACTGATTATTAGAGAAATGCAAATCAAAACTACAATGAGGTATCACCTCACACCGGTCAGAATGGCCATCATCAAAAAATCTACAAACAATAAATGCTGGAGAGGGTGTGGAGAAAAGGGAACCCTCTTGCACTGTTGGTTGGAATGTAAATTGATACAACCACTATGGAGGACAGTATGGAGGTTCCTTAAAAAACTAAAAATAGAACTACTATATGACCCAGCAATCCCACTACTGGGTATATACCCTGAGAAAACCATAATTCCAAAAGAGACATGTACCACAATGTTCATTGCAGCACTATTTACAATAGCCAGGACATGGAAGCAACCTAAGTGTCCATCGACAGTTGAATGGAATATTACTCAGCCATAAAAAGAAACAAAATTGACTTACTTGTAGTGAGGTGGGTGGACCTAGAGTCTGTCATACAGAGTGAAGAAAGTCAGAAAGAGAAAAACAAATACCGTATGCTAACACATATATATGGAATCTAAAAAAAAAAAAAAAGGTTCTGACGAACCTAGGGGCAGAACAGGAATAAAGACTCAGACATAGAGAATGGACTTGAGGACATGGGGAGGGGGAAGGGTAAGCTGGGACGAAGTAAGAGAGTGGCCTTGACATATATACACTACCAAATGTAAAATAGATAGCTAGTGGGAAGCAGCTGCATAGCACAGGGAGATCAGCTTGATGCTTTGTGACCACCTAGAGGGGTAGGATAGGGAGGGTGGGAGGGAGACACAAGAGGGAGGGGATATGGGGATATATGTATATGTATAGCTGATTCACTTTGCTATACAGCAGGAACTGATACAACATTGTAAAGCAATTATACTCCAATAAAGATGTTAAAAAAATAAAAAATTAAAATAAATAAATAAAATAGATAGCTAGTGGGAAGCAGCCGCATAACACAGGGAGATCAGCTCCATGCTTTATGACCACCTAGGGGGGTTGGATAGGGAGGGTGGGAGGGAGGCGCAAGAGGGAGGAGATATGAGGATATATGTATACGTATAGCTGATCCACTTTGTTGTACAGCAGAAACTAACAACATTGTAAAGCAATTATACTCCAATAAAGATGTTAGAAAAAGATAAAGTTATTATTAAAATGTTAAAAAAAAGTGGGTATGGAGGGAATATACCTCAAAATAATAAAGGACATATATGATAAGCTCACAGCTAACTTCACACTCAATAGTAAAAAGCTGAAAGCTTTTCCTGTAAGATCTAGAATAAGACAAAGGATGCCCGTTCTTGCCGTGTTTATCCAACACAGTATTGGAAGTTTTAGCCAGATCAGTTAGATTAAAAAAAAGAAATAAAAGGCATCCAAATTGGAAAGAAAGAAGTCATACTGTCACTATTCATAGATGACATGTTATTATTTATAGAAAACCCTAAAGGCTCCACTAAAAAAAATAGAACCAAAAAAACTGTTAGAACAAATGAACTAATTCACTTAAGTTGCAGAATACAGAATCAATAAATCTGTTGCATATCTATACACTAATAATGAACTATCAGAGAAATTAAGAAAACAATTTCATTTACAATAGCATCAAAAAGAATAAAATACCTACAAATAAGTTTAACCAAGGAGGTGAAAGGGCTGTGCACTGAAAACTATAAAACATTGATGAAAGAAGTTTATAACACAAATAAGTAGAAAGATACTCCATGCTCATAGATAGGAAGAATTAATGTTGTTAAAATGTCCATACTGACAAAAGCTATCTGCAGATTCAGTGCAATCCCTACCAAAATTCCAACGATGTTTTTCACAGAAATAGAAGAAACTCTTAGAATTTGTTTGGAACCACAAAAGATCCCAAATAGCCAATGCAATCTTTTTTTTTTTTTTTTAATAAATGTATTTATTTATTTATTTATTTTTGGCTGCATTGGGTCTTCGTTGCTGCACGCGGGCTTTCTCTAGTTGCGGTGAGCGGGGGCTACTCTTTGTTGTGGTGTGCAGTCTTCTCATTGCAGTGGCTTCTCTTGTTGCAGAGCACGGGCTCTAGGCATGCGGGCTTCAGTAGTTTTGGCACATGGGCTTAGTTGCTCCACGGCATGTGGGACCTTCCTGGACCAGGGCTCAAACCCGTGTCCCCTGCATTGGCAGGCGGATTCTTAACCACTGTGCCACCAAGTACCTCCAAAGCAGTTTTGAGAAAGAATAAGCCTGGAGCCATTACACATCTTGAGTTCAAACTGTATTACAAAGCTATAGTGATCTAAACAATATTGTGTTGGCATAAAATGGATACATATGTCAATGGAACAGAATAGAGAACCCAAGAAATAAACCCATGCATATATGGTCAATTAATTTATGTCAAAACAGCCAAGATTATAGAAAGGGGAAAGGATAGTCTCTTCAATAAATGGTGTTGGGAAAACTGGATAGCCACATGCAAAAGGATGAAACTGGACCACTCTTACATCATACATTAAAACCTAACTCAAAATGGATTAAAGATTTGAATGTAAGACCTGAGACCATAAGACTCCTAGAAGAAAACATAGGTGGTAAGCTCCTTGACATCATTCTGGTGATGATTTTTTGGATTTGACACTAAAGGCAAAAATAAACAAGTAGAACTACATGAACCTAAAAAGTTTCTGCACAGCAAAGGAAACCATCAACAAAATTACAAGGCTGAATGGGAGAAAATATTTGCAAATCATGTCTGATAAGGTGTTAATATCCAAAACATGTAAAGAACTCATAAAACTCAATAGTGAAAAAAATATCTGATTAAAAATGGGCAGAGGATTTGATTAGACATTTTTCCAGAGAAGACAGAAGACCAGCAGGTACATGCAAAGGTGTTCAACATTACACTATTCATTGAGGAAATGTAAATCAAAACCACAATTAGATATAACCTCATACCTGTTAGAATGTGTAATGTAAAAAGTACAAGAAATAACAAGTGTTGGTGAGGATGTAGGGAAATGGAAATTCTTGTGCACTGTTGGTCGCAATGTAAATTGGTGCAGCCGCTATGGAAAACAATATGGAGGCTCCTCAGAAAGTTAAAAATATAGCTGTTACATGATCCAGCAATTCTTCTGGGTATTTTATTCAAAGGAAACAAAAACACTAACTCAAAAAAATACATGCACCCCCATGTTCATTGCAGCATTATTTACAATAACCGAGACATGGAAACAAATTTAGTGTCCATCGATGGACGAATGGATAAAGAAAATGTGGTCTGTATATAAAATGGAATATTATTCAGCCATAAAATGAATGAAATCTTGCCATTTGTGACAACATGGATGGACCTTGAGGGCATTATGCTAAGTGAACTTGGACAGAGAAAGACAAGTACTGTATGCTGTCACTTATATGTGGAATCTAGGAAACAGCATAAACAAAAAGAAGAGCAAGCTTATAGATGCAGAGGATAGATTGGTGGTTGCCAGGGGAGGGGGTTGGGGGAAATGGGTGACGGTGGTCAAAAGGTACAGACCTCCAGTTAGAAAATAAATTAGTCATGGGGATCTAATGTACAGTATGGCAACTATAGTTAATAATACTTTATTGCATTTTTGAAAGTTGCTAAGAAAGTAAATCTTCAAATCATCACAAAGAAACAATTTTTGTAATTATGTGTGGTGTTGAATATTGACTATATGATCAGTTCACAATATATACAAATATGTAATCATGATTTTGTACACCTGAAACTAATATAGTGTTATATGTCAATTATATCTCAAAACAAATTTTTTTAAAGAATACAATCCAAAAAAAAAAAGAATACAGTCCCATATCATAGGCTCCAAAGAAAATGTACCTGATGTGATGATATTCAAACCCAAATGAAAGAAAACACTGAAATCTGATGTAGGGTATTTTGTGAAGTTACAGGACCCTTTTCTCGAATGTCTCTACCCAAAACCCCTAAGTTGTAGAGAAGAATGAGAAATGTGGGCTTACATTGACTGTGGTAGAAAGGAATGTGCTGCTGAGGCTCATGCAGGGTCTTTGAGGTCAGGTTGTTTATAAGGTCCTTCCCTTGTTTGCCAGCTGGGGTGGGTTGACCTCGTTAGCAGTATGACTGACAAGGAGAGAGATGGAGAAAAAATATCTTTTTTTATTTTTATTTTTTATTTATCTATTATTTTTATTTTTGGCTGTGTTGGGTCTTCGTTTCTGTGCGAGGGCTGTCTCCAGTTGCGGCAAGTGGGGGCCACTCTTCATCGCGGTGCGCGGGCCTCTCACTATTGCGGCCTCTCTTGTTGCGGAGCACAGGCTCCAGACGCTCAGGCTCAGTAGTTGTGGCTCACAGGCCCAGTTGCTCCGCGGCATGTGAGATCTTCCCAGACCAGGGCTCGAACCCATGTCCCCTGCATTGGCAGGCAGATTCTCAACCACTGCGCCACCAGGGAAGCCCAAAAATATCTTGAAGAATTCACAACATACCAAAAATAAATGAATGAATGAATGAATAAAAAATGGAGGGGCCAGTAAATCATAGGCTTTATGATGACAGGATAGTTTGCCTATTCTAATGGGTATAAGGCCAAAATCCAAAACACTTACACATACTCAAACAAAAGACAAGGCATTCCTCTGAGATTTTTTTTCTTTTTCCCTTTTTTTTTGTTATAACAGCTCTATTGAGATATAGTTCACATACCATATAATTCATCCATTTAAAGTATACATTCAGCAGTTTTTAATTTATTCAGCTTTGTGCAACCATCACCACATCAATTTTAGAACTTTTTTATCACCTCAAAGAGAAACCCCATGCTCTTTATCACCCCTCATTTGCCCTTCTTCTGCCCAGACCTAACTTATCTATCTTCTATCTCTATGGATTTGCCTATTCTCGGCATTTCATAAAAGTGGAATCATATAATTTGTATGATTACAAATTTTTTGACTGGTTTCTTTCACTTAGCACAATGTTTTCAGGGTTCATTCATATTGTAGCATATATCATTACTTCATTCATTTAAAAATTTTTTTTGGCTGCGTCTTGAGGATCTGTCACATTTTGTTTATTCATTCGTCAGCTGAGAAACATTTCGCTTGTTTTCACCTTTTGGCTGTTATGGATAACATTTCTGAAGATATTCATGTATAAGTTTTTAAGTGAACGTATGTTTTCATTTTTCTTGTATAAATCTAGGTAGAGAATTACTGGGTCAGATGGAAGTACCAGATTATGATTAGTATGTTGAGCATCTTTTCATAAGCTTATTGGCCATTTGTATATCATCTTTGATGAAATGTCTGTTGAGATCCATTGCCCAGTTTTTAATTGGGTTATTTGTCTTTTTATTATTGAGTTGTAAGAATGTTCTGGAATTTGTTTTTGATGAGATATGGTGGTAGATGCCCACAAACAGTCTACTTTGACTACAGCTGCTCCTAACAATTCCCACTATATTCTTGAGCAGCTGAAAAAACTAAACAGTGATTATAAGCCATTAATATCCATTTCTCCAGCAGCTGAAAATACAGAAAGACAAGTCAGATATTACCCAGACAAATGGGAAACAGTCAAGCATTATCTGCTCACTCTATATCCTTAGGAAATAACAGAAATTGCTAGATCTACTCCTGTTAACAAAAAGGATCCACAGAGTACAGAACACAAAAATGGTACAGAATTTGTTAATCATCATTTAGAAACCTTACCATGAAAGGAATTAGAAAATGTAGATAAATTCTCTTTGAAATAATTAATCCAGGAAATAAAAGAACATGCTATATTATAACTGCAATCTCAAATGAAAGCATTCAAAGAAAATTGAATAAGAGGGAAAGAGAGCTGGGAGAAAGAAAGAAAGGAAGAATAAAATGATTATAGTGCTGAAAACTAAATTAGAAGTAGTTAGGAGTAGAATATGGAGGATAGGTTTGAGAAAAATCACCTACAAGTGCAATTGAAAAGAAGAAAAATCTGGAAGACAGACTATGAAGATTCATATGATTTTTCCAAAAACAAGAAAAAATGAAAGAGAAATTATAGGTAAATATATAATGGAAGAAAATTTACTAGAGTAAAGGAGAAAACCTGGATTTTGCAGATCAGAGTAGTTAACAGTTTATTTAACAATCCCCATTATTGAATATAGAGTTGTTTTTGGCTTTTTGTAATACGGAGCTGTTAGTCTTTGTCTTCATTCCGTATTTCTTTATGATATATTCTTAGAATTCAAATTGCTGAGACAGAGAATATAAACATTTTAAGGTTGCGTTGTCAAAACAGTGTTATAGGTAAAAGTGTCATCTCATTGTTTTAATTTACATTTATCTTATTACTTGTCAGAGCAAACATTTTTCTTCCATGTAACTTGTCTTTTGCCTCTGAGTTTTTAGTGCATGTTATGTGCCTTTTTCTTTTAAGTTTTCATATCTCCTTGTCACTTTTTTTTTAATAAGCAGATATTCATTTTTAATTAATTATTTATTTATTTATTTATTTTTGGCTGTGTTGGGTCTTCATTTCTGTGCGAGGGCTTTCTCCAGTTGCAGCAAGCGGGGGCCACTCTTCATTGTGGTGCACGGGCCTCTCACTATCGTGACCTCTCTTGTTGCGGAGCACAGGCTCCAGATGCACAGGCTCAGTAGTTGTGGCTCACGGGCCTAGTTGCTCCGCGGCATGTGGGATCTTCCCAGACCAGGGCTTGAACCCGTGTCCCCTGCATCGGCAGGCAGATTCTCAACCACTGCGCCACCAGGGAAGCCCTCCTTGTCATTTTTATAGTACATATTTTCCCGTTTATTTCTTTTCTTTTAGTTATAAAGTCATTTTATATCGATAGTTTGTGTTTTTATGTAATCATATTTGCTTTTTTGTTGTTATTGTTTGCTTAGAAAGTTCTTTCTCACTCAGTAATCAGTTACATGTCTATATTCCCTCCTAATACTTTATGGTTTCAGTGTTAACATTTAAGTAAGTAATTCACTTGGAGTTCATTTTGGTTTTTGGTATGGAGTGAGGATCTGATTTCACTCTTTTAAGAAGTAACCCATTTGCACAGCAAAGGAAACCATAAACAAAACAAAAAGACAACCCAGAGAATGGGAGAAAATATTTGCTAACGAAGCAACCGACAAGGGATTAATCTCCAAAATGTCCAAACAGCTCAAGCAGCTCAATATCAAAAAATAAACAACCCAATCAAAAAATGGCCAGAAGCTCTAAATAGACATTTCTCCAAAGAAGACATACAGATGGCCAAGAGGCACATGAAAAGATGCTCAACATCACTATTAGAGAAATACAAATCAAAACTATTTAGATATCACCTCACACCAGTCAGAATGGCAATCATCAAAAAATCTACAAACAATAAATGCTGGAGAGGGTGTGGAGAAAAGGGAAACCTCCTACACTGTTGGTGGGAATGTAAATTGGTACAACCATTATAGAGAACAGTATGGAGGTTTCTTAAAAAACTAAAAATAGAGCTACCATATGATCCAACAATCCCACTCCTGGTCATATATCTGGAGGAAACCATAATTCAAAAAGATATATGCACCCCAGTGTTCATTGTAGCACTATTTACAATAGCCAGGACATGGAAACAACCTAAATGTCCATCAACAGAGGAATGGATAAAGATGTGGTATGTATATACAATGGAATATTACTCAGCCATAAAAAAAAGAATGAAATAATGCCATTTGCAGCAACATGGATGGACCTAGAGATTGTCATACTAAGTGAAGTAAGTCAGACAGAGAAAGGTGAATATCATATGATATCATTTATATGTGAAATCTAAAAAAATGGTACAAATGAACTTATTTACAAAACAGAAATAGAGTCACAGAAGTAAAAAACAAACTTATGGTCACTGGGGGAAAAGGGGAGGGGAGAGATAAATTGGGAGATTGGGATTGACATATACAGACTACTATATATAAAATAGATAACTAATAAGGACATTTAGCACAGGGAACTCTACTCAATACTCTGTAACGACCTATATGGGAAAAGAATCTAAAAAAGAGTGCATATCTGTACATGTATAACTGATTCACTTTGCTGTACACGTGAAACTAACAGAACATTGTAAATCAACTACACTCCAATAAAAATTAAAAAAAAAAAGTAACCCATATTTGCAGTACTTTTTCTTGGTTACTTTTTCCTATTACTTGGTGACATTTCATTTTACATATTTTGAAAGTAGTTTTGTCTCTTTATTTTATTTAAAAGTTGACTGTGCTTTGATACAAAAAAGTTTTTTTGTCTCTGTTTTAGAATGAGGAGAGTTTATCTTCTGTTATTACTGACCTCAGCATAATAATGGAACCCACCGAATATTCAGAATTAAGTGAATTTGTGTCTAGGTAAGATATTTTCCTTTTTTTTTCTTAGGAATTTCTTTCAGTTTATAATTTTAAGTTTACCTGTTCTTTTTTCTTGATAAGTAAATATCAAAGTATCTCTGAAAGCATAACACCATTATTGTGGCTTATATTTAAGCCTATATTTTCTATGTCTCTCATTCACTCAATTAAAATTTATTGTACATTCACCATGTGCTAGGCATTAAAATAAAATGTAAGCAAAACCAGATATAATCCTTGATCCTCGTGGAATTTATAGCCTAGTAGCGAAGTCAGATTAAATAATTGCAGAAATAAATCTAAAATTATGGTTGTGGCAAATGCTGCAAATAAGCGTTGCACAGTACTGTTAAAGCATGTATCAGGAATTTGACTTTCAGGGAGAACATAGAATAATTTCCTGAAACTTGAGCTGATATCTGAAAAATGAGCAGGCATACACTAACAAAAGAGGTCCTAGATAGGATAGCTTATACATAGGCACTGTGCTAGGGGGGGAACAGGAGGCCAGAGTGTCTGGGAGAGGGCAAGAGCAGGGGAGTATGGTATAAGATGAGGTTAGGAACGTATGTAAGGTCCACACTATGGATTTTGGTATAAGGAGTTTGACCATAGTCCTAAGACCAATGTGAAGCTATTGAAAGATTTTAAGCAGAGCCTAAGGAAGACAGAAGTGTGACATCCTGGAAAGAATTATTTTTGATGTTGCAGGGAGAAGGGATTTAAGGGGTGCAAAATTGGATACAGGAGGGTCAGTGACTAGCCTATAAAACAGTTCAGGGAAACAGAAGTTTGTAGTTTGGACTAGAATAATGGTGGTTGAGATAGAGGGCTGAATGGATTTGGGGGATATTTAGGAAGCACAATTGAATAGGCATGGTGTTGGTTAAATAAGAGGAGTCAGGAGTCACTGACAGGTGCTAACTCCTTGGTGATGGTGATTGCATTTGTTGAGATGGGAAAAGTTGGAAGAAGACCATGTCAGATGAGTTGGTGACTTCAGTTTGGACATGTTGAACTTAAGTGCCTTTGAAACACTGAAGTAAAAATAAGAAGTAAGAAGCTAAGAAGAGGTGTAGGTAGGAGATATAAACAATGGGGTTATCTGCCAGTGGGTAAAGTTAAAACTTTGAGCAGGAATGAGATTGCCTATGGAGAGAATATAGAGTGAAAATAGGAAAAGGACTGCCACTGAAGCTTAAGGAATTCTAAAATGTCCTGCTGAATAGAATTAAAGGATCATGCAAAGAAATTAGAAAACTGGGAGATGGGAGGAAAACCAGGAATGTGTTGTTGACCATTGACAATTGTATTGACAGTTTTTCTTTCACATCTTTAAAGCAATCCTTCCAGTGTTTACTGGAGTACATGGGTTGTGAAAAGAAGTCTGCTATATTGTTTTTGTGTGTGCATGCATTTTTTGGGCTGCTTTCAAATGTTTCTATTAATATTGTTTTTTGACAGTTTGTGCTCTTTCTAAGGTGTGTTTATGTGAAAATTCCCAACCACATCTTTTCAGATACTTTTTCTGTCCTGTTCTCTTTCTTCTTCTCCAACTCTGATTAGCCATATGTTAGAACATTTGATATATTGTCTCAGTGTTTGGATGCTCTGTTCTATTTCTTTCACTCTTTTTTTCTTTGCATTTCATTTTGGATAATTTCTATTACCCTATCTTAAAGTTCACAGATTCTTTCCTCAGCTGAAGTCCATTCTGCCAATGAGCCCACTGAAGAAATTCTTCATCTCTAATGTAATGTTTTTTTATTTCTAGTGTTTTCATTTGATTCTTAATTTTTCTCTCTCTGCTGAAATTCCCCATTTCTTCATGAATGTTATCTACCTTTTTTCACTAGATCTTTTAACTTATTAATCATAGTTATTTTTTTCTTTAATGTTTTATTATGGAAAATTTTAAATATAAGTTCCCCCACATCTGAAAATAGAGCATTCCTATGAAACCTTTTGTAAGCCAGAATGGTGTAAAGTGAAGAAGCAGTTACCTCAGGACACATTTTGCTAACAGATGTACAAAATAAATCAAGATACAGCACAAATGCTCACAGACACAGTTCAAAGCTATGGTGGCTTGATGCTGAGATGCTGAGTGTAGTTTCTGGGGAAGGAGCTTGGTGGTGCCACTTTCACTGCTCAGGGTGCATGTTGCCTTTGTGATGGCTCGCTCCAAAACAAACCCTGAATGTTATTTTCACTTTTTGCCTTTTTTCGTAAAAGTGAAAATTCTTCTATCAGATTTCTTTCAATTAGCAAAAAGAGGTAATAATGTAGGTCTTTGGTAAAAGTGAAGTGGTGTGAATCAAACTTTTGAAAAGTGGGGGGATACATGGATATGTAAAAATAATAGTATAATTAACCTGTAGCTACCCATTAGGCACCTTCAACAGTTATCTATTCTTACACATTTTAAACTTTCAATTTGGAAATAATTAGAGACTCACAAGAAGTTGCAATAAAAACAATATACAAGGAGATTTCTATATACACTTCATCCAGCCTCTGAGAGTGATAACATCTTGCATAATTATAGTATACTATCAAAACCAGAAAATTGATATTAGTAAAATCCAGAGAGCTTTTGCAGATTTTACCAGTTTTGCAAGCACTTGTGTGTGTGTAACATTATAACATTATATATTATATATTAACATATATAATATATATTACCTTTTTAACCATTTTTAAATGTACGGTTCAGTGGTATTAAATACATTCGTAATGTTGTACAACCAACACTACCATCCATCTCCATGACTCTTTTCATCTTATAGAACTGAAAATCCATACCCATTAAACAATAGCTCCCCATTTCCTTCTCTGCCCAGCCCCACCATTCTTATTTCTGTCTCTGATTTTTAATCATAGTTATTTTATTTCATTTTAAATTTATTTATTTGTTTGTTTATTTATTTATTTATTTTTGGCTGCGTTGGGTTTTCTTTGCTCCGCGCAGGCTTTGTTTAGTTGCGGCGAGCGGGGGCTACTCTTCGTTGCAGTGTGTGGGCTTCTCATTGCGGTGGCTTCTCCTGTTGCAGAGCACGGGCTCTAGGCGTGCGGGCTTCAGTAGTTGTGGCTCCCGGGCTCTAGAGCGCAGGCTCAGTAGTTGTGGCACACGGGCATAGCTGCTCCACGGCATGTGCGATCTTCCCGGAGCAGGGCTCGAACCCACGTCCCCTGCATTGGCAGGCAGATTCTTAACCACTGCGCCACCAGGGAAGCCCAATCATAGTTATTTTAAAGCCCAAATCTGATATTACCAACATTTGAGTCATCTTTGAGTTCAGTTCTGGTGATTAGTCTACAATAGTTTGTTTTTTCTTGAATTTTTGTGTTCCATAATTTTTTATTGACTGATGGACATTGTCTGTGGAAAACAGTAGAGTCTGAAACAAATAGTATTTATGCCCAGAAATGGGTACATTTCTTTTATCAGGCTCTTAGTATGGGGTTTAATTCAGGGTAGTCAGCAGTTGAGCTGGGTTTGGGATTTTTGTTTCTTTCATTATTTTTAGGCACCAAAGGCTTCAAATTCTTCCAGCAGTGAATTCAAACTCAACTTAAAATTCAGTTCTTCCTTATGCTTAGAATAGGGTTTGGGGATCTGGAGGGTTTTCATCAGTGTTCCAGCTTCATTCTCAACTCTTAGTAGTCCCTGTATATCTGCATTTCAGAGGGGAATGTTTCTCCCTGCACTTGACACTCCCTCAGCAGTAGGTGTTGATGCTTGTTTCTTGGTGCTAGGCTCATGGTGGGAACAAAGGGAGATCTGTGTTCCATGGTCCATCCTTAGTATTGGGCAGGTCCTGTAGACCTGCACCTCAGGGGTTGAGAACACCAGTTTTCCTGCTCCTCCTCCCCAGTGCAGCCAAACTCGGCCTGGGTCTGGGGTTGATCTTGCGGGAAGAGAGTTCCTTGCCCCTCCCCCCACACCCCAGGGTTATGCTTGCCTTTGGTGTAGGATCATGCACCCAAAGGGTTTCATACCCCTCCCGTGCAACAGAGGGATTTAAGCTTCTGCCCCTTTTTCCAAAGCAATGGATCTTTCTCTTGGTAGCAGGAGTGTTTTCTGTCCCTCTCCCAGAGTCAAATGGGTTTGACTTTTACTCCTCCCTTGGAGGCAAGGGTTTTTTTTTTCTTGCACTGCTTTGCTGCTGCTTCTTTTAGCAGCTTAGGGTTTTTGCTTCCTCCAGAGAGAAGTTCTGGTTTCATTTTGTACCCCAGCAGCAGCTGATCACCTCTTTGTGCCTGTGCCACTGCCACTGAGGGGAGCTCTCTCTGGGCTCCTGCCATGATCTTTCTGGTGGAGTCCCTTTGTGTCTGAGGTTCCCATCTGTTCCAAAATGACATCCATCCCACATTTGTCCTTTAAGAATTTGTTGAAATTTTAGCTGATTTCTTGTTATCCACTTGTATGGTGGCTGCTTCCCTCCCCTGTGTTTAAACAAGGGTGAATAGTTTGTGTCCTGTTTCTCCTTAGAGGGAGAAAATTTTTAATTTATTTGGTTGCCTTGTAACCTCAGGTCCTTGATGGGCTCAAGAAAGTTTGTGATTTTATAGATTATTCAGATTTTCCATGATGTTAGGTTGAGAGTGGCCTTCTCTGCAGTTTTTTACATCTTAAGTAGAAGTGGAACTCTTTCTTGGTTTTCTCTGATTCTCATTCTGGAATTTGGGACATATTATTTTTTTATCTTCTGCATCCATCTTACCCTTTCTTTATATTTTCTATCTCTTCATATCTTTGTGCTTATTCCTGATTGTTCCTCAGATCTGTATTTCAGTTCAGTAATTATTTCTTCATTTTCTGACTAATCTGCTCTTTTAAAACAAATTTTTTTAAAATTTTTATTGGAGTATAGTTGATTTACAATGTTGTGTTAGTTTCAGGTGTACAGCAAAGTTAATCAGTTATACATATACATATATCATCTCTTTATTTAGATTCTTTTCCCATATAGGCCATTACAGAGTATTGAGTAGGGTTCCATGTGCTATACAGTAGGTCCTAATTGGTTATCTATTTTATATACAGTAGTGTGTATATGTCAATCCCAGTCTCCCATAATCCGCTCTTAAACCCCTATCCATACTGAAATATAGTTGATTTACAATGTTGTGCCAATCTGTGCTGTACAGCAGAGTGACTCAGTTATACACATATAGACATTCTTTTTGTATATTCTTTTCCATTATGATTTATCACAAGATACTGAATATAGTTCCTTGTCCTATCCATTAGGACCTTGCTTATCCATTCTTTTTTTTTTTTTAATAAATTTATTTATTTATTTTTGCCTATGTTGGATCTTCGTTTCTGTGCGAGGGCTTTCTCTAATTGTGGCAAGCGGGGGCCACTCTTCATCGCGGTGCGCGGGCCTCTCATTATCATGGCCTCTCTTGTTGCGGAGCACAGGCTCCAGATGCGCAGGCTCAGCAGTTGTGGCTCACGGGCCTAGTTGCTCCACGGCATGTGGGATCCTCCCGGACCGGGGCATGAACCCGTATCCTCTGCATTGGCAGGCAGATTCCCAACCGCTGCGCCACCGGGGAAGCCCCCTCCATTCTAAATATAATAGTTTGCATCTACCAACCCCAAACTCCCAGTCCATCCCTTTCCCTCTCCCCATTCCCCTTGGCAACCACAACTCTGTTCTCTATGTCTATGACTCTGTTTCTGTTTTGTAGATAGGTTCATTTGTGCCATTTTTTAGATTCCACATATAAGTGATATCAAATGGTATTTGTCTTTCTCTCTCTTTTTTCTTTTAATTTTTTAATTTAATTTAAATTATTTTTTTATACAACAGGTTCTTAATAGTCATCAATTTTATACACATGAGTATATACATGTCAATCCCAATCTCCCAATTCATCACACCCACACCCCCACCACCCCGCCGCTTTCCCTGCTTGGTGTCCATATGTTTGTTCTCTACATCTGTGTCTCAATTTCTGCTCAGCAGAGCGGTTCATCTGTACCATTTTTCTAGGTTCCACATATATGCGTTAATATATGATATTTGTTTTTCTCTTTATGAACTTACTTCGCTCTGTATGACAGTCTCTAGATCCATCCACGTCTCAACAAATGACCCAATTTTGTTCCTTTTTATGGCTGAGTACTATTCCATTGTATATATGTACCACATCTTCTTTATCCATTCATCTGTCGATGGGCATTTAGGTTGCTTCCATGACCTGGCTATTGTAAATAGTGCTGCAATGAACATTGGGGTGAATGTGTCTTTTTGAATTATGGTTTTCTCTGGGTATATGCCCAGTAGTGGGATTGCTGGATCATGTGGTAATTCTATTTTTAGCTTTTTAACTAACCTCCATACTGTTCTCCATAGTGGCTGTATCAATTTACATTCCCAGCAACAGTGCAAGAGGGTTCCCTTTTCTCCACACCCTCTCCAGCATTTGTTGTTTGTAGATTCTGATGATGCCCATTCTAACTGGTGTGAGTTGATACCTCACTGTAGTTTTGATTTGCATTTCTCTAATAATTAGTGATGTTGAGCAGCTTTTCATGTGCTTCTTGGCCATCTGTATGTCTTCTTTGGAGAAATGTCTATTTAGGTCTTATGCCCATTTTTGGATTGGGTTGTTTGTTTTTTTACTATTGAGCTGCATAAGCTGTTTATATATCTTGGAGATTAATCCTTTGTCTGTTGATTCGTTTGCAAATATTTTCTCCCATTCTGAGGGTTGTCTTTTCATCTTGTTTATGGTTTCCTTTGCTGTGCAAAAGCTTGGAAGTTTCATTAGGTCCCATTTGTTTATTCTTGTTTTTATTTCCATTACTCTAGGAGGTGGATCAAAGAAGATCTTGCTGTGATTTATGTCAAAGAGTGTTCTTCCTATGTTTTCCTCTAAGAGTTTTATAGTCTCCGGTCTTACATTTAGGTCTCGAATCCATTTTGAGTTTATTTTTGTGTGTGGTGTTAGGGAGTGTTCTAATTTCATTCTTTTACATGTAGCTGTCCAGTTTTCCCAGCACCACTTATTGAAGAGACTGTCTTTTCTCCATTGAATATCCTTGCCTCCTTTGTCATAGATTAGTTGACCATAGGTGCATGGGTTTATCTTTGGGCTTTCTATCTTGTTCCATTGATCTATGTTTCTGTTTTTGTGCCAGTACCATATTGTCTTGATTACCATAGCTTTATAATATAGTCTGAAGTCAGGGAGTCTATTCCTCCAGCTCCATTTTTTTCCCTCAAGACTTCTTTGGCTATTCGGGGTCTTTTGTGTCTCCATACAAATTTTAAGATTTTTTGTTCTAGTTCCAAAAAAATGCCATTGGTAGTTTGATAGGGATTGCATTGAATCTGTAGATTGCTTTGGGTAGTATAGTCATTTTCACAATATTTTTTTTTTAAAATTAATACATTACATTTCCTATTTAAAGTTTCCCATTTTTTTTAAAATTTTTATTTATTCATTCATTTATTTATGGCTGTGTTGGGTCTTCGTTTCTGTGGAAGGGCTTTCTCTAGTTGTGGCAAGCGGGGGCCACTCCTCAAAACGGTGCGCGGGCCTCCCACTATCGCGGCCTCTCTTATTGCGGAGCACAGGCTCCAGACACGCAGGCTCAGTAATTGTGACTCATGGGCCCAGCTGCTCCGCAGCATGTGGGATCTTCCCAAACCAGGGCCCGAACCCATGTCCCCTGCATTGGCAGGCAGAATCTCAACCACTGTGCCACCAGGGAAGCCCCCATTTTCACAATATTGATTCTTCCAATCCAAGAACATGGTATATCTCTCCATCTGTTTGTGTCATCTTTAATTTCTTTCATCAGTGTCTTATAGTTTTCTGCATACGGGTCTTTTGTCTCCCTAGGTAGGTTTATTCCTAGCTATTTTATTCTTTTTGTTACAATGGTAAATGGGAGTGTTTCCTTAATTTCTCTTTCATCATTAGTGTATAGGAATGCAAGAGATTTCTGTGCATTAATTTTGTATCCTGCAACTTTACCAAATTCATTGATTAGCTCTAGTAATTTTCTGGTGGAATCTTTAGGATTCTCTATGTATAGTATCAAGTCATCTGCAAACAGTGACAGTTTTACTTCTTCTTTTCCAATTTGTATACCTTCTATTTCTTTTTCTTCTGTGATTGCCGTGGTAGGACTTCCAAAACTATGTTGAGTAATAGTGGCGAGGGTGGACATCCTTGTCTTGTTCCTGATCTTAGAGGAAATGTTTCTAGTTTTTCACCATTGAGAATGATGTTTGCTGTGGGTTTGTCATATATGGCCTTTATTATGTTGAGGTAGGTTCCCTCTATGCCCACCTTCTGGAGAGTTTTTATCATAAATGGGTGTTGAATTTTGTCAAAAGCTTTTTCTGCATCTATTGAGATGATCATATGGTTTTTAATTCTTCACTTTGTTAATATGGTGTATCACATTGATTGATTTGTGTATATTGAAGCATCCTTGCATCCCTGGAATAAATCCCACTTGATCATGGTGTATGATCCTTTTAATGTGTTGTTGGATTCTGTTTGGTAGTATTTTGTTGAGGATTTTTGCATCTATATTCATCAGTGATATTGGTCTGTAATTTTCTTTTTTTGTACTATCTTTGTCTGGTTTGGGTATCAGGGTGATGGTGGCCTCATAGAATGAGTTTGGGAGTGTTCCTTCCTCTGCAATTTTTTGGAAGAGTTTGAGAAGGATGGGTGTTAGCTCTTCTCTAAATGTTTGATAGAATTCACCTGTGAAGCCATCTGGTCCTGGACTTTTGTTTGTTGGAAGATTTTTAATCACAGTTTCAATTTCATTCCTTGTGATTGGTCTGTTCATATTTTCTATTTCTTCCTGTGTCAGTCATGGAAGGTTATACCTTTCTAAGAATTTGTCCATTTCTTCCAGGTTGTCCATTTTATTGGCATAGAGTTGCTTGTAGTAGTCTCTTAGGATGCTTTGTATTTCTGTGGTGTCTGTTGTAACTTGTCCCTTTTCATTTCTAATTTTATTGATTTGAGTCCTCTCCCTCTTTTTCTTGAGGAGTCTGGCTAATGGTTTATCAATTTTGTTTATCTTCTCAAAGAACCAGCTTTTAGTTTTATTGATCTTTGCTATTGTTTTCTTTGTTTCTATTTCATTTATTCCTGCTCTGATCTTTATGATTTCTTTCCTTCTGCTAACTTTGGGTTTTGTTTGTTCTTCTTTCTCTAGTTCCTTTAGGTGTAAGGTTGGATTGTTTATTCGAGATTTTTCTTGTTTCTTGAAGTAGGCTTGTATAGCTATAAACTTCCATCTTAGAACTGCTTTTACTGCATCCCATAGGTTTTGGATCATCGTGTTTTCATTGTCATTTGTCTCTAGGTATTTTTTTATTTCCTCTTTGATTTCTTCAGTGATCTCTTGGTTATTTAGTAACGTATTGTTTATCCTCCATGTGTTTGTGTTTTTTATATTTTTTTCCCTGTAATTCACTTCTAATCTCATAGTGTTGTTGTCAGAAAAGATGCTTGGTATGATTTCAATTTTCTTAAATTTACTGAAGCTTGATTTGTGACCCATGATGTGATCTATCCTGGAGAATGTTCTGTGTGCCCTTGAGAAGAAAGTGTAATCTGCTGTTTTCGGATGGAATGTCCTGTAAATGTCAATTAAATCTATCTAGTGTATTGTGCCATTTAAAGCTTCTGTTTCCTTATTTATTTTCTTTTTGGTTGATCTGTCCATTGGTGTAAGTGAGGTGTTAAAGTCCCCCACTATTATTGTGTTACTGTTGATTTCCTCTTTTATAGCTGTTAGCTGTTGCCTTATGTATTGAGGTGCTCCTATGTTGGGTGCATATATATTTATAATTGTTTTATCTTCTTCTTGGATTGATCCCTTGATCATTATGTAGTGTCCTTCCTTGTCTCCTGTAATATTCTTTATTTTAAAGTCTATTTTATCTGATATGAGTATTGCTACTCCAGCTTTATTTTGAGTTCAGTTTGCATGGAATATCTTTTTCCATGCCCTCACTTTCAGCCTGAATGTGTTCGTAGGTCTGAAGTAGGTCTCTTGTAGAGAGCATATATATGGGTCTTGTTTTTGTATCCATTCAGCAAGGCTGTGTCTTTTGGTTGGAGCATTTAATCCATTCACGTTTAAGGTAATTATCGATATGTATGTTCCTGTTACCATTTTCTTAACTGTTTTTGGTTTGTTTTTATAGGTCCTTTTCTTCTCTTGTGTTTCCCACTTAGAGAAGTTCCTTTAGCATTTGTTGTAGCGCTGGTTTGGTGGTGCTGAATTCTCTTAGCTTTTGTTTTTGTGTAAAGCTTTTGATTTCTCCATCAAATCTGAATGAGATCTTTGCCCGGTAGAGTAATCTTGGTTGTAGGTTCTTCCCTTTCATTACTATAAGTATATCATGCCACTCCTTTCTGGCTTGTAGAGTTTCTGCTGAGAAATCAGCTGTTAACCTTATGGGAGTTCCCTTGTATGTTATGTGTCATTTTTCCCTTGCTGCTTTTAATAATTTTTCTTTGTCTTTAATTTTTGCCAGTTTGCTTACTATGTGTCTCAGCGTGTTTCTTCTTGGGTTTATCCTGTATGGGACTCTCTGCGCTTCCTGGACTTGGGTGGCTATTTCCTTTCCCATGTTAGGGAAGTTTTCGACTATAATCTCTTCAAATATTTTCTCTGGTCCCCTCTCTCTCTCTTCACCTTCTGGAACCCCTATAATGAGAATGTTGTTGTGTTTAAGGTTGTCCCAGAGGTCTCTTAGGCTGTCTTCATTTCTTTTCATTCTTTTCTCTTTAGTCTGTTCCGCAGCAGTGAATTCCACCATTCTGTCCTCCAGGTCACTTATCCGTTCTTCTGCCTCAGTTATTCTGCTATTGATTCCTTCCAGTGTAGTTTTCATTTCAGTTATTGTACTGTTCATCTCTGTTTGTTTGTTCTTTGATTCTTCTAGGTCTTTGTTAAATATTTCTTGCATCTTGTCGATCTTTGCCTCCATTCTTTTTCCAAGGTCCTGGATCATCTTCACTATCATTATTCTGAATTATTTTTTTGGAAGGTTGCCTATCTCCACTTTATTTAGTTGTTTTTCTGGGGTTTTATCTTGTTCCTTCATCTGGGACATAGCCCTCTGTCTTTTCATCTTGTCTCTCTTTCTGTGAATGTGGTTTTTGTTCCACAGGCTGCAGCATTGTAATTCTTCTTGCTTCTGCTGTCTGCCCTCTGGTGGATGAGGCTATCTAAGAGGCTTATGCAAGTTTCCTGAAGGGAGGGACTGGTCTTGTCTTTCTCTTTCTGACTTACTTCACTTAGTATGATAATCTCTAGTTGCATCCATGTTGCTGCAAATGGCATTGTTTCATTCTTTTTTATGGCTGAGTAGTATTCCATTGTATATATGTACCACATGTTTTATTGATTCATCTGTTGATGGACATTAATTTGCTTCCATGTTTTGGCTCTTGTGAATAGTGCTGCTATGAACATAGGGGGGCATGTATCTTTTTGAATTATAGCTTTGTCTGGATATATTCCCAGGAGTGGGATTGCTGTATCTTATGGTAGTTCTATTTGTAGTTTTCTGAGGAACCTCCATACTGTTTTCCATAGTCACTGTACCAACTTCCATTCCCACCAACAGTGTAGGAGCGTTCCCTTTTCTCCACACCCTTGCCAGCATTTGTTATTTGTAGACTTTAATGATGGCTATTCTGAGTGCTGTGAGTTGGTACCTACCTAATTGTAGTTTTGTATTTCTCTAATAATTAGTGATGTTGAGCATATTTTCATGTGCCTCCTGGCCATCTGTATGTCTTCTTTGGAGAAATGTCTGTTAAGGTCTTCTGCCCATTTTTCGATTGGATTTTTTGTTTTTTGTTGTTGAGTTGTATGAGCAGTTTGTGTATTTTGGAGATTAAACCCTTGCCTGTCACATCATTTGCAAATATTTTCTTCCATCCGTAGGTTGTCTTTTCGTTTTTTTTTTATGATTTCCTTTTCTGTGCAGAAGTTTGTAAGTTTGATTAGGTCACATTTGTTTATCCATTGAGTCTTAAATATCACTGACAGTACTTGTCATCTGTAAAAGTTCTGTGTGTCTCATTTTCAAATTTTCTTTTCTTTTTTAAAAACAAAGAATCTTTTTTTTAATGGTTGCTTTTCCATGTAATTAGATTATCTCCTTAGATGTGTATTCTAGTGAAGGATAATTATTGCTTCAAATTGTATCTAATCAGGTATTAAACCCATCCATTGATCTTTCATCTCACTGTCAGGACTAGTCATTCCTCAGAGTTCTCTGTGTGACCTCTTTTGTAATTTTTCTCTTTTCTCTTCTTTCCGTTCTTTCTTTCTTTTCTTTTTCTTTCTTTCCTTTCTCCCTTCTCTTCCTTCCTTCCTTCCTTTCTCCGTTCCCTTCCCTTCTTTCTTTTTTCTTTCTTCTTTCCTTCCTTCCTTCCTCCCTTCCTCCCTACCTCCCTTGCTCTCTCCTTCCTTCCTTCTCTTCCTTCTTTCATGATTTTTTATATCTTTAAATTAACGTACAATAAAATTGACTTTTCTGTCATAGAAGTCTTATCAATTTAACACAAATATAAATTCATATAACTACCACTATAATCGGAATAAAGAACAATTCCATAATACTAAAAAAACTCTCATGCTGACCTTTTTAGATATGACCCCTACTTCCACTCCTATGCCCTGACAATCATTGGTATGTTCTTCATCAGTAGAGTTTTGCCTTTTCCAAATGGAATCACATGGTATGCAAACTTTCAAGACTAGTTTATTTCACTCAACATAATTCCTTTGAGATACATCCATGTGTTTGCATGTATCAATAGTTTTTTCCCCTTTTCATTGGTGAGTAGTATTCTATTATATGGGTAATGCACAATTTGTTTATCCATTTACCCATTGAAGGACATTTGGGTTGTTTTCAGTTTTTTGTTTTTATGAATAAAGTTGCTCTAAACATTTGTGTAGAGGGTTTTGTGTGAGCATAAGTTTTCATTCCTCTTAGGCAGGGATAGGCAAACTTTGATTCACAGACAAACTGCCTATTTTTATAAAAGAAGTTTTATTGAAACAGAATCATGCCCATTCGTTAAGTATTGTTTATAGTTGCTTTCATTGTAAAATGGCAGAGTGAAGTAATTTTACCATATTACAATACAGACCACATAGCCTGCAAGCCTGATGTATTTACTATCTGACTTTTAAGGAAAGTTTGATGACTTCTGCTCTAGGATGAATACTTGGAAATTGGACAGGTGGGTCATATGGTAAGCACATGTTTTTCTTTATAAGTAATTGCCAAGCTCACAACATTGTAAATCAACTATCCTTCAATTAAAAAAAGAAGAAAGAAAGAAAAGAAATTGCTGAGCCATTTTCCAGAGGGTTTTACCATTTTGCATCTCCACCAGCAATAAATATATGAGTGTTCCTATTACTCTACAGGATCTCCAAGACTTTGTATGTATGTTTATTTTAAAATATTTATTTATTTATTTTTATTTTGGCTGCGCCAGGTCTTAGTTGCAGCACGCAGCTTCTTCACTGCGGCATGCAGGATCTTTAGTTGTAGAATGCAGGATCTTTTTTTTTTTTTTTTTTTAGTTGCGGCATGCAGACTCTTAGTTGTTTAGTTTTTTTTTAGTTGTGGCATGCGAACTCTTAGTTGCAGCACGCATGCAGGATCTAGTTCCCTGAACAGGGATCGAGCCTGGGCACCCTGCATTGGGAGCACGGAGTTTTACCACTGGACCAGCAGGGAAGTTCCTGTGTATATCTTTGAATTTATCCATTCTAGTAGAAGTGTAGTGTAATCTCATTTTCCTAACAGTTAATAATGTGAGCATCTTTACATGTGCTTAATTGCCATCTAATTATCCTTTTTGGTGAAGCTTATGTTCTTTTACTTATTGCTTCTTTAGGTTGTTTTCTCACTGTTGTTTTGAGAGTTCTTTATCTATTCTGCATGTAAGTCCTTTGTCATATATGCAGTTTCCAAATAATTTCTCCCGTTCAGTAGCTTGTCTTTTCATTTTCTTAACAGTATCTTTCAAAGAGCAGAATTTTTTTGGTTTCAAAATGACAGTTTACCTTTTTTTTTCTTTTTTTAAGCTCATGTTTTTCGGTATGATGTCTGAAAACTTTTTGCCTAACCTCAGGTCATAAAGATTATCTACAAAATTTTTAGAAATTTTTATAATTTTACCAATTACGTTTAGATATTTGATTTATTTGCATTTAATGTAACTGTTGATCTGTTTGGATTGAGATCTACCCACTTAGCGGTTTTTATTCTCTTTGTTTTTTTCTTATATTTTTCCCTTTCATGTCTTTTCTGCATTCTTTGAGTACTTTTCAAAATTCCACTTTAATTTGAGTGTTTTTTAAAGGAAGTTTTTTTCTTATTTTATTCTGTTTATTTTTGGCTGCATTGGGTCTTCATTGCTGTGTGTGGTCTTTCTGTAGTTGAGGTGAGTGGGGGCTACTCTGTTGCAGTGTGCGAGCTGCTCATTGTGGTGGCTCTTCTTGTTGCGGAGCATAGGCACCAGGTGCACGGGCTTCAGTAGTTGTGCCACACGGGCTCAGTAGTTGTGGCTCGCGAGCACTAGAGCACATGCTCAGTAGATGTGGTGCACGGGCTTAGTTGCTCTGTGGCATGTGGGATCTTCCTGGACCAGACAGGGATCAAACCCATGTCTCCTGCATTGGCAGGCGGATTCTTAACCACTGCGCCACCACGGAAGTCCCTCTTTAGCATTTCTTTCTGAGTAGGTTCACTTGGACAAATTCTTTTAGTTTTCTTTCATCTGAGAATGTCATTATTATACCTTCATTTTTTAAGATATTTTCACTAGTTTTTTTTGAATTTTATTTTATCTTTTTATACAGCAGGTTCTTATTAGTTATCTATTTTATACATATTAGTGTATATATGTCAATCCCAATCTCCCAGTTCATCACACCACCACCCCCCCCTCCACTTTCCCCGCTTGGTGTCCATATGTTTGTTCTCTACATCTGTGTCTCTATTTCTGCCCTGCAAACTGGTTCATCTGTACCGTTTTTCTAGGTTCCACATGTATGCATTAATATACGATATTTGTTTTTCTCTTTCTGACTTACTTCAATCTGTATGACAGTCTCTAGATCCATCCACGTCTCTACAAATGACCCAATTTCATTCCTTTTTATGGCTGAGTAATATTCCATTGTATATATGTACCACATCTTCTTTATCCATTTGTCTATCGATGGGCATTTAGGTTGCTTCCATGATCTGGCTATTGTAAATAGTGCTGTAATGAACATTGGGGTGAATGTGTCTTTTTGAATTATGGATTTCTCTGGGTATATGCCCAGTAGTGGGATTGCTGGATCATATGGTAATTCTATTTTTAGTTTTTTAAGGAACCTCCATACTGTTCTCCATAGTGGCTGTATCAATTTACATTCCCAGCAACAGTGCAAGAGGGTTCCCTTTTCTCCACACCCTCTCTAGCATTTACTGTTTGTAGATTTTCTGATGATGCCCATTCTAACTGGTGTGAGGTGACACTTCATTTTAGTTTTGATTTGCATTTCTCTAATAATTAGTGATGTTGAGCAGCTTTTCATGTGCTTCTTGGCCATCTGTATGTTTTCTTTGGAGAAATATCTATTTAGGTTTTCTGCCCATTTTTGGATTGGGTTGTTTGTTTTTTTAATATTGAGCTGCATGAGCTGCTTATATATTTTGGAGATTAATCCTTTGTCTGTTGATTCGTTTGCAAATATTTTCTCCCATTCTGAGGGTTGTCTCTTCACCTTGTTTGCAGTTTCCTTTTCTGTGCAAAAGCTTTTAAGTTTCATTAGGTCCCATTTGTTTATTTTTGTTTTTATTTCCATTACTCTAGGAGGTGGATCAAAAAAGATCTTGCTGTGGTTTATGTCAAACAGTGTTCTTCCTATGTTTTCCTCTAAGAGTTTTATAGTGTCCAGTCTTACATTTAGGTCTCGAATCCATTTTGAGTTTATTTTTGTGTATGGTGTTAGGGAGTGTTCTAATTTCATTATTTTACATGTAGCTGTCCAGTTTTCCCAGCACCCCTTTTTGAAGAAACTGTCTTTTCTCCATTGTATATGCTTGCCTCCTTTGTCATAGATTAGTTGACCATAGGTGCATGGGTTTATCTGTGGGTTTCTATCCTGTTCCATTGATCTATATGTCTGTTTTTATGCCAGTAATATATTGTCTTGATTACTGTAGCTTTATAGTATAGTCTGAAGTCAGGGAGTCTGATTCCTCCAGCTCCGTTTTTTTCCCTCAAGACTTCTTTGGCTATTCGGGGTCTTTTGTGTCTCCATACAAATCTTAAGATTTTTTGTTCTAGTTCTGTAAAAAATGCCATTGGTAATTTGATAGGGATTGCATTGAATCTGTAGATTGCTTTGGGTAGTATAGTCATTGTCACAATATCTCTCCATTTGTATCATCTTTAATTTCTTTCATCAATGTCTTATAGTTTTCTGCATACAGGTCTTTTGTCTCCCTAAGTAGGTTTATTCCTAGGTATTTTATTCTTTTTGTTGCAGTGGTAAATGGGAGTGTTTCCTTAATTTGTCTTTCAGATTTTTCACCATTAGTGTATAGGAATGCAAGAGATTTCTGTGCATTAATTTTGTATCCTGCAACTTTACCAAATTCATTGATTAGCTCTAGTAGTTTTCTGGTGGCATCTTTAGGATTCTCTATGTATAGTATCATGTCATCTGCAAACAGTGACAGTTTTACTTCTTCTTTTCCAATTTGTATTCCTTTTATTTCTTTTTCTTCTCTGATTGCTGTGGCTTTAGAGGAAATGCTTTCAGTTTTTCACCATTGAGAATGATGTTTGCTGTGGGTTTGTCGTATATGGCCTTTATTATGTTGACATAGGTTCCCTCTATGCCCACTTTCTGGAGAGTTTTTATCATAAATGGGTGTTGAATTTTGTCAAAAGCTTTTTCTGCATCTATTGAGATGATCATATGGTTTTTATTCTTCAATTTGTTAATATGGTGTATCACATTGATTGATTTGTGTATATTGAAGCATCCTTGCATCCCTGGGATAAATCCCACTTGATCATGGTGTATGATCCTTTTAATGTGTTGTTGGATTCTGTTTGCTAGTATTTTGTTGAGGCTTTTTGCATCTATATTCATCAGTGATATTGGTCTGTAATTTTTTTTTTTTTTGTAGTATCTTTGTCTGGTTTGGGTATCAAGGTGATGTTGGCTTCATAGAATGAGTTTGGGAGTGTTCCTTCCTCTGCAATTTTTTGGAAGAGTTTGAGAAGGATGGGTGTTAGCTCGTCTCTAAATATTTGATAGAATTCACCCGTGAAGCCATCTGGTCCTGGACTTTTGTTTGTTGGAAGATTTTTAATCACAGTTTCAATTTCATTCCTTGTGATTGGTCTGTTCATATTTTCTATTTCTTCCTGTGTCAGTCATGGAAGGTTATACCTTTCTAAGAATTTGTCCATTTCTTCCAGGTTGTCCATTTTATTGGCATAGAGTTGCTTGTAGTAGTCTCTTAGGATGCTTTGCATTTCTGTGGTGTCTGTTGTAACTTTTCCTTTTTCATTTCTAATTTTATAGATTTGAGTCCTCTCCCTCTTTTTCTTGATGAGTCTGGCTAAAGGTTTATCAATTTTGCTTATCTTCTCAAAGAACCAGCTTTTCATTTTATTGATCTTTGCTATTGTTTTCTTTGTTTCTATTGCATTTATTTCCACTCTGATCTTTATGATTTCTTTCCTTCTGCTAACTTTGGGTTTTGTTTGTTCTTCTTTCTCTAGTTCCTTTAGGTATAAGGTCAGGTTGTTTATTTGAGATTTTTCTTGTTTCGTGAGGTAGGCTTGTATTGCTATAAACTTCCCTCTTAGAACTGCTTTTGCTGCATCCCATAGGTTTTGGATCATCATGTTTTTGTTGTAATTTGTCTCTAGGTATCTTTTGACTTCCTCTTTGATTTCTTCACTGATCTCTTGGTTATTTGGTAACATATTGTTTAGCCGCCATGTGTTTGGGTATTTTCACTGGGTACTGAATTCTGTGTTGACAGTTCTTTTCTTTCAGTTCTTTGAAAATGTTGTTTTACGTCCTTTTGGCCTCCATTATTTCTGTTGAGAAATCCACTGTCTTGGAATCCTCGTTCTTCTATATGATATGTATCTGTTTTCCTCTAACTGATTCAGGAAGTTTTCTTTTTCTTTAATTTTCAATAGTTTGATTATGATGTGTTTAAGCATGGATTTCTCTGATTTTATCCTCCCTGGGGTTTTCTGAGCTTCTTGAATTGTAAGTTTATGTCTTTTTACCTAGTTTGAGAAGTTTTCAGCCATTATTTCTCCAAATATTTTTTTCACTGAACACTTTTTCTTCTTTGCTTCTGGGTCTCTGATGACATGAATGTAAAATCATTTGGTATTTTCCTACGTGTCCCTGTGGCTCTGTTCATTTAATTCAATTTTTTCCTTGTGTGTTATTCTGATTAGATCATTCCTGTGTACTCATGACTACAATCAGGGTACTAAACAGTTCCAACGATGCAAAAAAGCCCTTATACCCTCTCCCCACTCTTAAACCATGGCAAAACTTGCTCTGATCTTCATTACTAGAATTTTTCCTTTTACGAAATGTCAAATAAATGAAATCACACAGTGTGTAACCTTTTGAGACTGGCTTCTTTATTTGGCATAATGCCTTTGAGACTCATCTGTCTTTTCATTTCTGAGTAGTATTCCATTTTATGGATAATAGTTTGTTTATCCATTCACCTATTGGAGGACATTCAGGTTATTTCCAGTTTTGGTGATTATGAATAGTGCTGCTCAATAGAGGTTTTTATGTGAATGTAAGTTTTCTTTTGTCTAGGGTAATAACCGGAAGTGGGGTTCCTGGGTCATGTGATAAGAATATGTTTAAATTTATAATAAACTGCCAAACTGTTTACCAGAGTGACTATACCATTTTGCATCCCCACCGGCAGTGTGTGAGAGTAACTGATAATATTTTAGTGAATTAAGTTGTGATAATCATTTGATTTTAGACCTAATATTCCTAGGAATTTAATTTTTAAATAAAAGTTTTAAAGTGTTATTCCAAATTTCTCTCTATGCTTTGCTTTATCCTTGAGAAAGAGACATTTGGAGTTACTTTACTTTTTTGATTACTCTAGTTGCATTTGAAATGTGCCACTGTCAACATTTTGTGAAGGAAATACATAACATCTGTTTTACATTTAGTGAAGTTTGAACTATGCTTGGGAAAATAGATAAATTGCAATCACTCTTGCAGCTCTAAGAGCCGATACACACACGCACACACACAAACACACACACTCTCTCTCTCACAAACACACACACACACAAACACACACACTCTCTCACAAACACATACACACACACACACTTTCTTTCTATAATGGAAGACTGTGGAGATGTGAATGGGGGTGAAGGAATTATGACTTAATCCACTTTTAAATACAGTTCTTTTAAAAAAGTTATGTAAGAGAACAGTCTTTTTCTTTCTCTGGGTGTCTGTAGTGTGTGTGTGTTTAAACTTTGGCCACTGTAGTTTTTAAGATTTATTTCTTGGCTCACTCCCTCATCACATGATTAAGAGCTTATTTTTTGCTCCCTTGTTTAATGGAGATTAAAACATCTTGTCATTTTGGCCTTGTAAGCTCTAATGAAGTAACTACTGCTCTTTATGGACCTATATTCTTTGGAGAGTAATTTCTTCTGTCAGACGTTAAAAAGTATTATTATTATTATATTATTATTATTATTATTGGCTGCTGGAGGGATTTCAACTGCATAAGCTAACTTTTAACAGTCTACTTAGATTTAATACTTTACCACTGCAATTACAGTCTGGGAATCCTTATAACAGTATAGATCCCTTTCTCTCCCTGCTTCATGTTATAGTTTTTATATGAATTACATTCATATGTATGCACTGAAAACCCCATCAGACAGTAATGGTTTTTTACTCTCAACCATGATACATAATTTAAAGAATTTAAAAGTGATAGATTATTGTATTTACCCAGATTTTTACCATTTCTGTTTTTCTTCCTGATGCATATATCATGGCTGTGTTCTCCTAGATACTTTGGTGTGCAATCTGAGTAGAGGTATTCTCTTATAGTACTGTGATTGACTCCATAAATTGACATTGATATAATACTTTTATCTACTTTGCCATCCATATTCCAATTTGTTTATTTGATCTAATAATGTCCTTTATTGTATTTTCTTTTCCTCTGCAATACGTGATCCAGGCTAGAGTCAAGTATTGCATTTAGCTGTCATGTCTTATAGATTTCTTTAATCTGGAGCAATTCTAGAGCCTTTTATGACTTTGCCATCTTTAAAAAATACAGTTCTTCCACCTCCCCCTCCCTGCCACTCATAGAATGTTTTTAATTTAGTCTTTGATTTTTTTTCTCATCATCAAATACTGTTATGTATTCTCAGGCAAAATACTGTATAGGCGATGTTTTGTCTGTCTCAGATAGCTGTCCCTCACAGGTGATGTTAATTTTGATCATCAGTCAAACTGTTGCCTGATTCTCCACTGTATCATCACTGCTTTTTTTCCTCCCTTACAACTAATAGACAGTCTATGGGGAGATACTTTATGATCACGCAGATACTACTCTTTATTAAAATTTCTGCCTGTATTTAGCACCCCTGTTGATTCATATCTGATCTACTTTTTACTGTGGTGGTTGCAAAATGATGATTTTTTCAACTCCAGCACTTCCCTTTACATTTCTCAATAAGCATTAGTCCTTTTGCTTAAGAAATATATCTCCCTTCACCCCTGTGTATCAATATGTGTGTATATGTGTACGTATCTATTTGCTATAGATATGATATCATTCATTCTTTTTTTTAAAGGTTTATAATTCTTTACTCTTCTTTTCATATTTTTGAGCACTTCCTTATATTCCGGGATAAAAAGACTTTCCAGGCTTAAAATATACCTCTCCTGCCCCAGTATGAAAACTTAAAAATAAGTAAATACATGCATGTTGAAAGCATATTATGTACTTTGTACTGTATTAGTCTCTAAGAATATAACTGAACAAAAGATACATAGTTTCTGACTTCATGAAGCTGACAAACTAGTAAATGAGCAAAACCAATAACATGTGGTAAATGATAATGGGATAAATGCTATGGGAATGTAAGTGCATACCTATTACGTGGCAAACATTGTATGTGCTTAATATGTAGCAGTTAACAAAACAAAACATCTCTGCCCTCATAAACTTATTTTCTAGGAAGAGGAAAAGGCAATAAATAAACTGATATATAAAATGAATAATATATTAGATAGAGATAAACGGTATGGGAGAAAATAAAGTGAGATGGGAAATAGAGAATGTACAGGATGAGGGAGAGGTGTCCATTTTTAAATAGCATGGTCAGAGAAGTCCTCACTGAGAGGGTGACTATGAGTAAGTCAGGGAGCTAAACTTGCCTAATTGTACCCAGCTGGTTACCAACTCTAGGTACTCTCTAAAAATGAATCCTATTTTGCCTTGCATTATAATCACTTAGTATGCATATCTTATCCTTAGTGTAAATCACAAATATGTGATAACAAGGACAGTGTACCTTCATATAACACATTTCGTTGGGTTTTTTCCTTTAAACTAATGACTAACCACTGAATTAGGAAAGATACGTAAACTCTGTGGAGTTCTATCTGCAAAATGAAGTAACTGGATAAAAGTATTTGCAAGCTTCTGCCCCATTCCAAAAGTTTATATAAAGAATAACAAATCAAAGAATAAAAATATTTCTGAGAAATACTGGAACTTATTGGAATTGGAATAATAGAGCTATTTGAAGAATATCCATGAGCTAGGTCTCCCCTTTACAACATGGAGTGATTGCCAATATTTGGGGACTGCTTCTCAGCGAAACTGGATCTACAAAGCACTGTTTCTCTGGGCCACCCACTCTACATGGAATTACTTCATCTTACAGATTCCCTATTGTGTGATATTACTTGTGGCATAGATTCCTAAACTCCTTCAGTAAGAATACATGTTCACCACTATTTACAATATACTCAACTGATCAAGTTACAAGGATTCTTTGAGAATGAATTCTATGTGCCAGCTGCTTTCTTCACTATTTCTGTTGTTATTTTTGAAGAAAAAAAAAAAAAGCACAGAAAAGCGTAAAAAGCTGTAACTGGAAGGGATTTAGGACAAAACTACTCCTCAGATTAGTCATTGTACAGGTAAGCTGAATCATTATTATGCAGACATGCTCGTTTTTCATATGTCTGAGGCAATTTAGGTCATTTTCCAAGAATCATAATTCAATTAATCCCCTTATTGACTTCCACAAGTTACTTACTATCCCAAGTTCTGATAAGTTCACCAAGATTAGCTTCAAAGCAGCTTCAGAGGGCCATTTACTCAGTGATTAAGAGCTGCACCAAATTAGTTACCTTCACAGAAATATCACTATAGCTTCCACGAAGACTTGTTGGTGAGGTCCCTCTGAGAAGCAGTTCCAATGAGTTTATTAACTCATGGTTACGGGACAATTTGGCTGAGTGACCAAGTATGGAGAGAATAAACCTCACCACTACTGTTTGTGTGTTCTGGGGTAGTCTTTTTGCTATCTACAGGAACCAACAGCTTACATGTGAAATAAACATCTATGCTCATATATACTACATGGCTAATGTTTAAAAGTTAGTAATAAATGCATGGGAACCTATTTTAATAGGTTTTTAAAAAAATTATTTGAGTATGGTAAGGCCAACAGATCAGGAAGACGATTACCATTGAAAAGATAGTTTGTTACTTAGTTGGTTCCTAAGAGGGAAGGGTACATCATGCCACTGGGGACCACAGGGAGAAGCACTAGAGTAGGTCAGGAGACGGAGAACGGGAAACTGGTCAAGAGCCTTTACTGTGGTTTCTGAGGTAAGGAAAAGGTGAGTCAGGGCGAGCAGGCTTAGGTTGGCTAGTTTGAATAATTTCAGGAGGCTGTGGGTCATAGGGGCTGTCACTAGATGCCTCTGGTACCTAGCCCTGAGCAAGTGGATAGGGGAATAGCAAATATAAAGGAGGTGGTTGAGATATGGGTTCTGGACTGGTTGTATCACGTTAGAAAAGCATTCAGGAGCAAGTTGTTTACTATCTCTAGGACTGGGCTAATCTTGGGAGGCACAGTTTCTTCAGGGTCAGCAAGGCCCCAGATGTCAAAGCATCAGAATACAGAAAATAAAAGACATGATTAATACAGAGCCCTGGCTGAGTCCTTTTAAAATTCAAGGCATAGATGTCAGTGAAACTAGCAGAGTAAGTAAGTACCTTTGAAGATTCTCTCCTCTGTAAAAGCAACAAAAAAACTGGCCAAAACTGTCAGAATCAAATTTTTTGGAATCCTAGAAATGAACCAAAGGGTTGTAGCAATCCAGGGAGCATTTATTCAGGAAAAACGGCAGAATCTTGATAACAAGAGTGAGCTTTGTGTTTTTTAAATGCCCTATACCTATCTCTCCTTTACCAGCTCTGTGTTAGCCTTGACAACAAAAAGCCTGTAATCCTGGTGATAACCAGCAAGCCTGGCAGCCACCAGAGGGAGCAGAATAGGTTCAAACTCCTTCAAAGCCACATTCCCAGTAAATTGTCATTGTTTGACCTGTTTCTTTATTCCCTGGAAGATCTCACTTTCAAGGCTGTGTTTATTTGACCTGACTCAGAACTAATCTAGTGTGAAAGGCTTTTCTCTGGGAGAATTTGTTGAAGATATTTGGAGGCTTTTTTTTTTTTTTTTTTTGGTCCACGCTATGAAGCTTGTGGGATCTTAGTTCCCGGACCAGGGATCGAACCTGGGCCCCAGCAGTGAAAGCGCTGAGTCCTAACCACTGGACTGCCAGGGAGTTCCCTGGAGGCAATTTTTAAACTTCATGGGTGCCTGAGGCGGTGGATAACAGCTGGGCAATTAATAGGTTAACGAAAAAGCTTAAAAAGAAAAGCTGTAGAATGCAATGGCTAGGGACTTCAAAAATCTCTGACCTATCCCTGGGACTCTAGAAGGTCCTGCCCATGTGTTGGGTTGTGTGCATGCTCAGGAAAGACCTGAGATGGCCTAAGTTCTCACTACTGGCTGACCGTGAGGCTGTGCAAAAGCAGGAAGTGAAAGCTAAGGTAGTATTGTCATTTGCCTTGCTGAGTATTGAAGCTATGCCCAAGAGAAAGCCCCTTGGCAAAGACTTGGAGACATGGGTTCAAGGTGTTTAAGTAAATCTCTGTCAAGATATTAGCTAATGGAGCAGACTTACGTAGTCATGCACAACAAAAAATAGACTATACAGATTGGCTCAGAAAAGTCACTAAACCAACAAAAGGAACAAGAAGCACAACAGCAAACCCTGGGGAGAGGGAGAATCTGATTCCAGGAATTGCCACACTATAGTGTTTAAAATGTTCAGTTTTCAACAAAAATTACAAAACAGGCAGAACGAAAAACAAAACAAGAAAGTAAGGCCCATGCACAGGGAAAAAAGTAATCAATCAATAGAAACTGTGCCTGAGGAAGCCCAGACTTTGGATTTATTAGACAAAGAAACTGTTTTAAATATGCTCAAAGAGTTAAAGGAAACTAAGTGAATGATGGCTCTGGCAGCAAGTTTTCTTAATTTTCTTCATGTGAGAATGTCTTTACTCTCATTCTTGAGGTAGATTCTTTCTGGATATAGAATTCTAGTTTGACAGTTCTGTTCTTTCAACACTTAAAAAATGTTGTGCCACTTGCTTCTGGCCTCCATGGTTTTTGATGAGAAATAGACAGTTATTCAAACCATTGTTCTCTTATTTATAATGCCTCATTTCTCTGTGCCTGCTTTCAAGGACTTTCTTTGTCTTTAATTTTTAGAAATGTGATCATCATTTCTCTGGGCTTAGACATCTTTGGGAATCTGTAGGTATATTTTTTTAGTCAAGTTTGGGAAGTACTCAGTCCTTATTTCTTCAAATATTTTTTCAGTCCCAGGCCCTTTCCCCTCTCCTTCTGAGACTGATGACATGAAGGTTAAACCTTTTGTTATTATTTCACAACTCTCTGAGGATCTCTTGCCTTTTTTCCCCGCAATCTTTTCTCTCTCTGTTGGTATTGAATAATTCCTATTGGTCTATCTTTAAGTTTCTTTCCCCTGCCATCTCCATTCTGCTATGGAACACTTCTGATGAGGTTTTTTTTGGCTGCATTGGGTCTTCGTTGCTGCACGTGGACTTTCTCTAGTTGCGGTAAGGGGGGCTACACTTCGTTGCAGTGCACGGGCTTCTCATTGCAGTGGCTTCTCTTGTTGCAGAGCACGGGCTCTAGGCGCGCAGGCTTCAGTAGTTGTGGCACGTGGGCTCAGTAGTTGTGGCTCGCGGGCTCTAGCGTGCAGGCTCAGTAGCTGTGGCGCACAGGCTTAGCTGCTCCACAGCATGTGAGATCTTCCCAGACCAGTGCTCGAACCTGTGTCCCCTGCTTTGGCAGGTGGATTCTTAACCACTGCACCACCAGGGAAGCCCACTGTGATGAGATTTGTATTTAAGTTATTGTATTTTGCAGTTCTAAATTATTTGAATCTTCTTATTATCCTTTATTTCTTTGTTGACATTTTCTATTTTTGTATTTCTCTAAACCATGTTCATGATAGCTTGTTACAGCATTTTTACGATTTTTATGTTGAGTTTTAAGAGTTTTCTCTATATTTTGGGTTCTAGACCCTTTTCAGATATATATTTTGCAAATACCACTGTGTAGCTTGTCTTTCCACTCTTGATAATGTCGTTTGATGCACAGAAGTTTTAATTTTTATGATGTCTACATTATCTGTATTTTATTTTGATGTTCATGATTTTATTGTCATTTGAGAAACCACAGCCAAATCTAAGGTCGATATTTGCCTCTGTGTTTTCTTCTGAGAATTTATAGTTTTAGCTTTTATATTTAGGTCGTTGATCCATTTAGAGTTTAGAGCATATGGTGCAAAGTAAGGGTGCCACATCACTCTTTAGCATTTGGATATCTGGTTGTCACAGTACCAGTTTTTGAAGAGACTATTCTTATCCCCATTGAATGGTTTTGGCACTCTTGTTGAAAATCAGTTGACCATAGATCTATGATTGTATTTCTGGACTCTCAATTCTCTTCCCTTGATCCATATGCTTATGCTTTTGCTTATTACCAGCAGTACTAGTTGCCTAATTGGGAGGATTAGGGACACGGCTCCTCTTTGGCATTAGGGTTCTGTACTGCATGGTTTCCCTTTTCTCATCTTTTTTTTTTTTTCTTTTTTTTAACTGCATCAAACATTTTATTGCCTAATTTTTGAAAACTTTTGCTCTTAAGTAATAAACCACAAAAGAAACTTTATTAATATTATGTCCAGTAAATTAAATTGCATGATTTTGAACATTGGTTTTGTTCTGTTGAGATATAGTTGATATATAACATTATATTAGTTTCAGGTGTACAATATAATGACTAGATATATGTATAAATTGTGAAATGATCATTACAGTTACTCTAGTTAACATGTATAACCACACAGTTACTTTTTATTTTTTCTGATGAGAACTTTTAACATTTTCTCTTCTAGCAACTTTCAAATATACAATACAGTATTATTAACTACAGTCACCATGGTGTATATTACATCCCCATGACTTACTTATTTTATAACTAGGAGTTTGTACCTTTTGACCACCCTCACCCATTTTGCCGACCTCATACCCCCTGCCCCTGGCAACCATCAATGTGTTCTCCGCAACTGAGTTTGTTTTTTGTTTGTTTGTTTTTTAGATTCCACATACTAGTGAGATCATACAGTATTTATCTTTCTCTCTCAGACTTATTTTACTTAGCATAATGTCCTCAAGGTCCAGCCATGTTGTTACAAATATCAGGATTTCCTTCTTCTTATGGATGAATAATATTCCATTAGATAGATAGATAGATTGATAGGGATATTTATCTCTATGTGTGTGTATATCTATCTGTCTATCTTGGAGGAAATTAAGAGTAATATTCTAGTGAACACACAAATAAGAAAGTGAAACAGCTTTATTGCACCTATGGAGAAAGTTTTAGTGGTCTGGATAGAAGATCAAACCAGCCACAACATTCCCTTAAAGCCAAAGTCTAATCCACATCAGGGCCCTAACTCTACAATTCTGTGAAGGATGAAAGAGGTGAGGAAGCTACAGAAGAAAAGTTTGAAGCTAGCAGAGTTTGGTTCATGAGGTTTAAGGAAAGAAGCCATCTCCATAATATAAAAGTACAAGGTGAAGCAGCAAGGGCTGATGTAGACACTGCAGCAAGTTATCCAGAAGATATAGCTAAGATAATCCATGAAGGTGGCTACACTAAACAACAGATTTTCAATGTAGACAAACAGCCTTGTATCGGAAGAAGATACCATCTAGGACTTTCATAGCTAGAGAGGAAAATTCGATGCCTGGCTTCAAAGCTTCAAAGGACAGGCTGACTCTCTTGTTTGGGGCTAATGCCACTGGTAACCTTAAGTTGAAGCCAGTGTTCATTTACCATTCCAAAATTCCTAGGGCCCTTAAGAATTATACTAAATCTCTTCTGCCTGTGCTCTATAAATGGAAAGCCTGGATGACAGCATGTCTGTTTACAACATGGTTTACTAAATATTTTAAGCCCGCTGTTGAGGCCTACTGCTTAGAAAAAAGATTCCTTTCAAAATATTATTGCTCATTGACAATGCACTTGGCCACCCAAGAGCTCTTATGGAGATGTACAATGATATTAATGTTGTTTTCATGCCTGCTAACACAACATCCATTCTGCAGCCCATGGATCAAGGGATAATTTCAACTTTCAAGTCTTATTATTTAAGAAATATATTTTGTGAGGCTGTAGCTGCCATAGATAGTGAATTCTTCTGATGGATCTGGGCAAAGTCAGTTGAAAACCTGGAAAGGATTCACCATTCTGGATGCCATTAAGAACATTCATGGGACTTCCCTGGTGGTCAAGTGGTAAAGAATCCACCTTCCAATGCAGAGGACGTGGGTTTGACCCCTGGTTGGGGAACTAGGTTCCCACATGCTGCGGGGCAGCTAAGCCCACGCACCACAACTACTGAGCTTGTGCGTGCCTCAACTAGAGAGCCCACATGCTGCAAACTACAGAGCCCACGTGCCCTGGAGCCTGCACACCACAACTAGAGAAGAGAAAACCCCCACGCAACAGCTAGAGGGAATCCAGTGTGCCACAATGAAAGATCCCGCATGCCTCAACGAAGATCCCGCATGCCGCAATTAAGGCCCGACGCAGCCAAAAGAAAAAAGAAAAAAAACCAAAAAAAACAAAAAAGAAAGAACATTCATGATTCATTGGAAGAGGTGAAAAGATCAACATTAACAGGAGTTTGGAAGAAGTTGATTCCAACCCTCGTGGATGATTTTGAGGGGTTCAAGACTTCAGTGGAGGAAGTCACTGCAAGTGTGGTGGAAGTAGTAAGAGACCTAGAATTAGAAGTGGAGCCTGAAGATGTGACTGAATTGCTACAATCTCATGACAAAACTTTTAATTGATTAGGAGTTGCTTCTTATGGATGAAGAAAAAGAAAGTGGTTTCTTGAGATGGAATCTACTCCTAGTGAAGATGCTGTGAAGATTGTTGAAATGACAAAAAAGGATTTAGACTGTGACATAAATTTAGTTGATAAAGCAGTGGCAGGGTTTGAGAGTATTGACGCTAGTTTTGAAAGAAGTTCTGTGGGTGAAATGCTATCAAACAGCATTGCATGTTACAGAGAAATCGTTCATGAAAGGAAGAGTCACTTAATGCATCAAGCTTCATTGTCGTCTTATTTGAAGAATAAAGGTGGTGGTTGCCACAGCCATGCCAACTTTTAGTAAACATCCCTCATCAGTCAGCATCCATCAATGCCGAGGAGAGACCCTCCACCAGCAAAAAGATTTGCTGAATGCTCAGATGATGGATAGCAGTTTTTAGCAGTAAAGTGATCTTTTTTCTTGTGAACTTTTTCCTCTTTATTGTGAACATTAGATCAGTTTAATATTCAGGAGTCCTCAATCAAACATGGACTGATTGGGTCCAAGTATATAACGAGTGTATTTATATCTTATAGAAACTTAGTTATTTTTTTTTATTTAATAAACTTATTTTATTTTATTTATTTATTTTTGGCTGTGTTGGGTCTTCGTTGCTGCGCACAGGCCCTCTCTAGTTGCGGTGAGCGGGGGCCACTCTTCGTTGCGGTGCGCGGGCTTCTCATTGCGGTGGCCTCTCCTGCTGCAGAGCACAGGCTCTAGGCGCGCAGGCCCCAGTAGTTGTGGCACGTGGACTCAGTAGTTGTGGCTTGCGGGCTCCAGAGCGCAGGCTCAGTAGTTGTTGTGCACGGGCTTAGTTGCTCCGCGGCATGTGGGATCTTCCCGGACCAGGGCTTGAACCCATGTCCCTGCATTGGCAGGCAGATTCTTAACCACTGCACCACCAGGGAAGTCCCAAAACTTAGTTTTAAGTTGAAATATAGTAGACATACAATATTATGTTATTTTCAGGTGTACTACATAGTGTTTTGACATTTTCATACATTATGAAATGTTTACCATGGTAAGTCTAGTAACCATCCATTCCCATACAAAGTTATTGCAATATTATTGACCATATTCCTTATGCTGTATATTACATCTCTGTGGCTTATTTATTTTATAACTGGAAGTTCGTACCCTTCACCTATTTCTCCCCCACTCCTAAAGTATTTTTTAATTAAGATATATGCCTTGTTTTTTTAAATTTAATTTATTTATTTTTATTTATTATTTTTGGCTGCGTTGGGCCTTCATTGTGGCACGCGGGCTTTCTCTAGTTGCGGCGAGCGGGGGCTACTCTTCATTGCGGTGTGTGGGCTTCTCATTGCGGTGGCTTCTCTTGTTGCAGAGCACAGACTCTGGAGTGCACGGGCTTCAGTAGATGTGGCACGTGGGCTCCATAGTTGTGGCTTGTGGGCTCTAGAGCACAGGCTCAGTAGTTGTGGCGCACAGGCTTATTTGCTCCGTGGCATGTGGGATCTTCCCGGACCAGGGCTCAAACCCGGGTCCCCTGCATTGGCAGGTGGATTCTTAACCACTGCGCCACCAGGGAAGACCTGTACCTTGTTGCTTTTTTTTTTTTTAGACATAAAGCTATAGTGTAACATAACTTTAATATGCGGGAAACTAAAAAAATATGTGCAATTCGCTTTATTGCGATGTTTGTTTTATTGTGGTGGTCTGGAACTGAATCTGCAATATCTCTGAGGTATGCTTATATTCAGATCCTCTGCCTGTTTTATCTGATTGTGTGGGTTTTTTGCTATTGGGTTATGTGAGTTCTTTATATATTTTGCATATTAACCCCATCAGATATTTGGTTTGCAAGTATTTTGTCCCATTCGCCAAGTTGCCTTTTCATTTTGTTGATGGTTTCCTTTACTGTGCAGAGACTTTTCAGTTTGATGTAGTCCCGTGTTTATTTTTGCTTTGTTGCCTTAGCTTTTGGTGTCAAGTCCAAATAATCATCACTAAAAACAGTGTCTTCACTCCTCATCTTGTATGACTTCTGCTGGCTAGAAGGAGCAGTCTTTGCCTGGGCCTTTTTGTTTGTTTTTTTAATTTCAGTCTGCTCTGGCATCCAGATTGGGATGTACAAGAGGTAAAAATGAACCCCAAAGAACTCATTATCTGGTCCTCCCTTAATTCCTGAAGTCTCTACCTGTTTTGCTTCTGTCCACATATCAGAATCTTCCAATATTTGCTTTATGTGTTATTTCCATGTTTCTAAATTGTAATTAATGGGAGCCTTCAGGTTCAATGTGCTTACTCTACTGTGACTAGAATGGGAACTCTACTCCCACAATCATTTATCGAATGAATAATTAAATGAACACATGCATCTTGCCTATAAGTTGCTCAGAAGTGTTTGTAGGTGTCAATATAACAATAGGTATAGTATTAAGAGAATTGAGCTAAATTCCTATGGGAGCTCATAAGCATAGGAATGAAATTATTTCTAGCTATTTTGGAATAGGACATATGGTGTGGTGGTGAGACACAATAAATCTGTGACACCAACTGGGTGTCCTGTAATTCAGTTCAATTCTGACACTACCCAGATTTAGCAGAGACCCACAGGTTAAGGGCAAAGTCCTCCATAAGACTGCTAGACTTCAGTAAAAGTTACAACCCAGAAACAGCCAAATGGAAACAATTCATAGACAAAGGTCTAGGGGTGGGGTGGGGTGCCGTGGGGGCTGGGGGAGGAGGATAAGCATAGAGCTTCTGTGCCCTCTCTTCATGGAATCTGGGCACATCAGCCTCCTAGTACATCCACACGTTCACCAACCTGAAAGTGCCACTGAGTTTTGTTGTCCAGACGTTTTATTGGGGTTACCTTACATAGGCATCATGATTGGCCATGTGATTAAACTCCTCCAGCTCCCCTCTCTTCCCTGGAGAACTGGTGAGCCAACAGTTCCAACTTTTAAATCATGTGGTTGGTCTTTCTGGTGAACAGTCCCCATCCTAAGGCTACTTAGGGACCACCCTGATTCACCTCATTAGCTTAAAAAAGGCACTCTTGTCACTCAGGAATTCCAAGAGTGTTAGAAGCTCTGTGTTAGGAACTAGTGACAAAGCCCAGATATATTCTTTATTATACCACAGGTCATCAAATGAGACATCAAGGAGAAAGTGGCATTTGTGTGATATCTTGAAAGATGGGTAGGATTTAAACATTTGAAGATGGAGAAAAGGGAATTCTAGACTGAGAAATCACACAGGGGCACATACTCAAAAGGGCAGAGTTCAGTGTATAGAAATATATTAAGTACTTTTTTAGCTTTAGTGTCGGATCTATAAAAAACAATAATAAGATAAAGCCAGATGGAGGGCTTAAATGAACGATAATAAACGATATTTATTAATCATAGAGCCTTTTATTTCTACAGAGCAGAAGAAAGAAGAGATTTGTTTATGTTTTTCCGAAGCCTACACTTCTTTGTGGAATGGTGTGAATATCGTAAGCGCACATTTAAACGTTTCAAGGTATAGTCTAAAGTCTTTCAATTTAAACATATATGGAAAGTGAAGCTGATGTTAATTTGGGGGTTTAAGATAACATTCTTAAAGTTTTCAAACAATAGAAAATGTTTTTATTGGTTTCTAGATTTGTAGTTATTTGGTATAAATGAAGGAGGAATTCTTCTGTACAAGTCAGTTAACCATTTATATTGAAAGAATATAGTCTTATTTATTTTACAGTACACATTTTGAAAAATTAATCTGTCAAGGACACTTGAAGTAAAATGCCAAATGCTAATAAAGGACATAGGCATAGCAGCCTTGTAACGTCACAGTGTAATCTTTACTTCCTGAGCCACACTCTGTATTTTGAGCTTCTTATTTATTGTATATTTCAAGTTTAAATATTGAAGTCTGATTCTTGTAAAGTAACGCTTCTTAGGTCTGATACAGATACATTCAGAGACTTTTTTTTAATTGCCTTTGTTTTCTGTCATAACTAGAACTATATTTGGCTGCATTGTAATCCCCCAGGTCCTACTTAGTTAGATAGTATCAAATTATTGACAGCAGTGATGCACACAGAAACCAGTTCTGAAAGAGTTAACATAAATAATATCTCAAAGTTCAGGTTCCCTCAAAATCCTGAGTGACTATTGTTTTTATGACTGGTACTAATTCTCATTTATTTTGAATTCTTTTTTTTTTATTATCATCATCATTATTTGCATTTTATTTGGCTGAGCTAGTAATATCTGTCAAGCATAAGATTTTCTTTAGAATGAAACATGTCAGTACCTGTACTGTACCTGTACTGTGGTCCCTTGCGGAGTGCTCAGGATTATGTTGTTTACTTGCAGGTGCTCTTGCACCAGAACAATTAAATAACTCTTCTTCAGAATTGGTAAAATACAGTAATGATTGAGAAGTCTGCTGGCAGTTATGGTAATGAATCACCTAATACGGCCATTTACTTATACATTAGAATGGGTTGTGGGAAGTGTGAGCACTAGTCCCATTTTCAAACTGATTTTCCTCTAGGTGCTTTTAAGGCAAGTGTAGAAGTATAATTGGTGTGTTTTTCCTGTAGAGGATAAAGTGCTTCTTTGAGCTGGTCCTTTGCTGGTGACAAGGTTACTAGAATGGAAAGAAACATCACATTGTCGTGCAACCATCACCAGTAAAAATCTGTTCCATTAAACACTAATTTGCCATTCCTTCATTCTCAATAGTGTCCTTTGATGCATAGAAATTTTTAATTTTGATGAAGTCCAATTTATTTTCTTTTCTTTTGTAGCCTGTGCTTTTGGTGTCATATCCAGGAAATCATTGCCAAATTCAACATCATAAAGAATTTTGTCTTTATTTTTTCCTGAGAGTTTTATAGTTTAGCTCTTAAGTTTAGGTGTTTAATCCAGTTTGAGTTAATTTTTATATATTCTGTAAGCCAGCAGTCCAACTTCATTCTTATACATGTGGATATCCAGTTTTCCTAGCATCACTTGCTGAAGAGACTGTCCTTTTCTCATTGAGTGGTCTTGACACCTTTGTCAAAAATCATTTGACTATATATGCAAAGGTTTGTTTCTGGATTCATTATTCTATTCAGTTGGTCTGTACGTCTGTCCTTATGCCAGTATCACACTTTTGATTACTGTAGCTTTGTAGTTACATTTTGAAATGAGGAAGTGTGAATCCTCCAATTTTGTTCTTCCTTTCAAATTTCTTTTTGGTGTTTGGAGTCCCTTGAGATTCCATATGAATTTTGGTGGGTTTTCCCAGTTCTTTTAAAAATGTCGTTGGGAGTTTGTTAGGGATTGCTTTTGAAACCACTAGGTGGCGTTTCGGGGGGTTCCAAGGAGCTCCAGTCCTTTATGTCTCATCGTGGAAAGAATTCAGCAAGAGACAAAGTGATAGGTAAGTTAAAAGCAGATGGGCTAGAGGGTGCTGCGCCCTGAGAACTTAGTTGGCTACAGTTTTATAATCAAAGGAAAAGTGGGGAGGAGGAAAAGACCACCTTCTTCCTCATTCTTGAGGAGACGTCAAGTTTCCATCATCAGCTAGTCCTCCAGGTTGGACAGGGGAGTTTTCTTGTCCCTACGTGGTCAAGCCAGGACTGTCATGGCGCTATGGAAACATTATTTCAGGTCTCCATACAATGAGGGTCTTTCACTTTGAAATGCCACTTTTCCATAAATTATTGTTTTTTATGTGTGCAGAGAGCATGTCCTAGGGGTCATTAACTTACTGAGCTCACTGGGCAGGATGTGGGTCTCATGCCACCATTGTATATTGTTTGGGGGCATGTCTCATGTTTCTGTTGCATGGTTTTGTTGCTAAGCAGGCATGCTTGGTTTTGTGGTTAAGCAAACCTGCTTTCTTGAGCGATCATTAACTTACAGGGGTCTCCCATACTTTTCCTTTACTTACAGTCCCCTAGTGGGATTAACTATTTAATCACCTGCTTTGTCCCTTTACTCTGTTCCTATCATTTTGAAGTTGTTTTGGGTAGCACTGACATATTAACTATTCAGTCTTCCATTCATGAACACAAGATGTCTTCCCATTTATGCATATCTTGTTTAGTTTCTTTCAGGAATGTTTGTAGGGGTAAAATATTTTTAATTTTAATCCTGTTTCATTATCAGTGTCAAGAATGAAGCAATATCTATTTAAGATAATGGGGATCAGCATTATTTTACTTCATTATTTTATTTGTGACTTAAGGGTGTATATAAGGTTGTCGGGTACCTAGGTTCACATCTTCTTATCTAGAAGTCTCAAAACTATTTTTTAAGATAATTCCATAATTCAGACTTTTAAACCAGTGCTCTTTCCTAATTGCTATTTTATATAAACCACTGGCTTTTAAATTCTCTAAAATTTGAGAGTTATTTTATGGTGCTTTTCCCCTTTAAGTTTAGTAATATAAAGAACATAGGAATACATTATTATTCTGACATCTGGAAATGGGAAGGAAGTCTTTACTGACCCCTTTCCCCAGTGTTGGTTCCACCACTCAGCAATCCTTTATTAAGTTTGTTTTTCCAGATAAAGTTACAATTTATTTCTATTGATTTATTCAAGATTGTGATAGTTTAAATATTCTATTTTTCCAAATAAAACAGAGCCCTTCTGTTTAAATGGATTTTATTTTGCACTATTTACTATATATTCAATTTAGATGTGCTCACTATTATGCTAGCACTTTGAATGTATAAAGGGGATATTGGATGTGTTCAATGCGCTCAGTGAGCTTTCAGTCACAGAGAAATGAGGCTCGCACACAAAATGAGAAAGCAGTATAATAGTTATTGTTACCAGTTACCAAAATAAAATCAGTGAACGCGTTAGTGTTGTAGCAGTAATTATTGTGGCATTAAGAGATCACAGGTGTTTTAGTGAAAAAATTTCATCTTGGGGTCAACCTTGACAAATGGGAAAATTGAAAACTAGGAGGTCATTCTAGGTACGGAAAAAACAGAAGCAAATGGAAAACCACCAATAGTGTTTGTTCTGGGAATAGTATACAGAGACCAACTTGATTCTAGTGCATAATTTATGTTGGAAACAATGTCGGCAATTTTTATATACACATTCAGACTCTTGTTTCTAAAGCACTGATCATTTTATATGCAACCCCAAAGCATTGTGGAAACTAAGACTTTTGAGTGGGGTTTGCGCAAGAGGAAAGTAATTTTAGGAACTTTATCATCACTATTAGATTGAAGATGAATTCTCATCTTTAAACATACCAGTTAATCATGGGTCTCTAGAAAATGTTGCTGAGATGCTTTCTTGTGAATGTGTGGTCTGTTCTCAAGAACATGGATGTGTATGGGTGGGTGGGAAGGTGGTGTGTAGTAGTAACACCACAGAATTCACTTTGTTTTCATGTCTTACATTTGGATAAATTTATTGATGAGATTCTCATTCCTATAGTATAAAAAGAAAATATTTTGCAGTATATATCATAATTGAAAGCCTTTACAGTGGAGAATTTTATGGCTATGTTCTGAGAAACAGGATGGACTTTCAGGTTTTTTTATAAGCATACTGATTTTGATGTGCTTGGCTTCCTAAAATGTTTTATGGTGGACTTAGAATGTTAATATTTAGATTAAAGAAAATTTTGTATTTTACTAAAGCCTTTAATTGTGTGATCACAAAGCAGAATAACTGAACATTACTATATTAGCTCTTTATCAGAGAGTAAAATTATGCTTTATTTGGAAAGTTTTGCCTAGGTATGAGACTATATTCCTATTTCTGAGGCTAAGTAAAAATATAGTAGCTGCCTTAATAGAAAGAAAACAGAGTTCCTGCTTAATAATGAATAATGTATGAATGATAAAAGAAAAGTGAGAGATCCCTGGAAATATTTAGCTTTTCAGAGTTTTTGGAACATATGCCTTAAATGCTTTAGGGATCCAGTAGAAGCCAGGAAAGACAAACAGTTGAAAGTTTCTTGGACTTATCCTTTCACTTCATAATACGTCTTAAATGTGGGTATTTATATAAAAACATACCTTTTAAATGGTACTCTAGTATAAACTGCAGGGATTTTGTAATGCTGTTCAAATATTTTCACATTACTTTGTTTTGAACTTAGAGATTCACTCTTACTTTTTGCTTGTTGTTATATGTAAGGTTTTTTGAACATCTTTGCTTAAAACATAAGTTCCTTCATAGTAGGATACAAAATTAATATTAAATACTTAAGCTCCTTTAGACATTGTTGAGACAGATTATAAGTATGTGTATACTTTAGCTTATGTGCTGCATTGAGAGTGGTTAAATGTATGAGCCTACAGGCAATCTTTTTAAGCAGATAAAACTGTTAGGATGTTTTCCCAGGATGATGGGATTGCCCTCCAAGCGTATCTCTTCAATGCGGTCCCGAATATAACTGGTGTCATTAGCCTTGCAGAATGTATCATCTGTAATTGAAGTTATGTTGTTAAACTAGAAAATAAAAGGGAAAAATTGTTTAGAAACCCGAAATCATTCTTTTGTATGTTGTGTAATGAGATCTCACAGAATATTTTATCTAAAAAGTGATTTTTAAAATATTGTACATACTGTGCATATATCTTCATGGTAATAAAAACCCTTGCTGAGCAATCTGAGCCTCCCTTTTTAAAGTCTACAGTATTACTTTGGAAGAACAGACTACTGGCTATTTCTAAGAGCAAAACCCATATAACAGAAATTTCTGAGTATAAATAAGATTATAATAGCTGGATAAAGTATCCTATTCTAGAGTGTCAACTCAAAATGGGTACTGTTTCCTTAAATATACTTTAAAGAAATAAAAAGAACAAATGGGAATTCTTATGATGGTAAAATACCACTTTTAGTTTATTTTTATTCCCTTTTCACTTTTCTATTACCCTAAGTTGATGTTGGACAATAAGGTCAGCTGGGAAGTCTCCAAAAGCAAGTGTTTACTGCTATTTGGAGAAAGAAACATAAACCAGAGGTCTTAGTGTCCCCTAACTTCAAATCCACATGTCAGGTTAACTAGGAGATGCCAAGTGCACACCTGGAGACAAATCCTACTAAAAGAGCAGACCTCACACCTCTTGTTACTGGTCCTTTGGTTGTACTCTGGGTAGAACTAGGGCTTCTGGGCAGGAGAGAGCATTTGGCTAAATATTAATACTTTTGATGGGCAAAATTTACATGTAAATAAGTGATCTTCCTAATGAATCGTAAGATTGACCCATAATAATTTGAATTAAAGTCAGATAATGTGAAAGGAGCAATCATACCTGAAGATGAATTACACGCAGACTTTCTGGTAAATTAAGAGGCACAGATTCCAGGGCATTGTGGTCCAAGTAGAGGAAGGAGAGGTTATGCAATTTCTGTAAGGAAAAGGTGCTTTTGCTTAAGTGTTATTGAGCTCATTGCATTTCTTCACATGATTCAAGCTATATACACACATATACATATGTATAAATACATAGGTATAGATATAGACACATATCAATACTATTAATCATTGGTATGGTAGTTTTAGGTTTGTTGGGATTTTTTTGTTTGTTTTGTTGTTGTTGTTGTTGTTTGGTGTTTTTGGTTTTACAAGTAGTATATTTGGTCCTTTACGAAGGGCAGTAGAGCCCTGATGCATCCCCACATTTCTGTCCACTCATCTCACTTCTGAATACCATCATATTCAGCCTCAGCCCTCATGCCAATTTCTGGGGCCCTTTAAATTTCTCTTGGGAGCAGGTAATAAGATTAATTCTTATGCAGGATGGTATTTGCATCCTGGTACTGCCATAACCTCTCTTGAACCTTCAGAACTTTCCATTTCAGCTCCACCAATTTGTAGTAAAATGAATATTCCTAAGAGATGTGTATGCTTGTTAGTAAGATGTCTCCCAAAGCAGTTTATTAAATACGTAGCTAAGTATGACTTTTTTATGCCCCAAGGACTCTACGTTGGATTACTCTTCATGATCAGTAATCCATTATTGTGTATAATTTTATAATATGATTTCAAGATGTAGTTTCCCCTGACAATAATCTTTTACCTTACCTTTGATATGCATCCTGTGACAGAATTTGGTAATTTTTTTTTTTTTTTTTTTAGAATTAATTTGCTGTTATTTTAATCCTTTCTTAAGCATCCTACAATTCACCATATGGGCACCAAGCTCCTGTCTTCCCCAGTGGGCCTCTTTAACATGGATTAGAGTATCCTGATTTTACCAGTGGCTTTGGCAGCCTAGGGCATTAAGCAAAACTAGAAAATATCTGAGTTTATCATTTTCATGCCAACTTGTTATGAATCCCTTCTGTAATCCACGTGTAAAATCCAAAATATTCAAACATTCCTTTTGTGAAATGTTGATTAGCTCCTGTAGGTCTTTTTTGTTTGTTTTGTTTTGTTTTATAAATTTATTTATTTATTTATTTATTTTTGGCTGCATTGGGTCTTTGTTGCTGCACGTGGTCTTCCTCTAGTTGCAGCAAGCGGGGGCTACTCTTTGTTGCGGTGTGCGGGCTTCTCATTGTGGTGGCTTTTCTTCTGGAGCACGGGCTCTAGATGCACGGGCTTCAGCAGTTGTGGCTCACGGGCTCTAGAGTGCAGGCTCAGTAGTTGTGGCACATGGGCTTCGTTGCTCCACAGCATGTGGGATCTTCCCGGACCAGGGCTCGAACCCGTGTCCCCTGCATTGGCAGATGGATTCTTAACCACTGCGCCACCAGTGAAGTCCCTACTCCTGTAGGTCTTTAACATGCCAGTTATTCAAAGGTTTACCTGCTCAAATTGCATATCTTCAAATTACAAGCATTTTTTTGTTTTTAAAGTGAGTCCAGTTTTTAAAAGTCCCCTAAGAGTCCCTTAACTTCTGAGGAACTGCTAGGAGTTGTCATAAGGAGCTACAAACCTTCCTTTTTAACGAGGTCTTCTGTTGCCAACAGCAGCGTGATTGTCTCATCCTTTTATCTGGGGTTTCTTCCAGGACTGGGAATGAGTACTCCAGAGCTATGGAAGTCCTGGGCTGAGGTTGCTTCCCTGTAGACTCTGCATTTTGAGACAACCTGGCTATCTAAATCAGAGTAAATCACCTTGCCCTTTTCATGTGCATTTATTTTCTTGATTTACTAAATTAAGAAATACATGTAATTTTTACTACATACAGAATTTTGTATTAGGTGCCATCACAGAATTCAAAAGAATGTCTACCTACAGAATTCTATGGTCTAATACTTTTAAGTATTAAAAATAAAATTCAGTGTTTACTTTAGAACATGATTTTTTCTGGTGTTTGTAAATTACTAATATTGTAAGGAAAAAAGAAACACAGGAACACTCCCATTTTGTGGTTTTGCAGACTGTTGGTGCCATGAGGGTGCAAACCTTGTCTGTATAAATAAATATTGCTGTGTGAACAAGGGAAGAAGATGTGACACCAGGTAGTCCCATGAAACAAGATAAAGGTATTTTAAGTGAGGTAAACGCATAAGCTAGGCTGAATAAGCCTAGTAGTATCACTATTTATCATGTAAATAATATCTTCATTTATTACATTAAAATAGTTTTAAAACAAAATTCTAGACCATAGTTTCTTTTTCTTTTATCATGTTATTATTGGCTGTATAACTGATATTTTTATATTGTGCTCAGTCATACTATAAAATACTTACTTTGAAAGCATTTGCTTTGATTCCTCTACTCTTGATTTTGTTGTATTTTGCATTAAATAAAGTAAGCTTGGGAGGGAGAACTGGAAGTTTCAGTAGTTGATTTTCAGCTAGTGTAAGTTCTTCTAACAGCGAAAGTTTTGAAAAAGTACCATCTTCTATATCTTCAATCAAATTTCCCGTAAAATCAAGTCGCCTTAAGTTAGCTTGAAGGAAAAATATACAAAAAATAAGAAAATTTTTAAAAATATATGAAGTTAAATTCTTAATTGTCTGGACTGAGGAAAAGCATTTGTTTATCAAGTCATTCAAACGTCTTTTATTTTTAGTGCCTAGCAGAGTGTCTACAATTAGTAGCTCAGTAAGTTTTGTTGAACACTGAGCATCTACTCTGTGCTTGACACTGATGGTGTTTCTCACTGAAGTTCTAAAATCTCAGGTTTGGAAGGGAACTTAAAGTTAATAGAGTCCTTCCATCCTTTTTTGTTTGAATTCTCAGTATGCTCAAGTAGTTTGAAAGAAACTCTTTGTTGCAAATTATGGAAAGTAAGCATTACATCTGATTGAATAAAATCATGTAAATATTTCTGGATTTTTTGCCAGCCTGTTGTATTGTGACTGTGGATATCTTATCTTAATCTCTCCGTGCCTTATTGCTTGACAACAATAAAGGCAAAAATGTTCCCTAATTTATTACCGTGATGCATACTGAGAGATAGAGAAATTCAATATGTGTATTTATGTGTGCATCACTTTTGTCCGTCTGGGATGATTAGAAAATATGGTCCCTTCTCACTATTCAAGGTGGTCATGTCTATAAAGTCAATGCAAATGCTGAATTAGTGAATATGGAACCATTGCTCCTAGGGAATATACAGGGTTAGAGCCTCTCATCACACATTTTCATCAGCCAGTCAGTAGAAAATGTTATGTGTGTTTCTTTTTAAAGGCATCTTGCTTGGTATATATTGTTGATACATTAACATTGAACTCACAGCCATCAGCACTGTAACTCACACTTAAAGATTACCTAACATGTGTTTTCTCTGTAAGGCACATCACAGCCTTCTTGCAGTTAGGAACACTAGACAGGATTTTAGCACTATACTTAGGGAGCACTTTAAACAGCAAAAAGCACAAAAATGTGAAAAATGTGGCACTAAGTAGACTGTAAACAGGATACTTGTTTACAGTATAAAAGCTGAAACAAAAGGCCAAGCATCTCATTCAGCCTATCCTGGATGGCTCAGATTTTTTGCCACTGTGCATATGTCTGCGAATGACCATGAAAGTGCCAGAAGTATTGATTTTGGGGGTTACAAATAAATGTTATCAAGTAGGTGAGTTTGAAAACATGGAATCCACAAAAGAGGAACAACTGTATTCAGTCAGCTGGGAGCTACTGGTGACAGCATGAATTCAGTTATGGCTAATCTTGTAAATGTATAGTGGGGCCAGTGTGCATTTCTTGGTGTGACTTTCTTCAGAAGCCCTTGACAGCATTGGAATCTAGAAAATTTATGACGGATTAGTGATCCAGACTTGGACTTCATACTGCAGAAGTAGGGGATTTTGGTGTGCTCATGGCAACACCCTCCTGGCAGCTGTTGTAAGCTTTGATTGGACACCAGAAGTCCAAGATTTTTAATGACCTGGGAAGGAGTTAAATGGTACTCAGCATTAGTTCCGTATTAGAGTCATCTGAAGAGTTTGGTTGTGGTTAATGACAACACCTGGGCCTCTAAATTTAGAGACCTAAATTAGAATCTCTGGGGACTAGGACCTGGTATCAAAAATACTTTAATATGCAGCCAGATTTAAGAACCATGAGTTAAAGTAAGAAAAAGCAGTTTCTATGTTTTCATAGTGAAGGTAGAAAATAAAACATTGTCATTGGAGAAATATCCTGATTATATTTGTACTGCTGACTGGCTGAGGCAAATGGATCTTGAAATATTGGGGTTGAGAAGATATAGTTGCCCATATGTTAGATGGGCTGTCAACATAGACTCCAAAGTCACCAGTAAAGAAAGATCACAGGGAACATCTGAATGGAAAGGAGATTCACCAGTAAACCAGTGGATTTTTGTGAAGTGTGGTGGATACTTAAAATACCTCAACAGTCACTACCGTACATGTGATAGGCCACAGGTACCTAGAAACTTGTGTTTATATGAGTTAAATACTAACACGAGTTAACACTAATATCTTATTTAAAATTAACTTACGTATGTCTGCAAAATCTTTGGCAGTCAACTTTTTAATTTTGTTGAATCGTGCATAAAGATAGGCTGATTCCTTCGGCAAGGGTGGTACAGCATCAATGTCAACTTCTTCACAGTATACAGAGCCACTTAAACAAACACATAGCAGGCATGTGGGCATTTCTAAATTGGGAAACAAAATCATAAAAATCAGTAGTTTAAAAATATTTGACCTCTAGTGCTAAAATCCTTGCTATCATGAATGTTATTACCAATTTGAAAAGATCCTTTACAGAATTACGGGTGATAACAGGAAAGACGTTATGGCCATGATAGCTAGTAATCTATATTGTATCTGATAACTCACCAGAATTTTATTTTAAATTCTGTAATCCACAATCTCTTTTATTCTCCTATCTGTTTTAGCAGTGATCATTTAATTGCTGAATTGATTGACAGTTACATTTCTTCATTGGAGTATCAAAAATCATAAAGCAGGACTTAAGGTAAATATTAGCTTGATTTATCACTTGGAGTGGTGCAAACACATTTCTAATGAGTTTAGAAACCACTTAGTTAAATAAGCAAACTATTAACTTAAAAATTGGAGTCATCATGGGCACTGTTAGAGTCCCTATTGTACCCTACGTCATTCATTGCATTTACTTGTCATGCATCTTTCATCTCCTTCAACCTGCAACAGTTCCTTAGTCTTTGTTTTTCATACCTTTTACTATTTAGGAAATTTTTGAATTTTTTAAAACTTTTATTTTCAGGGCATTTATTTTGCAGAATGTCTTTCAATTAGGGTTTATATGAGGTTCCTCATTTTTTGGCAAGAATACCATGGAAGTAATGTTACATCCTCAGTGTCATGTATCTGTCTCATTCCTTATGATGCTGTCTTCGGTCACTTGGTTCAGTTAGTATCTGCCATGGTTCTCACTCTGTAAAATTACTGTTTTCACTTTGTAATTTGTACCTTCTAGAGGAGTACTTTGAGATTCTAAACATCAGGTTTGTCATCAAACTTTCACCCTCTAGTTTTATCATCTGTTGAAGATTCTTACTTGAATCATTTATTACTAGGATAATTGCCAATTATTTTCTAATTCCATCATTTCTTCTACATTTGTTAGTTGGCATTCTGATATAAGGTGGAACATTCCCTTCTTATTTGTTTATTTCTGTCAGTATGAACTTATGAATTCCTCATTCCATGGGTAACGTATCCCATAATACGTTACTGTCTTATTTATTTTGATAATCACATTGTCACAGATTAGTCAGTGAGAACTCTTAAGCTCTGTTTATCCTCCCACAGACTTTTTATGGTTCCATGATATACAGTAAGTTGCACATATTTAATTTGTATAATTTATAAGTTTGGACATGTGTACATGCCCATGAAACCATCACCACAATCAAGATAATTAACATATCCATCACTCCAAAAGTTTCCTCATGCCCTTTGGTAATTTCTCCCTCCCAGCAACCACTAATCTCCTTTCTGTCATTATATGTTAGTTTGCATTTTTGAAACTTTTATATCAAAAGAATCATGCAGTATACACTCTTTTGTCTGGCTTCTTTCACTCTGCATAATTATTTTGAGATTCATCTGTTTTTGTATGTATCAGTAATTCATTCCTATTTATTACTGAGTTCATTCCAATTTATTCCATTGTCTCAATAAACACAATTTATACTGTCATCTCTTACGGACATTTGGGTTGTTTCAAGTTTTTGGCTATATCAAAGAAGGCTGCCATGAACATTTATGTATGGACTTAATGCTTTCATTTCTCTTGGATAAATACCTAAGAGTAGAATGGCTGGGTCTTATTATACGTATGTATTTTACATTTTGAAGAATGTCCTAAACTGTTTTACAAAGTGGTTGTGCCATTTTACATTCTCATTAGCAGTGTGTGAAAGTTCCAATTGCTCCACATTCTTGTCAACATTTGGTATGTATGGTTGGACTTTTTTATTTTAGCCTTTCAAGTAAGGTTTGTTGTGGTATCGCGTGTTTTAATTTACATTTTCCTAATGACTAATGTGCTGAGCATCTTTTTATATACTTATTTGCCATCCACATATTTTTTTGTGGTGAAGTGTCTATTCATATCTTTTGCCTGTTTTTTTAAATAAGTTTTTGTATTATTATTTTTGAATTATAAAAGTATATTCTGTAGATATAAATCATTTGTCAGATTTATGTTTTGCAAATATTTTCCTTCAGTCTGTGGCTTGTCTTTTTATTTCCTTATCAATGTCTTTTGAAGAGCAGACATTTGGGGCCTTCCCCAGCAGTCCAGTGATTAAGACTCCACGCTTCCACTGCAGGGGGCACAGGTTCCATCCCTGGTTGGGGAACTAAGATCCCACATGCCGCATGGTGGGGCCAGAAAAAAAAAAAAGAAGAGCAAACATTTTTTATTTTAATGAATAACAATTGATCCCTTTATATTGTCTGGATTTCAATGAGCAGTTCTTGTACATCTTTTACACATTTATACCTATGTATTTTTTATATTTTGATTAATTTTAAAAATTAGTTGTCCCCACTGTTCTTTGAGAACTTACTTATTTTCTGGCATGCTAAGATGTCCCAGACCAATCTTGTCCTTTCCTTGCCCCAGGCCTGAAATCAGCTATTATTTCCAGGAGTACTGGTCCCCTTTAGTGGAGAATGGTATTCAGAAACCAACATTTGGGTGTGGATATGCTCATTGCTACTGGGATCTCATTGCTTCTGGGCTTTTTCAGCAAAGAGGCCTGGGAAATATATGTATTTTTATTTGGCGCTCTCTTCATATATAATACACATACATACACACGAGTATATGTATATAGACATGGACATAATAATACACAAGTACACACATGCAGACATATATACATGTATATATGTCATATGCTCATATGAAACCATAAACACATCATATGCATATTTTCACATACACACTCATACAGGGAGGCAAACATGTATATATCTATTTCTGTATCTCTGTATACAAACCAGGAGTTGATCCTGATATCTTTCATTCCACTCCATCTCCACAGTGTTCATTCTAGCCTTACCCCTTACCATATTTGTAACACCCTTCTCTGACAATGAGAAACCTGGCTCTCGTGATCCACTGTGCATTTACTTTACTCAGTCCCAGAACACACATTAAGTAGTTTCATTATTGCTAACCTATAATACTATGGAAAACAAACCTACCCACTAGGATTTTAGTATTTGCCTATTTTATTTTGTCTTTAGCCTGAAAGTATACAGTCAAAATACTGTGTTTAAGGGTTACTTCGATTAGATTTTTCCCCCTGTAGTGTGGTATGTTATTGATTTGAAATGCAATTAAGTTTCTATTTTTCTGTTTGTTTGCCAATTTGGGTTCTTTTTATCTTATCCTAGTTGGTTTTATTTATAAATGTATTTGTTTGTTTGCTTATGTGAATATAACATTCTAAAATCAAATCTACACAACAAGTGTATACTCCAAGAAGTTCTAACACCTTCCCCCAGTACCCCTAGTTACCATCTCCCCCTCCTTTCCACCCCTAGTCCCATCTGTAACCCATAGGTAACTAGTCTCAGTTTTTTAATTCCCCTTCTTGAATTTCTTTTCACAAAGTGGGCTGATGTATGTATATTCTCTTACATCCCCTTCATTCTTAGGTGAAAGACAGCATACTGTACATACTCTATTGCATTTTTTTTTTCACATAATCTCTTCTGAAAATCACTCCATATTAGTTACAGAGATCATCCTCCTTCACTTTTACAACTGCACAGTATTCCCCTGGGTGGACGTACCATACTTTATTCAACCACTCTTCAATGTATGGATAATTAGATTGTTTCCAGTATTTTGCAATGCTTCAGAGATTTTGCATATGTGTTTTCTTAATTTTGGAGGTATATCTTTCAGGTGAATTCCTAGAAGTCAATTGCTGTGTCACACAGTAAATGCATATTAGGTTTCGTTAGATTTTACCAAATTCCTGTCCATTCTACCAATTTGTATTACCACCAGCAACGTATGTCAGTGTCTGATACCCTACACTTTTGCCAATGGAATATATTAATATATTTGTCAGATAGGTTAAAAAATTTTATCTCAACATAATTTAAACTTACATATGAGATTGAACACCTTTTATGTGTTTAAGGGTCATTTTTATATCATTTTGTGAATTGTCTGTTCATATCTTTTGCCCATTTTTCCAATGGATTTTTGATCAGTTTCTTTTTCCTGGATTTTTACTTGTTCTTTAGAAATTAGAGATATTAACTCTTTATCAGTGATATATATTACAAATATTTTTCTCAGTTTTCAATTGCCTTTGTCTTCGCTTATGATGGTTTTTGCCTTGCAGATGTTTCATTTATAGAGTCAAATTTATTGATCTTTTCTATATTATCGTCTCTGGATTTTGAGATACCCCACACCCAGGTTATCTTCTACTATTTGTATGGTTTCACTTTTTGCATTTAGACCCTAATTTATTTGGAGTTTTTCTGTGTAAGATAGGGATCTAATTGTATCCCTTGTCAGTTGACTACTTAGTTGTCCCAGCCCCAGTTTTTTAAAATATCATCTTTGCTTCAGTGATTAAAGATGTTACCTTTATTATTTACTAAATTTCTACATGTATTTCTTTCTGTCTGTGGACTTTCATTCATGCACCAGTATTACACTTATTTTAAGTATGCAGGCTTTAAAGTATGTTCTGATAGGTGATTTCATGCAGGTTTGATTTTCCTTCTGAACTTGAGGATCAGCCTTACCAGCATTTTAAAGAAGTTCATTGTTGTAAATTTAGGGAGAACTGACATCTTTATGATATTAAATCATCCTATTCAAGAGCAAAGAATGTCCTTCCATTTCTTCAAGTCTACTTTCACTATGATTCTTCTCAAATTTCTTAAGATATATTTTCTGGTTTTGTCCATTTTAATTTTATTGTAGCAATATAGAGATTAGTGTGTGATTTTTTTTTTCATATTGTCATGTGAAGTAATGTTCTGTGATAGAGCAAGAATAAACCAAATAGAAACTAATAAGTAGGACTTTGTAATTTTATAAGTTTTCTATTGTTTTAATTGAAATGTACATTATAATTATTTATATATATAACTATGTCTCTCTTCTGTGAGTTTCTTAAAGGCAAGAATTATATTTTATTTACTTTATACTCAGGCTACATAGTATTTGAAAATAACTGGTGTTTAACAAGTATTTCTTCAACTGATTTTATATAGACAGAAGCACACACTTTGTAGAGGCTAAACTTAGACTAAACTTTGTTCTTGAATGTTCCTATTCCACGTTTCTCACTCATAATGTGGGATGGCAAATGATGAAAACTCACAATATACCTGTTTGACTTTATCATTAGAGATAAAATTCCACTGTTTGGATCTACTATATCCTGATGCAATTTTTGATTACTATAAGGAATAAAGTTCCATTATAAGCTATTTTTTAAAGCTCCTTTAAAAAAATTTGATGATAGAGTATTCATACTTACCATCATTTTCTTTCTTGGGGGATAATGGTTTTATACTCTCATCTTTTTGTAATTGAAAACCTTTCTCATCGGGTATTATTATCATAGTTTCTTTTTCCTATTGAAAAAATAAACATTTATTATCAGGTGTGACAAAGACCAATTTGGACTGTAAAACTGAGGGATTACAGACAACATTCTCCCATAAGTGTTCTGGTTGAACAGCCTCTCCCCTTTCCATTTGTCTATTAAATGTCGTTGAATTCTACTCCACTTCGCAAATATCTTGGTCCCTGCATTTATATTAAGCTAGAGAGACTCCTAAAGCAATGTAAAGAGAAGAAGCAGATAACTTTTTACTTACTACTTTTTAGGGACCAGGAGATTTTTGAAAGTATTCTTTAAACTGATTGATAGATTCAAATCAGCCATGTGAGCCAACGACTTGTTGTTATAGTGGGCCTTTTTTCTCCCTAAGCTATAACTATATATACCTATATTATATATATGTGATAATAATAATACTAGCATATTAATGAACTCCATTGAAAGAAATTGTAGTGTTAACATTTGCTCATCTGTACTAAAAAAAAGAAAGAAGCAGTTATAACCGTTTAGTCTTAAAATCTTTGTCATCTTATTTATAGTGGAGAACTTTTGAAGCAATCAACATTGTTATATATTTGGCTGCATTACTCATTTTCCATTTGTGTGTGTGTGTGTGTATGTGTGTGTGTGTGAGAGAGAGAGAGAGAGGGAGAGAGAGACACACATACAGACACACGGTAGGCAGGCAACAGATACTTATGTGCTGTATTAACTTTTTCCTTTCCCAGTGTTCATTTCTGTGTGCCAGTAAAACCACAAGTAATTACTTAGCTCCCGTACAAGTAGAATATGAAGATGTGGTATGAAAGTCATCCCTGTAGACAATGACAGTTACAGTTACTTGGTAAAGTGATGGAGTCTGAATTGTTAAAACCGATTAAAAATTAAGCTATATTAAGTAGTTTTCATTTTTTGATACTGTGTAGTTGACATATGTGAATTATTGTGAAATGCTGTAGATACAAAATAAGCAGTACTCTTTATTTCCTTGAACCACTTCTTCCTAAAACAATAAACCTTAAGCTGGTGATTCATTTTTATTTCTCCTAATACACATTTCTCCTATTTTATTTTAATAAGCATATATAGGACATTATGTAATATTACTTAACATATAAATCTCAACTGGTCAGAGATCATCTTAAAGTTTAATTTTCTTTAAATTTTATGTTTTAAATTTTAGTTTTCCTTAAATCTTATGTTTTGGTTGCTATAGATACTGTTTGGTTATCATGGATTCTATGTATTAATTTCGGAAGCATGCATACTTTAAAAATATCATCTTAGGACAGTTATTTTGAATTATTTTGAAGCATTTAATGTGCTTTTCCTTTCCTCTTACCTTATCAGACACATTCAGAAAAAACAAAAACATACATTTAAATGGGCAACTATTTTAGAAATTAAATTTAGAGTAGAAATAAAATACCTTAATACTTTTTCCATCCAGGGATTTATCCTCATAATCTCGGCTAAATAAGCTTTCTTCAAAATTATCTGTTCCATAATCATAGATAGTGCGTGAATCCTGCTGAGATGGTGGTGCTGGCTTTATCAGAGGCACAAACAGGAACAGGAGAAGTGTAGATTGCAGAGTCTTCATTTTAGCAAAAATGAAAGTGACTGGAAGTTAATAAGCTAGTGGCCTGCTGACTGTGGGACAATACTCCCTTTTTCCCTGGAAATAAAAACGTAGACCATTGAAGCAATATTTAAAAGCTTAGAGGACTTTTTGGCAGGGTATACGCAGTAGGGACCAGAGAACAAGTATTTAACCCTTAGTGATCTTTAATTAGATGCTAAAAGTTTTTGTGTATCAGCCACATTCTGAAAAATAGTTTCAGAAAATGGTTTTGGTTCCTTTTCTATCAAATATCCAAGCAATGTTGATAATTTCAGTTTTTTAATAATTAGGTGCCTTGAACAAAGGTACTTGTTTGTAATTGAAGTCTTCTTAGGATACCTGTAATATAAACAGTTAAAATGAAGTCCCATGATCCTGTCTCATGTGAGTTAAAAAATATCATATTTCAACTTTGCTCCTTTATACACACTCTTGATTGTATTGGTATGAGCAGAAACAAGTTCCAGGAACAGTTTCAAAATTTAAATTTTAAATTTAACATTATGAAAAGTAGTCATTAACACTTACTTTTAAGTGGTACAGAATATGGGAAAAGCCATAATTTAAATTTTCTTAGTTTTATAATTTTTATAGATATCATTTCTTTTAGTTAATAGCATTTCTTTTAAAATTTAAACTATGAAAAATGCAAAAATAGTATTGCAGGCTAGAAAAAATATAGAACTTTAATCAAAGATTTAGAGGGAATGAAATGGGAAAGATTCTTTTAGGCTCACTGCTGGATTTTATCTGGTGGTGCACATTTTACACTTTTTCATAAGTAGCTTCAGACAGAATCACTCATAGTTGCTGGTGCTGCATTGTAGATACCAGTTTGTCAAAAATCAATGATTGAAAATTAAGAATAACATGGTTTTGTGACTTTTGCAGCACCTTGTTCTTGCCTTCATGGACATTAAAGTTATGCAATGATATACTTAAGTGCTTGTTAAAAAATAATTGTTCAAAGTAACTGAAACATAAAAAAATGAAAGGTGGCCTTTACATTTACTAAGATTGTTAGATGTCACATTTTAACAAATGATATTTAAAATAATATGTGAAAAAAGAGCCTACCGTTGTAGCTGTTTTGAAGTTTTTTGTGGTTTTCCTCAGTAGATGGTCATGGCTTGCATTAGCCCCAAGTGGGAGGGTGAATGAGAAAAGCTGTGGATTGATTTCAAACTGCTGAATAGAATTTCAGGGCCCAACAGCTTTAAAAGCAGTTTCCATGTGGTAGAGATCTTTGCCAACATTCTTTCTCTAGGATGAAATGTAGTGTGTTGTACTAGAGAACTGTGCTTAAAATATTTGTAACTGCTGTACTCAGATTGCTTCTACTGATTACCATAATTTTGTTATTTTTACCTTGTGTAATAAATACTCATGTTTTTGTGAATATTAGTTTATGAAGATGACATAGTTTAAAAATCATGCTTTTCATTTTAATGCTTTCCCAGGAGATAAAACATCTGCTTTTTGAACGAAATAAAACACCAAACTAAAGCATAATCTATGCTCTTAATTTTATGAAGAGTAAAAATGTTGTTCTAGTACTTTAATTAGTATATAGCTAAAAAGTTTCTGGTGTAGAAATTAGTTATAGCACAAATTATTTTTTAGTTTAGTCATTTGGGGTCCCTCTCCCCCTTTATTTTGTTACATATAACAAAAACTCAAGTGTCAGAATTAGGTTTTTAAAAATAAATTTTATTTATAATTTGGGGTTTGATAGTAAAATATATTTTTGTTTGCTAAATGAAGGAAGCTGTTTTAATTATTTTAATATTAAATTTGATTTTTTTATGTTGAAGTGGTATTTAGATAACTGTGTGAACATCTTTAAAGATTTGTTTAAATTTTTTCACTCTTTGGTACTTTTAGCAGTCAAGGTAACATTTCTTTCTCCTCTAAGCTAAAAATTCAATAAATATGGATATGGATAAATACTTTATTAAAAAGTAGAAAATGAAACAATACTAATTTGTTCTCTTTTCTATTCAAAATTGGCTTTAGAGTTTTTTGAATTAAAGCTTGGATAAACTAAGACTTGAATACTCATGTTTTTTTCTGAATGTGAATTATTTTAAATTTATTTGTGATATTCTCTGGTTTTGGTTGATGTAAATTGTCAATTTTATGGCCTTAAAATCTTTGAAAAGATCTAATAATGAAACAGCAGATATTGATTTGTTTTCTGTTGTGTGGCAGGTTTAATGGGATGTTGAGAAATGAACTGCATAGATGTTGAATAGATTTAGAGAATCTTAGAGATTCATGGTTTACTAATGAACACAGTTTGACACTTTGTACTAATGAAAATTATTTTGTGGATATAACATTTTTTTCTTGAAAAATTATGACCAGTAAATATAGTTTTATTGGCATTCATTTATTTAGTAGAAGTTTATTGAGTGCCACTTCTCTGCCAGTACTACAGAAAAATAAACTCAGACAAACAAAATTCATTTTCTCCCCTCAAAAAGGAAGGGTTTGTAAGTTAGCAAGAAGGGCAGCAAACAAGCGACAGAATGCACAGTGAGAGACCTGCTACACAGAAATGTGCACAGAGTTCTGCAGTGGCCTGGGAAAGGGTGAAGCCACAGAGGCTGCACCATACTGACTTCTCTAGAGAAAATGAGGGGCGGGGGCGGGGGCGGGGGGCAGGCCGAGAAGTGCTCTAGGAATGGGAGCAGCACACAGGTGGGGAGGGTAGATCATTAAGGAAATGGATAATTAGTTGTATATGGCTGGAGCTTGGAGGGAGAGAGAGAAGAGATGAGGCGGGTGGCGCATATTAAGAGATCAGACAGGGGACTAGAGGTCAGATTAAGGAGAGTCTTTTATACCTTGCTGAGGTGTTTGAGTTTTATTTGTAGCCAGTGAGAGACCACTGAGAGATTTTTAAGCCAGGGAGTGACATGATTCTATTTTCATTTTAGAAGTATCCCTCTAATGTTGCATTTCTGAAGAATATCACTGCTTATCTATTTTATTGGTTATTTATTACAAGTTTAATGGTCTAAAATAACACACATTTATTATCTCACAGTTTCTTTGTAGCAGTCATGCACCCATAATCATATATATGCCATCTCTTTGCAATATTGTGTTGATTAGAAGCAAGTCAGAGGTCACATCCACACTTGAAGGGGAGATGACTACACAAGGTAAGATTCTAGAAATATTCAGAATTACACTGGAAAATATGTATGTTCCCACCCACAGTTAGCCAGACTTTAATGTTTGAGAGCACAGTCCCCAAAACCATCCTCATTTCTTATACCAACTGAAAGTTTGGGGGGTTCCCCAAACTACCCTCACATTTGATAATTTTCTAGGACTCATGGAACTCACTGGAAGCCATTCTATTCATGGTTATGGTTTATCACAGGGAAAGGATACACATAAACATCAGCCAGAGGAAGAGACGCATTGGACAGAGTCTATGAGGGTTCCAAGTGCAGAGCTTCCATTGTTCTCAGGATGCGTTACCCACCCGGCATTGATGTATGACAAGGAATATGGGTATTGCCAACCAGGAAAGCACTACTGAGCCTCACAGTTCAGTTTTTACTGGGACTTCATTACATACGCATGATCAATTGATTGAGTATCCCACATGGTTGAACTCTGCCCCCAGGTTGACTGATACTATATGACACATCCTAAATCACATCATTGTCTTTCTGGCATGGCCAACCTAAGACTATTTGGTATGGCCCATCCCACCCTAAGATTGGATGTGTTAACCCCCATTCTAAACAGAGATAGAGATTACCTCCTAGAAGCTGACAGCAAAGCCCAAACCCCTCTTTGGGGTCAAATTCTTTACTACATAGTTTCCAGTATAAAATATGTTTCAAAGTTAGATTGTTTTCTACTCCAGAAAGAACTATTGTATCCTAGTAGAAAGCTATTTAGCTTTCACTGAACAGTAATAAAAGATGAAAGCTAAGGCTCAAGAGCAGGCATTTATCCAAAATTGAGAGGGTTATCTCTGTGGAGTTTTTCTTGGTGACCCTGTCACATTATCCTTGGTATCTTTATAGGGTTTTATATCTTTGAAGGTGTCCCAGAATTTTGCCTTGTGTAGTCATCTCCCCTTCAGTGTGGGAATGACCTCTGACTTGTTTCTAATGAACATTCTAGGGTTTTATGGGAAGTCTATGATTTGAATCTCCATCTCAAATCTCTGCCTGTGCCTGAAGCCTAGTTGTTTGGTCAAATGAGATAAAGATGCGAACCCAAGTACTTCCCAGACTAAAGGCTTAAGTTTAAAGGGAGGGGAATTATGACTCAATATAAAGAAGGGTTAATGTTAAAAATGTATCATATTTGTGATTTTAATTTTTCTGAGTAGTACATAAGTCTACGTTTAATAAATTTGCAACCTAAGCATGCAGTGACAGACATATCCATAAATGCCGTGCTATTTACTTGCTAGGCATACCAGGTTATACTTATTAAGTAAATTGGAACATGTAAGAAACTTTGGATTTTTAGCGGTTATGATTTAATTTTGTTTCCAGCTGCTGTTATTCTTTATTTCTAAGATTTAGAAAAGATGGATTTGGAATCAGGAAATTGGGGTTTTAGTTCTAGCTTTCCTTGGGTCATATGAATCCTTTGCTACAGTAAAAGTATACAGAAGAGACAGGTTTATTTCTTCTGTTTTTTTCCCCATGGAATTGGTTTAGTATGTTACATGATATGTATACATCTGCATTTTGGGTTAGTGGTTCCAACTTGAGGAATAAAGTAAAAATGTATAGTTTTCAGGTAATATTTAAACACATGCTAAACATTCTCAACCAGTATTATTGTAAGCAAATTTATTAAATATCCTTTATTTTTATTTCCTTTCTAATATGTTTGCTAATTAAGCTTGGGTTCATGGTATGATTTGGATTTATTTGTTAGTGGTCACAAACACACAGCCTCAGAGCTAATATAGCTAATACTTTGAAGTGTAATGAGAAAATTGATGAATTTTCATCTTTTTCTTTCCTGATATAAATATATCATCTGGTTTTGTTTGCAGCTCTGGTAGGAGGTAGAACTTTATTCTTCCATCCTCCTAGGGAAAGCATTGGTGGTTATTTGTTTTGTTTTCTTTTTAATGAGAAATACTTGGGGTAAGCATGAGTTCCTCTGGACATTTTTGAGTAACAAAAGATGGTTGTTAACCTGCCTCCTTACTTGGCCCTGCAGCTGGGGGACATTTTGTGACATGTTTATATATACATGCCTTTAAAGAGAGCAGAGGTGACCTCTTCTTCCTAATAGACAGGAAGAGTTTGACTACTCTAGCCAGAGGAGCCAGGCAGCCAAGTGCCTTTTGAGGGGTGGAGGGAACTCTGCTTCCCACCCTTGTAGGCCATCTAGAGGTGCTTTGGAAAGCTGAACCATCAAATAATGACTTGGAATATGTTTGTTGTGGGTATATGATTTAAGCTCCCTCCTCTCTCTCCCTAATGAAATCTTTAGTAAATTTTGTCTTGTTTACTAATCTTTTGTACAAGTGGAACCTTGCAAGGAACCTGAAAGATGCTAACTCCATTCTAGAGGGTCCCAGAGAGAGCGCCAAGGCATGCGAAGCACAGCTGATGGCTGGCGGCACATATATCCAGTGGGCTGCTGGGCTGGACATACTGCAGTAATTACTGCTTGTAGGGTACCTGTAACTGGCATGCAGTTTGTTAAATGCTTTGGTATGTACACTATCTCTGCTTGTCCTTATAACAGCCCTGTGAGAACCACCTTCCTTATAGAAATGCAGAAAGGGAGGCTTCAAGAAGTAACTTACTGAGAGTCATCTTGCTTAGTTACAAGTGTGAAGTCAGGCTTCTACCAAGGTATATCTGATTTCAAATTCCTTGTTACGAACTGCTAAACTGTGCAGTTTTTTTCTTCACTAAGCCTGTTCATTGAAGATTAAAATGTATTTTCATTTGTCAATTTAGGAGGAGATAAAAATAGGTGCTCCAGAATTCTGAAAATTTGGAGGGTTTTAACTGTGCAAGAGTTGAAATAAGTAATTACCACATCTTTATATTAATCTCACCTTGGGACCTTGTTTTCTCCACTCTTGCCAATCAGTCCCTACTCACACATCAAAGTACCACCTCTTTGAAGCCTTCAACTGCTTCACATCCTGGCCAGAAATAAAGTCGGTATATCTGTGTTCACATCATGTTTCAGTTACTGCCACATTGTATTTCTTTCTTCCTTTTGTTAGAGTGAGTTATTAGATCTTATTGTCTATGTTAAATTTTTAAATAACAACTTTATTGAAATAATTTACATCTCATGCAATTCACTTTTTTAAAGTGTACAATTCAGTAGTTTTTAGTATTTCCAAACTTGTACAATCATCACTATAATCAATTTCAGAATATTTTCATCACCCCCAAAAGAAAGACTCTATCCATTGTCAGTCGCTCCCCAGTTTCCCTTTATTCTCCTGCCCCTCAACCCCAGGCAGCCAATAATCTTCTGTCTCTATAGATTTGCCTCTTCTAGACATTTTATATAAATGGAATCATACAATAAGTGGTCTTCTGTGACTGACTTTTCACTAGCATAATGTCTTCATGGTTCATCCATGTAGTAACATGTATCAGTACTTCATTCCTTCTTTTGGCTGAATAATTTTCCATTGTGTGGATATACCACATTTTGTTTATCCTTTCATCAGCTGAAGGACATTTGAGTGGTTTCCACTTTTTGGCTATTAATGAATAATGCTGCTATGAACATTTGTGTACATGTTTTTGTGTGAACATATGTGTTCAGTTCTCTTAGGTATATATCTAGGAGTGGAATTGTTGGATCATAGGTAACTAACTTTTTGAAGAACTGCCAGACTGCTTTCCAAAGCAGCTGCACCATTTGACTTCGTCACCAGCGGATTCCACTTTCTGTACCTCCTCATTAATACTTATTATTTCTCTGCCTTTTTGATTATAGCCATCCAGTGAATGTAAAGGAGTATCTTGCTGTGGTTTTGATTTGCATTTTCCTGATGGCTCCTCATTAAATTTTAAATTGTTCTGGGTAAGAAATAGTCTTCTCTTTCTGATCTCCTAAAACACCCACAGTATTTTCCACATATTAGCTCATAATAAATGTTTAAATTTATAACCCTATTTTAAAAAATTTCAATAAAGGGGGAGATGGTCCTTAAAGTTTTTTACCTCTTTGGAAAATGTGCTTTACCCACATCACTAACGTTTTGCTCTTACCTTTACCCTCACACCTGTGTCTCATAGCGTCACAGGTGCACATATGTATTCTGTTTGACTTCTCATTACTAAGCCCTGCATACCAAAAGACTTGCTGAATGTTAATTAAATGAATGAATGAATGGAATGTTGTTCATGTTCATTCTGGGTTGTTGAGCTTGTCCCTGGGGACATGTGGGTGTTCTGTTTCTGCTACATGCTAATAATCTACTCAAAGATATAAAGAGCATTAGAGGCTTCATTTTAAACTGTCATCTCCAGAAAAATAGACTCACCACTAGAAAACTGCTTTTAAAATATAGTTTTAATTTGTCTTTTTGCATACTGTTTAAATTGTTACTGTTTGTTTGAGGGGTTTCCTGTGTAGGCAGTTCCAGATTTGTGTTTATTCCTTATCTGAGGAATTCTGTGAAATATTAGCCTGGTAAATCAAGAAAGTTCATCATAGAAGTTATACTTCATTATAAGGCATACTTAAAATGCTTCAAAATGATATATGATTTTTAAGGATTTAAAGAAGATATCAAAGCCTGTCATTCAAATTTCAAAGGAACTCTATTCAACTTTAACACTGTGTAAATAAACATTGATATACATATATGTTTCTAATATATTGTGCTAGGAAAATAGAAGTGTTTAATTATGTTGATATACTTTCTTGTGCTAACATTAACTTAACCTTGTGAACAGAGCAGTTATTTATTAGCAAATCTTTATGTAACTAAAACCTTTCTCTAGTGAATTTACTATAGAAACACTGGAACGCAGTCAAGATTGTTTTGTACAATTGCTGAAATTTGCTAAAATACGAATTGTGATAAGATGATTTGGTGTTTTTTAGGTGTCCAAATACAGGGTTTAAATATTTGTTGCTTTCGTGCTCTGAGAGAAAAACAAGACTAGTTGATTTCATAAGTCTGTGTGCCTTGGATCCTTAGTACGGTAGCCTCTTTTGAAAATCAAGAATATCATTCTGTGCTCTAAGTGGTAGGACCAGGGCGGTGGCTGTCATGGTGATGATATTCAAATACAAGTGTGAAAGCTTTTCTGGACATTAGGTCAGAAAAATAGTCTATTCCTTAAATGAGTAGCTGCTGTTACATTAATATAACCTTCTGGCATTTAAACACTGTGCTCATAGTGATTTGAAGCACATGGTTTACAGTTCTTAGCTTCTAACACTATGTCTTTCATCATTATTAGAAAAATTACTGTTAATAGAAGTGGTCATACTTGCTTTTTTTCTCAACATGATGATAATTTAATATTCAAAGTGTAGTTTTTGATTCCTACTTATCATTCTAATTTACATTTCTAAAGATTTGTATCATTTTGAGTAAGTTCTAATCCTGTGTAATGATGCAAATGTTGTCAACAACCTAAATTCAATCTGATCTCTTACTAGTACACAATTCCAGGTATATTACTATGAGCTATGCATATTTAGTTAAATTTATATTGAATAATAAGATTTTGTGATGTTATAAATGTATACTTATATAGTTTCTTGCCATTCTTGACTTCCATAATAGTGAGGGTCAACGTTTTCTTCTGTTCCTTCTTCTTCTGGGGCTTCATGGTGATCATCGTGATCTTCACTGTCAACATCATCTTGAAATCTCCTGAACACTTGGGTCTTCAGTTGTATGGTTTGACCATTAGTGCTTCTTTGTTCACCATAATAAATAGTGTGTATATGAGGGAAGCAGAGGAAAATGTATGAGCTTATTGGCTCTTTTAGCTTATTTTGATCTACACGAATGTATGTTAAATGATGGTAATGTAGTGGGTCAACAGATGAACACATCAATGTGACATTGATATCTGAAAAATACAAATTAAAAATTAATCCTGCTGTATTACATCCATAATCCTATATTGGATTTTATTTAAATGTTTATGGGGTATAGTTTTATTAATTAAAATACTTGTAAGTGGAATTAGGTTTAATTATTTTTTACAGTAATCAAATAAAATAAAAATGAAACTATAAATGAATTTTGTATTATCAAAATAAACGATGGCTTCACTGGCTATTAAGTAATTATTTAAGTATTAAATAAATTATTTAAGTAATAAATTCTTAGTAGAAACAATCTCAAAAAGAAAAAAGTGAAAATCATCTATAGTTCCACTACTCAGGATCTCATATTTCTTTGTATACCCTACAGTACTAATTCTCAATGTTCAAGGTGATAACATTTAATAGAAAAGACTATAAACCTTGGAGTACACCTTTCTCTGGGGCCAATTTCTGCCATTTCCCTAGCCAGCTTGAAAGCAACCATTTTCAGCAATTTGTAAAGCATAAGTTTTCAAAGATTCGTTCTTTAAAAGGTCAAAATACTCTTCTTTCTGTCTTTAAAAGACAATGATGTTCATCAATGAATTGAGTAAAGTTGCAGGATACAAAATTAATACACAGAAATCTGTTGCATTTCTGTACACTAACAACGAAAGATCAGAAAGAGAAATTAAAGAAACAATCCAACTTACCATCACATCAAAAAGAATAAAATAACTAGGAATAAACCTACCTAAGGAGACAAAAGACCTGTCTGTACTCCGAAAACTATAAGATGCTGATGAAAGAAATCGAAGATGACACAAACAGATGGAAAGATGTACCATGTTCTTGGATTGGAAGAATCAATATTGTCAAAATGACTATACTACCCAAGGCAATCTACAGATTTGGTGCAATTCCTATGAAATGACATTTTTCACAGAACTAGAACAAAACAATCTTAAAATTCATGTGGAGACACAAAAGACCCCGAATAGCCAAAGAAATCTTGAGAAAGAATAACGAAGCTGGAGGAATCAGGCTCCCTGACTTCAGACTATGCTACAAAGCTACAGTCATCAAAATGGTGTGGTACTGTCACAAAAACAGACATATAGATCAATGGAACAGGGTAGAAAGCCCAGAAATAAACCCACACACCTATGGTCAATTAATCTACGACAGAGGAGGCAAGACTATACAATGGAGGAAAGACAGTGTCTTCAGTAAATGGTGCTGGGAAAACTGGACAGCTACATGTAAAAAAATGAAATTAGAACATTCTTTAACACCATACACAAATTAAACTCAAAATGGATTAAAGACCTAAATGTAAAACCAGATACTATAAAACTCTTAGAGGAAAACATAAGCAGAACACTCTTTGACATAAATCACAGCAATATCTTTTCTAAGCCATCTCCTAGAGTAATGGAAATAAAATAATAAATAAACAAATGGGACCTCATTAAACTCAAAAGCTTTTGCACAGCAAAGGAAACCATTAAAAAAATGAAAAGATAACCTACAAAATGGAAGAAAATATTTGCAAACGATGCAACCGACAAGGGATTAGTCTCCCAAATTTATAAAGAGCTCATACAACTCCATAACAAAAAACCAAACAACCCAATTAAAAAATGGTCAGGAGACCTAAAGAGACATTTCTCTAAAGACGACATACAGATGGCCAAGAGGCACATGAAAAGATGCTCAACATCGCTAATTATTAGAGAAATGCAAATCAAAACTACAATGAGATATCACCTCACACCAGTCAGAATGGCCATCATCAAACAATCTATAAACAATAAATGCTGGAGAGGGTGTGGAGTAAAGGGAACCCTCCTACATCGTTGGTGGGAATATAAATTGGTACAGCCACTATGGAGAACAGTATGGAGGTTCCTTAAGAAACTAAAAATACAGCTACCATATGATCCAGCAATCCCACTCCTGGGCATATATCCGGAGAAATCCATGGTTCGAAAGGATAGAGGCACCCCAAATGTCATTGCAGCACTGTTTCCAATAGCCAAGACATGGAAGCAACCTAAATATCCATCGACAGATGAATGGATAAACAAGATATGATACATATATACAATGGAATATTACTCAGCCATTTAAAAAAAATGAAATAATGCCATTTGCAGCAACATGGATGGACCTGGAGATTATCACACTAAGTGAAGTAAGTCAGAGAAAGAAAAATATCATATGATATCACGTATATGCAGAATCTAAGAAAAAAATGATACAAATGAACTTATTTACAAAACAGAAACAGACTCACAGACTGAGAGAACAAACTTATTGTTACCAGGGGGGAAGAGTGGGGGAGAGGAATAGATTGGGAGTTTGGGATTGACATGTACAACAAGGACATACTCTATAGCATGGGGAACGCTGCTCAATATTCTATAATAACCTAAATGGGAAAAGAATTTGAAAAAGAATAAATACATGTATATGTATAACTGAATCACTTTGCTGTTCACCTGAAACTAACAACGTTGTTAATTAACTATGCTCCAATATAAAATAAAAATTAAAAATAAATAAGTAAATAATTAAAAATAAATAAATAATAAAAATAAAACCAATACACACAAAAAAATGAAATTTTACATACTTTCAATTTCATTATTTTCTAGGTATAGGTGTTCTAAATTTCTTGGAATATAGAATGCTTGCTTCAGTTTGTTGTGTCCAACATTGAGCTCTATAAGGTTGGAAAGATTAAAAATATAATATGGGATGTCTTGTAGTTTATTGTGTGACATTCTTAGAGCATGAAGTTTTGGGAGTTCATTGAAGTAATTTTCTGGTATAGCAGATATTGAATTATTTTCTAAAGACAGATACATAAGTGAAGAAGGCAAACCAGGAGGCATTGATTCTAATCTGTTATTACATAGGTTAAGCTGCATTAGTTTTTCCATTTTCGCAAGGATTTTTTCTTGTAATGTAGAATCATCAATTTGATTATAACAAAGATCAAGCATGGTCAAGTTTACTAGCCCATTCACAGCATTTGTCTGCAGTCTGGAGATCTGATTGTAACCAAGAAGAATCCTTTCCAAAGACTTAGGAAGAGGAAATGGAAAGTCTTCTAAATTGTTATGCTGTAGGTGAAGTTGTAGTAGATTTGACAATTTAGCAAACACACCATGATCAATCTTTTGAGATTTAATTTTGTTGTGGCTGAGGTTGATTTCTTTAAGATGAGTGGCATTGATGAATGAATCTGCAGTCACAGCCTCAATTTCATTAAACTGAAGATAAACTTGCTGAATGTATGCTGGAATATTTGGGATAGCCTTGAGTTTGCGATTATCACAGTACATTGATGATGGAAAGTTAGGTGGACAGAAGCATTCACTGGCACAACCTAAAGTATGCTGATGAAATGGAACTCCATAATCTTCATTTTGATGAAATTGGAATTCTGGTTGGTAGACATCATCTGGTTCTTGGTCATAATCTTCATCCCATTGATAACTTTCATACTGGCAATATACTTTGACTCCAAGAAAGAAGAAAAGGACACATACTGGACTTGAAAAGCCCATGTTCCTTTTTTTGTCCTATTACAAGGCAAAAAGGAAATATATTGTGGGAAAAGTGAGTAAACTTAGAATAATTTGTATATAAATTGACAGTTATATAAAATGCATAATATCTATATCTGTATTGAAATATATAAAAGAATGTCCAGAATTAATGGGTGCTGCTCAGACCAAAATTAGTGTATAAGGTGGTATTTTTTAAAAAGTCACATACTGCATTGAACCAGACTAAGTAACCATCTTTTAGGAGAATCTCGATTTGTCTTGCTTACTAGACTATAGATTTACAATGATAGCATGACATCTCTCCACCCCAAAGCCAAGTGCTTTTTCCGTATAAATGCTGGATGTTCTCACTGACTATTTGGCCCCTTCAGTGATGTTTACTGCCTATGAGAAGAGAGACTCTATGTTTTAGTTACTTAGGAGATTCTTGATATTAACCAAAATTTTCCCGCTGCACCTTTTGTTTGCTGATGTTCTTTTCTGCTCTTTGGAAGAACATAGAACACTCCATTTTATGTGAAAGCTTGAGATATTAAAAATAACTATCATGTTTCCTGTTAGTGTTTTCTGTCCAAGACTGTGACTTCAAATTTTCCCTGTGAAATGGTTTGCAGAATCCAATTATTTTGTCTCTGACTTTACTTGAATAACTACTTTAAATCACAAACACACACAATATTTACATTCTACAAAATTAGTTTCTAATTGGTTATTCTATACATTTTTCCTATTACCTTCCTAGCTTCTTTTTTTCCACTAATATTTTGGAGTTAATTTCTAGATGCACAGATATTAAAAACACACTGTCCTGTCTCCCAGGAGTTTAGGTCTTAGTGGAGAATCAGATGATGACCTTGCCTCTTTTTTCACTAAGAAAATAGAATAGACAATCATTTACTCTAATATATTGACTTCTATTTAATCTTATCCCTTCCTACGTAAAATGCCAAAATGGTAATGGTTTCATCTTTTAAACAATTTTGATTTTGAAATTCATAAAGTTTCCTTTCGCAAATCTAAATAGACTCCATCCATTGTTCCTTTTTATCCATGTGATTCATGGAGGACATGGCATTTGAATTAGACTTTGAAGGAATATGAGGGTTCTCACAGAGGGAAATAGGGAAGATTTGCATATAGAAGAGATGAGCAAAAACATGTAAGCAACAAAGGGTGAGATGTTTGGAATGCGGTGGTTAACTGTTGAAGGAGCAAAATAAGACTGTTACAGCCAATCTCAACCAGAACCTAGAGGCCTAAATTGTGACCTCAGGAATTTGCACTCTGGGAATGAACACCTAGTTTAATTCATTAATATAGCTGAGCCATAATCTTCACACTGCAGTGTTCATGCATGAAGTAAGATAGAGTCCTGGGAGGAGAAGTGAAAGAGTGTGGTCTCATCCCAAAGGGCAGTGTTCAGTGCTGGCTGACCCAGACAGGGCACTGGGAAGCTCCCAGTGGGTATGATTAGGAGTGCTTTTTCACCTGCTATAATTAGTGACCCTGTACTAGATGTTGTGTGGGGACATGGTTAGAAAAGAGCCTTGCAAATATTACTAGTGATTTAGTTAGTTTGATTGGGTTACTTGATGATTGTCTTGAATTTTAGGGGTGAGGCACTGTGCTTGGTGGGAAACACGGAAATGAAGAAAATATGAAGACATAAGCATACAATTTAGTGCATACAATTTAGTGGACAAGAGAGGCACAGCACAGTGAACCATATTCTCAGGCAGAGGGAAATATGGTTTGCAGCAGAGATACCAGTGCTGTGGGAACCAGTGGCTTAACCCTGCTTGGGAGAGACAGGGAAACCTTTGCAGACATCATTTGGCCAAGACTTTGGGAGATTCCCAGGAATGGGTATAGAACACCCTATACATATTACTCTCTAGTTGATAATATTTTATGTATTAAAAGTATATTATTATACTCATTATACTAGAACATATCAACTTTTTTTTAAAGTGCTTGTCATACTTCATTTAAAGTACTGCACCATGGAGTTGAGATGAAAGTAGAAGCAAAGAGGCAGAGACATGCAGCTGTGCGGGGTCAGGCCATGTAGGGGGGTCTCAGAAGCTGACTGATACACAGTTGAACTTTGAAAAGAGTACTGCTCATCAGAACTCTGAATTTTATCCTTGTGTTAGAACATCATTAATCATCAGTTAGTAACCTTACATTTGAGAATTAAAGTCATGACTGTTCAACAACTACAAGAAATTGTTGGGGAAAAAGGAGACCTGGATGATACTTTTGGTTCAGCACTTACCTTTGCCTAGGAATCAAGACCTCATGACGAGGGCCTCTCTGAAAATAAAGGGATTCTTAGTATTATCTGCTTTTGGTCTTCTTGGCCACCTAAGAAGAAAGGTCTTTCCCTGAAGACAGTTTCTCTTCTAAATCTGAGTTCGTCATCATTGTCCTCATCCACTGAGGACCTCGGCCCTGTAGCTCAACCTTGTCCCACTCCCTTTTCAATAAGTGCTGTTTTCTGGTCTGAAATCCATTCCATCTCCATTGATATACCCATTATTTTCTATTTTTCTTACTCCTCAACTTCACCCCTGATCATTTTCCCTGTTATAGTGCTCTCTTATTTCTTTTTATCCAAATTTTTCATTCAGCTAATCTTTTACCAGCCATTTGCAAGGCATATTTTTATTACTTCTGCCTTTTATGTTCGGCAATTTATGCCTTGTCTCCTATAGGATAACTCATAGCAAAACATTATAACTCACTGTCAATCATCTCATTTCTCACCCTCTAATTTTTGACAGACTCTAGTACAATGCACAGTTTGTAAGTGCTCACAGATTTGTTGAATGCATGATTGATTTTTTGTTATAGATTACATCTTGTTAGTGATGTTTATTGCTACTAATGTTGATTATTTCTAGGCATTTATTTCACCACAGTGATTTCTCTAAATGAACATTTTCACAGAGAACATGGCTGTTCTCTTTTCTGTTGAATATTTCTCTGTCACAATATACTGTATTCACTTTCCTACCTGTGTTCCTTACTTTGTTTAGTAGAAAAATCACAAATGTGAAAAAGAAAGTTTAAAGCAAAGTGAAATATGTTACCAGGTTTTTTAAATTACTCATTAATATGAATTTTTCATATTATAGCTAAAAAAGTTTCTATGTCATAACATTTCTCTTACCTGGAAAAAAGCACTCGTGCTTTCATCAAGAAAGTTCTAATTTAAATTACTAATCAAAATGAGATGGAACTTTGTCCTGGAAAGTTTAAAGTAATTGGAAAGCTTCATAGCATTTTATTATTTTAAAAACTTAATTGTTTTATTGGTATGCCACAGAAACTAAAATATAAGAAACCAAGTATTAGGATATGATTCAGAATTTTTTCCAAAGCAGTTTTAAATTTAACTCTGTAAAATTAAAGTTGTGTACATCACTATCACACACAAGGCCTAAGGAAGTAAAACTCTTTTGCTATTAAAAATATGAAAGTCTCAAAATTATTTTTAGCCATAATAAATTTGGATCTTAATTAACTGAAACCCAAGAAACTAGAACCTTCAGTGCTAGATAGAGTACTTGTATTTTCTCTTTGAGGAAGAGGCAAACACATCGTAATATCAGGGATTTGGTTAATAAAGAAATTTTGAGAAAATTTCTAGTGAAATTTGTACAAATACCCATTTTTCTAAAACCAGAATCTCTAGCATTGCTCAGATGTATGGCTCAAAGGCGTTCGCCGGTTTTTTGTCACTTAAAGTTGAGAGAGAGAGAGAGAGAGGGAGAGGGAGAGGGAGAAAGAAACAGAAAATTATTCCATTAACGTGAGAATCTTTCATTCAAAGTAAAAAAAAATCTAAACAAAGATCATTTATTGGGTAAATTTTAAGTTAGAAAATTAAATTCCCTATATTATTTCCCTGAATATTTTTGCTAATCAAATTTTAATGTAGCTTTTACCAGATATTGCTTATAAAAATGTGCATTTATGATGGCTACAATCTATTTTAATGTTAAATCAAATATATTTTTAACAGTAGGAATATTTTCTTTAAAAATTGAAAATTATTTTATCATCATACCTGTTGAGTTTGCTTTAGCTTTCAGGGGCTGATGAATTTGCAAATCCTGTAAATGAATCAGAAATTCCTAAATTCTTAAACTGAATCTCTTAAAAATCCACAGTAACTGTGTGTCCAGGCAGGGCTGTCCCTTGGATTGCTATAGCAATTTAAGCAAATATAATCTACTTGGAAAATACTTGGGTTGAATTAAAATTATGTATTTCTTTTCATTATCCAAAACTTTGTGGACTCAAATTAAAATGCTTGTGTTCTTGGTCAGATTTATGTGGCTTACTTCTTTCTTTTCCCCTTAATTTTGGTTTGAGGTATGGCAAGAATTTCCTCTAGTATGAAAGGCAAACAGAACTAAATGAAACAGCATGTACTGATTACTGTTTTTATTTTCATTTTCATGCCAAAGAATTCTTCAAAGTAAGGTCCACTGTAACATGGAGCTCAGTGTCTTGGCATTTTAAGGTGGAACTCAGAGTCATCTTGAGACCTCGGTTGTCTGATACCGTGTGTTCACACCAGTGCTTCCCTTTATTAAGACAAGGAACCGGGATTAGAAACATACAGCATTTCACATCTAGTTTATTTTAAAAATGAAATAGATGGTCATTGGTGACACAGATTAAATATATTACTTTTCCATACAAAGAAGTATACATTCTTTTCTATCAGCTATCCCGTTTCTCACCTTCATCCCAAATACATCCACTAGCATGCGTTCTAATAACCTTTGAAATAAAATTAATCTCTTAGTTATGGAATTCACTCAGAAGACAAATCTCTGATTTGTCTGTCTTCACTAGTCCAAAAAGTAATTTTATAGTATTGAATAAGATGGAATTAGGAACTTCTGTTGACCAGCTATTATTGCCTTTATTTTGCAGATGTAGAAAATTTACAAATTTCACTGAGTTGTCTCTCTTGAAGAGTGGCAGTTAACTACTTAAATGCTATATTTTTATACCAATATTTTCATATTTTAAACAGAGAGTTAACTTGTATCTCTTGGCAGTGAACTTTGAGTTCATTCTTTGGGACATTCTTTCAAGCTTGTACAAACTAATAAGGTAAAGTGATTCCTGGAATTTGTTTTTGTTTCCTCAAAATAGTATTTTCCATTAGGTTTTTATAAAGAACGCACAAGATTTATTTCATTATACTTCAGATTTTTAAAAAGTGTACAGTGTTTCAAGAGATGTTTTGGCAATACTGTAAAAATCTCATCTATTATTTGAGACACTGGTATGTAAAACGTGGCAGACCATATTTGGGCCAAGATTTCATCTTGTTACTGATCTTTTCCATATGTTTCCTTTTAGTGTTTGTTCTTAAAACTCAGACTTCCACACTAAGGAAAAGAGAGCAAATCTGTACTTTTTCCAAAAATCATTCTACATGCCCTCACAGTTCTTTTGGAAGGTTAATGTAAAATTAACAGCTTAATTTTTATTAGATTATTCTTTTAACTCTGTGATTTGAACTTATGATAGTGATTATGTTGTTCATGTTCCTAACAAATGTGAAAATATTTATCAATAGATAGCTACAACACTCAAAATTGAAAGTGTCTAAGAAATTTAAATAAGGTTGATGGTGTCCAGGAGGTTTAGGTTTGGCAGGGTGTGGGAAGGGTGGTTTGAGTCAGGCCTTAGAGGAAAACTAGAAGATGCAAGTGATTGTGATAGTTCACTGTTTCAGTTGGTGGTTATTTTATTTTATTTAAAATTTTTAAAAATTTTTATTTATTTATTTTTGGCTGTGCTGCACGGCTTGTTGGATCTTAGTTCCCCGACCAGGGATTGAACCCTCACCCTCGGCAGTGAAAGCACAGAGCCCTAACCACTGGACCACCAGGGAATTCCCTCAGTTGGTGGTTATAATTGTAGCAATTAAGGAGAGAAGTCAGTTGAATTGATGAAAGTCTAAATTATATTCTATGATTATAATTTGACTGAAGTAGATAAACTATCTCAGAGCCAAATAACTAGTGCTGGCTAGGAAAGGTCTGACTGAGACTGGTAATTATGGTAATAAACCATAATAAAGATTTTTAATTCATTTATTCATCCAGCTAATATTTGTTGAGCACCTACTTTGTTCAAGGCAGTTTTAGGTGCTGAGAACCCAGCAGTAAAAGTCCCTGTTATCACTGAAGAGGAAGAGAGAAAATAAACATATCAGGTGGTGTGGAGTGCAATGGAGAAGAACAAAGCAAGGCAGAGGGGTAAAAATGAATGAGCACAGGGGTTTAAGTCAATAGTTCTGACACTACTGTGATGTATGCTGGAAAGGAATGGTTATGTAACTGTGTGGTGAATGGGGGAGCCAGGTGTCTCACCGCTGGAGGGAGGTTACAGGTAAGCAAGTGGAGGTGGTGGGAATGAAAGGCTACAGTTGTTTTAGATCTCATTAATACTTGACATTATCTAACTTTCCCCCCAATTTTTAGGTATATGATGGTATTACTTGTGATTTTAATTTCCATTTCCCTGATTACTAAAGAGGCTGAACATTTTTTCAAATGTTTTTCAGCCATTTGGATTTTCTCTTCTGAGGTATGCCTGTTAATGTTTTTTGCTCATTTTTCTGTTGTGTTATTTGTCTTTTTCTTATTTATTTTTAGGGGTTTTTTATATGTTTATGGATACCCATTTTTTGTTAATATGTGTGACACTCATCATTTTTCAGTTGATTCTCTTGGGTTTTTCAGGTACATACGAATCATATGCAAATGATATTGTACCTTCTTTCTAATTGTTTTTGAGAGGATAGCTCTTATTTCAAGAAGATATTTTGCAAATCTTTACTCTTCAGACAATTGGACTGTTGCTTTGTGTTTCTCCTGGTTAACTCCTAAGTAAACCACATGAGATAAAAGTACAATTCAAGTCAATAAGCCACATGATAACAAAACTAGAAGACATCATAGAAACTTCATCAAATAAGGAGGTATAGAGAGAAGAATTTAAAAAGACCAGCATACTACCAGCCACAGATGGCAAAGAGAGAGCAAGGAAGCACTCAAAGGCTCATGGAGCAGCCAGTACTTTCCACCCTCACAGAGTAAAGTTCCAAGGTAATATACACAATTAAAAAGTAGTTGTCTGTATAATCCATTAATTTTTTTTTTTTTCACTGACTGGGACTGAGTACAAAGCAATAGCGTTTTCAGACTCAGGAAAGGGTTATAAGATGCGTTTCCCTTGCCAAATTAATGGGAATGCCAAATTAATGGGAATGTTTTCTTTTTTGTTAAAGGAGAGGGTGGGCCATGTGGATCCAGGAAGCAGAATTCCTATTACTTATGTTTACTCAAGTTAACAGTTATTAAGGAAATTTTTAGGAGAGGGTTATACAGGAGTGAAGTACTGACACATACTGAAATTTTTAGGAGAGGGTGACAAGGTTCTGGGATGTCTGCTTGGTGGAGTGAGTGAATGAATGGATGTTTGCTGGGTGAAGTGGGAGTATGAACTGGGAAGGGGCACGGAAGAACCTTCTGGAGTGATAGAAATCTTTTATATCTTGATCTGCTTTGAACGAATGGTGCTAAGACAACTGGAACACATGCAAAAATTTACTGAATGGAACAAAGACCTAAGTGTTATAGCTAATATGGTTAAATTTTAGAAGAAAATATAATGTTAGTCATTATGACCTTGGGTTAGGCATCAGTTTCTTAGATGTGGCACTAAAAGCGCAAGAATCAGAAGAAAAAATAGGTAAATTGGATGTCATTAAAATTTAAATTGTTTTCTGTGCCAAAAGATACTATCAAGAAAGTGGAAAAAAAAAAAACCAACCCACACATGGGAGAAAAATTTTGCAAATCATATATCTGATTAAGAACTTGTGTCTAGAATAAATAAAGAACTCGTACAACTCAATAATAATAATAATATTATTAAAATGAGTGAAGGATCTGAATAAATGTTTCTCCAAAGATAACAAATGGTCCATAAACCCATGAAAAGATGCTCAACATCACTAGTCATCAGGAAAATGCAAATCAGAGCCACAATGAAGTACCACTTCACATTCTCTAGGATAGCTGAAATAAAAAATATGGACAATTACAAATGTTGGTGAGGATGTGGAAATATTGGAATCTACATATATTGCTGATGAAAATTAAAAATGGCACAGCCACTTCAGAAAACAATCTACAGTTCCTCAAAAAGTTAAACATAAAGTTGCCGTTTGACCCATCTGTTTTACTCCTAAGTATATACCCAGGAAAAGTGAAGACATACGTTCACACAAAAACTTGAATGCACATATTTATAACAGCCAGAAAGTAGAAACAACTTATATGTTGATCAGCTGGTGAATGGATGAATAAGTGTGGTCCATCTATACAATGGAATATTACTTGGCAATAAAAAGGAGTGAAGTACTGACACATGCTACAACATGAATGAACCTTGAAAACATTATAAGTGGAAGAAACCAGTCACAAAAGACCACATATTATATGATTCCATTTATATGAAATGTCCAGAATAGGCAAATTGATAGAAACAGTAGATTTGCGGTTACCTAAGGCTGGGAGTAAATGACATTAATCAGGACAGGGTTTCTTTTTGGAGTGATAAAAATGTTCTGAAATTGGTTGTGGTGATGGCTGCTAAGCTTGAATATATTAAAAACCTTTGAACTGTATACTTTAAATGGTAAATTGTACAGTATGTGAATTATATCCACAATAAAGCTGTTATTAAAAATAATAATAGCGATGGGAGTTTAAATGAATAAGATTGGCTTAAGTTGGTAATTTTAAAAACTGAGTGAGAAGTAGATGAAAGTTCATTGTAGTGTTTTGTCTACTTTTGCTTCTATTGAAAATTTTCCTTAATAAAAAGGAAATCTCTTTTTTACATTTGGTAGTGTATATATGTCCATGCCAAGATAGCTAGTGGGAAGCAGCCACATAGCACAGGGAGATCAGCTCGGTGCTTTGTGACCACCTAGAGGGGTGGGATAGGGAGGGTGGGAGGGAGATGCAAGAGGAAGGGGATATGGGTATATATGTATAAATATAGCTGATTCACTTTGTTATACAGCAGCAACTAACACAACATTGTAAAGCAATTATACTCCAATGAAAGTGTTAAAAACTAAAAATTAAAAAAAAAAAAAGGAAATCTCCAGCACTCAAACTGCAAGTTTTAATATTAGGAATTCATATGACTCATTGCACCCTCCATGTAGAGCTGAACATGGCACATGCTTTTGCCCCTTGGCCTGATTTGTCCTTGTGTTTCTGCCCCTTCCAGCCTTTGTAACCTCTTCCCCTCTCTATGGAAGGGCTCGTTTTAAAGGTCCCTCAGTAAGCCCTTACCCTTTCTTTAGAAGGTCTCATTTTAAAGGGCCCTCTGTAAGCTCTTTCCCTTGACTATGGAAGGGCTCATTTTAAAGCAGTTATCTTTATTTTCATGCTGTTATTTTACCAAGGGAGAGATGTCACTGCTGGGAATATGTACCTTGTTACAGCACTGGTCAGAGCTGATGGGGTGGGGGGATCTGTTTTAGAGCTCCCCAGAGCCTGTGATAGAAACTGTATTGAGAAAAAATGTGCAATGGGAAAAAATGCCATCTGCCCCTACTTCAGAGTAATGTGGAACACACAGTACATCTTCATCAGGTGAGTATAGGTCTGTGGGCGAACTGGAGCGGGAGGAGGAGCTTCTAGGATGAAAGAAAGATATGTAGGATAAAAACACATTGCCTTGTTAGAATGAGGATAAAGGCTTTTTCTTTCCCTTCGATAAGCACCCTTTGCTGATTTAATCCAGAAGAATGTTTTGAGCCAATGAAGTGTGGTAGGCTTTGGTGGGGGGGGGGGGAGAAAAAGGGGATGCAAAGATGACTTTGCAATCAAGTGCTTACACTCAAGATATCTACAATCCTCTAGAGAATGTGAAGAAAACAACCCATGTATAAATAGCTATAATAAGTTAGATTGTGATAAGTACAAAAGAGAAGCACATCAAAATACTGGGAAGATTTGGAGGGTGGGGTGTGAGAAGCCACATCTGTTTATGGGAGAATCAGGAAGATGAACTGAGATGGGTGACCTTTGACACAGACATTTGAGGTTGGATAAGACTTTGATAGATGTAAAGGACAGCATTAATAAAGACACAGAAGCCGGAAAATACAGACCATATTTGAGAAATAGCAAGTAATCTTCAGCTGGAGTATAAAAAGATGTAAACATGAACTAAAAAGCTCAAAAAGCATTACTTAAATGTAGATCATGGAAGTCTTGAAAGATGGGTTAAGCACTTTTTTAAAAAATTAATTAATTATATATTTTTGGCTGCATTGGGTCTTAGTTGCTGTGCACGGGCTTTTCTCTAGTTGTGGTGCGTGGGCTTCTCATTATTGTGGCTTCTCTTGTTGTGGAGCACGGGCTCTAGGCACGTGGGCTTCAGTAGTTGTGGCTCGCTGGCTCCAGAGCACAGGCTTTGTAGTTATGGTGCACGGGCTTAGCTGCTCTGCAGCCTGTGGGATCTTCCCGGACCAGGGCTCGAACCTCTGTTCCCTGCATTGGCAGGCGGATTCTTAACCACTGCGCCACCAGGGAAGCCCTGGGTTTGCTTTTGAGAGTTTGTTACTCCCCAGCAAGGTCCGCTTTTTTTTTCTTTTTTTTTAACATCTTTATTGTAGTATAATTGCTTTACAATAATAGTGTGTTAGTTTCTGCTTTATATCAAAGTGAATCAGCTATACATATACATATATCACCATATCTCTTCCCTCTGCATCTCCCTCCCTCCCGCCCTCCCTATCCCACCTCTCTAGGTGGTCACAAAGCACCGAGCTGACCTCCCTGTGCTATGCAGCTGCTTCCCACTAGCTATCTATTTTACATTTGGGAGTGTATATATGTCCATGCCACTCTCTCACTTTGTCACAGCTTACCCTTCCCTCTCCCCATATCCTCAAGTCCATTCTCTAGTAGGTCTGTGTCTTTATTCCCATCTTACCCCTAGGTTCTTCATGACCTTTTTTTTTTTTCTTTGATTCCATATATACGTGTTAGCATACCATATTTGTTTTTCTCTTTCTGACTTACTTCACTCTGTATGACAGACTCTGGGTCCATCCACCTCACTACAAATAACTCAATTTCGTGTCTTTTTATGGCTGAGTAATATTCCATTGTATATATGGGCCACATCTTCTTTATCCATTCATCTGTTGATGGACACTTAGGTTGCTTCCATGTCTTGGCTATTGTAAATAGAGCTGCAATGAACATTGTGGTACATGACTCTTTTCGAATTATGGTTTTCTCAGGGTATATGCCCAATAGTGGGATTGCTGGGTCATATGGTAGTTCTATTTTTAGTTTTTTAAGGAACCTCCATACTGTTCTCCATAGTGGCTGTATCAATTTACATTCCCACCAACAGTGCAAGAGGGTTGCCTTTTCTCCAAACCCTCTCCAGCATTTATTGTTTGTAGATTTTTTGATGATGGCCATTCTGACTGGTGTGAGGTGATACCTAAGATCCACTTTTGAGACGTGGATTTCAGAGGCCTTCACATGAGACATTATGGCTAATGTTTAGAAATGGATGAGATTACCAGGGGCAAAGTGAAGAGGCCAAAACAATATTGGGGAACACTAGCCATTAAAGAGCAACCCTGGTGGCACAGTGATTAAGATTCCGCCTGCCAGTGCAGGGGACACGGGTTCGATCCCTGGTCCGGGAAGATCTCATATGCCACGAAGCAACTAAGCCCATGCGCCACAACTACTGAGCCCGCGTGCTACAACTACTGAAGCCCGCGCGCCCAGAGCCCGTGTTCCGCAACAAGAGAAGCCACCACAATGAGAAGTCCGCGCACTGCAACGAAGAGTAGCCCCTGCTCACCGCAACTAGAGAAAACCCACACACAACAACGAAGACCCAATGCAGCCAAAGATCAATAAATTAAATAAGTAAATTTTAAAAATAAATAAAGTACAATGGTACATCTTAACTATTAAAAAAAAAAAAAAAAAAAAGAGCAACCTGAAAGGCATGATAGGTGGAAGCCAAGTAAGCAAAGAATGTCCAGGAGGAAGCACTGTCTACCTTTTTATAAGGTTGATCACTGACTAAAAAATTAGTGTGTCATCGTGGTTAAAACCGGGAACCAGACTGCTGGGATCAAATCCTAGGTCTGCCACAAGGTATCCAATCTTTGTTTTCCAATTTTCATACCCCCAAAAAATAGGAATAAGTAAATGTAGCTCCCTCATAGGGCTATTTTTTTTTTTACACTGTATATCTTAATTTTATTTATTTTTTGACATCTCTATTGGAGTATAATTGCTTTACAATGGTGTGTTAGTTTCTGCTTTATAACAAAGTGAATCAGCTATACATATACATATATCCCCATATCTCCTCCCTCTTGCATTTCCTTCCCATCCTCCCTATCCCACCCCTCTAGGTGGTCACAAAGCACTGAGCTGATCTCCCTGTGCTATGCAGCTGCTTCCCACTAGCTACCTATTTTACATTTGGTAGTGTATATATGTCCATGCCACTCTCTCACTTCGTCCCAGCTTTCCCTTCCCCCTCCCCGTGTCCTCAAGTGCATTCTCTTCGTCTGCCCCTAGGTTCCTTAGAACCTTTTTTTTTTAGATTCCATATATATGTGTTAGCATACGGTATTTGTTTTTCTTTCTGACTTGCTTCACTCTGTATGACAGACTCTAGGTCCATCCATCTCACTACAAATGACTCAGTTTCGTTTCTTTTTACCTCACAGGGCTATTGTGAGGATTAAATGAATAAATGCAAGTAAGGCTTTTGGAAGAATGTCTGAAAATGTTCTTTACACACCACCTATTACTATTAAGTATTATTCATATGGTACCATTTGGGGAAAATAAATTCAAGAAAATTAAGTCCGTTGCAGTAGGTTAAGGACCATGTGAGTAGAGAAGTAATTAAGGCCAAGGTAAGACAATTCTTTTCCCAAAAGATGGAATTAAAAACAAAAGAAAAATAATGCAGTAGTTTAAGGAGGAACAAAATTGATTTAGGAAAAAAGCTTTAGTTTTAGTGACTTCAAGTGATTTTCTAAAAGTATTATATTTGTTTCATGAATTCAGTGATCATTTTTATTGTAGTATTTGGGAGGAAATAAGGATAGATGGTCAATGAGATTTTTTTTTTTCTACCTTGAAGTCCTTAATAAACCCAGTAAGTTGTAGTAATTCATTTGTTCCCAAACTTTAATGGATTTCAAGTGGGTAATATTTTGTATTTACCATAAAATGGGATTGTGGCAGAAGCTTTAATGCAGTTTTGGTGGCTTATGATTTTTATTAGTGATTTGTCTTTTGCAAACATATAACCAAAAATGCTTAACAGCTGTGGGATGAAAAACACAAACATTAAATACAGGAAATTAATTGCAGTGATTTCAGGAATCATTTCCAGTATTTTAAAAATTTTGCTGTCTTTTCTTTTTAGAAAAGGTTAATTTAGCTACTTTAAGCTTCTCTATTCAGATCATAGACTAATCTATTTGTTTAGATGATTCTAACCTTAGCACTAACCTTATGAATTTAATTTAATTTCAAGAACTGGATTCTTACAATTTCAGTGAAAATTTCACTTCTACTTATGTTCTTATAAGTGGCATGATGTCACAATTTTATTTTTATGATATATTGTAGAAAATGGATTTTAAAAAAGAAAGAAAAATGAATTTTATTTATTAAAACTTTAGAACATTTTAATTTTAGGATGATTATCATTGTTAGGTATTCTTCTGTTTTTAAAGGACTTCTTAATCTTTAATTTTTCTTGCAGTAAATTATTGTCCAGTGTAACAGTTATGCATGTTTCATGAATCTTTATGGTTTACAAAGCATTTTCACATATACTTTTATTATTCAGTTCTTATAGCAATTTATTTGATCAGTATTCTCATCCCTACCCTTTATAGATGAGAAGACAGGTTCAAAGAGATTGTGATTTGCCCAAGACTATAAGTGGAACTGGACTTCTGTGTATGTTTTTCCAACTCAGAGCTCTGTATCCCTGGGCTCTTTCTGTTACATCACTACTGGTGCTATTATTTTAATCACACTTTAGTCTTGCCCCTACAGTTTTACCAAACAAAAATACTAACTATTTTGTTTCAGGTTTCCAAATTTGTGTCAGAATTTAGAAATTAAGTAAATTTTCTATAAAGCAGTAGTTCTCAACCAGCTGCAATTTGGCTCCACCCCTTCCCCCGGGACATTGGTGTTTTGGGGAGAAATTGTTGATTGTCACACTGTGGGGCCGGCGTGCAAGTGCTGCTGGCATCTAGTGAGTAGAGACCAGGGAGCTGCCAGACATTCTGCAAAGGACAGCATAACACTCCCCACAGAGAATGATCCAGCCTAGAGTGTCAGCAGTGCCAGAGTTGCGGAACCTCACTATGAAGAAGAAGACCTATTTACCCATTCTTGACCTGGATATCCAGACCCTCCACCCCATTTTACATATCTGTAAGGTACTGCTCTCCCCAAAATTATTTAAAGTCTAGTTTTTGAGGTGGTTTACCATAAAGGTGATTATCTTTCATGGCACAGGTATAATTTGGGATATTTCGGTACTATTATTAAGAATAAGCATTAACACTTTACTAAAAATGTTTTAGTAAAAATATAAGAGTTTTATGAAAAATAGTTTATGTTCCTGAATGGGAGAAGAAAAATTAAACCAAAGCAAAATATTTTATTTCAAACCAATATTTTAATGTTTTCCTTATTTTCTAGTTTTACTTATGTTGAACACCAACAAAAATATATGTAAGTCCTCTTAATTTTTATACAGAGCTGTGCATTCTGTTTAATGCTCTGCCTATTCAGTTATACCAGGTGTGTTTTTCAGAGTTATCCAGTTTGTGCATATTTAAGGAGACAGTTTGGTGTAGAGTTGATAGTATCCAGTCTCTTCCAAGGAAGGTCTTACAAAGGGACATCTCAAAAATATTCCTCAGCATTGAGGTGACTGTGTTATATAACCTAACAATTGATACACTGTTAAAAGCTTATAATAACTGTGATAATAAAAAGTGTGAGATTTTATATAAACACTCACTATGCATTTCTGTAGAGGTTTTATAATCAGGTAATAATAGTTAAAAAGAAAAGCATGTGCTACAGCTTGAAAAAAGCTGTTATGAATAGCATCTGTTGAGTTGGTAATAAACACTTACTGAAGGCTTTATTATAAGGAGTTTTAAACATAAAGACAGTAAGCCTCTAAGGCATGAGAATTTGAATAAGATTATATCAAACCATACTTAAACATTATTAGAAATATTACAGTAATACCCAAGTTTTTAAAGACAGAATAAGAATAATATAACATACTCTTTATATAACCGTACTTGTCAATTTTCTTTTTCTAATAGCAGATGAAAGAGCACAAAGTTTGTTAAGTCAAGCATTCCATTTACAGTACAGTTCTTTTTTAAATGCACTTGATAACAAAGTGTTAAATACCGAATGTCTTATTTTTTGTTACTGAGAAAGAACATTCAAGCATGAGATTTATGCAAAATCATTTATATGTAAAAGGAAACTGCAACAGATACTTATTTCCTTTATTCCTGATGTATCAATAGTTTTTGCAAAATTCTGTTGAAATTTTTTGTCGTACAGTAAGTCAGTGGACTTACCACATGGGAATAGATTTTTTGCTTATGTGCATAATACCACCATTTTAAATAGAGTTCAAGTATTCCAAATGTAACAATTTTTGAATTTTACATTAAATGGATATCACTAATTACTAATTATTACTTTCTGAAGTTCCCAAGCTGAACACTCATTCTGCTCAAAACACAACGAAATGTTGCAGGTTGTACTTCCCAATACTTCACTGGGTTGTTGAATAAACTTATTGCACTGTATAAAGACTTCTTCATCTTTGGCACTGTTGGGCAGAAGTCATTCACTCCCACTTTCGTAATTGAATTAGAATGAAGGAAGATTATCTGTTGTAGTGGGAAAAGAGTGGATTAAAAATACATGATAAATGTAAAAAGAAGATATTCTGTTTATAGTCAGCATTTGTTCATGGGTTTGTCTCTTTATTTTACACTGATTTGAATATATTTTGCTTAAAGTATATGTGCCTGTTTATGCCTGTTAAATACTTATTACAAGGACTCAGGCTCCTGTGTTATATACAAAAGTGCTCTATGTGTGAAGTGTGGCGTAGGATTCATGCCAGTGCCCAGGGCACACTGCCTGGTCAGCACATGCCACTCTCCTCTGTCTCTGTCTCTCTGTCTCTATACACACACACACACACACACACACACACACTCAAGCACACACGTATAGGTGTGTGCATGTCTGTGTGTGTATGGTTACTTCAGTGCCATATTTACAATAATGTATTTTAAAAGTATTAGAAATCAGCAGAAGAATGAAATTTAATGCTCTAAGAATTAGACTTGCAATATGAATGTGAAGAATTTTTAGCCAGCATTTTCTGTGATCAAAGGGAGAAGTGTAGAGCTGCTTTTTTGTAAATTTTATAGAAAAATATGTCTATCGACATCTTAAATATGTATCTATAATACAACATCAATAGTTGAATTTTTATTTGCACCAATGGATAAAATACAATTTTATAGGCTGTGTATGTGTCTTATTAAATTATTACTCAGAAAGAATGGACAATATAGGACCTTCCCTTCATTCCCTTTAATAGCCCTTTAAATTTCTTCTTTGGATTTTGTTGGCAACTGAGATTTCTGGGAAGTAAAAAAACAATCTGCTTAATTAACAGTGTTTTGGCATACTAGAAAGAAGGAGCCTTTTGCTGGCAAGGCTAAGATACCAGTTCTAGCCGTTGTTACCTCTAGATTTTGCCTTGGTGAGATTGATCTGAGCCAGTCATGAGAACTGTAGGCACTGCTAAAACCTCTAGTTTTCTGTTGGAGTCCCTGCCGTCCTCTATTAATCTTGGAGATTTTGTGACAGATGCATCATATGGTTTCCTGGCAGCCCAGCAGCAGTGCAAGATGTAGTTTACCACAGCATTGACCTCATTGAGAATGGGGAATAGTGCTGAACATGAGTGTGTTTGCTTTGTGGACATCCGTTGAATTGTATCCTTATGACTATGTGTTATAATTCTGTTCATTTTTTAAAATGCTAGCAATAGTATGGATAGATTTAAGACACCCAGAAGCTGGGATCAGCGTTGTGGAGTAAAGTACTCAAAGACTGGACAGCTTGAGGGAGGAAAGACTCTGGTCGTGCTCACTGGTTAAATAAACATTTAAACGCAGCATTTGAAAAAATCAAAGCAAAAGTCATAATCTTGAAATGAGCATCTGCCTATATAGTACATCCATTTTGATGGCTTCTATTTCACAGGCTTCTATTTGTGTAGTGAACAAAACTTGTTTAAAGAAAAATTATAAAGAAATCTAGACGCAAGTGGCTCAAGGCCCAGTTTTGTTCTCAATGTGTTTTTCCTTGGAAGATGAGGAATTGTATATCAAGGAAAGCACATGAGAAATATGGACTAAGGTGACATGAGATTAAGTAGGGATTCTTAATTTGAGGTCCACAGATGGGAATCAGGAGGACCTGTGAAACTCCTAAAATTATGTGAAAACATTGTCTCATTTTTGTTCTTGGGTGTATCTAAAGCTTTATCAGATTCTCCAACAATTCTGTGGCCCCTCCCAGCTAGTCAAGAGTTGCCAGATTAGAAGGAAAAGTTTTCTAGTAATGAAGAACAAGAAATGTGCACCCTTAATGCTCCAAATACTGACTTTTGATTATATATTCTGGCCTGAGTTTTTAAAAAGCATGCACACTTCTAATGTGGCACCACATTGATAGTGAAAATACCTGGGACTTCATCCACATGCTCTGCCTTTGTGAAATGTTTCCAGAATGAAAGGTTATATAATTCTACTTGATTTCCTCCTGACCGGTCCTGCCTTTACATAGCCACTGCCACCCCAGAAACCTGAAATTAGCTGTGTCCGTACCTTCACCACAATGGCCTTAGCAGTTTCAGTAGAAGAAACAGAGGGATGGAAATGGGTACCTGAGCGTTTTAGCTGATATCTCAATAGAAACTGGTATTCTAACACTCTCCTTGGCATAAAACACCTCGGGCAACCTGGAGGGTCTTTAGTGTGTGAATTACCATTGCTACTTGATTGGTCTTTGCTCCAGATACTAATATGTTTCATAAAAACAAAGAAAAGTACTAATATCTGCAAAACACAAGTAGAAAGTTTTACCTGGAGGTACTTCAACTCTTGTAATCCTGAAGGGATTTTTTTCAGTTTATTGTTTTCCAAGTGTATTTCTCTCACACGTGGTATGTTAGCAAGACTTCCATTTTCGATATCTGTGATTCTGTTGTTTCCTAGACCCAGCCTAAAAATAACATAAAATGCATCAACTCTTGAGCAGATGGTATGATACACTTAGCTGCAAACACCACAACTGAGTTAGAAATATTTGTATATATGTTCAGAGAAAGGTATTTCATGGTTTCCTTTAATAACCTATTTCAGGATGTAACAGCCCTCTCCTCCACTGTCAGAAAATTTTCTATCTAACCTATATGCAACAAAAGGGACATTTGGAAAGTGTCCCTTTTCTCATTCCACTTGCTGTCCCTCTTCCATTACTGAGACAGAATGATAGCAGTTCCTTCTAGTTTTCCCTTAATTTTATGTCCCTGTACACATTCTCCAAGAAGTTTCATTAATATCTTCATCATATGGACTACCACTTCCAAGTTAGGATTTGGGGGATGTTTACCTTTGCAGATCTTTGTATCGTTTAAAATCCTCTAGTTCCACAGTTGAAATTTTATTATAATCTAAATGTAGCTCCAGTAAAGTTGAAGGTAGTTCTAGTGATAAGAAAAGACATATGTATGTTAGATCAGGTTAAGACCAAGCCCTATTGATTATTTGTTTACTTGTTAAGTTTCACATTATAGGCTTAGGCAGTTTTGGGGGAATCTGCTTTTTTTTTAACTTTTTATTATGGAAAATTTCAAACATATACAAAAATAGAAACTAGTATTATGGGACACCATGCTGTTGCCCATCTTCAACAATTATCTCCATTTTTCCAATCTTGTTTCATCTACGCCAATAGTTATTTATTATTGATTTGTTTATTGACTTGTTTTTATTCATTTATTTTTTTGCTGGAGTACTTAAAATCAAATTTCACACACATAATGTCATTTCACCTGTAAAGACTTCACTAGGCATCTCTAACCCATAAGGTCATCTTTTTTTCCCCTTACATAACCATCATGTTAGTATCACATCTAACAAAATTAGCAACAATTCTTTACTATCATCTAGTATTCCTCTCCCTAATGATCTCAGGTGTATTGTTTTACAGTTGACTTGCTCAGGTCAGGATCCAAATGAAGTTTACAGGGTATATTTGGGTCTTATAACTCTTTAAATCTCTTCTTCTATTACTCTTTCCTTTTTCTCCTTCTTCTATTGATTTGTTTCAGATATTAATTTGCTTGAGATACTCCTTTGTAGATTGGGCTGTTGGCTTCCACATAATATAGTTTATCATGGTTTCTAGCCCCCTTATTTCTTATGACCTGTAGTTAGATATAGAGACCAGATTAGATTCAGCAAATCACTCTTTCATCTGACGGTCTTTGCACTCATTCATTGATTACTGCTACCTAGATTTATTATTTCATTAAGAATGGGAAAATGGTGATTTTCTGATTTTGTCATTCGTTATTCATTTATTAGGTGAGATTGTTCTCTAAAGAATTTTCTTTCATTAATTATTTACTTACTTTATAATACAGTTTTTATAGAAAAAGCAGCATAAATGCTTGATTTTTTTTCAAGTAACGAATTGGTGCAATGCCCAGAGGTGACCAATGAATTTTTTTTATATCATTATGAACATATGGATTTTTTCCCTGTTTGATATGTTTGATCCACTGCAGTATTTATTCTTTTCAATTAATAGTAGTTTCTGCATAAATTAAGAGAAGCATCTTTAGTGCCACCTGGCACATGGCAGGTACCTTGTGAATGTTTGCACCTTCTCTTCTCACACTTTCATGTCTGACCCCAGCCCTCCCCAGATTAACTGAAGCTGGAATGAAAGAGACTAACCAGAAAATTCAGTCAGATCTCATTTTCTTAATCCTACACATAAGATATTATTTTTCAGTCAAAAGTTCTTGTTAGCTAGCTAGGAAATGCATTCGTTTTTCAACTCTTGCTGAAACATTTCCTTATTTTATTAGTAGTAATGACTGTTGAAGGTAAGTTTGTCTTCAAAGACCTTAAACACTAGTTGAGCAAGTCTATCATGTATACAAAAATCACTAGAAAAATATTATAGAGTGTGCCAGTCTATTCTAGAATATGCTGTAGCAAGTCAAAGACAAGAGAAATCTCTGTGCATGTTGAGTCAGGAAAACTTCTTGGAAGAGGGTTTGTAGAATTTAAGGGGACTGTCCTCTCATGGATTTGGGTAGCTCAGTGACTGCCAACATATATAGTATACTTTCATACAGATATTTCTATACCTACCCTATCTTCAAACAGGTCTCTCCTCCCCTCAACACAATACTATTATGTAACAGAATTTTCCAAATGAATAGGAAGGAAAACAGTTCCACTCTTCTTATGTTAACTTGTCAGGTCTGGTAAGAACCCTCTGGACCTCGGCCTAATTCATCCTGTCACAATGGGTAGTGATGATTGAATTATAACATTTGGGCAGTCAGCCTTAACATTTGAGCAAATAAGTCATAAAAACAAAAAACTGGCTTTTGAATGTCATAAGGATCTTAAAGCAGTAGTTATGTAAATTTGGAGATTTGAAATTTAAATTTCTAAAGACATAAAATGTTCCTTTATAACTTCGGAAGAATCTTAAGAATTTCATGAGGAGTTAAAACTTCATTTTTAAGATACACTTTGAAACCTGAAGAGAATTACTCTCAGGATGTTTTGTAGTATAAGAAATCTGCTGATGTAAATATAAAGAGCAATGATAACTGCGGGACCTCAGAGCCACAGCTCTGGGGTGGCGCCCTACTCTTCTGCTCCAGTATATCCTCTTATCCTCTCTGCCTCTACTCTGTCCTGTCCTCTTCCTCTTCCCCCTCACTCTATGTCAGCTTCCAGCTTATGAAAGGGATTTTATTTAACTTGTTAGGTACAGTATGTATTTTTGTTGTTGTTGTTCTAAAGATTAGAAGGTAAATATAATATTTTAGGTTTCTTGTAGAAAAACAGCCATCTCCTTGAACCTAAATTAAGGTTGTTTTTAATTGTGTAGTTCTGAATTAAACTGATTTTTTCTATACTAAAAGAAATTGTCTTTCCACTTTTACTTTAGATAATTTTCCTCCTAAATGAAAGATTAATAATAGCAGCTTTGCTTAATTAATGATAGCAGCTTTGCTGGGTCTTTTAAATTATCAGCATATATTTGTTTTGTTAATCTTCTGGATCATCTGAGTAGTAGAAAAGGGGTTATAGTAAACTAGAAGAAAACAGGTTATTGCTGCTTTTACTATGGAAACTGAAAGACAGGGCTGTTTGAAAGGAAAATGTGTTATTAATCATAGGGGTTATTTCTGATCCAGGTGTTAGCATAGAAGAGAGAGAGAACTTGTCAGGGAGGAGGAAGGTGTGACCTTGAGCATGGGTTTGGAGAAAGGCAAATCCAATCTAGTTAATCATCAGGCTGGAAGCTTAGAAATAATGCATTAGAAAACTGGTCCAGTAGCAAACTTAAGAAGCATTTTACTTTGAGGCACCAGCTTCAGCTCATATGATAAAGAGCACAGTGCTCATTCTGGTATTGGTTATGTCACGAGAGAGCGTTTACTATGTGCCCAACATTGTCTTCAGACCTTTCTGTGCATCAGCCCATTAATCTGCACAGCACCCCTGTGGAAAAAAAATGAGGTATAGAGTGCCTTGCCCAGAGTATACACCTATCCCTGCCAGAGCCAGCGTCTGCCCCAGTCCCTCCTCACAAGCCCCACCCTGAACCACTGCTGCAAGGCTGGGAGAAAGGTCTCTGGCCCTGTGCTTCTTCCTCTTTCTTCTCTACAGAATTCTCACCTCTAACAGACACTTCACAGAATGACAAGTGTAGATGAGTAAATGTTAGGAAAGAGACAGAAAATAAAAAGTTCTTTGCTTCTTAATGTTTGTTCGTACTGGGAAAAAAAGATTCTGGTTTCATACTGTCAAAAAAAGAAAAAAGAACTACATATGGCTCTTGATGTGTACATGAGAAAACACTAAATTTCATACTACACTGACCAGATATACTGGTAAAAAGGATTCTAACTGCACTGTGGTTTTGACAGTGTGTACACTTTACAACCTTACGTTTAATGGTCATTTTAAAATGACTGTTTAAAATACTGTATAAATACAAACCTTTAGGAATTGAGGTCAGTTTTGCTTCTGCAATTCTGATATGAAACACTGTTACCCCTTCAAATGCCCCTGGTTCAATCCCATTGTTATCAAGAGGGTTTGCACTCATTTCTGTGGGGGGAAATTATATAATTTAGCATACATATGTTGTATGTGAAGGAAACTCACAATGCAGAGAAGCACATCCCAAGAAAATTCTAAGAAATGTGAGCATTATCACTCACTATATCTGTTTCTGTGTCTATCTACTCTCCTTTCTGTCAGTCTCAGAAAAAGACTGCTTTGTATTACATAGGCTGGAATGTATAACAGCTTTACTATTTTGCTTTGAATTACTAAGTCAATAACTTACTTATCACTCTTTTCCAACCATGATCATAATCAAGGTTTCGTTATAGTAATGTAACATAGGAAAAAAGACCATCCTTCATATAATTCAAAACCTTTGTGTTTTCCAGTGTACATTTATTTATTTGTCACCTAAACTTTTAAAATTGTAAGTCAATTAGAAATTACTTGACTAACAGAAATATAACTGAGGAATGCCAGAAAGTGAAGCTATTTGGTTAAGTGCCAGGCACTTGGTTGAATTAAATGAGTAAATAAATGAATGAGAATATTGGTTAGGAATTTTGAATGGATATAGTAGGGGAAGATGACATGGTTATACCATGGGTGTTAGAAGTAAAATAGTGTGTAGAATTGGAAGTATACAATTAAAAACGCCTTAGCTGAATAATCTTCAAAGCAGATAATGAAAAGTTAGACGTACATTCCAAATAATATCTGAATTAATGTTGTAGGTTGTATTTGAGTAGTTTTTACAATACATTAAAAATGATACCTTTAAATTAAATAAGAATAACAGATTGTAACCAGTTAAGAGCAGTCAGAAAACAGAAACCACACTAAGGGATTCTTGAGAGTGCAGAGTGCATGTGTATTTATATTGCAAAAGGTGTATTTCTTTAAGTGCTATAAATTTTGTTTGATACTTTCATTGATTTATGAATCGCTTATCTAGGTACAGCTTATTAGATTCAAAAAATTAGTTTTGGAAATTATCAGTCCTAAAGTTGTTAATGATGATAAAGATCTCTACATCTGCATATTGCTTATAATTTTAAAATGTTCCATTTATTTGCAAAAACTTACCTAGCACATGTAAAGAATTCATTCCTTTGAATGTCTCCTTTTGTATTTTCTTAACTTTATTGTCATGAATTCTGAGTTCTGCTAACGATTTGGGAAGATTAAGTGGTATTTCACTTAGTTGATTGTGGGACAGATATAGCCTTCGCAACTTCTTTGCGGTTAGAAAGGCTTTGGGGTGAATCTTTGTTAGCTTGTTGTTGTTCAGAATCAAAGCCTAGATAAAGCATAGAAAGTTACACCATATCAGGAAGTGGATTTGATTTACCAGTATTCTACAGTGATTAGTCACTCATGGAAATCAATGCAAATTATGTCAGTCATATACTTTATTAACCATGTAAATAATTCTCCAGCCCAACCTAAGCTTAAAAAAAAAAAAAAAATTTACTACTGAGTTGGAACAGTGCAAAGCTTTAACGATTGGTTTCACACCTTTGGTTTGTCTTTGAGTTGGTGACACGTGTTTAAGGCTCCCCCCTCCCATTTCTCTTCATGGAAGTGATGGATAGTATTATCTTTATCTTATCTTTTTTTTTAATTAATTAATTTATTTATTTGGCTGCGTTGGGTCTTTGTTGCTGCGCGCGGGCTCTCTCTAGTTGCAGTGAGTGGGGGCTACTCTTAGTTGTGGTGCGCGGGCCTCCCATTGCGGTGGCCTCTCTTGTTGTGGAGCACGGGCTCTAGAGCACAGGCTTCAGTAGTTGTGGCTCGCGGCCTCCGGAGCGCAGGCTCAGTAGTAGCGGCACACAGGCTTAGTTGCTCCGCGGCATGTGGGATCTTCCCGGACCAGGGCTCGAACCCATGTCCCCTGTATTGGCAGGCGGATTCTTAACCACTTGCCACCAGGGAAGCCCTCTTTATCTTATCTTAAAAGCTATTCACTCTACAAAATTAACTTCAGTACACAACAAATACATTTTTGCATGATTTTATCTACTCTTAAAACCTCACCTCTGTCTTGTTTACTAATGTTTACCATTTTCCCCAGAATAGAGGCCTGTAAGAATAAACTCTTACAAAGTGCCCTCAGCATTCTGGCATATTTTAGACACTGGGAAAATGGTAGTAGTTTCTGGAGAATGACTCAACCTCTTCTCAGTTCTGTGACTATTTCTCAGTGCAACGTGGCAGCACTCTCCAGAGAAGACACAACCCCAGAGTGAAAGAGCTTAATGCAGCCTGAATCTTTGTTCCCCACAGCCAAGCCCTTTGCGACATGTTGAGTGTTCTGACTGCAGCCATCTTGATCTGCTGGGGTGCGGAACTTCAGAACCAAAACTGGGAAAATCCTTGGTAACCAGGGCTTGCCACTCACCTAGTAACTATTTTCAAAACGTGCCAGATTTTGCAGAAACAATTTTCAATGTTTCACAAGGGCAATGGCACTCCTAGGACTTTTTATTCCTCTCTGCTAATCTGGATCCTCTCATTCTTTCAGGGAGCAGCTCTAGATTCTTTCCTTTTATGATTTTTGTCCCTGGTTCCATTGTACAACAATCTTCCCATTGTTTCCAGAATGACTTCATATACATACACCTTTCTGGTGTTATTCACATTGTTGCTGTTTCACAGAAGAAATACAAATACTTCGGCAGTTAAACTCCCTTTACTTATTATGTTTACTGGTTTCACCATAGGCCCTTAGTGTCTCCTTTTTCTTACCTTCCTTTCAGACACATCACTACTTTTAACAATTTCAACTGAGATAGGTTAAGCCTAGAAGAATTTAAAATACATCTTGTTACCACTGGTAAAATATACTCCTTTCTGTGTGTGCCGCACACCCCATGTCTGTGACAGTGTGGAATCAGGCCCTCCCTCAAACCCAATTTCAAATAGAATTAGAAATTTTACCTGCTAAAATCTAGAGGCTCAAAATGCTAAATAGAAAAATAAGAATCTTTTAAATCTTAGAAAATTGAAATATTAATGAGTATAGTAAGGAAAAGTTCTTTTTCATCTTTAGAGATCTAGGAAAAAAAGCCATACAGGTATATTTAGTCAATTACGTTATATTGCACGTGCTGCTGTTAGAGCTTTGTGGGTTTGGGTACTGCTTTTCTTACATTGTACATTAATGAGTTCCTGAAAATAATCAGTTTTATTATTTTAGTGTATAATGACTATGATTACCTAAATAGAACCTAAATAGATCATAAGGACCACTTATATGAATTCTTAGCCCACTGCCTTTCCACCTGGCTGTTATTCAGTAAACATCAGTTGAATTAAATTATTAATTGAATTAAATCTATAATTTTTCATTAACTAGACCACTGCTGAATAAGAGGGATTTTGTCACTCATCATACACAGAAAAGTAAGACTTGTTTACGCAAACACAAATACAAGCAATCATTTTAGCAGTGACAGAGATTTTCACTTAAATATTTGCATATATTCTTACATAAAGTGAGATGAGTCCTTTAAAATCATTTTCTTTGATTTCCATAATTTTATTGTTTTGAAGGTCAACCATTCGGGTATCAAATGGAATGTTGCTTGGGACAGAGGACAAACCTGAGAAATAAACAAACACATTGCATATATGTTATATGCTAAAGATGAAATTGCTGATATGATAGAAATGTGCTTTTTTAAAAAATTCATGGTTACCATTAAGTAATAGATGACTTAACATGTAACAGATGACAAAAACATTGTTCTTTGGAAAGGCCTAAAGATCTTATCAAGTAACTTTATTTTTACAAGATGTCTAGCTGGTTCTAGCTATCACCATTCAGTCTGCTGCAAGGTGACATTAAATGGAGCTAAGTTGGGGGATTCTAATATGACTACAAGGAGGAGACCTATGGCTGAGGCACAGCTTCTGCTGATGCACTTTTGACTAAAGAATATTAATATTCTTTGCAGATTTTCAGGCAGTTGTAGTGCTAAATTGGAGCCTGTGGGTTTTGATCATTTTAAGAAGCATCAACATGTAGAAAGTTGTGCTTAGAAAATAGATAAATTATTTTCGTGTACACTATCAAAAACTTTACTACCCATTTCCTTTAATAATGAGCTCCTCTAATTAGTCCTAAATTATTTGATTTATGGAAACTTATTCATCCATAACATATCATTAACATCTAGGTGTGTAGTATACCTTTACTGAATTTATCACCCACAGCCTTAGCTCTTTTCGAGCTGTGTACTCTAGTAATAGCTTTCTTTTCTCTCATCTCAGCAGCTGCATCTTCCTTTTTGTGCAGGTACTCAGTAAATGTTAATTACATTATTTAAAGACTAAAATGTGTTTTTCCTCTCTTAAAGAAGCAGAAAATTTCCAGAAGCTGTATGTGGCGCATTTCTTCCTTACTTTCCTTGCTTTCCCTAAATGGCTGAACATGTGCACCTCTGATTGTTGTCAGACATTCCATATGGTATTTATGCTTGACGAGCATGGGGCCTTCTTGGTTTTCCCCAACATTTTATTTTTGAAATGTTCAAGCATACAGAAAAGTTTAAAGAATTTTACAGTGAAAACTCATATTCCTTTTTCTCCCATCAACATTTTACTATACTGTACTTACTGTCCATCTGTCAATTTATCTTTCTTATGTATTTTAAAGTGAGTTTCAGATATTACTACACTTTTAGTGGAGCCATCCTTACTCCTGAAGAGTAGTATTATATTTAATAACCCCAAATTGAAGAATTCAATATTGAAATACTGTGAATATCAACATTCCACTTGACAGCCCTCAATACTTTGCCCTTTATACTTTAAAATTGACAATTCTTTTAAGAAGTTTGACATAGATGGAAAGGGGGGAAAGGGGGTAACTTGATGGGTTACCAAGGTAACAGCAGTTTTGTTAGGAGATTACTTTGGTTTTAGAAAATGAAGTGGAAGGTCTTATAGGAAGGTAGAGGTTCTGCAGACAGGATCTAGTAACATAAACTTTGACAAACCTTCCCCTACACTACCCCTGATGAATTTAGAAGCTCTGAAAAAAATTTCCTTTCCTGCGGGAAAAAGATTGTTAAGTGTCCTTTTCATCTTCAGTTGTCACGGGGGACCACTATATGCTGCTAACAGTGCTGTGTCATTTTAAAGGTATGTGTCATACTATTACAGATATTCTTGGGTGAATTTTATTTAGATTTTTTTCAAAGCTAAATATTCAAGAGACCATGTAAGTAAAACACTATTTGCAACCAACTGTCTGTCATGAGGCAGTTTGGTTTTTCTCAGTTCTTTGATGACAGTCACATACTGGAGCAGAGCTATGCAGTGTTTCCTTCAAGGTCTTTAAGTTGAAGTAGATGACTTTGTGCTGGAGTGAACACAAGGATGGTGTGTGCTAAAGGTGAACATCTCCTTAGTCAAAGTCTTACCCAGAACCAACCCAGTTTACATCCAGCAGTATCAAAGTAGATACATAACATTTTTATCCTGATCTTTGTTTAGCAAAGTGTTTTCTCAGGCTTCAACTCTACAAATTGATAGTGAAGTTTTTCCTGCCTGGGATGCAGCTTAAAAACGACAGTACCAAAAGAAAAAAAAAAAAAGACCTTCCGATACTCCCTAATCTAACCTTTTCTCACACCAGGGTCTGTTTCAGCTTCTACATTTCTCCTTCCTGCCACTCTTCCCACAGTCATTCTTGCCTGTGCTTCCAGACCAGCAAACGTTGTTTGCATCTTGTCATTTCTTTCTCACAAGAATGCCAAAGGTAAAGCTTAAAACCCATTTTTTCCTGGCCTGTATATTCCATTAAGACTTTACCAGCGATTCTAGCTCATAATAATATCCTCTTTTTTGGATGTTTTTTGTTCACCTTTCTCATTATGTCCCATAATAACACACTTTTTTAAAGTCTCTGGAGTTCACTGTTACAAGCTTTGACTATTGCCACGAATGCTGTGGCAGTAGGAAATGAATCTAAAGCTTTCAGAGGCACTGTCTGCTCATATGCGCTCTGGAAGTGGCCTTAATGGGCCTCCAGGTCCAGAATGGGAGGTGTGTGCCATACTTTTGGTTTCCCACAGTGGGTCAGGTCTGAGCCATCTCCTCTTTTGCAAATAGCTGAGTACAACAATTCTTGATGTGCATTCCTGTTACACCTCTCCCTGAGTATGCCCTTCTATTTGAGAGCACCTTCATTAGAAGTATTAAAAGAATAAAATACTCAGCAGAGAATTACACATTTTTAAGAGACTTTAGAAAGTGGTTTTTAGTTCAACCATTTATTTTCTAGATAGTTTTAAACCCAAACCATTCAAAACAAATAGAGTATTATCTTTAAAATGTCTAGATTAGAGATTTCACAAACTCTATAACCTATTTATTGTTCTGGATGGGCAACTTATTTTGTTATGGTAGAATTTTGCTAGGAAGCACAGTTTCAACCAGCTGACACTCTATAAGATGAAACCACAGTGACATCCATTCTCTCTAAAGGAAATTAAAATGAAATACTGATTCAAATTTGGGAAGAGAAGGAAATGTTCTGTATATGAAATTTCCATTGTTTTCCTCTGATTTTCTGGATTTTAAAAATAAGTTTGGATGTACTTTGGGGTTTGTTATACTTTTCAAAAATTTAAATGAAAAATTCCTTTACAATCAGCTGATTTTTGAAATTTCAGTGAGGTCTTTCCCTATTCTTTAAATTTTGTCAAAACGACATTATTCTACAAAACAAGTTGACGTGTGTCCTTACCTAGATCAGAACAGTGTACAACTCTCGAGTAGCATTGGCATCCAAACGGACATGTTGGAAACAGATCGAATGGGAAGAAGGGGTTAATTGGCTCTCTTGTTGGAAAAAGAGAGTTGTCAGCATCACCATCACCTTCGTCTTCCATGTCCTTCAGCATCATATTCTTCAGTGTCAGGTACGAAGGGTGAAGTAAGGGTTTGGCAGAGCACAAAGTCAAGAACACTAGCAGCACATACTCCTTCATGTTGTCCTGTGTAGGGGACCAATCTAGAACTAAGTAGACATTGAGGATTAAGTTAAAGTTTAAATAAATACAGTTCCTGCTGCTGTACATTTCTCAGAGCTGGCAAGAGTACAATGAAATGGCATTCTAATTTATTACTAGTGTGTGAGTAAGTTTATTAAAAGTTTTTGGAAAGCAGTTCAGCAATATGCATTGGAAGCTTTATAAATATCTTTATTTTTCATCTAGCGGTTCTACTTTTGGCATCTAGTCTCAGGAAACAATTCTAATGTGCATAAAGGTGTTCATCAGAGAATCATATATAATAGCAAAAAAATTAAAGATAATACTAATAGTTAAAGAGAAATAGTAAAATAAAATAGGGTTTATTTATTCCATGAAATACCTTGGAACCCACAAAATGTTTGCAAAGATATTTAAAAATATGAAAAACTGTTTTTTGAAATAAAAGAAAATATAAAAAAGCTATACATAGTATACTTACAAACACACACACACACAAAACCTGGTACAAATATACCTAATTGATGATAATATTTGGATGGTAGAGTCATGAATTACTTGTATCTTTTTTTTTCTTTAATTTCTATACTGAGCAATAAGAACTACATTTATACTTAGTAAACTAATAAATGTTTTTAAAAACAAAAACAGATTATCATACCTGACTATTTATTCCTAAAATCCTTCCATTGCCTTAATATCTATGTCACTTTTAAAGTAAAATCCTTCATGTCCACTTAGTACGTCTGGAAGTTTTCTTTAACTTCTCTCGCACCATCCTCCCCAGCCTCAATCTCAGAGTTGGTTACTTTTTCCACAGTGTTATTGGATTTCTTCCTTCCAATCTGTTCCATTATCTAATACTTGATCCAAAGCATCTGAGGTCCAGGTTATTCTTTCTTACTCATCTTTCCACTGAGTTCCTTTTGTTTAGTTTTTTTGCAGGGGGAGGGCAGGGGGTGCTTTCAGTTGTATTTTTTAAAGCCCACACAAAACTGGAATGTACGAGTGAGAACCTTCTGAGAATAGATTTGTTGTCATCTGATGGTGGATATTCCCACAGGTATGTTTACATATCATGGTTTCTTAACCATCAACTGTGAAACATACATTCTTCGTAATTTTCAAAAATTAAAAGCATTATGATATCATCTAAAACAGACTTATGCCTGTCTTCTCTTTGGGGCATGCAGTTAGCTTCACATAATGCCCATTGGTGAGGCTGTATCCTGGCAGGAGGGAGTCCACACCCAGCCAGGTCATCCAGCAGTGTAGCTGTCCTGCTATGCCTAAGCACCAGATAGCACCTTAGCCACAGAGGGCTTCTAGAGTCAGTCAGAATTGGTCCAGCCTCAGTAAGACCTGGCTCTCCAAATCCTTGAATTATGCCAGCTTCTTACAATTTTCTAGAACCCAGAAATCAGCTTTACTATCTCTCCACAGCCTTGCTTTTTTTTTGGACTTAAGAATCAGAAATGAATTAACTAACTTAATTAAAATATTCATTTATATATCTTTTAATCATCAGAGAAAGGTTTTTTAAAAAACCCTACTGTCATCAGTGATTAACCTGATAACTAACATTATTTAACTCTTAGAAATCTATATGGCAACAAGTACATTTTGCCCACTGGGTGGCTGGACATGACCAGCCTTATCAGGTTTCCCTATGAGAACTCACACTCAATTGTGCTAGGAAAGGGAAGATTACAGGACACAGAACAGCAAAAGCTTTTTATATTTTTATAATCTTATTCTGAATCCCACTTCAGAACCAGTTCTGTCCTTCCATCTCTACACTGCCTTGTGGAATTGTCAATTCAGTTTATTCTAGATACGTCTCTCACATTAACCAGGAGGCCTGAGAGGTGCAAAGAGCTTCAGTGGCTTCCCCAAGGCCACATAACCAAATTGAACTGGAAATTGAGTTAGAGCTCATGTGTCCCAACCCATTCTTTGCATCTTCTGCTGCAACCCACAAAGGAGCACTCTCTTTTATCTTCTTTTATCTAGTGGCCTCTGTCATCTCCTCCTTTCCAGCCAGTCCACACATTGCTGTCCTGTATACATCTGTACATAAAGGAGTGCACTCACAGCTTTCGGAGGGTGGAAGTGGGAGTGGTTGTGTGGTCAGATTTGTATGGTACAGAGAGAGATTGTGCTGGCTACTCAAGGGCCAGCAGCTTGTGTCAGCCGGCCCTGGGGACAGGCAGGTTACTATTCCAGTCACTCTGGAATCCTGGCACAGGCATCTGGTTTTGGTCAACTAGGCTTCATTTCCAGCATCACTTTGGCACATCATTTCTGCTTCTTAGCTGCCTGCCTAACTATGCTCCATTATGTTTCTTGACCATAGGCTTCTTTGTGGTTCCTGGCTCCTTAATGCTTGGTGCCCTGCCTTGCCTTGACTTCCACAATTCTCATTCTTGAGCTAATTTAGCTCTTGGTCCTTAGCAAAACCAAAGCTTGTCTCTGGTACCAATTTATTCTTTAAGATTGTTCTGCATCGCAGCTCTGTCTTCTAGGTCCATAGCTGCCCCTGACCTCATTTGACCTTGGTAGAGAAGTTAGTGAATTAAATGTCATTTGAGGTCATGTCTCTGGCTTTCTTTGAGGTTGCTGGAGTTTTTCAATGGGCATTTATCAAGTACCCACTGTGTACCAGGCACAGGGTTAGGATACATAATCCATGAAGTAGAACATGTTTGGATGTTCAATGGACATGCTTCTCCCTATCCACTTCTCCCACGCTTCCTTGCTCAAAAAACAACCACAGCTCCTAATCCACTACTCTCAGGTAAGTGTGGGATTGTTGTAAAAGTTAATACTTGAATGTTAGGTACGCTAATAGGAAAACTAAAAAATAAATGCTCAAGTTAGTAAATAGAACTAAACTGTGGGTGGTCAGTGCTGGCTGTGTACACTGTGGCTCTAACATTTTGGAAGAATCTCCAGATGTGTGGTCCCCAGACTCTGAAAATAAAATTCTTCACCATAAGTTTGTGTACTCCTCATAAATCTCAGTTTACTATTTGAGACCAATAGAAATAAAGACATCTATAAAATATACATACACTAAAAAAAGGTTGAAATAGAATACCGAAATCTAATAAGAGGGGTAGTGGGCTTATGAGTGAAGGATTATTTTGTCTATGGTGCATATTTTTAAAATTATTATTTTGCTTTTTAAATATTTTAAATAGCAATCTGCAAGAAAATTGTCTTTGCTCTGGTCCTCCATATACTTTTGCCTTTTCTTAACACTTCTAGAAACATTAGACAGTACAATTAAAGGTTTCCCATACACTGCCCCCTCAAAATTCAACCAACAGTGCCTACCTTCAAAATAGTCTGGAGCCACAATTTCTTGAGGGCTAGCACCATTTACTCTGGTCCATGGGAGATAAAAGAGTTTTAATAAAAAGTTATTTTTGAGTTGGTTCGTTGTTTGAGTTTCATTATTTTTGTAGAAACTTAGAGATAAATAGGCTGTAGCTTCCCTGTCTAGACCAGAAAAATCTATGTAATGCATAATATACGAGAAATATAGACCTAAGAAAACTGTAAAACTTTAAAAAATACATATAGCAAGAGGAATATGTTAAAGATCTAAAGTGGGAAGCCAGGATGCAATGTCTTGGCTTTCCCTGTAGCCTGGCAGCAGGGCCAGGGATTTGCCTTCACTCCTGCAAACCCCATTTCCTGCTGCAGTCATGTTGCCCTATGATGTAGGAGAGCCCTGGAGCGGGGTGCAGGCTGGGATGAGGGGGAGCAGAGCATTTGTGACAGACTTAGAGGGACACTGGTATGAGGAGCAGAGCTGGGAGGAGACACGGAAGACCAGTGCTCAGGTGAAAGAGAGGAAGAAAGACAAGCATGAGGGAGGGGGCTTATTTCTCTTACATGTCCCCTCCCAAAGGGCTGCTGGTCAGCCTACCTGTGGGGTCAGGAGGAGCTTCAGCCAGTGTCCCTCCCTTCCTGTCTCTTCTTTCTTACACTGATAAGCTACTTGAGTTCATCCCTGCCTTAGATAAGATGGCGACTCTGGCCTGCTATGTTAGGCAGTGGCTTGTCTGTGGTAGTTGGGAAGCTTTCCAGTTGCTGGCTGGTGGGGGCAGCCACCAGTCATGCCCTCCTGGACCCTTCCCTGGTGAGTGAGAGAGGAGAAATGTGGAAGCAGGAAATGTCATTTAGTTGAAACTCCCTCCCAGTGTTGAAGTTTCCTCCAGAACATTGTGGACCAGGTGGTGTGTCTGCTCTCTGATTGCATGACTCCAGTGAGAAGACTCTGGGAGCACACCTCAAGAGGCATCCAGTTCCACTGCTGTCCATCTGTGGTTGACAGGAAATTCTTTATATTGAGACCAAAAATGCCTTCTGTCATATTCTTCTCTCTGTGCTACTTCTGTCTTCTGTTAGTTATATGAAATTAACCTGATCTTTTTGCATTCTCTTATCCTGTTTACTTGAAAAGAGAAGTCATGAGAACCTTGATTCCATGAGGAATTAACCATTTATTCCCTTCATTTGAGATGGCAAAGCCTTGATAAAAAAAACAAGTGATTATAGACCCCAAACCTTGCCCTATTCTAGTTAAGCAGTTTTTTATCAGTAGAAAAATATTGGAATGTCCAAGAGGGAACACTAAATAGCAGTGTTTTTCCCCATTATTCAGAGAGTGTAGGGAATATTGTTTCTCATTTAAATGATGACTCTTAGTTGTTTGTCTTATTTTTAAATTTTGAGTTTATTAATATGGCTCAAGCTCTTATTCATTTAGTTTTGGCAGTATTTAGATTATGTTATTTTTAAAACCTTTAAAAATGTTTATGTCTTGTTCTCAAGAAAGCTCAGTATTTCCCTGATTTATATGTTTTGCCAGAGTTTCTTACTCATGGAAAACTTTGAATTTTGGTTTCAAGTTTCTCTTACTCTGAATAATATTTGAAATATTATTTCAGTGCTACTGCTGTTATTACTAAGCCATGGCACATTAGAGCCAGGAGAGGCCTTTGAGACTTTGCTACCATGCCCTCTTTTATAGCAGAAGAAGCCGAAGCTGGCCTCCTCACTGCTGCATTGTCCACCCTTCTGCTTGGCCTCCTCTAAATGGGTCTTATTCCCACAGTGACTTCCAGACAGTAACCAGACTCTCCTCGGAGAGGATGGGGTGAGAGACTTGGCCACGTTCTCAGGACTGGAAGTGTAGCTTGAGAAGTGTCTTTCTGAACTTAAATAAGCTCCTATTTTCTGCTTAAATGTTCCACAAACTTGAATGGAAAATTTGTCTAAGTGCAATGGTATTTCCTCTCAGACACTATTATTAGGAAAATAAGTCACTGTGCTTTTAAATCCTATGCTTAAAGTTCTGCTTGGCTGAAATTCCTCTCGATTCACAAGTACCAATAATAGTTTTCAGTATATAAATGTGATATAACATGCTCTGTATTCGCAGAAGGAATCCAGACTAAATTCAGGTGTAGTCAAGGCGCAGCCTTGTAAATGGACAAGTAAGTTAAACTTTGGAAACTTATTCACAGTACCTTTTTGTCATGGAAACTGATATTTTTAAAGCCTATGATTTCCTTAAAGAAATACTTAACTTTCCCTTGAAAGTATAAATAGCAGCTGATTGAAGAACTTGCTGGCTGCTTTTCCTTTTATATGTTTTGTCCTTCATCAGTTTTTCAATGCATCTAGCAACCTAGCTACTGTCTTTAAAACAAAAAACTCCTACCTCTTCATTTTTCTGTTGTTTCCTATGCTTCCTTAAAACTTGTGCTTGTAAAGTTAATCTCTTTCATCTCAAACCTCAGATCAGATATCTGAATATTCTTTTTTAATTAAGTAGTTGTAACAGAAGACTGCATATCCTCAATTCTTTCCACCACTACCCTATATGGCTAAATAGTAAAAACATCAATATGCTTTTACACGTGTGTGGGCTTATGATTTTTTTTTTAAACAACTCGATTCTTGGTGGGATTTTTAACTTATTTTTAGAGAGATATAGACCCCCTCAGATTCTTTGTGACTTAATCCTATATACCATGTGGCTACTGTTTATGGCTGCCACACCTCCAAATAGGTTAACAAGAAAGAATGCTGTGTTGTATTAGATTACGAGGGAGTAGAATATCAAATACATTGTTTAATTTTTTAAAATCTCATATTAAATGAAAAATTTACTTTGGGAGGGGACAAAGGAAGTCTTTGTTTTACATTCTGACTGTATTTTGTGAAAAGAAGTTTCTAATCTTTCACATTGAATACAGGGCTAATTAAACTATTGCTGATAAATATTCTTTCTTAGAGTTATATGGATCTCCATTTTAACTGTCCAGTGTCATTTCATTACATAAGAATAAGGAAGACATTTATCTTCCAAAATATGAATATTCAAATATGTAAGTAAAAACATTTGAATAACTCGTATATTTTTTAAATACCTTAGAAAATATCATAGTTTCACATTTTGAAAATTTTTTTTACTGTTTTCACTTAATGTATTTGTAATATCCCCAAACTTTCTTATCATTCATTATTAAGGTAATGTTATTTTCTTAAAAGAACATATTCACAAGATATTTGTTTAAATGATTTTAAAAATCAATCATGTTAACTTTTATGGTAAAGTATAATGACAGGTTATCATTTAGCTATTTAAAAAAGTCGCAATTATGTTGAAAGTAAATCCATTATATGTAAAACATAAAAGCTAGAGTAATTTTAGTTATGTATTTAAGTGCTATTTTTTAAGAAATTATACAGATAAACTTTAAAATATATTATATAATTTACAAGCATTTATGTTAATAACATTAATGTCCCCTTAGTATTGACTAAAACAATTGTACACTAGTACATGAAAAAAAGACATGAAAACATACCTTGTAAGAAGAGAGTAAGTTCTCTTGAAAGTAGAATTTTCCACCATGTACTACTTATCTATAACGTAAATGTTCTCAGCTACTATTTAAGAAGAAAATATGAGAAGGTATTACATTTAAAAGAAAAACACCCTTCTGCAGAGCCTGGTGTGGCTGCACCCTGGGTGACACTGGAATAAGCTGCTTCCACAGATTAGCCCATGTTAGTACTGAGAAGCGAGATTAAAACTTGTTACTGCTCATATGTTTTCCATCACTGTTTGTATCGTAGCCAAGACTTCTAGCTAAACTCTAGACGTCTACTGGAAGATTCTGAAGAAAAAAAAAGAGAGAGTTTAATAATTCATGGCAACTGGCCATTGAAAGTGCAGTCGAAGTCATTCAACAAATACCTGATTTGAAAAAAAGACTTTATGAAATTCTTAAATGAATGAATACTTATAAGTTACAAATTTAAAAATCACTCACTCTATATAGACTAACAAAATATTTACCAGTTTTAGGAAGGAGTACTAAAAGAGTACATTATTGAAATGTAAACCCAATCTCCAGATGTATGTAAGAAAGGAGCCATGCTGTTAATTTTCTTCTGATGACTGAAGCTGTTACATCAAGCATACATCTCAAGAATTTCTTTAAAAGCTTTTAGCCCTGCCACAGGCATGTCAGGGGAACTGCAGACCAGGCCCTATATAATGCTTCTGGCCCCAGCCTATATGCTGTGATACAGACATTGATGCAAGGATACAGGTGAAGCCTGCTTGGACTTTCACTTTTCAAGAGAATATCACCTATGACCACATAGCATTTAGGGAGGACATGGGAGCAGGAAGACAACATTCACAATTAGGCCTGAGAGAATGCCCAATTCCCACATCAATTAAGACATCATCCTTCAAGAGGACATTTTTCTAAGTCTGGGTACCTAAGTACTAGGTAACGCCAAACTAACATCTTCATGACGTGCAGATTTGGGGGGCAGCCTGTTTGCAAAGCGTGTTTCCAGTAGTTTAGCAGAGTCTGGTCTCTCCTGCCACAAAGAATCTGACTGTCATTTGTTCCTGATTCCCAGAGAAATGGCACATGTGGAAGCAGGCCATAGAAAAAGTACTGTACCTCCAAGTGTGCAGGACACCCAGCCCCCACTTAAATAAAATATACTTCTGTGGCCCTCACATCAGACAGTCCCGTATGCTGGCCTCTGCAGATCTTTAGGCCTGCTCTGGGTGCAGCACCTGAGGTTTGGCAGGCCTCCTGTTTGGTTATAATGCTCATGTTCCCATTTATTCAGCTATGTTTAGTTCAAAACATTTGTCTGTTACCTTGATGAATTGCGACATCGTGAGTGTTGAACTGGATTTTATTAACCTGAGCTCCATCAAAGCAGTGGCCATAAATGGGAAGCTCCTTGGGCAAAAATCTGTGTCCTTCACAGTGTTTTGTTTTTTTAACCTTTAACTGAAGTATACATTACAAAAAAATAAACATTGTAATGGTACAGCTCAATTTTCACAAACACCTGATCCAGAAATCCCAGCACTCCCAGACCCCTCAGAATCACTCTCTCTTCAGAGGAGGCCGCTGTCTGACTTCAAAAACCATAGCTTTCTGAACTTTATATATACAGTGCATTCTCTTCTGAGTCTGGCTTTCTTCATTCAACGTTATGTTTTAGAGATCCATCCAGGTCATTGTGGTTAGCAATAGTTTGTTCATTCTCATTATAAGCATACCTTCTTGTATTGCGCTTCACTTTATTGCATTTCACAGATACTGTGTTTTTTTACAAACTGAAGGTTTGTGGCAACCCTGTGTCGAGCAAATCTATTGGTGCCATTTTTCCAACAGCATTTGCTCACTTCATGTCTCTGTGTCACATTTTGGTAATTTGCAATATTTCAGACTTTTCCTTTGTTATTATATTTGTTATGGTGATCTATGATCAGTGGTCTTTACAACTTGCAGAAGGCTCAGACGATGGTTAGCATTTTTTAGCGATAAAATCTTTTTAATTAAGTTTTGTTCTTTTTTTTTAAGACAGAATGATATTACACACTTAATAGATCACAGTATAGTGCACTGGGAAACCCATAAGTTCGTGTAACTTTATTGAAATATTTATCACAGTGGTCTGGAACAAAATCTGCAATATCTCCAAGGTATACCTATATTATATGACATTCTTCTGTATGAATATGCCAGAAATTATATATTTTATATGTATATACATATATATATACATTCATTCAGCTGGGTTAATTTCCATTTGGAGTGTAGCTATGAACTTTTAAGCATTCCTTGATCTGTCATTTGAGGCTCATGTGTATGTGTTTTTGTCAGGTAGAATTGCTCTATATTTAAAAATGTGGGGCTTCCCTTGTGGCACAGTGGTTAAGAATATGCCTGCCAATGCAGGGGACACGGGTTCGAGCCCTGGTCCAGGAAGATCCCACATGCTGTGGAGCAACTGAGCCCATGCACCACAACTACTGAGCCTGTGCTCTAGAGCCCGTGAGCCACAACTACTGAGCCCACGTGCTGCAACTACTAAAGCCCACGCACCTAGAGCCTGTGCTCTGCAAAAAGAGAAGGCACCTCAATGAGAAGACCGTGCACCGCAACGAAGAGTAGCCCCCGCTTGCTGCAACTAGAGAAAGCCCACACGCAGCAATGAAGACCCAACGCACCCAAAAAAATAAATAAATAAAATAAATATTAAAAAAAAAATTATGAAGTTTCAACTTCTCTTGATAAGTAAAGCCTTGCCACTGGGTGGCTCCTGTTTTTGCATGGCAACACTTGGCTGGGGCTGAGTGGCAGCTCCTCCTCTCAGTGGGATGTGTGCCTCCCACTCTCTACCTTTGCCTGTGCTCACACAGTGTTCCTCTCCCATGTCACTCTCCCAGCCTCTCCTCACCTCTCCTCTCAGTCATGGCATCTGCCCCGCCACCATCCGTCTAGGCAGGGTTCTGCCACCTTGTCTAGAGAGCTGGGAGGCACTTCCTGTGAGATTGTTTTTCTAAAGATGTGTTGCAGCCTCTCTCCTCTCCTCACTTGTGAGCCCTGAGCTTGTCTTCCTGCAGCATGTTGCTGTGATCTTTAGTCAGAAGGCTTAGGGAAAGAAATGGGCCCTGGAGTATAATGCCAAGATGCAGGTGGTCTTTTTGGCTTACTCACCCTATTCTGCTGACATTGTGACTAGAGGTACAGCCCAGGGCCCAAAACTTCTCCCACAGTCTTGGAGCTGCAGGTGGGAAGCTTTACCTCACAACTGCAGAGATAGCCCAGCATGCACAAACACACCATTTGGATATAAACGGGAGTTTTTTCTCCACACCTTTGCAGGTTGTCATTCCAGACACATCAGTGTACCTCCTCTTCCCTAGAGTATTGTGAGGAAAAAAATCTTCCTTTTATGGTTCCTATAAGGGTCCTATGAAGGGGACCTAATTCTTTTCTACATGTTTGTTTTTTATTGTTTGGGTTTTGCCTCACTGGGGCTTGGTCTAAATACTGGAGAATTAGTGTTACTATATCAAACAGTGTATTTGGGAATCATGAATAATCTGCACATTATTATGTTTTAAACAAGATAAGTTTCAAAATTAGAAAAGTAATATTTGCTCTACTGACATTTTATGAACAGAAACATTGATTGCATAGAAGGAACATCAACACAAATTTCTTGCATGGCCCAATATATTCCAATCATGATGAAAATAAAAATAAATTGCTTAAGCCAAGCTTGCATATAATTTTTAAGACCCTTTCCTGACCTGCTAATGTAGAAATGGAGAACAATGGTCAAAGCCCAAACAAATGAGAACTGGAAAGGACCTTAGAAATCATCTCACACAAATTAAAACTCCAATGGGTGAGGAGTAGGGGTGACTGTGGTCACATGAGACACCTTCCCAAGCTCAAGTATCACTAGGACGATTGAGTTTTATGATGTTTGTCAGCTGGTATCTGGTGCTTCCTCCCCTGTTTACCTTAACCTTCTGAGTACATTGGAATGGATTGTGTAATAGTCTCTCATAGTAGAAATTACAAGGAAAATTTTGTCCATCCGTTTATTCAAAGAACGGTGTTAAGTGCCATGAAGAAAAGCAAAATGGGATGGGGGATTGTCAGGGAAACCCTGAGGGAATGAGGAGATGTGCCTTCCAAATACCTAGTTTAAGAATGTTCTAGACCATCAAATCCCAGGGTGTAAATAATGTATGCTCTTTATGCATAACAGAGGTTGTATATAGTAGGCATTCACAAAGACTTCTGAAAGAAGTGAATTCATGGGTTTGATATGATTTTATGGGTTGTTTTGAATGTTCAAGCATCCTTCATGGTGGACTAGGCTCTGTGATTTATAATGAGAATTGACTTATGACAGTAGATCATGACCCATGGGCAGTATTCAGCCCACAGATATGGTTTGTTTGGAGCATATGGTATTTTTTAAAACCAGGAAATTTTATATCAAAGTCTAAATTTACCATATCTTAAAAACTCAGTTTGACAAAGCTGGCCCTGAATTCCTGTGCAGTTCTAGCAATTGGCTGAGCTCATGGCAACAGCCTTCTTCAGATGGGCTTCTGGTCCCTGGTTCTCAGCTCCCATTCTTCTATACCCTGTGCTGGTAAGGACTTGCTTCTGCAACTTGCAGGCTGAGCGCCTGTCATCATCCTGTTGGATGTTTTGCTCTGAAGATGAATTAATGCCATAAATTGTCATTTAAAATGAATTGAGTTGAATTTATAAAAATGTAGGTATCAAATATTTTTAAGTAATGCCTCAAAGGTCAGTTTGCTTTCAGGAATGGGTGCAAGTAATGGTTTTGTTTTAAATAAATTTCCAGGCTCTTTCAACTGAGAAGACCTAAAAGCAGTGAGCGCATCTAACTTCCAGATCTGTGTTTCTAAGGGCCGTTTTTCATTAGAAGGAGCAAGGCCCCTGAGAAAAATGTCAAGTAATAGATCAGGGCCAGGGAATCTGTAAAGTGTGCCTGAAACATTTCATCATACCAGCAGGCACAAAAGCACTCAGAGATTACTGCGGACTGTGAACAGAACATAGAAGCTAGGTGAAGGCACAGTTTGAATACCTCAAATAAGAATGGCAATGGATTATAACACATCAAATGCAAAATCCTTTTTATAACAGAGGGAAGAGGGTCAAAAGGATCATAGCTTTTTCTGTAGAGGAATGCCAACTAATGAATACAGAAGGAATCACAGAGTTAGAAAATCACCACTGTGAAACCTCCAACATAGTCACTGATTTAGGCAAAGATGGGACCTAAAACCACTAAGTGAAAGGTTATTGGATGGCGAGATATTCACACAGACCTAAAGTCTTACCTTGCAGGATATTTCTTTATTACAAGGAGATGAAGACACTACCTTAACCAATGTCTCAGCATCACCAATAACACGCCAGCCCGACATTTTGTGCCTCCTGATATGATACAAAAGGAAGTACATGACATCACCTACGTGGGATTCTTGGCAAAAACGTTTCACCTAAATCTAATCATAAGGAAACAATCAGACAAATACATATTAGGGGACATTCTACATGATAGCTGGCTTGGACCCTTCAAAAAGTGAAGGGGTGAAACACAGGCAGAGAATTGCTACTCTAGATTATAGGAGACTAAAGGCAAGTGAACTCTGATTAGATCTTGAGCCACATATACACACACAACACACACAGCAATTTAGGACATTGTTGGGACAGTTGGGAAAATCTGAATATGGACTGTATGTTGAAACTGAATTGATGTTAAATTTCTGGGGGTTGATAATGTGAGAGAATGTGATCATTGTCTCATGGTTATGTAAGAAAATGTCCTTGTTCTTAGGAGACTTATACTGAAGTACTAGGGTGACATGATATCTGCAACTTACATTCAGATGGTCCAGCCCCTGTACCCCACAAATACATATATATGTATAGACAGGGATATGGAAAGAGTGAAAAAGATAAAATGAAGGTGACAAAATATTAATTGGTGAATGTAGGTGAAGAATATGTAGATGTTCACTGTATTCTTTCAACTTTTCTATGGCCATAAAAATATTGCTAAATAGATGCTAAATAGTTGTGGGAAATAAGGCAATTTGCCTTAAATTAATTTTAACTCTTTGATTTATCTTTGACTCTAGTGCAATATTTACATGTAAAATTTATTTTAAGTTAATTAAGGTGTTACTCTACGTACAGATTCTTAGCTATTGTACAAGAATCCCTAGAGGATTTAGGATGGGTTTTATGAGCCTTTTGATACATGCAGAGTGTTTGTATATGTGTATTTTTCTGCATAGAAGGTCCATCATAGCTTCTATCATATCCTCAAAGGGAGGGGTCCATCCTTCAAATAGTTAAGAACTACTGACCTAGAGTAGATTTACAATTTATAATGCATTCTTTATTCTGAGTATCACATACTAGTTAGCATTTCAGACAGTTCATGTATAAATTTTGTAATTGTGAATGTAATTCTCAACTTATGTAAAGCAAATGAACCTTCAGCAGATTCCAATTTATAAAAAGATTTGCTTGTATCAGCTGATAGTTCAATGTAAGTTTATTTGACCACAGAGATTCTGTTACTTAGAAACACACCATGACATTCTAATAACATGATGTATTCCTTTTCTTTTCCAAACTAATATGCGTTTAGAGCAATCACATGTTATTTTTAATGCAGTCTGCTTTCCCTTGTGTGGATTCACATTCTTCACATTTTGTGCAAAGGGAAAAATATGCTAGACTGTAAGTTTTTTAATCCATTTTCATGTAGAAAGGGAAACATAATGTCAAAGAAGAAACAGTCATGCCTTTATTTTTTAGTTGTGTAATCACTAAGCTCTATTAATCTAGTTAGAAACATTCACCTCTTTGCACATAACAGTGTGTGACAGACCAAATTCCAACATGACTTATAGTTTCAACTGTTCCTGTACAGCATGTTGAAGCAACGACATGTGAGTAATATGTTAGATAGAATATGCCAAAGCGTTGTTTAAGACATATAGGATGAAATGTATACTAACACATATCTATACTGTTTACAGTAGATTTTAGTTGCTCTGAAAATCCTTCACAAATGCCTCTGGGTCTGTTGGAGTAGGTTTAGTCAGAGCTGATGTTTACAAGGATAGTAAATACTTAAACTCCCCAGGAGAACCATCTGCCCAGAGCATGCTGCACCTGGCCAAGGCTTACATGCACACTCTTACTGTATCCCCGTGGACCCACTTGTGGGTTATCTCTGAGGTAGGAATCCATCTGCAGGACAGGTTTACTGATCACATATTCTTCTAGTTTGGCTATTTTAAATACAGTTTTTTCTCCCTTTTTGGTGTTATATTATTACAGTGAATCACACTTATAAGTCAGAATTACTTTTGTTTCCTATAATCAGGATTTTTTTTTAATCTGCTTCTAAACTATTGCCATATCTATGACAATAAGTAGTTTAGATTCTATGAGTCCTGGTTTTACTCTGTGTTTAGAGAGTCCTTGCTCAAGTAAGGCTCGAGCCCTTGCTTAGCCCTTGTTCTAAGCTGGTTTCATTCTGTTCTGTCTGATGGATATGAGCATGCAGTGACACAGCACAAAGACTGCCAAGCTCAAGAGAGACGCTGATATGGCTGCAGAGTCCCACTTGAGTGCAGCCGTCTACAGAGAGCATTTGCTGACTCCTGCCCTACGGTAATAGGCCCACTCCTTTTTCCACTGTATATCACAATCTAAGGAATCAATCTCCTGTAATAGTTAATATCTACCGTATTATGAGACTTGGCAGCCTTGAGCAAGTCACTGAACCTTCCTACCTGCTGGTTTCCTAATGCCTATCCATGAAGGAATGGACACTCATCTGACGTCCACCCTGTGCTCAGTACTGTCATGGACATCACCTTATTTAACCTTCCCAGCAGCCTTGGTAGGCAGATGTTCTCCTCAGTTTCGTGGGCAAGGAAACTGGAAATCGGAGTCTAAGTAACTTGACCAAGCCCACAGATAATAAGGATTCCAGTTCAGACCCAAGATACTCGTTCTTGTTTTTTCATTTCAAGAGATGGACCTCATGTTTCACAGACTTCTAGGGTTTAAGGGCCCCTGGAGTCATCTGGTATATGTTAGAGCTGGCCAGAAACTTCTATTTTTATAAGTACTTTTAATATTTTTGAATTTTAAGTTGACTGAGAGTCTGAATTCAACTATGGACAGATGAATAATTCAGTTATCACCAATTTGTAAGTACTTCTCCTATGAGGAAACTTTCTGTTTTCTAAATAAGGGAAAGAGATGGAATAGATATCATAGAGGGTTTTACCCAGCCCTTTGAGGTTTCACTTAAACAGCAGAACATGAGTATTTCATTCTTTTATGTCAGCATCTATGAACCTAGTAATTCATGTTGTTTAAATGATGGCTTTGGAAAACATCGTCAAAGTTGCTGTTATGGAGAACAATCAGTTGATTACTACGTATTAACAGTTGTCAAAGCATGACTTAATTTTTTATAAAATATACTCTGTGCCTTCTAATGTCCATGTCAGGAAATATTAATAAGAGAAATTATTCCTTATTAATTTTATGACCCTATATAAATCTTTATTGCTTTTCCTTTAAAAATCCTTAAATTTTGCAGATTTCTTTTTGTCTTGTTTAGGAGTAGTATTAATATCAACTTTGGACAACTCATGAGCTGATCGTTTAGACTGAGGAATCAACAGTCATTTTAGTACCTACTTTGTACACAGAATGCAGGGATCCAAGAAATGAATTGTCTCTCTTCTAAATTTTACAGTCTTTTGGGGAAAACAAGATACACCTCCTACCCATCTACCGTACAACACCCCACATGCAAAGAAATAATCAATGCAGACCTAACTCATAATACCAGATCTGTCTTTCACGAGGTTGGTGGAACAGATGCCAAGTGCCGAAGGGAGGGGTCACTTCCCAGGGAGCTGGGCTTCTAGGCACAGCTTGTCTTGTGCCTTGGAAGTTCCTTGAGGTCAGATCATATGGCTCAAGTCAGATGGAGACTTATGGTGTACTTGCTCCCCTTGAAATTGGAAGTCGGTGCTCATTAGGGTTCCGCTCCCCTGCCCTTCTCTTCACCTGCCCCTCAATGTGTATCCTTTCCTTTGGATTCCACTCCAGCTGAGTGCATTCCCATCCTCCTGCCTGAATTCCATGGTGACCACCCCCCTCAACTTCAACATATTCTCACCCAAACTGTCCCTTTCTCACAGCTTCTCAGCAGTATCAGTGAGACTCAGAACAGTTCTCCTTTTTGTCTCCTTTTCTCTTCTTTGTGTGTGTCCCTTACAGGGTAGATCGCTATCCACTAGTAGTTCTTCTCTTTTCTTTTCTTTATTCTCTTTCTTTCTTTTTACATTCAATCAGTTCATTTTATTTTTAATATATTCTCAGTTATTCATGGCTCATAATGTCCTTCTGAGATTGAGCCCCTCAGAAGACCACAGATGGTCACTAATTATGGCATACTTGCCCTCAGACTTAATCTCCAGGATGAGAATGTAGATATTTTTTTCTTTCTTTCAAACTCTCTGTCATACCTATTCCTGTTCCTGCTTGTTCTTCCTGTCACCTGTGCTGTGTGGGTCCCACTTATTCTGTTTCTAGATTATTACAGTGGTGGCTCTTTTTCCTTCCTGAAGCCATTGCTTTCATGACATACTCCTCCCTTCAGAGGTTTTTGGTGGTGCACTACATTTCTCATCACAGTAAGTCTGGTCTCTTCTTACTGGCCTTCCAAGCCATCCCAGGCCTCTTATTTCCTGTATAATCTTTCCTCCATTGGTGAACCTCAACTATGCTTGGCTCATGCCTCTTTTAGTCAGTCATTCCTTCCCCCTCAACTGATTCAAATCCTATTTCAAGGCCCAGCTCAAGCCTGTTGATCTTTTCTTCTCCAAACTCAGTGCTAGTTATTTCCCGTATCATATATACCACAGGCTTTCTTTATTACTCCTGATCTAAATTTGTCAGTTCAGAGAAGCCATTTTTGCCTGTAGCACACAGCATTATGCTTAACATAATGTGTGGCACCGGTAAAAATTTGGGATTTTATCCTTTAGCCATATACCCATCGTCTGTGGCTTAAGTTTCCACATACTTACCAAATCTAAAATTATCTTGAAACAAGCGTTATAATTTATTAACACTTCCCAATGAATTTAAAGGTTTATACTACATAGTTTGAACAGTTATTGGAATAATCACATTCTTATGTGTGAATGGGGTATCATCCTCACTGCTCTTAGTGGTGTCCATGCAGACCAGGGGCAGGTTTCAACTAGTGTAGTGGGTGGTGTTTTCCATGTTAATAAAAGCAGTCATCCCTAAGAGTAGTTAACTTTAACCTCACAAGCCTGACTCCTAAGGGATGTGTGTAGAGTCATTTGACAATACAAGCCCAGGGAGAGATTGTTGTATTTTCTTGCTCCTGTTGGCAGCGCCTGCCAAACCAGGTGCCCTGCACCCTCAGATTTAGAGGTGTGCCATACGCACTCTCAGGTGTCCAGACTTTCCACTTTGGGGACTTCATTCAGAAGATGCATGTTAAGTCCAGACTCAGCCACCTACTCCCTGTCATTCCCAAGTGCCACACACTCACCCTCAGGATGCTGGGGTCATCCTGACCTGCCTGCTCCATAGGGAGTGACACAGTCTGACAGAGACGAGGATGTGAGCCCAGTCTGTGCACGCTACAACACTGTGCCATGTTGTGCCTGTCCTACAGAACACGTACTCATGCTGACTGCCTTTCAGGGTGTTTCAGGTTGGAGGTCAGTAGTCTTTGGTTGTGGCAGAAGTGCTCAGGGCTGATCCCACCCTAGGAGCTCCAAAGGAACAGACACATCTACTAAACTTCCTTGCCCTGGCATACTCAGAGGTTGGCTGTGTCCAGGCAGCTGTAATCTGCATACCTGAGAAGCGTTTCTTCAGACCAGAGCTCTCCAGCGAAGTTCTCTGAAAGTGTGGGAGGAGCTGAGCAGAGGATAAGGACCAGGGACTTTGGCTGAATGTTCCTTATGATTCTTAAAACTTGATGTGTGATTTATATAGTACCTTGTCTACTGGTTTCAAGAAATAAGGGTGGTTAGGGAGGCAGGCAGGAGCAGTGGCAGTTAACCCTTTCTGATGGTAGCAAAGCTGTTTTGTCTGAAAAGAGTCTGTGTACTTCCTCTTCAGGGACACTTCCACCCCAGGGCACCATGAACTCCTAATGAGCCATGCTTGAAAACCACTGATGTGTTCATCAATGCATTTATATTCACACAGCATGCTATTTTATAATTGAATCAAGTGATCTCAGAAAAGTAAAATGACTGCATAATTATTGGAGACCAAGATGGGCACCCAGGTGTCCTGATTCCTGGTGTAATTATTTCCTTATGATTCTAGGCTATATGTTTTTTTTAACCACATCTTATCTTTAGTGCTTTTTGAAATATTTTAATCTACAATAAGCCAAATCTCAAAATTGAAAAGTTAGTTAGTACTCCTTGTACTTATGTGCAAAGATGACACACCATTAATATTTTCAGACCATAGCTGGGCCAGGATTTCCTTAGTGTACATATGTATTAGTAATTACAGCATATTTCTGAAGCCAAACAGAATACCTCTTTATTTTAAACATTATATATCATGAAGAATGTTTGCTATATGGACATTTATCACTTTTTTAAAAATGGAATTAAAGCTTCTATCCAGAGCATGATGAAGTTTCAAAGCAAACAAGTTCAATGCTAGACATATTTTATATTTTAAATTATAAAATCAGAAATAAAAGCAACTTCCAACTTAAAAACAAAGCTTTCATCAGTCATTCTGATTTTTAGCCTTTCTAGAGATTCCGCTCCCAACAGGGTGTCCCTGAGTGCACGATAGGGTCTCAGCGTGTTCCTGTGCCTGGTATTACTCCAGGGCTTCCAGAGATTGCTGTTGTGCTGTTTGCACACTCTAGAAACCCACGATCTGGGAGTACCCCCAGGGCCAGGCAGAGGGACCTCAGGAACCCAGCATGCTTCATTGCATCACCAACCTGTTCTGCTGACTTCATCACACTTGGCCTGTTTTGATTGTCTATTTGATTTCCTGCTTATTGCCCCTAACACAGTATGCATCACCAGAGGGCAGAGACCTCATCTGATCTATTCATCCCTGTCTCTGTAGAACAGCACCTGGGACACATCTGATTAAAGTCAGAATGAGAAATGAATGCTGGAGTGTTTCAGTGTTGTCCAGGATGCTAATTCTTTTGACTCACCTTATTCAGTTTGAGTCAGTTTGAGTCCCCTCTGACACTAATTTTGTTTACTGTTTAGTTTGCCACTTATGTCAATGTGTTTATATTCACACAGCAAGAAACATTGCACAGGGGTTCTTGTTGATTAAATGAATAACCATATCTTCTTGTTTTCATCTGTCTCTTACATTCAACTTGGCCAATTTAAATTAGCAATGCTTCTACATTCCTAAACTAGTTATAAATCTCAACTTTTGTTCCATAGGATTTTATTTCTCTTCTTAGCCACTTGGCTTAAGCCTTTGACCCTTGATTCTAACAGTTTGTATCATATTATTATTCTTGTTCATTTTGTAATCTCAAAAACCTAGATATTAAGAAAAGGGGCTTAGAAATAACATTAGCTTAAATGGGATAAATCAAACTTACACATCTTGAAAGCTGTCCAAATAATAATCAACTTTGGTTGAATATGCTGGTTTGCTGGTTGCTGTCAATTTTATATGAAAGGTTGGCAATTATAAGTATACTCACCTTTCATACCACGCTTCCCAGATGCTTTTTATTCTCTGGTTCTCGTAATGACCCTGTGAAGTGGGGCTGGAAGGTTCTGAGGATGGTGAGGGAACTATTAAAAAATTGAATAACTGAAGTTTGAAAAATTAGAGTAACCTGCCCAAGGGGGCCAAGCCTAGAACTTAAGTTCCTAATCTGGTGTTTTTTCAAGATACAAAACTGAGAGTAACAAGAAAAGTCAACGTGGTTTCTGTATGTGTCTTTTACAAATTACTTTAGAAATAAAGATAAAAGATCATTACCTAATGAAAAGTTTAATATATTGTATGGTTTTGTTAGGGTCTAGTATATAGTGAATACTAATAGCTTTATGTTAAATTGAACTGAGTAAAAGGATACATTTGAGCAAATTAGGGCAAAGAAAAGAGGTACTAACAATGACCAGAGGAGCAAAAATTTTTTTTAATTTATGCATTAGGTTTACATTTACAAGGTTTAGTCAAGGAAAATTAACATATATTTTAAGCAAACTCCACTGCTTCCCATAAAATCTTTTGATCTTGAGCAAAGAATAATGAGGGTGATCTTAAAATACTGTTAAACTTTTTAGACTTACAGAGAAATTTTAGACTTACAGAAAAATTACAAAAATCATATAGAATTCACATATACCCTTTTCCCAGCTTCCCCTAATGTTAATAACCACATACTTAGCCATAGTACAATTCTCAAAACCAGGAAATTAACTTTATAGTAGTGTTTTAGTTCCACACGTGTAATTAATAGAAGGAACTAAAGCTAAGACAATAATTAAGTTTATTTATACCAGTAATTGTATCATAGGGTCTTATAGAAAATTAATAAATTATTGCTTTAACAGTAGAATAATAAACAGAACACTAGTTCATAAATTCTACCTATTATTTTTTCCTGTTATCAACTTCTTGGTCTTGAACCATAATATACATAATTTTTAAAAGGACTCAGGGAGTTCTTAGCTAATAGCAATACTAAGATCTGTTGTAAAGGACATGCTTATTTTGTTCTAGATTCTCCCAGTCTAGTTCAGTAGCACACAACATTCTATTCTCATGAGAAAACTTTGCAATGAGATGGCTTCTTTCTAGAGTGTAAAACTGAAACCTTCACTAAAACTGCTAGAAGACTAAACCTTGTAGATATGTCTGGTTGTTCTTATGTGCGTTGGCGAATCAGGTTGGCTAGCATAATGATACTAAGTATAACATGACATTATATCTCTCTCATTGATGAAAGATGCTACTGAAACAGATATGTGAGTATAATTTACAAATAACAAAGAAAAATGTGGAATTACTTGATATTTTGTGGTTTAAGAACGACACTTGAATATGATCTTATGCATGAAAATGCGTAGGATGATATTTCTCTTGTTTTAATATAGTTGTTTTCAAGATGAAGATGTTCCAGGGTTGAATCACCATCTTCTTCAGAATTGCAAATTTGTTCTGGAAGAATATTCCTAAGGAAAAATAGACATGCAAGTCATAAATGATCCAAGTAATATTCTGCCTTCATAATTTAGGAGCTAAATTTTATATTTCTTTTAAAAACTCTTGTTTTTAAAATAAAATTGGATCCTTTTCTTATACACCAGAAAAAAATTCAAATATGTCAAAGATCTACATGTGAAAAAATGAAGCCATAGAATAGTAGAATAAAACATGTTCATACCCTGGGAGTGGGGGAAAAATCTTCCTATGTGTGACTCAAAAACCAGATGCACTAAAAGAAAAGATTAATAAATTGACTACAGGTGTTTTTTTTTTTAAATGCAAAGTTAAAAGACAAATCACAAACTAGGAGAAAGTGTTTGCAACTTATATTACAGATAAAGGGCTAATATACAAAGACCTAAAAACCTAGGAGGAGAGGGAAATGAGAAAAAAAAAAGATACCTGGGTAACCAGTTTACAGAAGAGAAAATGAAATGACATGTAAACGTGATGCTTAATTTCATTCATGATAAGAAAGATGTAAATTGAAATGATACTGGCATACCACTCTCACTTACCAGATTTGCCCAGCACCCTCCCAAAAAAATCCAAAAGTTCATTAACATGTTCTGATGGTGAGGCTCTATAGGATCAAACATCATTGAAGGAAATTCAAAACAGTACAGCCCCATGGATAGGAATTTGGCAGTATCTAGCAAAATTACATGGGCATTTTATACCTTTCACTCAGCAATCCCACTTCTAGGGATCTATCCCAAAGTTAGATTGGAAAAATACAAAATTACATTTGAACAGAGTTGTACATTGTGGCATTATTTATAGTATAAAAAAATGGAAACAATCAAATGTCTATCAATAAGGAACTGGCTGAATAAAATGTCCATATAGTGGAATACTATTCAACTGTAAAAAGGAATGAGGAAATTCTCTACATACTGATATGGAGTGATAGCCAGGGTATACTGATAATTTTTAAAAGTGAAGAACAGAAAAAATATACACTCTTTCCAGAGAGAGAGAAAAAAATAATAATCCTTTTGTGTAATAATTTGTATAATAATTGTGAGAGGCAGTGGGGAATATGAATGTGTGTATGTATGCTTATATTTAAAAAAAAATAACACTGGGATCATCAATGGGAAATTAATTTAAAAGTTTAGGGGCTTCCCTGGTGGCACAGTGGTTAAGAATCCGCCTGCTAATGCAGGGGACATGGGCTCGAGCCCTGGTCGGGGAAGATCCCACACGCCGCAGAGCAACTAAGCCCATGCGCCACAACTGCTCAGCCTGTGCTCTAGAGCCTGTGTGCCACAACTACTGAAGCCCACGCTCCTAGAGCCCATGCTCCGCAACAAGAAAAGCCACTGCAATGAGAAGCCCGCACACTGCAACAAAGAGTAGCCCCCCCTCACCGCAACTAGAGAAAGCCCACACGCAGCTACAAAGACCCAACACAGCCAAAAATAAATTTTAAAAAACTTAACCTATGGGAAAGGGTGGAATATGGTATAAGGGACAGGCATAGAAAAATATTATATAGAAAGTAGCAATTCCTAAAAACCAAAGCAAATTGAAGACCTATCTGAATATTAAGTTGTTGACCTATTGTTACAGAGAAAACTTCTGTATTTAAGCTATACATCCTTCATGGAACATATTCTAAGGACAAATAGAACTACTAAAAACATAATAAACTTAATTAAATACTTTTGTTGTTAGTTGTAATAATGGTATTATCATTTTGAAACTATTGTTTATAATAAATATAGGTTATTGTTGGGAACCTAGATTTTCAGTGTAAGATAAGCAAGTTTAAAACAGAAGGACTTCTCTGTAACATTAAATTTGACTTGGGAATATCTGTATGAACTCATTTTTTTTTTCTTCACAAAATATATATTTCTGGCAGTCCACTGAAAGGCCTTGAAACAGTAACAACACATTTGAAAGGAAGATGCCTGGTGCCCAGATTGGGGCCTCTGAACACGATTCCCCAGTGAGAGGAGCTAGGGCTCTTTGGAAGAAGGCTGGCATTCGGCTGTAGTGGGGAATATAAAAGTGAGCCATCCAAGATCTACGGAGGCCTATCCAAGGACACAGGAACCAACTCGAAGGGCTACCATTGGCCAAAGATGGGACAGTTTAAGAACAATAATTGCAGTTGATTGAAACATTCTTAATATATAAAGCCATAAGTTCATATTGATCCTCCAGAGAAAGAGAAAAAGCCAAAAACAAAATAATAAAGCAAAAATATTTAGGCACTAACTTCTTTTTTATCCTGAGACAGCCACTATTAAAATTTTCATATATTTTATAGTCCTTTTCATTCATGTTTAATGCATATGTATATTTTTTTCCAGTTTTATAAAGATTGGCATAACATTGTATTAGTTTAAAGTGTACAACGTAATGGTTTGTTGTATATGTATGTGGTTGAAATGATCACCACCATAAGTTTAGGTAACATCCATCACCTCACACAGTTACAAATTTGTAACCAACTTCTTACTCTGCTAGGCAGTTTAAAGGAAAGAACTGAGCCTACCTTTCAGAGTAACAAAGTTGCCCTAGTTGAAAAGAAAATATTATTTACAGACGAAGTCCAGCTATAAAATGTGGAAAGAATGACAAAAATAGAAATTCACCACTTTATTACCCCTAAGGAAATAACAGATGCAAGCAATAAGCATCTGTGAGTGAAAAAACCATTGGTTCAGTGGTGGAGGAGAAAGGTTATAATGGAGATAACAGGCCATGACCACCTAAATCTCACCAGAATGGGACAGATATTGTATGCCTCCTGATGCAATGCAATAGGAAGCATATAAGCATGACCTAGGAATTATTTTGGCCAAAAAATTTTGACTCTGAATCTTTAAAGCCTTTCCCATCCCCACCTTTTCCCCTATAAACTCTTGACTCTTTCTTTGTTTTATTTTTCAGGAGTTTATGTTTGGAATTGTAGAGACAGGTAAAAGAGTAAGGGGTATAATCTCCAAGGACAGGACCACAGAGCTCTGGGGTCTGCCTCCCTCGTTGGCTGCACTAACAAAGCGTTCCAGATTAATTCTTGAGACATTCATACTTTCTAGGCAGGGGTGATGACTCTGTCAGCAGACGGAACACACACAGAAAAATGTATCCTCAGAAGTGAGGGAGCTGAGTCTCAATAAATTTATTCAGAATTTTGTCTTCAGAAAAATCTAGATAGAAGCAATTTTAATTTTAGCATATACTTAGGTTTTGTGTTCTACAGATTACAGTGTTTGAAATTACATATGGAGGTGGGATTAGCAACATAGTCTATTGCCTTGAAGCCTCACTTGAACATGCCTCTAAGGTTCTAGGTATTATATAATCATACTCTATTTTTACATTTTTTTACTATGGAAGTTTGCATACATAGAAAAGTAGAAAAAACACTATAGTGAATCCTTACATACCTATTATCATCCAGCTTCAACAATCATTAACATTTGCCAATCTTGTTTAATGCAACCTCTTGTCACTTTTTTTCTTTAAAGTAAATTCCAGACATCATGTCATGGTTGTTTAATCCTATATTTTGTCACCCATGACAATTTAAATGTATACTTGAAAAGGCCAAAATTTACCGTATCTTGTTGTTGTTCAATCTCAGAAAATGTAGTGCTTTCATTTCTTGTACCCCAGGTGGTATAGATTTTAATTCATTATGATCCAGAAACAGCTCTCGCAGAGAATGATAAGCCCCATAGAAGGAAACTCGGTCTATGCCATCATCCACAAGTTTATTAAATGACAGGTACAGGTATTCCAGGCCTGGTTCCATGTGGGCAAACACAAAGCCAGGGATGCGCTCAATCTGGTTGCCGATGAGCACAAGGTGCAGCAGCGACTTGGGTAGATAGGAGGGGACGTGGTAGAGCTTGTTGTAGGAGAGGTCAATTGATTCTAGATTTCTAGAAAAGAGTAAACAGAGTGGGGACATCAGAGCAGTGACTGTAAGCTCAAAGTTTTGACAAGCCAGTCAAGATGCTTGTCCATTTTCCTGCCAGTACTCAGTGTGCTGTAATGATTCCCAGTGCAAGTGTGGCTGTATGGTGGTCTGGCTGCAAGGCTAGTGCTCTTACCCGGGTACCACAGAGCTGCTTGAGTTCCTCTCTAATAGAGGAGCACCAGAGTTCAGAGAGAAAAACTCATATCCCAGGGGTAATGCTCAGACCCAAAGAGGTCCCCCAAATATCTCGAAGGTCAAACTTGTATGAGAAATGAAGTCCAGAGTCCTAGCTGACATCAAACCCTAAAATCATCTCTGGTTCCAGCAAGAAAGTAGCAGTGTTGAGGGGTTATTGCATTCTTGTTCCACATTTGATCTGATGACCTGGGATCTGGGACTTGGGGTGAGAATGAGGCATCTAGAAAAGGTTGTTAATAAGCCAGAAGATCTGGGAAATGTGGTGAGCTATCTGGCTTTTTTCAGAGCCTCACCTGCGGCTTCTGCCCACCCCATGAAGACTTTTCACCTGATGAAGACTCAGTTGCCCTGCCACTGCCACATCCTGCTAAACCTAATTGGCCCTCAAGGCCTCTTTTCATCTCTGTCCTGCTTCTGAAAGATGCCTGTCCCCATGGTGCCACTCAGATCCCTCATTCCCTCACCACATGCCTATAGATCTGCTCTGATGCAGCTGCTGCCAGGGCCTGACCCTGTTTCCCTGTGTAGCTAATCCTCTCCTTCCTGATGAGCAAGGCCTCCACACTTTGCCCTTCACTGAGGCTACAGCCTGGGGCCACTGATTCCTCTCCAGGAAGATGGGCTCTGCTTTTTGCTTCCGCTATCGGGTCACGCATTCTTTAGTCTGTTTTGTAGCACTTGAAATAGAGAAATAGTTTGAAGGAATGAAGACAGTGTGGTATAGAACAGTGAATGCTGGTGCTTCCACCTAATGGTGAGGGAGAAAGGGAGAGGAGGGCAGCTTCCTTCCTCACTATGGGAAGGGGTTATCTCACTTAAACTTCATGACTGCCTGTGAGGTCAGCAGAGAGCAGAACAGTGATCAGACCTAAGGTCACACTGCTTGGGCTTAGCACTTGCACACTGTAGGGTGTCCCCAGCAGCAGTGACCATGGCCATCCTAACATCAGTCATATCATGAATGGTTTGAAGTCTATGCAAATAGACAAGTTTTATGTAGGGGGAGGTTCACTAAGAAAGAATGCTGTCACCTCCCTCACTTGCCCATGTTCATACCCTGTTTAATAATGGCAAAGGAAAGAAATCACCTAAGAAAGTCAGATTGTAGCATGTACTTACTCTTGATTTATCCAGGCTAAAGGAGCAATTCTATTTTCTTCAATTTTATTATAACGTAGTACAATGACATTGATCTTTCTGGTATGATTAAAAGAAATTTCAGTTATTTCTTCAATTTGGTTATTTTCTAGGTATAATTCCTATAATTAAGAGAAGAGACTTATTTTTTTCATATTAGTTGATAAATATATTCAATCTCACAGAATTGAAATCAGGTTATAGACTGTTGTCACTAGTGTTAGCTAAAGAGTATTGCAGCACTTCAAAATGAGTTCATATTTTTAAGTTGTCAGATTTTCTAACTAGTAAAATAAAATGTACTATCTGTCATGGTTATGGAATTAAATGAATTTTATTTAATTATTTTTTAACCATAAAATGATATATGATATAGCATACCATAATAATTGTATAAAGCTTTCTAATTTACAAAACAACTTATTCACATAAATTATTTCATTTGGGCTTCAAGATCCTAAAAAGTAGGAAATAAGTAGAAATTATCCCCACTTAGCAGTAGAGAAACTCAGACCTGGAGAGATGGCAAGATATTTGCAAGGTTACACAGCTAATACATGAGGGAAACTCATGCTGGCTGGCCCCAGCTTAGGTCAGCCTGCTTCCTACCAGTCCATGCTGTCTGTAATTTTTTTAGGCTCACATTTTTTAGATTTGTTTGTATTATAATTACTTTAATTAACAGTTAATTAAGAGCCTTCATTTAACATCAGGGTGAAGTTTGCTAGAACTATTAGTAAGTTTTCAACAGCTAGCTGCCTTCAAGTTAAATTCATTTAGCATTACAAGGAATTTTTCACTCAGGGATCTTGTTGGAATTCAGAAGTACAATTGGTATATATATTCAGAGTAACTTTCTATTCCTGTTGTAGTAATTTCCCCCTCTTTGTCATTTAATTTTGGTATTGTTGGAAGTGGGTAAAGTGATTTTTAGCTTTTTGCTTTTACCTTCATACATATTTCGGGGTGAACTAGATCAGTGGTTCCTAAACTTGATTGTATATTAGAATCACTCGTGAGCTTTTTAAAGTATAAATTCCAACCTAAATCAGAGCACACTCATTTATACGTTGAAACTGCAGCTGTGAAGCAGTGCATTGGAAGGATTCACAGCACATGTACTTGCATGGACAGCACCTCCAAGAAGCTAGCGAGAGGGTCTTTGGAAAGAGAAACCAGGGATGAGAGGGTCAGACGTGGAATAGAGACACATTGCTCTTTTGTACTATTCAAGTGTTGTGTGTGTGTTTTACTGTGTGCATGCATTATCTATCTAAAATTTTAATTTTTAAAAAAATTATAAATTGTTGACCCCATTCTCCAAAGAACTTGATTTAGCATGTCTGGGATAGGTCCAGGAATCTGTATTTCTTTAGAATCCAAGTGATTCTGAGGTAAAGCCAGGTTATAGAACCTCAATCTTTACAATTTTGGTAAATTCTAAAGGTCTATCTTAATCTGGAAGTAGGAAGAGGAAGCATGGTGGCTGTGGTAGCAGCAGTATCATATTGAGATTAATGGCCCTCTCTTGGCTCACTGCGTCCACAGCAGTGGGAAGCTTTGTCCTGCTGCCTGATTGTGTATGTGGCAGAAACAGAACTCAGAGGAGGTGGCCTAGGAGTCAGCTGGATCTTCCAGGCCTCTGTTCTTAATGCAGGAAGTTGGGGCGTACACTCAGCAGAGAAGGCCCCCCAGAGTCCCCCCTTAATTAAGTGTGTTCCTTGTTGTAGCAAGGGAGACCACACACTTGGGCAGCAGGGAGTGTCTCCAGAGGGGATGGAGACAGGACAGTGCTTGGGCCCTTGGTAGGAGCTAGTTAGAACTAGTAAGCTGTGGGAAGAGGGTGGAGGGTGGTGCTGCTGGCACAGTCAGCAGCCTTCTCTGCAAATCTTGTCCATTTTCACAGGGTCACTGCTAGTCCATGTGGGACTCTGGGTGGAACAGACTGGGATGAACGTCACAGTTCCAGTTTGGGACAGTTTTGCAAGTCAAGGTACTTTTTGCAAGTTGTAGTTTCTGTTTGAATACTCAGTTCATCTTCCCTGTTCTCTCCCCAAGAGCCGTCGGCAGAACCAATTTTCACTTTATCAAGATTTTCTACTAGTAGTTATAATCTTGATTCATAATTTTGTATTGTTTGAAAGCAGTGCTCAAATTATAGCAAATTCTGTATATAGCACCAAAACTACTGAGTTTAATATGCATCACAATAACCTTTTAAAATATATTGTTTGTTTTGTCATAGTGTGCTGTATTTAAAATATAAAATATTATAAGTAAGATATTGGTACCTCAATAGAAGCAGGAAGACCCTGTGGTATAATTCTAAATTTATTTCTTCCCAGACGCAGGTAGGATAGGCTCTTCAAAGGTTTGAAAGCTAAAGAATTGACATTGGTTTCACTGAGACTGTTTCCTTCCAATTCTAAGGTGACCAATTGATTTAAGTCTATAAAAAAATAAAATTATTGTAATATTAGGATAACTAAAAAACATGTAATTTCTATAGGCTTTCAAAATTTCATGTGAAATGTTCAGTTTATTTGGAGGACTGATGTTGTAGCTTCTTTATTTGTATCCCCCTGCCCCCTTAGAGCCTTTTCCCTAGTACTTTGCAAATCCCAAATGCTCAGATCAGCCAGGACTCAATGCTGAATGCTTGGTCCAGGAGAGGCAGACCTGTAGAGAAATCACTGTTGTGCTGTATGATGAAAGTTTGTAACCCTCATACAAAAACCAAAACGCCACACACACAAAAAAAGAAAAAATTATAGGCAAATATCACTGAAGAATGTATATGCAAAAAACCTCAACAAAATATTGGCAAACCAAATTCAAAAGATCAAGTGGGATTTATCCCAGGGATGCAAGGATGGTTTAATATCCACAAAAAAAATCAATGTGATACACCACATTAACAAATTGAAGAATAAAAGTCAAATGATCTTTTATTATGGATGCAGAAAAAGCTTTTTACAAAATTTAACATCCATTTGTGATAAAAACTCTCAACAAAGTGGGTATAGAGGGAACATACTTCAACATATAAGACAAACCTACCACCAGTATCATACTGAACGGTGAAAAGCTGAAAGCATTTCCTCTAAGATCAGGAATAAAACAAGGATGCCCGAACTCACCACTTTTATTCAACATAGTGTTGGAAGTTCTAGCCACAGCAATCAGACAAGGAAAAGAAGTGAAACGAATCCAAGTTGGAAAAGAAGAAGTAAAATTGCCACTGCAGGCAACATGATACTATATACAGAAAATCCTAGAGACTGCCACCAAAAAACTATTAGAACTAGTACATGAATTCAGTAAAGTTGCAGGATACAAAATTAATATACAGAAATCTGTTGAGTTTCTATACACTAACAACAAACTATCAGAAAGAGAAATTAAGAAAACAGTCCCATTTCCAATTGCATCAAAAAGAATAAAAACCTAGGAATAAATCTAAACAAGAAGGTAAAAGACCTGTACTCAGAAAACCAAGAGACATTCATGAAAAAAAACTGATTGAAGGCAACACAAACAAATGGAAAGATATACCTTGTACATGGACTGGAAGAATTAATACTGTTAAAATGACCATACTCCCTAAGGCAGTCTACAGATTCAGTTCAATCCCTATCAAAATACCCTTTTTCACAGAACTAGAACAAATAATTCTAAAATTTTTATGGAAACGCAGAAGACCCCAAATAGCCAAAACAATCTTGAGAAAGAAGAACAAAGCTGGAGATATCACACTCCCTGGTTTCGAGCTATAGTGCAAAGCTACAGTAATTGAAACAGTGTGGTACTGGCACAAAAACAGACCCATAGATCAATGGGACAGAATAGAGAGCCCAGAAATAAACCCATGCATTTATGGTCAATTAATCTATGACAAAGGAAGTCAAGAATGTACAGTATGGAAAGGAAAGTTTGTATAAGGAACCAGAGGAGGGAGTTGGGGGGCCAGGGCACCCCACAGAGGAAGCAATGGCCAAGCAGGGACTTGGAATACAGGCAGATGAGAAGTAGAAGGTTGTAGAGGGTCATTCGACGTATTTGCAAAGACAGACAGGTATGAAATGGCAGCATAATCAAGGATGTATGAGGAATGTAATGCAATGGGTGGTTCCTTTTTCCAGGACACTGAAGGAGCACTCTGCCTGGCAAACCCTCAGTCTCTGAACAAGGGAGTTATAGTAGTGAATTCCCATCACGGTGTTCACTCCTGTGCACTCTGACAGTGCAGCCAGATGGACGTTTTGAAAGGAGAATGATCAAAAATTCTCCACACATTCAGATTGAGCTACCAAGAAAGGCCTTTATACAAACAAGATTTTTCTAAATTGTTTCTACTGGTCTCAGGAGTGGTATGACCAAATCAACTGGAAACTTAAAGGAGAATGGACAGCTCAGCAGTGAAGATACCCAGAGGTGTCTGAGTCAGACATTCAGGGTGTAACTTTGGAGTTTGTTCAGTGGCCAAAATTTTCAGAATAGGGGATGTTTTCACATTCAACTCAAGTCATGGGTACTGCACTGAAATGCTCTGTGCAACTCAGATCCTACTCTTAGGCATATCAGAGAAGTAAGACATAGTCTAAGGATAAACAAAAGACACTACCGTCAGGAGTACAGATCATAGATTCTAGAACATGACAAGGAGGAGGTGGCAGTGTAGACTTGAGTAGTACGGAAGTGTGAGTGGGGCTAGATTCTCAAGACAGAAAGATGTAGGTAGACATGGGAGGGTGAGGCAGCCAGGTGAACTCATGGAAGCATGAACTCACATGGGTGTGCTCAGGAGTAGGAAAGAGACCAGCCCTGGAGTGGGCCATATGCAAGAGGGGATGAAGGTTGTTGAGAGGGCAGAGGTGGGCTGTGCAGGGACTTTGTGCACCAGAAAATAAGGTCTGACTTTCCTTCTCTAGGCAACAAGCAGCCTCTGGATAGGGAACAGCATGACAAAATATTAATCTGCTGGTGTTTAACATCAGCTGAAGGACAGAGAGGAATTATGGAGGCCAACTAGTAAATTATAAGTGATTCTATTTCCTCATATAACCAAAACTCCTTAATTTCCGCAACTAAAGATACTGAGAATCCAGCATAATTATCTAGTACATAGTTGAGGTTTTGGAATGTAATAGAAGTTTTTCAGAGGAAAATAGATAATAGAAGTAGACTGGTGGTCATTACATGACCTCACAAGAAAGAGAAACAAAACACAACAATGTAAATTAATATTATACATTACTTTACGGTTATTCTCTGGCTTATGTGTATATTGTGTATACATAGATAGTATGTACGTTCCTATATGTAACAGGCAAAAGGATGGAGGTAGAGAAGGTTCTTGTAGGTTAGACTGTGGCAGAAAGAGGATTTATTAGCAGAAAGTTGGTAGGAAGTCCTTCCCATTGTGGGCGGGGAGCTACATGGCAGGTTATAGACATGGATAGACCTTGTGTGAGAACTTGATCTCATAGATATTCTGACTGGATAGCCACACCACCATCATTGCTAGAAAGGCCACCATGATCATGGGTTTTGTTTTGTTTTTAACATTAATGAAGACAGGAACATTTTTTAGCATGTCCAGTTTTCTCCTGCTATCCCTCCCTTCTATTTTTTCACCTTCCCTTCAATTTTAAGACCTTCCTTTTCTCTATAGTGGGTATGCACATCTCTCAGTGGATTCTGGATGAACTCCCAGCACCTCGGCATAGCATGTGCAGAGCTGTCTGTTGTGTGGTTCCTTCCTACCTTTTCACATCATCTTTTGTTCTTCACTCCCCATCACAGGCTGCATCCAAGATCCATGAAACTGGATTTCCCATAGTATCCAAATTGTTTTGTTTCTTCACACCTTTGTACATACTGCTTCTCTCCCTGGAGTGCCCTTCTTCCCCACTTCTCTGGAACTATATATATAAAACCTGAAGGGTCATGAGGGAGCTAACAGAAGTGCTACAGGCCACTGATGGTCAAGCCAGGGGCTTCCACCCAGAAAAGTAGTGTCACAGTACTGGCAGTGGCCTGTGCTTGGGCTTGCCTTGCTCACTGCCAGCCAACCTGACCATCCACAGCAGTGGGACTCACAGGAGCTGAGGAGCCCCAGTGACTACAGCAGTCGAGAGAAAACCCAGTACCTGAGGGGCCAGCATTAGAGCAGAACTAAGAACTCAGTACCTGAGGGACCAGCCCTGGAACGGGACTAAAGACACAGGCCAAAGAGAAGAGGAGCCTTTGGGCCACACACTACAGGGGCCTCTCTGGACAAGGTGACAGTGCAGAGGCTCCTCACTGGCCGCCTGCACAGGGCCAAGGCCTGTGAGGTGCTCAGACTGTAGAGATGGGAGGTGGATCGAGGAAGAGGCCAGTTCACCCTGGAACACAGTCAACCCTCTGGGAATATGGAAATTTTTTTATGAGGGAGAAGTGCGTGTGGAGAAGCAGTTGTAGGAATGTGTGAGAGCACCTTCCAAATAAGGACTTAAAACATGTCATTTTGATAACACTGCTAGAAATACCATCTCACATGTAGATCACATATAACCCATTAGTACACTTGTCCTAAATTAAGTGTTCCTTTGGCTGTTTCACCTAGCAGTTAGAAATTGAACTTTCTAATGTCTTTTCCATATGACAAAAGACCTTCAAATTTTGTTTGTTAAGTACCCCGAAATCCATCTGGAAATAGAGTATTTCCATAACTCTGTAATCCTCAGATTTGGCAGTTCTCATTATTGTTTTTTCCCCATCACCAGAAGTGTTTTGTCCTTATGAAGTTTTTTGAGGAGTGAAAGGAAATAATGGAATTGTTTTATTCCTTTAAAGGCTTGGTTATCAACATTAACCTAATAAATATATTTCAAATCAAATAAAAAATGTTAAGCACTATACCTCAAGAACTACACTAGACTGTTAGGAAGATAAAAAGAAAAATTAAGCAGTTTTTGTCTTAAAGAAGCATATAATCTAATCAAAGACATAGCTAGAATTCACGAAAAGGTAAATATAATACTGCCTCTTTTATACAGAGTTCATAATATGACAACTTTAGTTATCCAGCTAGTCCAGGAACAGTCTTAAGAAGAGTAAATTCCAGTTGTATCAAATGTACAGAATGTGGGGCACCTTCACTAAAGCACATCCATGGGAAAGCCAGGCTGTCGTGGCAACCACACACCCATGGATATCATTTGTCTTGCCCTGTGGGGTGCATGTGCCTCATGGACAAGTGCCAGAGCAACTCTCTAGGGAACAAGGCTGTCAAAGCCAAAGTGACTGCCATATAGAGTGCATGTGCTAAAGTTTATGTACTTTGTTTGTAGGATTACCCCTCAGCCTCACATAGTATGCTCATTTACTTATATTTTATGCATAATTCTCATTTGCCAAAACATGTCAAGTTAAAAACTGCAGAATGTTGAGAGGCAGTGGGAGGTGTGTATGGGGTGTATTGAGCATCTAAGGGTGATTAAAGGAGACCCGTTCAACAAGCCGTGATACTGTGTTATCACCACTGATACCAAAAACATCGGTACAAACACAGCACCAGAACACCTGGCTGTGTGGGGAATGTTAGTGTAACTCTTAGGATATTATGGATTTGTAATTTAGTTATTGTATTGTGAATGATGAAAACCTGAAATCACTGTAAGTTTATTTATAAAATGCATTTTTAAGACAACAGGCAGTTTAAAATACATTTTTTAAAGTTTCACCAGTCAATAGTTAAAATAAATTTTATCAACTTAAATGGTAACATGACCTAAAAAAATTTTACTAGCTATTCATTTAGTAATATTGCAAATAAAATTTCCACACAACTACAGAAGAAAGGTTATATGGACACATATCATAAAGTCAAATGTTAAATACCTGATAAACTTTCTTCATCAATAAACTGAAGATTGTTCTCATTGATTTTAAGTTCTTCTAATGTAGATGGTAGTTCTAAAGGAATCGCTACCAAATTGTTTCCATCCATATTCAGGCGCATTAAATTCTTTAGAAGCTTAAAAGGCAAATCTCAAAATTACTTTTTTATCTTGTCACAGATGTACAGTCATATAAGTCATTTAATGGTCAATTTACGGTAGTTACTAAAGTTTCACAAACCTTCAGTTGCTCAGGTTTAGACAAGAATCCCCATATTCTCCCTGCCAGGTAGATGTTGGTCCTGTTAATAGCATTTATTCCCTGGTATTTTCAGCAAACTACGTTTGGTGATTTTTGCATCACACTCACCCATATTTTTATGGTGACTTTAGAAAGCAAGAGAAAGCTCCTATCGCCACTGGACCAGTCATATTTTCCTAGATCTTAGGTTTTCAACTTCTCAGCAGTAGACACAAAGTTAATTAAATCATGCAATAATCTGAATCTGTCATAGATGCTAACAAGACAGCAATTTGAACCCTTTCAATGTGTTTGTGAACTCAGTTTTCCATCTATACTAAGTAGAAACAGAGTCATAAAACAGCACTAATGATTGTGGAAATTCTTCAAAATTAAATGCTACAAATGTCACAAACTGTTTCTGTATGATACCCAAACAGTTTTGACTGTCTGGAGAGTGCATTTCCACATTTGTAGTCACATGTTTGTTGACCAAACTAACCTACACTACCAAAGTTACAGAATGATTTACATCAGTGGTGCTCAAAGTCAATTTCAGCAGTTTGGAAATGGGACAGAGAATCTCAAAACAAGAAAAAGGTAATTTCCTGCAGTGTCCTCTTTTTTGATCAAATACAGGAAATGCACAAGTCTCAACTGTTGTTCTATCAGGACGGCTAGCATGAGGCAGGACTCCAGGTCTTTCACATGAACGTGGACACCAAGTGTCTGGAGCTCTCTCGTCTGCAGTCCAGAATCTATATGAGAACCAGGAACTGAGCTTGTAAGAGGCCAGTGATTTGTCCAAAGAGTGGACAGAAGACCATCCAAGGGGATAAAGTTTGACCTCCTGGCATGTAACTTGTTTTACTTGGGCTTCTTTAAGCGCACACATTTATGAGTATTTGTTTACACACACAGACCCCTCCTTTCTTCTGCCTTTGTTTTTCTGAAAGTCCTTGATACTCTGTTTTCTCCCTTTTAGAAAAAATTTTTAATTAAATCTGATTCTTTCAAAGGTTTACTCTATGCTTTTCTCTTTCCCTAGCGTATCCCCATGTTAATTTTCATCTGAGCCCATTTGTTTTTCTAGAACCCCCTCCTGCTGAAGTATCCTTTATCAGATTTTGCAGATAGCACAAAATAAGGAAGCTTTGTCTTGCTGGCCTGAAAATGTTAATAGAGTTTCCGGATAAGCTCTCCTTTTTTCCCAGAAATACCTCATGTACTAAGAGACCATATTTCAACATGTTTTCTGCTACTTAGGGAGAAACTCCTCTATAAATTCAAAACATTAGTTTTGTCATTCATGCTGTTGTGGGTGCTTTAAGGACAAAGCATAGAAAAAACAGCTAGAAACCTATAAAACAATATACTATATTCAAGATAAAACTTGAATACAGTTTAGGGACATCAGAAACTTTCTTCAGAGAAAACTCCAGTAAAACATTTTACTTTTCCTTCCTTCTCCATCTCCACCCACTGACAGTACAAGTCATGAGAAAGCCATCCACGTGGACTGTTAGAAGTCAGAGCATGTTATTTACCTTGAATGCTTTTGGACCTATGCCTGAAGAGGTGACATTATTTTTGCTCAGATCAAGCCTTTCCAAATTCGGTAATCCATTAAATGCTTCATCCGGAATGGAGGTGATAGAATTGCCTAGGACACGTAGCAATTGTGTTTTAGGCCTATGTGCCTATAAATACATGTATACATGCACATGCATAGATAGCAAAAGAGAGCTTTATCTGGAGGAAAACGCAATACTTATAGCAAGGACAGTATGTATTATATAAGAAAATGAGTGTTTAGAAAAAAAACAAGACTGGGACTAGACTATTTCATATGGTCAAAATTTTCACTCTAAGGACTTGTCATGCTCTAGTACATCATGTTTTAGATGAAGCTGCTTTAAAACAGCCAGGATGTGGTTTGGTAGACAATTCTGTTAACGTTATGCATTTTACAGCAAAGATGTGTTTATGGAAGGTGCTATAGAAACTGATTTTTATAGTTATTTGTATTTCCCTAATGACATTTCCTAGACCCTGGACCAGAAATATACTGTTTTTTACAATGAAATCTTGGGCATGTGACTTGCCTTCTTTGAGCATCAGTTTCCTCTAAGTAAGAAGCTTGGGGAGATAATCTCTCAGATTGCCTCTAGATCTTATGTTATAGTTCTGTGACTTCAATCTATAGAAGTTCCTGCATGCTTTAATTTATGGGGTTTTGGTTTGGCATTTAATTAAGTACAGTAGTCAACGATTTTTAAATACAGAAAATGAGCTTATCAGAAATAGTGAGTACTATAAAAATCATGTGGTGACCTTCTTATAAAACCAAGATACTGTGGCTGAGCATAGGTCATTCATCTTTCATAAGACTTTAGACTTTCACAAATTGTTTTGTTTTGTTTTGTTTTGTTTTGTTTTGTTTTGTTTTAATGGCAGAGCACACCTGGCATGCAGGCTACAGAAGGAGGGGGCGTTGCTGGAGCAGGACACTCTAGGCATGAGAAGAATTCCTTAGGAGATCATGTGAACATGGTATCAGGAAGGCCATAACACCAGAAGTGTCCTATTGCAGATTGGCTGTCCTGATTAAAGGGGTCAGGCTGTGACTATTGAGTATTTATTTATACGATCATTTATTATTTCTGTGGTAGTTTATTTCTGTTACTTCCCCCAAGACACATCTGAAACCCCACTCAGATTCTCTCACCCCTGCATCTTCAGAGCCATCCCCAGCATGGGCCTTATCGCCAAGACTCATTCACTGTCCCAGTCTCCCCACCAGCCAGCCTTACACACGTTATCTGTCCTGCCATTCCTCCACTCAGAGCTCTTCCTGGCCCTATAAGAACATGGGCAAAAAGTCTGGACCACTCCATGCCTACCACAATGGCTAAAACAAGGGGGAAAACAACAGGAACTCTCTGATATTGCTGGAAGGAGTGTCACAGCCATTTTAAGGAACTGTTTGGTAGTTTCTTATAAAGTTAAACATGCTTTTACTGTATCACTCGGCAATCCCACTCCTGGGTATATACCCTAGGAAAAAGAAAACTTAGGTCGGCACAAACATCCATATGTGGATGTTTATAGCAACTGTATGCATAATTGCCCCAAACTGGAAATAATCCAGATGTTCTTCACCTGAGACCTGTGGTCTATCCAAACAATGGAACGCCACTCAGAAGTAAGGAGGAGCCAGCTACTGATAAACGCAACAACCTGGATAGCCCTCAGAAGCATTATGATAAATGAAAGAAGTCCAGCTGAAAAGGCTACATACTGTATGATTCCATTTCTATGACATCCTAGAAAAGGTACTCTAGAGACAGAAAACATCAGGGCTGGTGAAAGGAGGGACATGAGAGAATTTGGTGAGGTGATGGAAATGTTATATTTGGTGAGGTGATGGAGATGTTATATCTAGATTATTATTTTTTTTTTTTTTTTAGAGATTAGAAGTGGTCCCTGATCAGATTCAGGGCCAGTTGCTTCTCGGAATGTTTGGTGATATTCTTTTTAAAGTTTAATTTTTATTTATTTATTTATTTATGGCTGTGTTGGGTCTTCGTTTCTGTGTGAGGGCTTTCTCTAGTTGTGGCAAGTGGGGGCCACTCTTCATCGCGGTGCGCAGGCCTCTCATTATCGCGGCCTCTCTTGTTGCGGAGCACAGGCTCCAAACGTGCAGGCTCAGTAATTGTGGCTCACGGGCCTAGTTGCTCCGTGGCATGTGGGATCTTCCCAGACCAGGGCTCGAACCCGTGTCCCCTGCATTGGCAGGCAGATTCTCAACCACTGCGCCACCAGGGAAGCCCATATCTAGATTATTGACTGTAAGCATTTGTCAAAACTCAAAGTATAACAGGGACTTCCCTGGCGGTCCAGTGGTTAAGACTTCACCTTCCAATGCAAGCGGTGCGGGTTTGATCCCTGGTTGGGGAGCTAAGATCCCACATGCCTTGCAGCCAAAAAAACAAAACATAAAACAGAAACAATATTGTAACGAATTCAATAAAGACTTTAAAAATGGTCCACATCAAAAAAAGAAATCTTAAAAAAACCCTCAAAGAATAACATGCTAATAATGTTTTACTATATATAAATTATACCTTATAAAGCTGGCTTTAGAAAAAAGTCAATGGGAAATCATGGTTTGATTTGGAGGAATTTACTTTATACCTGACGGTGCTATTCTGCAGTAAACACCTATCTCTTCTGCAAAGTTTTTATGTTTGAAGATTGTGAAATTAATCTGTTTGGGGTCAATTTATATTATAAAATTAAAATATAACATTCATAGGACAATGGGAGTTAACCAGAAAATCAAGCGAACGTCAACGTCTCTTACCTATGAGCTCCAGACTTGTTATCTCTGGTGCTGTTAGCGGTGGTATTTGTGTGAGGTCGGCGCTGATACAGGAGATGGTTTTGTATGACAGAGAGCACCTGCTTGGCAGAGGTGGTATGCCTCTGGGGGTAGCTGGGATTGGGAGTTGAGAGGGCATCCTGAACATATCTCCTCTGACGGTGTCATCGTCATCCTCGTCCTCGTCCTCATCCTCATCCTCATCCTCATTCTCCCTTGCTGGGTTTCTGTGTTGATGGGCCTGCCTCCCCTCCTCTCCAGGTCTCTGCTCTCCCCCTTCTCTGCTCTGTCCCTCATTGGGAGGTCTCCCCCAATCTCCAGGTCTAGGGATCTTTTCCTTTTGCTCCCTATCTTCATCTTGTTTAATTTCTTCTTCATCCTCCTCAAATTGAAGTTCCTCTTTTCTCAGTGCTGGATGCATTTCCACCCAAGGAGACGGCTGTTGCTTATGAAGTAAACTGGTATGTTCTCTTTGTTCTGAAGAATCACCAGAAAATTCAGTTCTGTCATTTAATGCTATACTACTGAGTAGCAAATAGGAGGCTACTGACCACATAAGGAGAAGACAGCAGGGGCAAGTTGTGGTATTAATGAAAGGAAAAATCATAGTGAAAATTAGGTTAGTAAATAATATTCCCTCTAGGTATATGAGTGCAGTTTAAATGTGAAATGCATCTTGAAATTTTTGTTTGAAGTTTTAATAGAAATAAATAAACTTTATTTCTGTTTTGTAAGACTTTATAGGCAATTCTTGTTTTTCCTTGTGAGTCTTAATACTTATTTTTACTAAAGTATCATGCTGTCTGGTGACTAAAGAGGGAATAATATTACCATATGTTGCTTACCATAAGCAGTCCTATTGTGAGATTGTAGTATGTGATAACTTTATAGTAGATACTGTTCAGTTAATTGGGCTTATTGATAATGTAAGAATTTGTACACTGTCAGACATAAAAAAGTGAAAGAGATGTACATTTTACTTGTTTATGGTAGTGAAATCGGCTTTTATTTATAGATTTATTATATCTGTCTGATTTTCTTTCAGCTCCATGGGCCTAAAAGCATCCTCTGAAATTTAGAGTTATAGAAAATTCTCTTCTGTTTTCCTCCCAGACTCTGTACTTAAATTATTTTTACTGCTTGAGACCTATAGAAGATGTCCTGGACTTAAATGATGTTTCTTTAACCTAGACATATGCACAGGAGTATTTTTTATTATTCCATGATGATGATAGCATAATATATAATCGTAGAAAGTTTATCTACATTTGTATTTAGCTGTTATTATCTTTGGCAGAAAGTGGGGAAGACTTGACAAAGACCAGACTTCAGACTCACCCTCCGAATGAAGAGTTTTAGGGAAAAGTGAGCTCAGTACATAGATTTTCTTTCATCAAAATATAAAAATTTACTTATTCATTTCCATGATTTTATTTAATGCCATACGTAAATCACCCCCAAAAAAGAACTCAAAATATAATTATGTGAAGGAATTACTTGAAATTTCAATTCAGTATATATTATAAAGTTTGTGAGTTATTTTTTTCACATCTCTGACAGAACATGCAAAAGGGAGAATAGGAAAAAATTAGCAAAGTGAAACTAAAACTATCATATTGAAACATTTAAAATCTTTTCTGTATATCCAAGTTTATTTTTCCAAAATAACCACAGCATTTCAAGAATAATAGTTCAAGTCCTTTGAAAAATGTCTGAGAATTTCTGGATCTTGCCTTTATAAATCTTGTGTTTCATATCCCAAGGAGTCCGTTTCATTAAACACTTTTGTTTTCTAACATTTTCTAAAGTCATAATAGCTTAGTAAAATAATTAGTAGTATACACCAAAATACAGTTCCTAAATGTTCTGAAGTTCTTCCTGGTAGGAGACTTTTGTAGGTAACCACCCTGTGATCATCCTGTGTGCGTGGAAACAATCTACCTTGATCATAGGCAACAGAAAATATCTGTATCCCTTCCCATCGAATTATTTAACACGTATTTATTTATTTCATAAGCTATCGGCCAGGCTTTTCTTGCAGGAGTCCTGAGGCTTCCTCCCTAGAGTCCTCTACTGCATCAGCCTCATGGGATAAGGCACAGTGAGCAGCCAACAAAACCTCATAGTGTGATCTTTCTGTGCACAGCAGTGCCACAAAAGAAAGCCACTGCTCCAGGGCCATTGCCCTTTATTTCCCTAGGATTACCTGAGCAGTAATGACTGCACATAGACTGGGAAAACTGGGCTTTATTCTCTCTAGATGCAAGCCACTCCTCCCTTTGTTCACCATGAGTTCTTCATCTTCATTTGGGTTAATAACTGTAAACACACTGAGTTGAATTAAGTGAGATAATGCATGTAAGGAACTAAGCAGAGCTCTTCACGCATACTAAGAACATGGGAGCTGTTTGCTATGTAAATTCTATCACTACATCTGTAATGCTGTGAGTCAAATGTGGACTGTGATCTGGTCTGAGTTTACTCATTCTAATAGAGCTAGAACTCTAAAGCCAAGATGTTTTATTTTTCTCTCCCCTATCATGCAATTTCCCAAATAATTTCCATGTTTATCATCATTGTGCCAATATTTTAAGTACCCTGATGACTAGTTTATCATAATTTAAAATTTAAGGTAGTGACAAAATAAAAACAAATGGAAGTTAAAGACTAAATCATATGTGATATTTTGTTTGGGCTAAATATTTGTACCAGTATCAGAGCAGACGGGGCAGCATTCTCCTTCAGGTGTAACTGTTTGGGGGCACATCTGAGGGTGGCACTTGGTCTCATCACAAAGGACTCTTCCATTTGAGCAGAGGCAGGTAGTGCAGGGCTCAGGAGACCATACAGCTTTGTTATACATGGTCATCCCATTTGCCAAACAGTGTCCTTTCTTTCCTAGAAAAGAACAGTAACATTTAAATTCCTTGTATTGTTACTAGCACTTGTGAATGGAAGTGAGCCCAATGTGATAGAGCCACACAAGAATAACATTCTATGTTCTTTCATGCATAGGATAAAAGTATCTTACAGATGTAACCCTCTGAAATGCTTTTCACATGCTGTATTCTCAACCCCTCTTACTTAGGCTCTGAGAGTGACCTCCTCATGGTAACTTGAGCCTGAATCGTACTTCCATCCTGCATCTGTCAGAATGGCTAAGTTACACAACAGCAACAAACAACCCCCAAATCTCAGTTATTTCTTGTTCCTGCTAGGTGTCCAATGTAGATATTGTTTGTCAGGACAAAAAATAGGCTTCATCTCCAAACAGGCTGCCCTGATGGCCACAGCAGTGGGAATGTGAGGTTGCAAATAACACACAAGCTCTAAACATGTCTAATTACATTGACCAAGGCAAATTATATGGCTACATCTAACTTCAGAAGAGAAAAAGCAGTATAGTTCCATCACGTGCCAGAGAGCAGAGAGCTGGAACAGCACTAATGATGAATGAGCCCACATTGTACCCTTCCTGATGTGCAGATGGAGAGGTGAAATCAGACTGTATGCTTGTGGTGCTTTTTACGTTGAATTCTCGATGAGACATTGCATCAATCTTTTTTTTTTAGAATTGTTGTGTTATTGAAATACAATTCAAATACCCTTTTAAAGTACACAGTGCAGTGGGTTTTAGTATATTGTTTTCTCTACATATGGTGTTGTAGATACATGGATAAGTGTGTCAACTAAGCAGGCCATTAGACAGTCAATTTGAATATTAGAGGGGATGTTTTCCTTCCAATCCTAGTGTTATTCCTGATAACTCTTTTCCATCTGTTGAGCCACTGTCCCCGCAAATGAGCTCTCACATTTGTCCCCTTCTTTCCCTTACTGCTGTGTCAGCCCTATTCAAGCCCTACCCATCTCTCATTTGGATACTTACAGTAAACTAATCCCACCCATCCAATTTCTCCCCTGGAAAAAAAATAGATATAATCAGGAGTTGTCTCCTGATTATAAAAGTACTATAGTGTATCAAAATTCCAACAGCCTTTTTTGCAGAAATGGAAAAGTTAATCCTCAATTTCATAAGGAATTATAAGGGGCCCCAAATAGCCAAAAAAAATCTTGAAAGAAAAAAAAAAATTTGAGGACTCACACTTCCAGATTTCAAAACTTACCACAAAGCTACAGTAATCAGCTTATATCAGTATGGTACTGGCATAAGGATAAACATATAGACCAGTGGACTATTGAGAGTCCAGAAATAAACCCATTACATCTATGGCCAATTGATTTTTGACAAAAGTGCCAAGCCCATTCAATGGGGAAAAAAGTTGTCTCTTCAACAAATGGTGCTGGGACAACTGTATATCCATATGCAAAGGAATGAAGTTGCCCCCTACCTCATGCCAAATATAAAAATTAACTCAAAATGGATCAAAACCTAAATATAAGATCTAAAATATAATATTCATAAAATAAAGCATGACCTTGGATTTGGCAATGGATTTTTAGATATGATTCCGAAAGCACAAGCAACAAAAGAAAAAAATAGATGAATTGGACAGTATCAAAATTAAAAATTTGGTCCATTGGAGGACATTGTCAAGAAAGTGAAAGGACAATGTACACAATGGGAGAAAATATTTGCAAATAATATCTGATAAGGGTCTAATATCTAGAATATACGTGAAGAACTCTTATAACTCAACAACAGAAAGCCAGCCCAATTAAAATATGGGCAAAGGACTTGAATAGACATTTCTCCAAAGAAGATATACAATGAACAATAAGCACATAAAAAGATGCTGAACATCATTAGTCATTAGGGAAATACAAATTAAACCACAGTGTGATACCACTTCACATCCACAAGAATGGCTATATTTTTTAAATGGAAAATAATGGCAAGGATGTGGAGAAATTGGAGTCTTTGTATATTGCTGGTGGGTATATAAAATGATATAGCTTCTGTGGGGAACATTTGGCAATTTCTCAATAAATTAAACATATAATTACCACATGGTCCAGCTCCTAGGTATCTTATATTCCACTTCTAGGTATATACCCAAGGGAACTGAAAACGGGAATTCAGATAGAAACTTGTACACAAATGTTCATTGCTGTGCTATTCACAGTAGCCAAAAGGTGGAAACAACGCAGTTATCCATCAATGGATGAAAGGATAAACAAAACATGGTATTTCTCTGCAATGAGATATTATTCAGCCATAAAAAAGGAATGAAGTCCTGATACACCGTACAACATGAGTGAACCTTGAAAACATTATGCCAAGTAAAAGAAGTCAGACACCAAAGGCCACATATTATAGGACTCCTTTTATGTTAAATATTCAGAATAGGCAAATTCATAGAGACAGAAAGATTAGTGGTTGCCAGGGACTGGGGGGGAGGAGAAAATGGGGAGTAAGTGCTTAATATATATGTAGTTCCCTTTTAGGGTGAAGAAAGTGTTCAGGAACGAGATAGTGGTGATGGTTGCACAACATTGTGAATATACTTAATGCCACTGAATTGTACACTTTTAAATAGTTAAATGATAAGTTTTATGTCATGTGTATTTTACCACAATTTTTTTAAAAAGTACTGTAAGACCACTGGAAAACATTTTAGGACAATTTAGAAATCTTTAGTATACATCTTCTATACATTTTAATGCACATCACCCTATACTGCATATTTTTTAAAACAGATTTGAGATCACATTATGCATACTACTTTTCAACCTTTTTATTTTCTATTATTATAGCTTGGATATCTTTCCACTTAATTAGGGAAATTGACCTCATCGTTCTTTAAGAGTTATGGGTTCGCTATAATCATCATTTTAAATTCCCTGCCTCTAGTCTCTTTCTTCTCTCAATCATGTTGTAAATGTGACCTAAATTGTCTGTTTTCATGGTAATTGTATGTTATTTCTGTTAACTTCGTGGAAATAACATCATTTAGAAGCATTTGGTTTTCTTGAGACAATGTATGAAGTATTGGTCACAGAACATTATGTGGTGATACATTCTTTTGTCTTTTGAAAGTTTTATGTAATGGTACCATATGTATAATACAATTACTTTTTCCTTCCAAACCTGGAAAAATGTGGACCATTAAATATTAGTGTTTAAAAATGCCTAGTTGAAATCTTCGGAAGAATTTCCAATCTTTTCAAACTTTAAAAATTCAGTAGTTTGGTCTATATAAAATAAATACAGTGGCTTAACTTCATGTTTGGTTGAAAATATTTAATAGCCATGAGTTCATAGACTCATCTGAATCATTTATTTCTATATCCTAGATGATCTATCATGATAAATGAAAAAGCAGTTTTGACATGTATATTACTATATTATGATTACAACTATTTTAAATACATGGCATAGTAAACAGACTAGAAATAATAAACCAAAATAGTAACTATGATTTTATAAATGTAGTTATAGGATAAGTAATATTTTTTGTGTTTTACAATAATTTGTATTATAAGTATATTCTATAAATGGTTTTTTAAATTATTTCAAAATTTATCTTTGTAGATTAAACCAAAAGATAATATAATAACTTGAATTTTTTTTTAATTTTCTCTTTGGAGTTTTTCTCTCTTCCTCTCTCCTACTGTTTTCTTACCTGGTAACACATTATAGCTTGATTCTACTCCAGGAAATCTTAAAAAGGATTCAAACTTTTCCTCCGTACTATAATCCAAGTTAACCATGGGAAGTGTTGCTGCTGGTGTAACTATCCTCATTTGCTTAATTCCAAGCTGTCTACTGGATCTGTGGATGGGCGAGGAACTTTTTCTCTGTCTTCTATAATACATCTTCCTTCTTTCCTTCCTAGAAGTTTCTTCATTTTGTCCAAAGTCAGTTTGAAAAATGAGAAGCAGAAGAAAACAATACAAGCTTGAAAACTTCATGCTTGCTTTTTCACTATTTGATTCCTAGGATGAGAATGAAACAGAATTTCAGAGTTAGTGACTAAATTTTTACCTCTGAAAATTGGCCTATAATTGCCTATATCCCTCAGCAGCAAGTCTGTGAGATATAACACATATAATATATGGGCTCTATGCTATAGTATTACTACCAAGTCAGAATTTAGAATTTTTCTGTCAGAATCAAATAATTTTTAGTACTTTATTGCTAGACCAGACATGAGCAAACTTTTTCTATAAAGAACCATATAGTAAATATTTTAGGTTTTACAGGCCATGCATTCTTTGTCATAACTACTCCACTCGACCCTTGTAACATGAAAGTAGACAATATGTACACAATTGTGTACACAAATTCCAAAACAGGCAGTGGGTCAGACTTAGCCCCCAGGCCATAGTTTGCCGACCCCTCTCTGGACCACTGTGTTGTAGGTTTTCAGAGGTTACTCAGGAGGTTTCTCTCCACCTCTCTGCCAAGTCATTCTGTGACTAACATCATCCACAATTCATTTTCCCAGCTCTTATATTTTACTATTTTATTCTCTAGTGTTATAATTTTCTTTGTTGGGGGGAAAGAGCATAATTGCACCAAATAAAAATAACAGCAAACTAGTATCAGTTATAAAGAGGTAAGAGGGACAAAGAGTAACTTTTAATCAGCTGGTCTCAAGAGCAGTACAGGGCCCTGCACATGGTGAAGCTGAAAAACATATTTGAGAAATGAATACTTTTTCAAACCTTAACCATGGATTAGCACAGAACAGAAGTCCCTGAGAGGGGGAAAATCCAAGTTGAGCTCCTGCTCACTGCCTGGAGGGAGTTCCTGCCGAGGCTGAAGCCCAGGGTGAGGACCCAGTCAGAGCCCAACAATCTCCCTGAGTTGAAAAAAAAAAAACCTGGGGTACTGGGGATGCCAGAGAGGCAAGAGTTTGCAGAGCAGAGCACAGGGAGGTGAGAGCTACCCTGAAAATGACTTCCAAAGATATCAAGTCTTCAACCGAGTATGATTAGCACATTTGTATGAGTAAACTACTCAACACTTGAGAAAGAACTACCATGAAGGACAAAAAGAAAAAATCCTTTGGGCTAGAAAAGGCTGGGCAGATTCTGTGTGTCCACCAGTCATAGTGGAGAACCTGTACTGCAAAGGGCATCAGGCAGAGTGCTCAGAAGGGCATCGGCACATCAGAGAAAACAGTTTACCCTAGACTAATGGCTGATCTGATCCCATTTACAGAACTGAATAGCAAGCCTCCAGAAAGGATCAAACTGTGTGCAACAACTTAACTATGTCCCAGAGCACCCAACAAGTACTGGGAAATCCAGCAAAAATTTACTAGGCACACAAAGAAACAGGAATTGTTGACCCATGATGAGAAAAATCAATCTATTGAAACCCATCCATAGCACAGCTGACATCATTATTAAGTAGGTCATTAAAAGTTATTAAAACCATAATCTGTGTGTTCAAGACGTAGAGGAAAGATATTTAAAGAAATCCAAATTGAACTTTTAAAGATGTAAACTACAATGTGAGAGAGGAAAAACTATACTGCAAGGGATGAATAGCACATTAGACATTGCAGGAAAAAATTAGTAAACTTGAAAACATAGTCCCAGAAATTATCCAAAATGAAACACACACACACACACGACCAGTAAAAAACATGAACAGAGCATCATCAAACTGTGGGACAACTTCAAGAAGATCAATTTATGTCCAGTTCCAGTCCCTGAAGGACTAGGGAGGCACAAAAATATTTGAAGAAATAAAGACTGGTCATTTTCCAAATTTGATGAAAACTATAAACCCACATACCCAAGATCAGTAAACCCCCAAAATAAGAAATATGAAGAAAATTATGTCAAATATTCATCATAATCAAATTGCTTGAAAACCAGTAATAAGGGGAACATCTTAAAAGTGACCAGAGGAAAAGACACAAAGTTAAGAATAGAATAAAAGACTTCTCATTCAAAACAGTACAAGCCAGAAGACAGTGGAACAATGACTTTCAGGTACTGAAAAAAATCAACTTAGAATTCTATACTCAGTGATAATGTCTTTCAGAAACACAGGCAACATAAAGACTTTTTCAGACATAGAGAAGCTGAAGGAATTAATCACCAGCAGAATTGCACTGTGAGAAATGCTAAAGTAGAAGGAAAATTATATCAGATAGAATTATGGATCTACACAAAGGAATGAATACCACAGGAAATGGCATATCTGTAGATAAATACTTTTTTATTTTTAAATCTCTTTAAAAGATGCTAGTTTAATACAGTCATCTGTTTAACAGTTGTGTTGATTAATACAATAATACTGTATTTTGCGGTTTCTACCTTAAGTGAAAGTAAAATGTATGACAACAGAAGCAGAAAGGAGGAAAGAGGAAGTGTAAATATACTGTTGTAATGTTCTAATACTATAAGCAAAGTGGAATATCAACTGAAGATAAGATAATTGTAATAAGTTAAAGATGCATACTATAAGCCCTAAGGTAACCACTAAACAAAAAAAGAGTTATAGCTGATAAACCAATAAAGGTGATAAAGTGGAATAATAAAAATAATCCAAAACATAGTACATGTAAATCATATTAAATGTGAATTCATTAACTGCCACAGAGACTGTCCAGATTGAATTTTTAAAAATTAAGACCCAACTCTAGGGACTTCCCTGGTGGTCCAGTGGTTAAGACTCCATGCTCCCAATGCAGGGGGCCTGGGTTCAATCCCTGGTCAGGGAACTAGATCCCACATGCATACCACAACTAAGAGTTCACATGCCACAAGTAAGAAGCCCGCAAGCCTCAACTAAGACCCAGCACAACAAAATAAAATAAAATAAAACAAAACAAAATAAAATAAAATCCCAACTCTATGCTGCCTATAAGAAACTCATGCTAAATAAAGATACAAATGGGTTAAAATTAAAAGGATGGAAAAATATATACTTTGGTAACACTAATCAAAAGAAAAGTGGGGGCTTCCCTGGTGGCGCAGTGGTCAAGAATCCGCCTGCCAATGCAGGGGACACAGGTTCAAGCCCTGGTCCGGGAAGAGCCCACATGCCGCGGAGCACCTAAGCCCGTGCACCACAACTACTGAGCCTGTGCTCTAGAGCCTGCGAGCCACAACTACTGAGCCCACGTGCCACAACTACTGAAGCCCACATGCCTGGAGCCCGTGCTCCACAAAAGAGACGCCACTGCAGTGAGAAGCCCGCACACTTCAATGAAGAGTAGCCCCCGCCCGCCTCAACTAGAGAAAGCCCACGCGCAGCAATGAAGACCTAACGCAGCCAAAAAAAAAAATAAAAATGAATAAATAAAGTTTTAAGAAAAGACATATTTAACTCAATAAAAAAAAGGGGATGGCTATATTAATATAAGATGAAGAAGAATAAAGAGAGCCATTATGTAATGATAAAAGGATCTATTCATGAAGATGTAACAATTCTAAGCCTTTATACACTGAACAGTACAGATTCAAATTACATGAAGAAAAAAACTGGTATAGCTGCAAGAAGAAGTAGACAAATTCACAGTTATCATCCAGAATTTCTACTTTCTTCTCCCAAATATGGATTTTTAAAATAGTAGATCACAAGCTAAAACAACAAGATAGCACTGTACCCTGTTAGAATGGCCAAAGTCAAAAACACTGACAAATTGTGAGGTAAGGGTGTGTAGCAACAGGAACTCTCATTTATTGCTTGTGGGAATACAAAACCATACAGCCACTTTGTAAGACAGTTTGGCAATTTCTTACAAAACTAAACATACTCTTACCCTGCAATCCAGCAGTCATGCTTCTTAATATTTACCCACATGAGCTGAAAACTTACATCCACACAAAAACCTGCACATGGATGTTTACAGCAGCTATATTCATAATTGCCAAAGCTTGGGAACAACCAAGACATCCTTAAGTAAGTGAATGGATAAATAAACTGTGTTACATCCAAACAGTGGAGTATTATTCACCGCTAAAAAGAAATAAGCTCTTAAACCATGCAAAGACATGGAAGAATCTTAAATGCTTATTACTAAGTGGAAGAAGCCAATCTGAAAAGACTAGTACTGTGTGACTGCAACTACATGGCATTCTGGAAAAGACAAAACTATAGAGACAGTACAGACATACTTCGTTTTATTGCACTTTATCATGCTTCACAGATACTGCATTTTTTAACAAATTGGAGGTTTGAGGCAACCCTGCATCAAGCAAGTTTATCGGCTCCTTTTTTCCAACAACATTTGCTCACTTCATGCTGTCACATTTTGGTAATTCTCACAATATTTCAAACTTTTTCATTATTACCAAATTACTATATTTGTTATGGTGATCTGTGATCAGTTATCTTTGATGTTACTGTTGCAAAAAGATTATTATGCTCTGAAGGCTCAGATGATGGCTAGCATTTTTTTTAGCAATAAAGTATTTTTTAATTAAGACAGGAACATTGATTATTTTTTTAGACATAATGCTATTGCACACCAAATAGAATATAGTATACTGTAAACATAACTTTTATATGCACTGGGAAACCAAAAAAAATTGTGTGACTCCCTGTGTTGCAATATTAGCTTTATTGTGGTTGTCTGTAACCAAACACACAACATCTCTGTGGTATGCTTATATGCTTACTTAGTCAGAGTTGCATGTTCATTGATTTATGATCCTACTTTCAGCTTGTGTTTTCATTGTGGCCAGGTGATGCTTTTGCTTCCTAGCAATCTATATCATTTATAATGGTGCTTCACTGTATAGAACTCAGATTTTGAATGAATCTTTGAATTCATCTGCTTTTCCAGTAATGGGAAGTTCTTTATCTTCCATGTTCAGACAGCTCTGTCAGAAATGTCTTCCTTAGATTGAGCTACAATTTGTTGTTCACATCATGACCCATAAGAGATTTAAAGATAAAAGCCATGTTCACACAGTTTTCTTTCTCCTGAGTTCTTAATCTTTTTTTATCAATGCTTTTTAAGATGTGTTTAAGTTTCTAAAACTAGTACATAATTTTTAAAAACTCAAAATGATACATAGGCATAAAAAACAAGTTGCCTTAACCATAATTCATAGTTTAGTACAAGGGTAGACATACTTTTTCTTCAGGGTCCAGAGAGTAAATATTTTTAGCTTTGCAGGACAACAGTCTCTGTTAAAACTACTCAACTTTGTTATTGTAGCCAAAAATAGCCATAGACAAGAAGTAAATGGATGGCCATAACTGTATTCTGATGGCACTTTGGAAAACAGAATTTGGCCTATGGGCCATAGTTTCCCATCCCCTAGTTTAAGGGTATCTTTCATGATACATACATATTTAAACATAAATGGAATTGTTCGATATACTGCAATCTGTTTTCTTCCCATTCAGTAATAAATTGTGGTCATATGGATATATATGTCAATGTATGTAAATCTATCTGGTCTGTGCACTCTATTTTCGTTCCGTAAGTTATGTAACAAACAATTTGGTGATGGATATTTAATTTTTTCCACTTTTCCTCTGTTGTAAACACTCTTGTGGGAATTCCCTGGTGGTCCAGTTGTTAGGACTCCGAGCGTTCACTGCCAAGGGCACAAGTTCAATCTGTAGTCAGCAAACTAGGATCCCACAAGCTGCGTGGCGTGGCCAAAAAACGAAACAAAACAAAACACTCTTGTGCATATATCTTCTGGAAATATTTTTTATGTTCTTTTTTCTTTTTTTTTAAATTGAAGAATAGTTGATTTACAATGTTGTGCCAATCTCTGCTGTACAGCAGTGTGACTCAATTATACACATATATACATTCTTTTTTTATATTCTTTTCCATTATGGTTTATCACAGGATATTGAGTATAGTTCCCTGTGCTATACATTAGGGCCTTGTTGTTTATCCATTCTAAATATAATAGTTTGCATCTACCAAGCCCAAACTCCCAGCCCATCTCTCTCCCTCCCCTCCTCCCCTCCTCCCCCTTGGCAACCACAAGTCTGTTCTCTATGTAAAAATATGGAACGCTTCACAAATTTGCATGTCATCCTTGTGCAGGGGCCATGCTAATCTTCTCTGTGTTGTTCCAATTTTAGTATATGTGCTGCCAAAGTGAGCACTTTTATGTCCTCAGTTGTAATTTTTAATTTATAAATAATGTAATAATAGATTTTCTGTTGTTTTTAACTATATTGTCTCTTGGGTTTATTTTTGGATGAAATTTAATATAAGTCACTTTGGTTATATTTATTAATATATTTTGAGGCCATGGTATAGGTATATACACATTTAGAATTGTTATATATTTCTGGTGCTTTTATCATTAGGTACTTTCTGTATCTCTAGTAGTGTGTTTTGTCATAAGATCTACTTTGTCTAATTAATGTAGCTGCTTTCTTTTTATTAATGTTTGCTTAATATACCTTTTTGCATCATTTTACTTTCAGCCTTTCATATTTTCAATATATTTTCTATTAGCATATCATTTTTAGTGCAATATGACAATTTTTATCTTTTAATTGGAATAGAAAGTCTATTTGTATTTATTGTAACACTTGATATGTTTGAATTTAAATATATTTTCTGAATATTTGTATTCTATTTGTCCTGCCTGTTCTGTGTGTGTGTTTTTTTCCATTCTTGCTTGCTTTCTTTTTAATTGATTGCTTAGTTTTTATTATTCCATTAGTAATTGTATACTTTTTGCTATTAAGTTCTTTGTAGAGATTACCACATACATCCTTGACTTATCGAATCTAATATAAATTAGTACCTTTACCTCTTTCTGGATTTTAACTTTACTTACCTCATCCTAGAACATAAACTACTTTTGTCATATATTTTAATTCTTTATATATGTTAAACCCTCAAAAGATTATTATTATTATTATTATTTTATGCTAAAAGTTCATTTAGATCAGGCTCTCTCAACCTTAGCACTATTAACATTTGGGTTGGATAATTCATTTTTGTGGTGGGGGGCTGGCCTTTGTATATTTAGTAGCATCCCTGGCTCCTACCCAGTAGATACCACTATCACCTTCCTCTCAGTTATAACAACCAAAAATGTCTTCAGATATTACCAGATGTGTCTTGGGGGTGGAAGGAGTCAGCCTGCCTCCAGTTAAGAACCACTGATTTAGATCTTCCTAAACATTTATCCTTTTTCTTTCTTCTTATTTCTTTCTGCATCTCCAGTCTTCTATCAGGATTATTTTCTTCCTAAAAGAATACCTTTTAGTAATTCTTTTAGTGCAGGACTGCTGATGACCAGTTCTTTTGTTTGTTGGTCATATGAAAATGTTTATATCTTATGTTCGTTCTGAAAGGATGCATTTGCTAAATATGGAATTCTAGGTTGACAAGTGTTTTCTTTCAGCATTTGGAAGATTTCATTCCAGTGTCTTCTTGTTTCCATATTTTGTGTTGAGTAGTCATCTGTCAATCTAATTATTTCTCCTTTAAAAGTAACTTTTTTGGTTGCTTTTAAGATATTCTCTTTGGCTTTGGTTTTCAGCTGTTTTACTCTGTTGTACATAGATATGATTTACTTGTTTTTATCCTATGTAGGATTCATAGCACTTCTTGAATCTGTGGACTGATATTTATCAAATTTGGAAACTTCTTAGCCCTTACCTCTTCAAATAATACTTTCCTACTTCTCTCTCCTCTTTTTTTTTTTTTTTTTTTTTTTATTATTTCTGCTTTTAATTTAATTTATTTATTTGTTTATTTATTTATGGCTGTGTTGGGTCTTCGTTTCTGTGCGAGGGCTTTCTCTAGTTGTGGCAAGCGGGGGCCACTCTTCATCGCGGTGCGCGGGCCTCTCACTATCGCGGCCTCTCCTGTTGCGGAGCACAGTCTCCAGACGCGCAGGCTCAGTAACTGTGGCTCACGGGTCCAGTCGCTCCACGGCATGTGGGATCTTCCCAGACCAGGGCTCGAACCCGTGTCCCCTGCATTGGCAGGCAGATTCTCAACCACTGCGCCACCAGGGAAGCCCTCTCTCCTCTTTCTTTTCAAAACTACAGTGACACGTATGATAGCCTTTTCATTATGTCTTTAATGTCACTTTCCCTCTCTTGTATTTTTTTTATCCTTCTCTCACCCTGTGATTGATCCTGGTTATTCCACTAACCTCCCTTCCATTCACTAATTATGTGTTCAGCTGTGGTTTATCTGCTATTAAATCCATCCATTGACTTCTTTGTTTCTGTTATTGTGTTTTTTTTAGTTTTTCGGCTTTTCAGTGGGTTCTTATTGTTTCTCTACTGAAATTTTCAATCTTGTTTTTCACGTTTTGAACATATTAATCACATTTATTTAAGTCTGAGTCTGAAAACTCCATTTCAGGACATTCTGTATGTCTATTTCTATTGTCTGTTATTTCTTTCTAGGTTTTTAGCCATTTTCTTCTGTTTCTTCCTATGCCTGATGGCATTTGATTGCCAGCCATTGTATATGAAAAATTGTGAATATACTTTGAAGCCTACAATGATATATTTATTATTTATCCTAAAAGGATTTACATTCAGACATGAGGTTAAGGGCACTATCAATCATAAATTGAATGATTTGAAGCTGAGTTTCACTATAACTAATTATAATTATACTTTAAGTCCCAAATCAAAACCTGGTGATTTCATCTGCATCACTTTTCCCTGCCACCCCTGCTACTTGATTGGCCCCATTCCTTGAGTTTTGTTTCTGTCTTGACTTGAGAGGCTGTTTTAAAGCTATACTAAGCTTCTCAGTCACCTCTTCTGGTTCCACAGATGCCTCCAGAAGAAAAGCTGTTCCAGACCTCTTAGGATTCCAGTCCTATCCCAAATATTGGCCCTGTTATTTTTCCTATTTTTTTCTAATTATTCTCAGCAGGCTGAATGGTCTGAATTGCATAGTCTGCCATTATAAGAAGCATGAGTTCCATCAGATTAGTTTTATTTCCCTGAAATATATCATTTTTCTCTAAGAGAATGTTTTGGGTTGTAAAAGTTTTGAATTCTTATATGTCAGAAAATATCATTTTGTTTAGTTGGAAATAGAATTATGATTTTAGAATAATTTTCCTTCAGTACTTCATAGGTATTGTTCCATTTGTTTCTTATATCTGTTACTGATGAAAAGTTTAAATTGAATCTGATTCTCATCTCTTGTAATAAATCTTTTTTCCTCTCTCTGTAGAAGTTTTTTTTTCAGATTTTGAACTCATTTTTAATATTCAGAAGTTTTACTATAATGTATGGGGTGTTTTTTTTTTCCTTAATGTATCCTTCTTAGGATCTTTTACTCTAATGACTTCTTTCTTTTCCACAGAAGCTCTTTTTACACAGTTCTCTCCCATACCTATTCAAGGCTATGGTTTTCCTCTTTAAATTCATTCCCATCTTCTCTCTGTATTTGAAGGATTCCTCACAGTTTCTGTCTCACCAGAAGCTCCCCTTCTTATTTCCTACTGCAGCTATATATCCATGTGTGTATTTGTTTGTAATATATCTTCTCTTATTTCTAGGTATTTGGTAAGAGGAAAAGAGTGATATCTGCTTAGTTTGCCCTCTTGAATCTCAGTTCTTTTTATAACTTCATCTGCCAGAATTATCCTCCTGTAGTCAGGATGTACTTGGATCATATGCTGACTTGTCACCATTTTACCTTGGCTCAACAAATAGCAGCCTCTAAGTTATTTTCATGTCAGCTAACCTCAGCATGCAATCTTTTTTTCAGTATATAGGTACATTAATTACTGCAGTCATTTCAAACCCTTTACTGTAGGTCACTGAAATGAAACTATATTAGAACAACTTTTTGTAATCCATATTAGTTTTAGAAAAACTAACATGCAAAATGTAAGGGAGGAGCAAATCCCCTAGCTGATTGGCGGCTAAAATTGTCAAAGTCCATTCAGAGAGCAAGGTAATATGTTGGGAAGAAATAGCAACAGCAGCAGGGGAAAGCAATATGAAAAGTTGCACTGTAAGACAGGGTAGAAGTAGAATTTGCTGAGTGGCAGGAGAAGTGAGCTCTGACAAAGAGCATAAATTCTGTGCTCTACATAAAATCTGTACATGGAGATATTCTTGCTTTGACAGTCATATATGTGACTCTCCATCCTGTGGTAGGTGAGAGTTATGAGGAGTCAGGCCCTGGATCTAAGGGCTCTGGAGATAAACTTCCATGAGGGTCTCAGGCATCGTGTTGTCCCTGAGCCTCTTACTTAGCAGAACTTTGCCCAAGCTCACCCTTCTCCCATTATCCCCATCCCTCTTTGTCTTCCACCCCCCTCCCAAATTGGCTCACTTTTACTTGCCCAGAAATCTAAATAGATACGTACAAAAATAAATTTACAGAGCTATCTTAATTTTAACAAAATCAGAATCTAAATAGTCTAATTGAAATGTTTAAATAATGTTTATGAAATGGCCTCTCAATACTAATTTTATCATTGATGCCTAGGCCTTTGTTATTTTCAGTGATTTATAGAATTTCACATTGCCTTTAATATTTACTCCAAAAACAACTTTATAATCGAGTGAATATGTTTCTAGGGGTAAACTTTTATGACACAATAGGTCTAATCACTGTATGTATTATTTTGATCAAGTAAAATTTTCTTTCTTTTTAACATTTATTGTGTTTATCCCAACATTAAATATCATCTGTAAATCTTGGTTAACTTATTGTTTTTTTTTCCATTAAAATTCTTCGTCATCTGTCTTAAGTAAGCTTTAAAGGGTTTAAATTAAGTTTTAAACTTTTACACAAAGCCATGAGATGCCTATTATCCCTTTTAACTTCACTCTATAGGCTTAAAATGAAAAACATTTTTAATTAATCCTTTATGCTCTTTTAGGACTTAAAAATAGAAAAGAATGAAATTTTCAAACCAACTTATACTTCTATTGAGCATGTAATTCTATTTAAACATATAAAAATATATTGAATCCTAATTTCATAAAGTTTTAAATACTTAAGAAGTAGTCATCCTGAAAAAAACAAGTAAACAAAATAATGTACACTTTAAACTTTTAAAATCTATTAGTAAGAGCTTATTTCCTCAAGGGTTAAACATATTTGCAACATAAAACAGCCAAATATTAAAACCATTCCACATGCTTTAGTAGAAACTTAAAATTTAAAACATTTTACCTGGAAATCTAAACTAAGTAGGCTTTGCTTGGTGTCATTTAAGTCTCCAGATGAAAATGAAACAAAACCAGAGCTTTCTTTAAAACAAACAAGGGAATGTTGAAAAACGTTAACTGACTTCTTTGCAAAATCTAAAATAACTGCTTCCCTTGGGGATACATGCCTTTCGGTTCTTTGTGCAGAAAATCAGCCAAGAGAGTAACCAGGGAAAATAGTTACCAAGGCAAATATTTGTTCTAAATCATGGGAAAAGTGGAAAGCAGCAGAGGGGGAAAAAAGCATTAGTCTGTAGGCTGAGAAGGTGGAGTTGGAAGCACAAAAGTGGAGCTTGATTAAGAAATGAGTGATTTTCATAGACTAATTACATTAAAAATCTTAACGTTCATACTAGCCTGCATATCACTTGAGCTTTGTCAGACTGCAGAGATGTCATCGTTGCCAAGTTAGAGGACTGTGCATTCCTGGAATGCCTTTAATTGGGTTAATGTTATTTAACTCTCTCATCGGCTCTCTGCCGGCCACACCAGTCTCACACACAATATTGTTAACAAAACAGCATGCTGTTACATATTAATGTCATTGAAATTATGTAACTTCCAACCTTAAGCAATAAGAAGAAGATATGCAAGGGAGCTATGAGGCTTCTGATTAAGGTAACTGGCAAATTAGTTATCTACCTCAGCCTCAGTTTCTTCATCTGCAAATAAGCAGGTCGGAGACAGATCAAGGTTCCTGGCCCACAGTGCTGCTTATAGGGGACCTTGGGTGAGTTACTGCTGTTTGTGACTAAAGTTTTTTCTTTGTACAGCTGGGATCGTAATACCTATCTTTCAAATTTTTGTGCAGATAGAATGAATAGCACATACAAAATGCCTGTCGTAGACTAGGTAATTATAATATCTATTTTTTTAAATTCTTACTTACCTCATGGGTCTAAATTATTTGACAGAGAGAAGCTACATTTTTGTTTTTCCAAAATCTTAACATGACCTGGATAGATCAAATCAAGATGATGGACTGAGCACATGGGCCACCCAAATTCCTAAAAATAACAAAAACTATGTTTGTTTTTAAAAATGTAACACTGCATTACAAAATAATTAGTACTATTAGAAGACAAGAAATGTTGAGAAATTCCTTGAAGACTGAAGGTACATAGGCTCTGTCTGGCAGATGACAACAAAACATGTGTGAGACAAGGTAACTCTGAGGGTGTTCCAGGTTTAGAAATTATAGATCCTGGGAATGGTGAGATTCGTTGGGAAACTGTACTCAAGAGAAGCAGGGCATATGACCCCAACCTTACTGATGTCTCCATAATTTGTTCCAAGTATTAGGCATTTACCCCCAAATTGAACCCATGTTCTCATCCACTTGACCTTGGGTGTCTAGTAGAAATGGGAACCCCCATGTTCAGAATCCAGACTAGCTCAACCCAGTGCAAGCACAAAGTTGACTATCTATCTCCACCCACACATTCAGAGCTTTGGGTCAGTGTTTTTAACATAAGCAGGTAGCCCAAGATTACCAAACATTTGCGAAGATTCTAACATTAGAGATAGGAGTTGCCCTCATCTCCCCCCCAAAATACCTACCCACAATCAGGAAAGAGCTTTGGAAATTTAATCAAGAATGAGAAGCCACTACACACCTATTAGAATTGCAAAAACCAAAACACTGATAATACCAAATGCGGGTGAGAATGTGGAGCAACAGGAATTCTCATTCATTGCTCGTGGGAGTACAAAATTGTACAGCCACTTTGGAAGGTAGTTTAGTGGTTTCCTAGAAAAATTCAGCAGTCTTGCTCCTTGGTATTTACCCAGATAAGTTGAAAACTTACGTCCACACAAAAACCTGCACACAGATGTTGACAGCAGCTTTATTCATAGTTGCCAAAACTTGGAAGCAATCAAGATGTCCTTCAGTAGGTGAAAGGATAAACTGTGGTGCATCCTACAATGGAATATTATTCAGTGCTAAAAAGAAATGGACTATTAAGCCATGAAAAGACATGGAGGAACCTTAAATGCGTATTACTAAGTAAAAAAAGCAGTTCGGAAATGGCTATGTACTATGTGATTCCAGCTATGTGACATTCTGGAAAAGGCAAATCTATGAAGACAGTAAAAAGGTCAGTGGTTGCCAGGGGTTGGTGGTGGGAGGAATGAATAGGTGGAGCACAGAGCATTTTTAGGGCAGTGGAAATACTCTGTATGATATCATAATGATGGATACACGTGTTTATACTGTTGTCTAAACTCATAGAATGTACACACCAAGAGTGAACCATAATGAAACTATAGACTTGGGTGATTATGATGCGTCAGTATAGGTTCATCAGTTATAACAAATGCACCACTCTAGTGGGGGATGTTGATAATCGGGGAGGCTGTGTGATGGTGGGGACTAGGGATATATGGGAAACCTCTGTAACCTTCCTCTCAATTTTTCTGTGCATCTGAAACTGCTCTAAAAAAATGTCTTTAAAAAAAATGTGGCCTGATTTGAAATATATACATTGTTTTGAGAGGAAAAAAATGTGGATGACATGCAGTATTGGACACATTGCTTAGGGCAAACAGAAACTTATGTTCTTTTTTTAAAAACTTTTTATCTTATATTGGAGTATAGCCATTAACAGTGTTGTGATAGTTTCAGGTGCACAGCAAAGTGACTCAGCCATACCTATACCTGTATCCATTCTCCCCCAAACTCCCCTCCCATCCAGGCTGCCACATAACATTGAACAGAGTTCCTCGTGCTATGCAGTAGGTCCTTGTTGGATATCCATTTAAAATATAGCAGTATATACATGTCAATCCCAAACTCCCTAACTATCCCTTCCCCCCACTCTTCCCCCGTGATAACCGTAAGTTTGTTCTCTAAGTCTGTGAGTCTGAGAAACTATTCTATAATGGATTCCTAGAAGTGAAATGTTGGGACAGAGTATAGCTATTGTTAAGTTGTCCTCAAAAGAAACAGGACAGGGACTTCCTTCGTGGTCCAGTGGTTAAGACTCCACGCTCCCAATGCAAGGGGCCCAGGTTCGATCCCGGGTCAGGGAACTAGATCCCGCATGACGCAACTAAAAGTGCCCGTATGCCCCAACTAAAAGTGCCCGCATGCCAGCAACTAAAGATCCCATGTGCTGCAACTAAGACCCGGCAGAGCCAAATAAATAAATAAATAAGAAACAGGACAAATTAACAATAGCTATACTCTGTCCCAGCATTTCACTTCTAGGAATCCATTGTAGAAACACATCTTTCTCTGCACAAGTGTGCCTCTAGGAAAGTACTTTGAAGCATTGTTCCCAAGGTGGGAGGGGAATTAACCAGTTACATACTGATAGGGAACAGTAGGCTGCCATAAAGCTACGTAGAGAGACTGAAGTAACTGTTAAACAGACATGCAAAATTGTCCACAATATACCAAGAGGAAGAAAGAAATTTTAAAATAGTACACGTGCTATTATGTTCCCTTCTTTTCATGTATACAATTTAGCATCTTCCTAGAGAACAAATTGGAAGAAATAAACAACAAACTGTTAGTGGTTATCTTTGGGTGATGGAATTATGGGAGGATTTTAGTATGTAATTCTGTACTTTTATAATGTTTTGAGCTTTTCATAACCAGATCAGAAAAAAAAGAATAACTTAAAAAAAAAAAAAAACTTTAAACAATCAGAAAAAGAAGAAACTTAAATAGCAGCATAGAGGAATAGCCAAGATTATCATACCAAGATTGGCAAAGTTGCGGAGAACCAGATTATACAGTTTCTGAGGTCCCTGCTCTAAAATCTTGTGGGTTAATGGACTGTTACATGAGTCCTGCAGAAACTATGTTAACCACAGTAGTACATGGGAAATGCTGGTATTGGTGTTCTCCTCCTTTTTATTACTGCAGCCACAACTATGTTCTAAAGCTTGGCTCTGACAGCCTCTCTGCAGAGTTTGGTGTTGGTCACCAAACAGGGTGTCAGCAGGTCCCTGAGTGCCCAGGCTACAAGCACAGCCAGCATGGGTTCCAACTCCAAAACATGTGTTTGAGTAAAGTCACCTTTTCAATATTTTCAATGAGTTAGTCTTTCTTTTAAGGGTGTAGTTGCTCAGATAAAGCTAAATTTCCCCTCTCAGAAATGGGAGTCTTATCTTGCTTCAGGCCTAGTCTATATCCCTTCCTGGTGCCATAGTTAAATGCCTTTTCAGCTAACTCACACTGAAGTGTGACAGTGCTTCATTTGCTTTCATTGAATTTACCCTCTCAGAGGAATATTTACATTTAAGTGGAGTACTAATGTATGCATATGCCATGATACATTCCCCTATCAGTGGACATTTGGATTTTTCCCCTTTTTGAGTTTTGGTGCATTTTTCCAGATTGCTTTCCAAAAACATTCTAGTAATGTATACTCCCACCGGAAATATGTAAAATGTCCATTTACCTGCCACTTCATTTTTTAAATGATTTTCGTATTTTTGAATAGGTAATATATATAAGTAGCATAAATTTTTTAAATACACAGTTAAAATTTTCAGTTTTTTATATCTAATACTGGAGGATTGGATGATTCTACCAACCTTCCCATCAAAGACAACTAAAAAAACTGGATCACTATTTAAAAACATCTTAAAATCGTCGGTGAGGTTAAAAAAAAGACCATAAGGAATCACTGGGTTTAGATCTGAGAGGGTTCATGAGCACCTTTTTGCCCTGGCGGTGTTTGCCAAAAAATCAATGAAATAGAAAAATTCATGCAGGAGACAGGATCAACAATGCCAAAAAAATTTTTTTTAACAAAACTAATAAAATATGTAGCAAGACTGATGCAGGAGAAAGGGAAAAAGCACAGGTCATCAGTATGAGGACTAGGAAAATTTCTATTACTACAGAGTGAAAACAGTTAAAATAAGAGGATATTATGAACAACTTTATGCCAGCAAATTTAGACAGTATGGATACTTCCTAGAAAAAGACAATTTAATAAAACTGTCAGAAGAAGAAATAGAAAATCTGAATTGTCTACTATTGAATCCATCATTTCAAACCTTCCCACAAAGAATACTATAGGCCTATATTAATCAACAAATTCTACCAAACAATTCTTTAAGGTCAGCATAACCATACCATACTGCAACCTGACAAGGACATTACAAGAAAGAAAAATTATAAATCAGTCTGACTAGTGAACATAGATTTTAGAAAAAGTAAAATATTAGCAAACCAAATCTAGCAGTATATAAATAGGATAATATATCATGACTACACTAGATTTAAGAAATACCTGGTTGATTTAAGGATAAAATCCAAACATTATATTATCACCTTAATGTTTAAAGAAGGAAGAGAGAAAAAGCTGTTACCATACTAGAAATAGAAGGGGACTCCTTAGTCTGTCAGAGTTATCTACAAAAAAGCAACATACTTCCACTCCTAGCTATATACCCAAGAGAAGGAGAAACATAAATCCACATGGAAACTTATACACGAATTTTGAATTGTGTAGCTACACTATTCATAACAGCCAAAATGTGGAAACAACTCAAATATCCATCAGCTGATGAATGGATAAAGTGTGGTCTGTTTCTACAGTGGAATATTATTCAGCAATAAAAAGGAATGAAGCACTGATGCATGCTACAACATGGATGAACCTCAAACAGATTATGCTCAGTGCAAGAAGCCAGTCACAAGAGGCCACATATTGTATGACTCTTTTATATGAAATGTCCATAATAGGCAAATCCATACAGGCAGAAAGTAGATGAGTGGTTGTTGGGGTGAGGAGGGTAAGAGTTGGGATGGCACGATGGGGAGTGATTGCTAATGGGTACAGGGTTTCTTTATAGAGTCACCAAAATGTTCCAAAAGTAGGTAGTGGTGATGGCTCCCAACTATTAAAATACTAAAAACACTAAATTGTATACTTTAAAAGGGTGAATTTAATGATATATAAATTATATCTCAGTAAAGCTATTATTAAAAAATACTCAATGTTGAAATATTGAAATTTTTCCCTTTCTGGGAATAAGACAAGCAGGCCCACTGAAGGTCCTGGCCAGTGCAGTAAAGCAAGAAAAAGAAAAAAATGTTTTAAAGGTATAAGTAGAAACTTAAGGACTTCCCTCGTGACACAGTGGTTAAGAATCCACCTGCCAGTGCAGGGGACACCGGTTCGAGCCCTGGTCCAGGAAGATCCCGCATGCCACGGAGCAACTAAGCCCGTGGGCCACAACTACTGAGCCTGCGCTCTCGAGCCCATGAGCCACAACTACTGACCTCGTGCACCACAGCTACTGAAGCTTGCACGCCTAGAGCCTGTGCTCTGCAACAAGAGAAACCACCGCAATGAGAAGCCCACGCATCACAACAAAGAGTAGCCCCCGCTCGTCGCAACTAGAGAAAGCCCATGCACAGCAATGCAGCCAAAAACAAATAAAGAAATAAATTTATTTTTTTTTTAGAAAATTAAGTAAAGGAAGGAAAAATCTCTGATTAGCCCAGGTAAAATCGTTGTATACATAGAAAATCTGAAATGGTGGCGGGGAGGGGTTGGGGAGAGTGAAATGAGTAAAGGGGCTCAAATGTGTGGTGACAGACGGAAAATAAATTTTCAGTGGTGAGCACATTGCAGGGTATACAGGAGTAGAAATATAATGTTGTACACATGAGACTTATACAATGTTAAAAATCAATGTTACCTCAATAGAAAAAGAAAAGGAAAATCTGAAATAACTTTCAGAAAAATTACTAAATCATCTAACATGTTTTCCAGATATACAATTAATAAATAAAAATGAATTGTGTCTTTCTATGGTTAGAGAATTAAAGAAAAAGATGTATTTTTTTGTTTTTATTAAACTAGACAAATTCTAAAATGTACATGGAAATACAAAGGCCAAAGAATAGCCAAGCCATTCTTGAAGAAGAACAAGGCTAAAGGACTTTCTGTCCTAAATATCAAGTCTTATTATAAGAAGCTACAGTAATTAAGACAGTTTGGTAATAACACAAGGAAAAACAATAGACCAATGGAACAGAAAGTAGCACAAGAATTCATTCACATTCGGCTACTTGGCTTTTGAGAGAAGTGGCCCTGCCAGGTGAATTTAGAGGGACTGAGGAACAAAGACAGAAGAGACTGTAGATATTAAAACAGGCCATGGACTTGTTCTGCTGTGCTCCAGAGACTAGAACCAAAATCAATGGACAGAGGATACAGACAGGCTGATTTGGGTTGATTTTAAAAAACAAAAGCCCTTTCTCATAACTAGAAGTGTCCAACTGAGCTGCCTACTGAGATGCTGAGTCCACTAGACTGAAAGTATTCTAGTAGAAACCAGATGACATTCTATTGGAAATGCTGCAGAAGGTAATTCTCAGACACTGAACTCGATGATATCATTTTTTTTCTGGGCTAAGGGATTTTCTTTTTTTTTTTTAATTTTTATTTTATATTGGAGCATAGTTGATTAACAATGTTGTGTTAGTTTCAGGTGTACAGCAAAGTGATTCAGTTGTACATGTATCTATTCATTTTCAAGTTCTTTTCCCATTTAGGTTATTACAGAATTTATTTATTTATTTATTTATTTATTTATTTATTTAGGCTGCTCTGGGTCTTAGTTGCAGCACGCAGGATCCTCGTTGCTGCATGCAGGATCTTTAGCTGTGGCATGTGGAATATTTAGTTGCAGTGTGTGAGATCTAGTTCCCTGACCAGGGATCAAACCCGAGCCCCCTGCATTGGGAGCACTGAGTCCTAACCACTGGCCACCAGGCAAGTCCCTAGGTTATTACAGAATATTGAGCACTGTTCCCTGTGCTATACAGTAGGCCCTTGTTGGTTATCTGTTTTAAATGTAGCAGTGTGTACATGTCAATCCCAAACTCCCAATCTATCCCATCTCCCCTACCCATCCCCCCTGGTAACCATAAGTTGGTTCTCGAAGTCTGTGAGTCTGTTTCTGTTATGTAAATAAGTTCATTTGTATCACTTTTTTTGAGATTCTGCATATGTGATATCATATGATACTTGTCTTTCTCTGTCTGACTTACTTTACTTAGTATGATAATCTCCAGTTCCATCCATGTTGCTGCAAATGGCATTATTTCATTCTCTTAATGGCTGAGTAATATTCTATTGTATGTATGTACCACATCGTCTTTATTCATTCATCTGTCAATGGACATTTAGGTTGCTTCCATATCTTGGCTATTGTAAACAGCACTGCAATGAATATTGGGGTGCCTGTATCCTTTCGAACCATGGATTTCTCTGGATATATGCCCAGGAGTAGGATTGCTGGATCATCTGGTAACTCTATTTTTAGCTTCTTAAGGAGCTTCCATACTGTTCTCCATAGTGGCTGTACCAATCTACAGTCCCACCAACCATGTAAGAGGGTTCCCTTTTCTCCACACCCTCTCCAGCATTCATTGTATAGATTTTTTGGTGATGGCCATTGTGACAAGTGTGAGGTGATATCTCATTGTAGTTTTGATTTGCATTTCTCTAATAATTAATGATGTTGAGCATCTTTTCATGTGCCTCTTGGCCATCTGTATGTTGTCTTTGGAGAAATGTCTATTTAGGTCTTCTGCCCATTTTTTTTTTTAACTTAGTTGACATGTATCTTTATTTATTTGTTTATTTATTTTTGGCTGCGTTGGGTCTTCGTTGCTGTGCGCGGGCTTTCTCTAGTTTCAGCAAGCGGGGTCCACTCTGGGTTGCGGTGCATGGGCTTCTCATTGCGGTGGCCTCTCGTTGCAGAGCACAGGCTCTAGGCGCACGGACTTCAGCAGTTGTGGCTCGTGGGCACCAGAGCACAGGCTCAGCAGCTGTGGCACCTAGTTGCTCCACGGCATGTGGGATCTTCCCGGACCAGGGATCAAACTCATGTCGCCTGCATTGGCAGGCACCAATTCTCAACCACTGCGCCACCAGGGAAGCCCTGCTGAGTCTTGATAAGAGGAAAAATCTAATGAATTAGTGCCGTTCCTTGTATTAAGATTTGAGTAAAGTGTAAGAGGTTACATTTGATATAACAAGTGTTCCTAGGGCCTATCATTTCTTCATTTCATCTTCATTTGATTTCCTATTGTGCTGCAGTAACAATCATTTCGGGAGGCTGGAAAGGATGAAGGGATTGAGGCAAGAGTACAGATGAAGGTTCATATATGATATTACAAATGTGCAAAATTATAAATCAAGCTAGGAAATAGTTAAATAAATTATGTTGGGGCTCCATTCTCTTACCTTGTCCAGCATCCTTTATAACTACCTGGAAAGCTGAACTTCTCAGAATTTGCCTCCACAAGAATATGGTGGCTCAGGAAGGAGCAGGATGGTGGCCATTTCCCTCCTACCCCATGCCATGTTCTGCCCCAGGTTTTGACCTGCTTGTGCGGACACCCAGCCCATGCTTCCAAGTTCCTCCTCAACTGCATACAAGCAAACCCTTTGAGCCTAGGGTTGCTCACACTAGCAGCTGGTGTGTCCTTAGGGTGATAGAGCCAGGGAAGAGGCCTGCATGGGCCCTGGAAACTAAGCCACTAGGGCAGGAAACTCTGGGGTGTTAGGTGCATGCCCAGAGCATGACCTTGATGGGGAGGTGCTAGCTGTGAGAAAGCATGTGGGCCCCTTGCTTAGTGGGAAAGGGAGAGCCAGAGGAGGACCAGTGTGGAGCCCATTTCAGAGACTCCAGAGATACCCTGTCACCCAGGTCTAAGTGTGGGACTAGGATTACAAACCAAGAAATATCATGAGTGGAAACCATAGTTTTCAGAGAAGGAAATATTCTGAGTGGAGAAATCATATGGTAAAGACTTGGGTGTAGTGGTTTCATGATACACCACAATTCCCAAAAATGATGTCCTCTGTGATATCGTATGTTTCTAAATGTACTTTGCTCTTGAGATAAGCAAAGTACTACTGTAGTGTAATACAAATCAAGGAAACTATTCTGAAATAATCTGATTTGGGAACAAAACGTACAGCAAATAAATATGTGAGAAGCAAGTAGGTTCTCATACATGACTGAAGAGAGCATCTTCATAAACTTATCTGTGGATCGGGAGGAGACCTTTAATATTTGCCAGTCTAGTCTTGTGTATGAATTCACACCTCCCAGGTATCCATTCTTTTGTATTCATGACCTAAACCTAAATGATTCAACTGTCTCGAGAGTGTGACATTCATGCACAGGTGTTCAGTGATGGCAGTGACTGTGTCTCAATGGAATCTTGGTGTCCTTGAATCAGTATCATGGCATTTTGCATAATCATAATTTGTTCTTCTTCACCTACTAATATATTCAGCTTATGTAAGCCAGAAAGAATCTTACTATATCCTGTCTGGCTGTCCTCAAACTGCCATCTATTTTATCTTCCCATTTTCTCCTTAATTTCTTAAAAGAATATCTACAGGAAATGCCTCCATGTATTCAACTTCCCATTTGTTCCTTAACAAATTCTGCTACTACTGCGATTCTGCTGTGGCATTTATGGTTGTTGTGAAAGTGTCCTCTCAAATGTCCAGTGGGCCCCGGAAGCTATCTAATCAGCCTTCTCTTTTTTTTGTCATTTTCTTATTGATTGCCCTATTCTTGGAAGTCAGTCTGTTCTTACTTCTATCTTTCTTACTTTCTTTCTCATCATCTTTTACTGCCCTCACCCCACCCACTTACACATTGTAAACATTGATGTTCCCCATCCTCCATAGCCCTCTTCTCTATCTGTCCTTGCTCTCCCTCAAGATCTTGTTCATCCATTAAGCAAACATAAACGAGCAGTAATCACATTGCTTTAATATATGCCATTGAGCTACGGATCTATTCTAAGCTCTAAACTGTCTCCTGAGATTTATATTCAAATTGCCAACTTCCATTTGTTCAACTTGGCTTAGATCTCTCCCACACATTGCATCAGCACATCCAGAAGAACAAGATGTACTATCTACCCTCCAAAACTTGTTATTCCTCCTGTATTCCTTATTGTGGATAACTCATGGAAATACAGAAATGCAAGATTTACCTAATTACTGGTTTTACTGCTCAGAGGGGTTTTAAATTTTGGTTTTTTCTCTACTTTTTATAGATGTTTATTTAAGTTTAGGCTTGAAAGGAGATGTGAGTTTATATCATGTCCCTATAGCCAGGATATTGTTTTGCTTATCCAAACTAACCTGTTTTAACACTTGTAATATTCTGACAAGAGTTCAAGAGAGTTTAGGTTAAATTTTGTAGAGGAGAAATTTTGTGCAAAGAAAATCACATTTGGTATTTATGGTTTAATTTCCATTCTTAAAAACTACAGTAAGTCATTTTTTGCCATAAGAGTGTGCATTCAAAGCTAAAAATATAACGCATGTTATTATAACACTTAGTTTTGTAGAGTTGCAAAATAACCTAGGAATAGACATTTTTAGTATGTGCATTGGCAGAATCAGGTCCTCGCCTGTTCCTATACATGATGGGGATGGAAGAGAAACAAAGGAACCAGCAGCATTAACTAGTTCCACTGTGTGCCAGATGCCTAGTTCTCTGCTGGACACAGTGCTCAATAAATCCTTCAACCCAATGATGTACCTTGTTATCCTCCAGTTTACAGAGGAAGAAAGCTGAAGTATTACAGAGGCTAAATGAGGAAACTAAAGCTTCACAGAGTTAAATGATTTGCCTGACTTGCTGAGAAATGGGAGAACAAAGAGTGACTTCAAGTTAGTCTGATTTCTTTCTTTCCACAACAGTCAAGCTAGAGTCACTTTACAGCTCACCCCTGCAGTGCTCCTTCCCCCAGCAGAAATGGAAGGATGGGTAGAACTATGTTCTGCAGCCCACATCAGCAGAAACCGACTCTCATCACCATTATGGCTCCACACACCCATAAAGCCATAGGAGTCAGACGCCTTCGAGATGAAAACCAGATTGCCTGAGTGTTTGGAGAGCAGACGTGGTAAACGTCACTTCAGAGGCATCAGGGCCAGAATTCATCTTGGCCTCTTGCCTCCCAGGGAGGACTGGGTGAGTCACATCCTTCTCTGGGACTAGGTTCTTACCTTTAAAAAAGTCCCCTGTTGACAACTCAGGTGTTTCTCTCTGGCGTTCTGGATATGGCATTCCCACTTTGGGATGAGTCACCGCAGACACAGCCTCCAGAACTGGTCTTTTCCTATAATTTTCCTCCTGCAAACCCTGAAACCCATGCTTAGCGTGAGGTTTGTGAGACGATTACACATATGGTAGTTTTAACATTTGTTGGGAAAGGGATTCTTTTCTACTGATACACTGTCTGAAGGAGATGGCTATAAATCAGAGTAACCACAATATTTACAAAGGTATTTAGTGGAAAAGAAGACTTTGGCAACCGGTTAAGCCATCACTCATGGGGGATGAAGTGAAGCTTGCTTGCGGTTTAATAAATCAAAACACAGTGTGTTTGTCCATGGCCTCATTTTTTCCCTATTACTGGTGGGTGATCTCATCTTTTTCATTTCCATTAGAATCTTTCAGCATCCAAGAGTAGGAAAAAGTTAATGTTAACTTCATTTATTATGTTGTATTTCCATTTTTAAACAGAAATTTAATTTTAATTCTGCCAGATTTGTGAATGCAGTTTTCAAACTCTTCTAAGATTTGTGGAATTTTTATGAATAGTATTCTGGAAATTACTGACTTTTTTGTGTATGTACAAAGATACCGTTTTTGAATTAAGTTCTTTTCTCAATTTGCCCAGATGAAACTCTGGTCTTAAAAAGAATAAAACTAAACCCCTCCCTGCAAATTATAGCAGAATAGTAAATTTAGAAATTGCTAGAAAATGTAAAGAAGACTAAAATTATCCATGGTCATACCCTGTTGAGATAACTAATGCATAAATAATAGTATTTTTAAATACAATGCTCATCTTTACCCTGCATTTCTGCCAGAGTGAAGAGTTTGAGTGTTGCCACTCACAGGAACATATGTAAATAACCTCTGCCTTGCCACAGTGGGGTAATTAACAACAACTTTTTATTGTTTTAAAAATTCAAGCCTCAGAGATATGGGGACATATGTATATGTATAACTTATTCACTTTGTTATAAAGCAGAAACTAACACACCATCGTAAAGCAATTATACTCCAATAAAGATGTTAAAAAAAAAACCCAAAAAACCTCAAGCCTCCACTTTCTGATAGCCTGCTCTTTTCTTCAGTCCCTAACTTCAGTATCATCTTTTCCAGGAAGCTTTCTCCCGTTCCACAGTTCGGCCATTGCACGCTGGCTGTACTACTTTGCCAGCACTGATTACACCCTGCTTTGTATTATAAATAATGGTTTCCATATGTTTTCCCCAAATGTATGTAAATTCCTTGAGGACTTACACGTATGTGTGCCGGTGATTAAGTCATTCAACAAGTTTTTTTTACTGAGTGCATCTTGAACTCACTGCTGAAATCTGTAACGATAAATAAGGTTGACAAAGTTCTTACTTACAGTCAATTAAAGTCAGTTCTTACTACTAAGGGATCAGACAAATGGCTGCCTCAGTATTAAACAGTATGATCACTTCTGTGGCTGGGTTGTGGGGTGTTATTGGAAATATGCAGGAGATACCCATCTGGAGCTGTCAGGGCAGTTTTTAGCAACATTCAGCACAGATGATTCTCCCCCTCTTTCCAACACTCATATCTCTTGGTCTTTACAGCCCAACTCCCTTGCCTCACTTAATAATCTCCTTTGCTGATTCCTCCTCTTCATCGACTTGATCTCAGGCCTGAAACCTCTTCTCTAGCTATAATTTCTCTCCAGGTAAGTTTGATCATCTGTATTACCATCTGTATGCTGGAAATTTCTAGCTGCTTTCTTGACATATCTGTTTCAGTGTCTAGGAGTCATCTCAAACCTAAGATTAAATATGACTATAGACATATTTAAACTGAAACTTAAAAGTTAAATAATGAGTTTGGATACAGAGCGATAAGGTAAGAGAGAATGGTCTAGCCAGAGAGGATAGCGTAGGAGAAAGGCCCGATAAAACTGGCATCTTTTGGGAAGCGAAAGTGATTGTGAGGTGTGGAGGACTGAGTGCAGGAGAGAAGCAGCCAGATCTCCACAGGCCCTAAAAGGGATATTGGAGGTTTGGAGCTTTACCCAAAGGCCACAGGAGAGGAGCATAACCAGTTTGGCATTTTATCAATAGATGGATAACTCTGTAGTTTGGCTTATGAAGTGAGTGGAAGGATCAAGTCTAGGGGCAGGGCTCCATTTAAGAAACGATTACAGTAATTCAAGAGAGGGAGAAGATTTCTCTATGAGGGTAGGGGGGATTTCAAGACCTAATTAGAGGATGTTTTGCCAATGTTCGCTTCTAGGAGTTCTATGGTCTCATTTTTTTTTTTTTTTTTTTTTTTGGCTCTGCTGCATGGCATGTGGGATCTTAGTTCCCTGACCAGGGATCAAACCCGCACCACCTGCATTGGAACTGCAGAGTCCTAAACACTGGACCACCAGGGAATTCCTGGTGTCATGTCTTACGTTTAAGTCTTTAAGCCATTTTGAGTTTATTTTTGTGCATGGTGTGAGGGTGTGTTATAACTTCATTGATTTACATGCAGCTGTCCAACTTTCTCAGCACCACTTGTGGAAGAGACTGTCTTTTTCCCATTTTATATTCTTGCCTCCTTTGTTGAAGACTAATTAACTGTAGGTGTGTGGGTTTATTTCTGGGCTCTCTATTCTGTTCCATTGATCCATGTGTCTGTTTTTGTGCCAATACCACTGTTTTGGTTATTGTAGCTTCGTAGTATTGTCTGAAGTCTAGGAGGGTTATGCCTCCAACTTTGTTCTTTTTCCTCAGGATTGCTTTGGCAATTCTGGGTCTTTTATGGTTCCATATAAATTTGAGGATTATTTGTTCTAGCTCTGTGAAAAATGTCATGGGTAGTTTGACAGGGATCGCATTAAATCTATAGATTAGTTTGGGTAGAATTTTAACAGTATTAAGTCTTCCAATTCAAGAGCATGGGATATCTTTCCATTTCTTTGAATCGTCTTCAATTTCCTTTATAATGTTTTATAGTTCTCAGCATATAAGTCTTTCACCTCCTTGGTCAGGTTTATTCCTAAGTGGTTTTTTTTTTTTTGATGCGATTTTAAAAGGGATTGTTTTATTTCTTTTTCTTGTCTGATTGCTGTGGCTAGGACTTCCAATACTATGTTGAATAGAAGTGGTGAGATTGGGCATCCTTGTCTTGTTCCAGATTTTAGTGGGAAGGCTTTCGGCTTTTCACTGTTCACTATTTTGTTGGCTGTGGGTTTGTCATAAATAGCTTTTATTATGTTGAGATATGTTCCCTCTGCATCCACTTTGGTAAGATTTTTTATCATGAATGGATGTTGAATTTTATCAGATGCTTTTTCTGCATCAATTGAGATGATTGTGTGTTTTTTTTTCTTTTCTTTTGTTGATATGGTGTATTGCATTGATTGATTTGCATATGCTGAACCATCCTCGTGACCCTGGGATGAATCCAACTTGATTGTAGTGTATGATCTTTTTTATGTGTTGTTGGATTCAGTTTGCTAATATTTCGTTGGGAATTTTTGCATCTATATTCATTAGAGATATTGGCCTGTAATTTTCTTTTTGGTAGCATCTTTGGTTTTGGTATCTGGGTGATGCATTCTCTGACATAAATCATAGCAATGTTTTCTTAGGTCAGTCTCCCAAGGCAATAGAAATAAAAGCAAAAATAAACAAATGGGACTTAATCAAACTTATAAGCTTTTGCACAGCAAAGGAAACCATAAACAAAACGAAAAGATGATGTACGGACTGGGAGAAAATATTTGCAAACGATGTAATGCACAAGGGCTTAATTTTCAAAATCTACAATCAGCTCATACAACTCAATAACAAAAAAACAACCAACCCAGTCAAAAAAAGGGCAGAAGACCTAAATAGACATTTCTTCAAAGAAGACATACAGATGGCCAAGAGGCACATGAAAAGATGCTCAACATTGCTAACCATTAGAGAAATGCAAATCAAAGTTACAATGAGGTATCACCTCACACCAGTCAGAATGGCCATCACTAAAAAGTCTACAAATAACAAATGCTGGAGAGGGTGTGGAGAAAAGGGAACCCTCCCCTACACTGTTGGTGGGAATGTAAATTGGTGCAGCCACTATGGAAAACAGTATGGAGGTTCTTACAAAACTAAAAATAGAGTTACCATATGATCCAGCAATCCCACTCCTGGGCACATAAGTGGAGCAAACTCTAATTCGAAAAGATACATAAAGCACCCCAGTATTCATAGCAGCACTATTAACAGTAGCCAAGACATGGAAGCAACCTAAATGTCCATCGACAGATGAATGGATAAAGAAGATGTAGTGTATATATATACACACACATACACACACACACACATACACACACAATAGAATACTACTCAGCCATAAAAAAAGAATGAAATAATGCCATTTACAGCAACATGGATGGACCTAGAGATTATCATAGTAAGTGAAATAATGCAGAAAGAGACAAATACCATATGCTATCACTTCAATGTGGAATCTAAAAAATGATTCTTTTTTTTAACATCTTTATTGGAGTATAATTGCTTTACAATAGTGTGTTAGTTTCTGCTTTATAACAAAGTGAATCAACTATACATATACATATATCCCCATATCTCCTCTTTCTTGCATCTCCCTCCCATCCTCCCTATCCTACCCCTCTAGGTGGTCACAAAGCACCGAGCTGATCTCCCTGTGCTATGTGGCTGCTTCCCACTAGCTATCTATTTTACATTTGGTAGTGTATATATGTCCATGCAACTCTCTCACTTTGTCCCAGCTTACCCTTCCCCCTCCCCGTGTCCTCAAGTCCATTCTCTACATCTGCGTCTTTATTCCTCTCCTGCCCCTAGGTTCTTCAGAACCTTTTTTTTTTTTTTTTTAGATTCCATGTATATGTGTTAGCATACGGTATTTGTTTTTCTTTCTGACTTACTTCACTCTGTATGACAGACTCTAGGTCCATCCACCTCACTACAAATAACTCAATTTCGGTTTTTTTTATGGCTGAGTAATATGATTCAGATGAACTTATTTACAAAACAGAAACAGACTCACAGACATAGAAAACAAAATTATTGTTACCAAGAGGGAAAGGGGAGGGATAAGTTGGAAGTTTGGGATTAGCAGATACTAACTAGTATATATAAAATAGATAAACAACAAGATCCTACTGTATAGCACAGGGAACTATATTCAACATCCTGTAATAAACCATAATGGAAAAGAATATGAAAAAGAATACATATATTATATATATATGTATATATATTTATTTATATATCCATTTATATATAATAAAGGCTTTATCCAGGGCTTTGGGCAAGGTTTACAAGAATTACAGGAACTAAGAGAAGAGAATTTTCAAACTCTTTCCAAAATAAGCACTTTTACACATTGTTGGTAGAAATATAAATTGATAGATTTTTTTTTATATAGGTCATTTTATCAGCCTTTACTCAACATTAAGCCATCTGCTTCTACAAATGTACAAAAGTATCTTAGAAGGATATTCATTGTAGTATATAAAATAGTGAAAAATTACAAAGAACCTAAAAGATTATCAATAGACAATTGGTTAAGTTACAATATATTGTATATCTATACAGTGGCTTGCCTTATTGCCTTAAAAATAACAAAGTAGATTTGTGTTTACTGATATGGGATATATCTTGGTACATTAAATGGCAAAAGCAATCATAAGTAGTTTATATGGCAAGTGTGTTTTATTGAGAATTTGGTATATCCCAGGCAGTATTTGTAAAGAACTCCAAAAACTGATAGGGAAAAATGGGCAAGCAACTTGAACAGACTGATCCCAAAATTCAAATGGCCAATAAATGCATGTAAATGTTCAACTCCACTAGTCAAATGAGGGAAAATCTATTTTAAATCACCATCAGATACCATTGCACACCCACCAAAATGATTAATAGTAAAAAGACTGATAGTACCAATTGTTAGAATATGGAACAATAGCTATTCTCATATACTGCTGTTTGATGGTAAATTGGTACCAACACTTTGATATTATCTATAAAAGTTGAAGATACACATACTCCTAGGTATATATTCGAAAGAAATGTGTGCACATGTATATACAGAAACATGCATTAAAATGGCACAGCAGTGATCAGTTTGCAATATATACATATATCAAATCATGGTACACCTTAAGCTAATAAAGTCTTATATGTCAATTATATCTCGATAAAACTTGGAAAAAATAAAAGTGAAAGTCATACAAGTAGAAACTGAGAGAATTTACCTCTAACAGATGTTCATGTTAGAATTAAAGGATATTCTTCAGGCAGAGGGAAAATGATCTAAGAAAGTTTGAGATGTAAGAAGCAATAGGAGCAAAGAATATGGTAAATACAGCAAACAGTGACCATATAATAAAGTCATAATAATGTCAAGTGAAGTCTTTTTTTTTTAAGCTAGAATTCAAAAGTACAAGTGTGACTGAAATTAAAACTCTGTAAAGTCCTTTGTTCGTGAGGAGGATTGAGACATGGATTAATTTGGACTTTGATGAGTATGCATGATAAAATATCTAAGGTAACCATTTGACATACAGAAATAGAGCATGTGACATCCCAACTAATATATGGGAAAAAGCAAAATTTTAAAAAGCTAATCAAAAAGAGGCAAAGAGATAAAAAAATGTTTAATAAAATTTAAAAAGTCAATTGTGGTGGAACTTCCAACTATGGCAGAATGAAGAGGTCACTGAATCGTCTCCATAGGAAAATAAGTGTAAAGCTGGAAAAATTGTTTAAAAAGAACTGTTTCAGGACTGAGGAGATTGACCAAAGGCAAAGAACAAATAATTCAGAGCTTGATTCTGCCTCTCTTTTAATATCTATGTTCACTCATGATGACCTAGATAGTCTTTCTGCAAAAATATCTCCCTTATCCATCCCATACTCTTTATTGTCACTAATGGAATTGAAATGACCATTTTGTTTGTAAATACATTTTGATTGCAAGTAATAGAAACTTCAAATAAGCCTAAGTACAACATGGGTGTATTGAAAGGACACTGAGAATACCCTCTTATTGAAGGGCATTAGGGGTTCCCAAGGGCCTGGGGCCAGGAATGAGGTCACCCTCATGGTCCAGGCAGTCCTCACGGACTCTCATCTTGCTTTCTTTTTCTGAGTTAAATCATCTCTACCATTTTCTGTATGTTCACTTCATTCTCCTCTCAGTAGGTCTTGCCTTCTGCAGGACAGCTCCCACTGTGTTGACAGGCATGTGGCCAATGGCCCATCTCAAAGAACCCAAGCCTATTTACCTTCAGTTCAAGCAACTTCCCAGATTGGTGGTATGGCCCTCAATTTCAGATTTTTCCAGAAAACCTGATTTAGCCAGCTTGGGTCATGTGTTCACCCCTGGTCCTATCAACTATGATCTCTAGGGCAAGTGCAGGTCATAAAAGCTTGGCTGGGTGTTGGTGATATAATATAGTACAGAGTTAAACATATTTAACAAAAGTATTTTCACATAGACTATCCCAGGTAAAGCTTTTGTAAGAAAGAGAAAAGTTATTAAAATTTAATATAACTTTCTTCAATCAGCATGTATTTATCTTTACTTCCTGAAGAGAACATCTTTGTACGTTGGAGTGCTCTATTGTGTAGCCTAAGGCAAGCTTTGTGCCTATTAATCTGTCAGTAAATATTTACTGATTATTTCTTTTTAGTTTGTTTCATTTACAACAATACTTATAAGTGATTATTGAGATTTTTTTTTTAATTTATTTTTGGCTGCGTTGGGTCTTTGTTGCTGCGTGCAAGCTTTCTCTAGTTGTGGCGAGCAGGGGCTACTCTTCATTGAGGTGCGTGGGCTTATTGCAGTGGCTTCTCTTGTTGCTGAGCATGGGCTCTAGGTGTGCAGGCTTCAGTAGTTGCAGCACGCGGGCTCAGTAGTTGTGTCACGCGGGCCCTAGAGCGCAGGCTCAGTAGTTGTGTTGCACGGGCTTAGTTGCTCTGCAGCTTGTGGGATCTTCCCGGACGAGGGATCAAACCCGTGTCCCCTGCATTGGTAGGCTACCAGGGAAGTCCCAGTTATTGAGATTTTATATAATTTTTAGCTCTTTCTCATGAGAATTGTCCTTTAATTATTATATACAATGTTCAAGGACTGTGGTTGCTTTATTTAATTTTTTCTGAATATATACTTAAATTACTGAGAGGTTTTTTTTTTCTTTTTTAGAGGTGGTTAAAAACCATTTGTTATAACACACAAAAAGCAAATTCCTCTCTGGTTAAGAGTTGTTTTGCTTTTAAACTGACGAATTTCAAGCAGGCTTTAGTGAAACAAACAATATTTTCACTATGAAATCACCAGCAGGATTGCAGGAGGAGCCATGCCATCATCTATTTATGTTGGTATGCCATTTGATATCTGTAATTCAGAACGGTGAAAGTAAATTTTAACTGCTTTCATGCTGAAAATGGCTTATTTATGTCTTTGGAAGGGAGAATTAGCAATGATCAAGCACTTAGCAGTGACCATGTTTTCTGTCTACAATTCGATGACTCTCCTTAGTTCAGTTTATTTATTTATTTAATACAATTTTTAAAGGTTACTTTCCATTTACAGTTATTACAAAATATTGGCTATATTCCCTGTATTATACAATACATCCTTGAGCCTATCTTACACCCAAAATTTGTACCGCCCACTCCACCACCCCTATATTACCCTTCTCCCCATGCCCCCACTGGTAACCGCTCATTTGTTCTCTGTATCTGTGAGTCTGCTTCTTTTTTGTTATATTCACTAGTTTGTTGTATTTTTTAGATTCCACATATAAGTAATATCATATAGTATTTGTCTTTCTCTGTCTGACTTCTTTCACTTAGTGTAATGCCCTCCAAGTCCATCCATCTTAGTTCAGTTTCTTGAACCATCACAAACCCTATGCAAGCATTATGCTCCATGTCAGATGGGAATCAAAGACTGAATCAAACCATTGTAATTAATCCTGCTTCCTCATATTTTCTCAGGGACTCTTCCTCACTACTCCACTGCTCCCCGCCCCCAGTATCAACTTGGCTCATTTCATGACTGTCATCCACAGCTGGACACTAGCTGCCCTTCCCTCCCAGAATCCTCATTATGTGAGTAATAAATCTCTTCACACCCTCTTGCAATGTGTGGAACCATCAATGTCGACATCCGACCCCAAGTTTGGTGGGGGGTGTCCATCATGTTCTGTGGAATGGTCTCAACACCATACTTAGAGTATGTAGCAATGAGTGCCTGGTAGAACATGGTAGTAGAGGGTGGACATCAGTTGTCTGGTGCCCAACACCTTCCCTTCTTCTGAAAGCACCCCCTTCCTTTGAGGAACTTTTCCCTCATAGGCTGACACACCCTTGAAAATTATTCACAGTGGAATACTACACAGTCATTAAAAAGAACACAGCAACTCTATCTTCACAGGAAAAGCTCTTCAATACACATTGTTTAGTGAAGAAAAGAAATGTGAAAACAATATGGTGTAGTATGATTATATTTATTAAATTTTCTCTATTGAGGTATTTTTAATTGAGGTGTAACTTTCCTATTTGCTGTGGGTCCATAGAGATCTGTAATATGAGAAGAGATCTGCAAGATACTCATCCAGGGAGAGAGGGGTGGAGACTAGAATTGGGCTTATATCAAAGAAGAGTTTAACTTAGCTTTGACCATTTAATTTTTATAGTGAGACTGCATTTGTTAATTACTTGTATAATTAAAGAGAAATGAAAATGTGATATTTCTCACCAAAAAGAAAGCAAGAGGAGACTTAAAGAAATACGGCAGGGACTTCCCTGGTGGTCCAGTGGTTAAGACTCCACACTCCCATTGCAGGGGGCACAGGTTTGATCCCTGGTCGGGGAACTAAGATCCCTCATGCCTCGTGGCACGGCCAAAAAAAAAAAAAAGAAATATGGCAGGCCGAGATAACCATATGTACCCTCCCCTGCCATTTTAATCTTACAGAAATTCTGGATTAAGTACAACATGTTTTAAGTACATAGTCAAGCTCAAAAGAAAGAAGTAAAAATGTCCTGAGAGCCAGAAATAAGGAGAAAAATCAAAGCGAGAGCAGGAGCTGGTGTTGGCCAGCCCACAGGATCTCAGAGCAGATCTGGGCCCTGGGTCAGAGATGGAGGACAGCCTGGGCTGCATCAGATGCTAGGGTGGATCCTCCTCCAAGAGCTTGGGGCCTCAAAGACTTCCGTCAGTTGAAAGAGGAAGAGGAAAAACTGCCAGCCACCCCAAAGAAGCTGCAGGGAACTTGGCAGGTGGAGAAACTCACCTCTTCAGATTCCTGACATAGATATATACAGGGTCTCAGTTTACCTTGCCTACGTGTGGGCTAGGTAGAAGCCCAAGTCTGGAAAGGAATATAAATTGTAGATACAGGGACTCCTCCAGGCTCTGAGAAAAGCCACCCTGAAACTTACCTGGAGGGAAATTCTCACACATACATAACTCACAGACAAAAATGACCCCAGATGAAGCAAGTGCACATTAAAAAACTGTACATTAATTGGGACTTCCCTGGTGGTCCAGTGGTTAAGAATCCACCTTCCAATGCAGGGGATGAGGGTTCGATACCTGGTCCGGGAACTAAGATCCCACATGCCGCGGGGCAGCTAAGCCCGTGCACCACAACTGCTGAGCCCATGCGCTCTGGAGCCCGTGCACCACAGTTAAAGAGCCCATGCGCCGCAACTACAGAGCCTGTGTGCCATGACTAGAGAGAAGCCCATGCGCCGCATTGAAGAGCCTGGGCGCCGCAACAAAAGATCCTGCGTGCCACAGCTAAGACACAACGCAGCCCAAAAATAAATAAATAAATTTAAAAAATATTTTTTTTAAAATTATACATTAATTGCATGAAACAAACTTCTGTTAAGTGAGAATTATAGAACAATCTGGACAAAAACTACAAAGTACAAGGTTTAAGATATCAAAGTAATAACTAAACAAATAGATCTAATTTAAAATATAGGACAGTTTTTTTACAAAAGCCTATTGGAAAAAGAAACAAATTGACTCTAAATTTTTTAAATGTGATTAGAATTTTAAAAATGCAGAAACCAGTGGATAAGTCAAACAACACGTTAAATATTACTAAAGAGAACATTAGAAGATTTATTTGAAGAAATCACCCAAAGAACAGAAAGGTAATTAGATGGAAAATAAATGAGTTCAGTTAAGAAGCGTGGAATTAGGTGGTTCAGCGTAATCTAATGAGAGTTCCAGACAGAGAGAATGAAATAGATGCTATATTTAAAGAGAAGAATGTTACCTTGTCAGATATCCTCAGTTGTTTGTCCAGTGTAGAAAGATTTGAATGACAGGATTCTGTGTGAAAAGAGGGACTAGGTTTAAAGGAACAATTATAACTTTACTTTGTATGTGAATGTATCATCTCAGAATTTATAAAGGACATTTAAAAAAGAGGAAAAAGGGAACTGTCAAACTGTTTTACAAAGTGGCTGTGCCATTTTACATCTCACCAACAATGTCTGAGGTTTCCACTTTCCCCATTCTCACCAACACTTGCTACTGTCTGTCCTTTTTATAATAGATACTCTAGTGGATCTGAAGTGGTTCTGTATGGTTTTAAGGTAGATTTCAAACTAAGCATCCTGCAGATCTATTTTTCACCCTGAACTATTTTACTTCAAGCTATTTATGATAGTTCAAATTGTTGTTGAATGCATTTCTAAACTACCTTATCTTACAAAGTCTAGTTGTAATTTAAATTGAAAATAACCGTATGTTCGCATTTCCTGACTCTATTAGTCTTTATCCAATCTTTGATTACAGTGTTTTTAACATGTTTAAAATAGTGTATTTTTCTGATAAACACGAACTGCACAGTATCACCATCACTGCCCACCCCACCCCCCAAAAGAAAAGGCTGATTATATTTCTTGCCTCAAGAACTTGAAGATTGGTTACTTCGGAAAAGCATGTTTGAGGTAATCACCTTTCTCTTGTAATTAATTAAATGCTTTCAGACCTTCATAACCATGTTTGCATAAGTCAGGGTCTTCAGGCCAGTCATTTAGGAGCATCCTACCAGAATATCATCACTTTCACATACAAAGGTGTGGGCAGAAAAGCCCATATATTTGCAAGTGCTCTTGGAAGAAACAAGAGGGCCCTGCTTAAGCAAGTTCACTAATAGTGTGTCAGTGGAGGCATGCTTCAGCAAAGGGCTTTCAACTCCTCTAGTTCTGTTAGTATAACAAATTGTTAACCACTTGTTTTAAGATTTTTTTCAAGCTCAAACTTTGGTTTCTTCTCTGTATGTTTTCTTCTTTATAAGAGGCAGTAAACTACATCTGGTTAGTATTCAGTGCTTATGGCACTTGTAAATAAAGAACCCTCTTTCTGTTACAAATGTGTAAATGCTCTGCTTACAGCTTTTGATATTTAAAACAGCATGGAATATGTGTTTGTCTGAGGCTAAAGTATGACCTTTAGGAAATTAGAATCTGTTCTTTGGCTATTTTATCTTTAAAAAAAAAAAAAGCTTGACTTTGTTGGCCCACATCCTCTGTTTCCATTTTCTCTTATTGCTGGGCGCATAATCCACATTGGACAGTTGTGCAAGCCTCTGGGGTCCTGGGGCCCGAGTTCCCCTCCAGCCCTTCAACACGATGTCTCTCTATTCCCAAATAAAGCTAAAGTTTGTGGAGGCCTTTTCCATTTCTTTGGTCAGCCTCAGCCTCTGGAAATTAGTATGTTTCTTCAAATATTATTTAAATGTACAAGTTAGCTGAACTTTAATAGAAAGAGATTAGGAAAGATAAGTAGAAAGCTTATAAACATTCAAACAAATGTCTTTACAAGTAAAATTTTCATGGAACAAAAATTTCTAAGCTGCATCTTTTGGCCCTTTTTTATTTCAAATGTGATTCAACTAATTCCAGTTGAACAAAATCATGTGACCATATTTTCAGAATAGAGAAGTGTTAAACAATTGCACTTCTATGTAAATGAGCCAAGAGGGAGTCAACAGTAAGATCTCCATATTTTCAGACAACTTTAAGCATTTCCACACATTGAAATACCCAGAGGGTGGGAATGCACTGAAAACATTATCCAGAGCACACATAAAAGTAATAAAAATTTATTGTGCATAAGATAAGACCTTCAAGAAAAAAAAAATCCAGAAAATACTTATCAAAAGATGTGCCCTTGGGGACTTCCCTGGTGGTCCAGTGGTTAAGACTCCGAGCTTCCACTGCAGGAAGCCCGGGCTCAATCCCTGGTCAGGGAACTAAGGTCCCACATGCTGCGCAGCAACCAAAAAAAACAAAAAGATGTGCCCTTGGCTATTAATCGTGACCCAAGAAAAGACATATTGACTGCTTCCCAAAACAGTATTTCAGATACCTCTACATCAAGAAAGGCTTGCAGATTGTTAATCTTAATTTAGGAAAATCAGGTAAAAGAAAATAGATTTTATGTTCTTTGTCCCAAATCCTGGAACATCTGTACACAATATTTCATGCATTTATGGTCACTGCTCTTCAGGACAGACATGACAAGAGTTGGAAAAGACGCAAAAGAGACAGCAAAGTACTCTTGATGGCTACAGAGCTTCCAGATGAAGAAAAGAACAAAGCATTCTCCACGCTGGATGGCAGTGGTAGAGGGGAGGCATTCGTGTATTTACTTGTTTAATGTTTGTCTTCTCCACTAGATCATACGCTTCATGGGCTCAGGGATGCTGTCTTTTGTATTTTAACTTTTTGTTGAAATATATAGACACAGAAAAGGGCACACATCATAAATATACAGTTGGATAATTTCTTACAAAATCATAGAACCACCGGCCAGAAGAGGAAGCAGAGCAAGAGCAGCCCCCAGAGCCCCTGTGCTCCCTTCTGTCATTTCTTCCACAGCGCCAGGGCCAGGGCCCACCCACCTGCCACAGGACTCTACAGGACAGGGTTGGCACCTGTCACTGCAAACGGTGTCCATATGAGGTCCGTCCATGTGGAGTATAACTGGTGATCATTCACCTCGTTGCCATGTAGCCTTCCGTCCTGTGGATAAGCCACAAAGCATTCACCCAGTATTCTGTTCCTGTGCCCTTCCAGGTCCTGGCAATTGTAAATAGTGCTGCTGTGTGCATGTCTTTTGGTGACACATGTACATGTTTATGTTGGGTAGAGTTGCTGAATCTTGGGGCAGATGTATGTTCAGCTTTGAGGTGTTGCCAAACAGTTTTTCAAAGTAACTGTGCCCATTTATACTCTCACCAGCAGGGTGTGAGGGTTCCAGTTGCTCAATTCAGTTTCAACACTGGTTTTGTCAGTTGTTTGTAGCCATTCAGGTGTTTATGTTGTGGTATTCCATTGTGGTTTTTATTTGTACTTTCCTGATGCTCAGTGTTATTTTGTTCACCAGGACATATCCAGCATTTAACAAAGTGCCCGTGGTTTTTATTAGAGCTCTTTCAATGCAAGTGACAGAGGATGGGACAGAATCTTAACTCACATTGGCTTAGCAAAAAAGGAAATTTAGGGACTTCCCTGGTGGTGCAGTGGTTAAGAATCCACCTGCCAATGCAGGGGACACAGGTTGGAGCCCTGGCCCGGGAAGATCCCACACGCCGCGGAGCAACTAAGCCCATGCACCACAACTACTGAGCCTGTGCTCTGGAGCCCGTGAGCCACAATTACTGGACCGGCGTGCCACAGCTACTGAAGCCCACGCACCTAGAGCCTGTGCTCCGCAACAAGAGAAGACACCACAATGAGAAGCCCACGCACCACAGCAAAGAGTAGCCCCCACTCACCACAACTAGAGAAAGCCCGCGCGCAGCAGCAAAGACCCAACACAGCCAAAAATAAATAAATAAATAAATAATTTTTTTTTAAAAAAAGGAAAGTTAGTCACTCCAGTAGTTGTAGAGGGCTGGAGTAGTTCAGACAATCAAAGAAAGGTTGCCTGCGCTTGGGGATCTCACCAAGATAAGAGGATTTTCCCTGCCGTTGAGAGCCCCTCATCTCTGCATGGTTCTCTGCTGGTTCTCTGTCAGGACAACACACGGGCCTCATACAGCCTGGAAGAGGCTGTCTGCTGAGCAACCCCTGTAGGAAAAGATTTTGTCCTCCCAGCATCTACCTGTCAGTTGGCCCAGGACACATCATATGCTGTTTGTGAGGAGCTGACAGTCTGTGATGACCTGAGCCAATCCTGTGAACAGGGACAGGTCTTTTACCAGAGGAGGGGTAATAAGAAAGCTTGCCAGGCAAAGAAAAACAGGTCTGACAGTCCACAATAGCTCCACACAGTAGACACTCTGCAAATCATTTTGAGTGAATGAATTAGTCAATCCAAGTTCATCATGTGTGTAGGCCTCATCATGTATGAGAGGATGATCTTGAAATACTTTTACTTAAGAGGCCCTCTAGGGACTTCCCTGGTGGTCCAATGGGTAAGACTTCACGCTCCCAATGCAGGGGGCCCGGGTTTGATCCCTGGTCAGGAAACTAGATCCCACGTGCATGCCGCAACTAAGAGTTCACATGCCGCAACTAAGAGTTCACATGCCGCAACTAAGACCCGGAGCAGCCTAAATAAATAAATAAATAAATAAACAAACATTTACAAAAATAATAATAAAGAGGTCCTCTAGGAGAATAAAGCAGTTTCAGGACAAGGCAGCAAAGAAAATCCATCTGCCCTCAATCAACTTAAGAGATACTCCATGCTGAAAATTTGAATTGTTACAAGATGCGTTTTGCCAATTCATGGATGGTCTGTAGAGAAATGCATAAATGAAAGCATTTTCCGTGTTTGCTACTCTCCTGTTACCTGTTTTGAATCTCAAGTCAAGCCCAGGATCAGCTGGCCCCTTCCTACTGCCCAGTCCTGAAGGGGATGCTTATATCATTTGTGGCCAGATGACAAGACGTGTGTTATTCTAAGACCCAAAAAACAACTATGCATTTTCTCTTGAGCCTTTAAGGGAAAAATGGGAGCCCCTTATTAAAAATAATAATAATAATAAGCAAAATACTTACACCCATGGCAGGACATAAAGAGGTGTATAGAGTAAGGATCTAGGTGAATTTTCCTCTCTCTCTCACAAATGTCATGTGGGATCCTGGGTGGGAATCGTGAAACAGAAAAAGGACATTAAACAAAAACTAAGATAGCTGAATAAAGTATAGACTTTAGTTATAAAAGTGATGTCCCAAGATTGGTTCATTAATTGTAACAAATATACCACACCAATATTAGATGTTAATGATATAGGAATTCTCTACTATCCTCCTGATTTTTCTGTCAGTCTAAAACTGTTTTTAAAAAGTTTGTTTTTAAAATAAAAATTCAGTAGAGGGGCTTGAAAGCAACCCATGTATGGGGGGGGGTGGTGTTGGTCCCTGAAGCATAAGCCTTATTGGTTTTAGGGTGAATTCACTCTGACCTCCCTCACTTTGATCAGCACTGAGCCAGACTGTGGGTCACCTGAAATTTGCTTCGAGAAAGGCATTGGGGTCAGGAGGCCAGCTCAGCTTGGCTTCTTTACTTTGGGCTTGGGGTCATTGGAGCAGCCTTGCAAGTCTCTGAGACTTTTTTTTTTCTTATTTTTAAAATGGGCATAATTTTATATCCCTGACTCATAAAGTTATCCTGTGATTAAATGTATAAAGACCTGGCAAAGTTAAAAGTATTGTGCAAATAGAATAAATTATTATCGTCCTTTGGACTATTTTACCAAGGTTTGTTTTCCCTCTCACGTTTTAATTCTCTTGCCTAATATTCATTTTATTTTATTTTTCCTTAAACCATCAGGATTTGATGTAATACAAAATTTCAACCATTTATTTATTTATTTATTTATTTATTTATTTATTTATTTATTTATGGCTGCGTTGGGTCTTCGTTGCTGCGCGTGGGCTTTCTCTAGTTGTGGCGAACAGGGGCTACTCTTCGTTGCGGTGCATGGGCTTCTCATTGTGGTGGCTTCTTTTGTTGCGGAGCATGGGCTCTAGGCGAGTGGGCTTCAGTAGTTGTGGCACGCCGGCTCAGTAGTTGTGGCTCGCGGGCTCTAGAGCGCAGGCTGAGTAGTTGTGGCGCACGGGCTTAGTTGCTCCGTGGCATGTGGGATCTTCCCAGACCAGAGCTGAAACCCGTGTCCCCTGCATTGGCAGGCGGAGTCTTAACCACTGAGCCACCAGGGAAGCCCCCAAAATTTCAACCATTTAAAATTTTATTTACATAGATTATTTGTGCCCTATTTCATTTTGTCCCAGAGGTGGGGTGGGGGGTTTCTCTGTTTGTACGGACATGAGTTGACAATGGTTCATATATTTTCTTCCCATTTTAAAAACTGAAGGCATTTTAACATAGGACTCTAGAATACAAGTTTAGACATATATCATTAGCTCTATATATAAAATGTAATTTAAATATTATTTAAACCTTAAATTCTGTACCCAAACTGTTCATCAAGTATGAGGGAAAATTGAAAATATAAACATGGAAGGCCTCAAAAATGGACAATTGAAACACACTGCCTTTGTTGGGCACCCTGCTAAAACCCTTCTGAAATGACAGTAGAGAGTGTTTTAAAAGACATAATTTACAAGGATGAAGAACAGGCCAGAGGAAGGCAGCAGTGACATACAGGAAGCAGATTAACAGCGTGTTGTTTGATGAGGACCAGAGAAAGCTGAGACCTAACCCTTGAAGGAAGTTGATTTGTTCTGTGGAAGCTCTGATAGAGCGACTATGGATAGGAGAAGAAGTAGTAGAAAGTCTATATGAGAGTCAGTCCGTCCTCACCCTGACAGAAGACTTATGTGAAAAAGCTAGGAACCTCCAGAAAGGGCCTGGACACTGCAACCTGACTCCTCTGGAGAGAAAACTGTGGACTTCTAATAAAAATAAGCACAGGGGTGTTCCCTGGTGGCCTAGTGGTTAGGATTCCAGGCTTTTACTGCCGTGGCTGGGGTTCAGTCCCTAGCTGGGGAACTGAGATCCCACAAGCCACATGGTGCGGGCCACCTCCTCTCCCCCCCCCCCAAAAAAATAGACACAATAAGTTGCCTTCACTAGATCAGGAGCCCTTTACTGTTGGGGACTTAAGTCTTATACCACATGGAATATATGAACAAACCTGTAGGGGCTATTATGTTTCCCAACAAATATGTTTCTGTTGCTACCATCAAAATCAGTTGCCAGCATGCATTATGCTACAAGTTGATTGTAATCACACTTGACCTGTGTATTACAACTATATTTGAATTTAGAAATGTTAAATGGTAGAATTGTTTATGAGCTCAGGTTTTGGAATCCGTTTGCCTTAGGTTTGAATCAATTTACTAGTTGTGCAATCTTGAGCAAGTATCTTAATTTTTCAAGCCTCAGTTTCATTTATTTATTTATTTTTTAAATAAATTTATTTATTTACTTATTTACTTATTTTTTTTGGCTGCGTTGGGTCTTCGTTGCTGCGCGCAGGCTTTCTCTAGTTGCAGTGAGTAGGGGCTACTCTCCGTTGCGGTGCGTGGGCGTCTCATTGCATAGTGGCTTCTCTTGTTGGGGAGCATGGGCTCTAGGCGTGCAGACCTCAGTAGTTGTGGCTCGCGGGCTCTAGAGCGCAAGCTCGGTGGTCGTTTCGCACGGGCTTAGTTGCGCCGCGGCATGTGGGATCTTCCTTGACCAGGGCTTGAACCCGTGTCCCCTGCATTGGCAAGCGGATTCTTAACCACTGTGCCACCAGGGAAGTCCCCTCAGTTTCATTTAAATGGGCATTATACCAGTGGTTTCATATGACTGCTGTGAACATTTAATGAGCTAATGCATTTCAAGTGCATAGGGCCTGCAAATGTTAAGAGATCGATAAATTGTGTGTGGCAGTGTGGGTGTGTAACTTGTCTTTTGAAAAAGAAACTAAACACCTTAAAAACTCAAAAAGTCTGTGATTCTATGAAAAAATTTAAATTAGACCATAGTTACTTTAAATTATAATCAGTTTCAATGCTTTGGACATTGAGATTTATGAAATAATGAGAGAGTTTTAACCTTAGTAATGGTAAAATTGCCAGTGAATATCTGGAATATTACTTTCATTATCTGCTTGCATTTCATTATTTTGCTTGCATAATTACATATTAAAAACTTTACGAAGAGAAAGTTGTGAAATTACCTCTAAAGAGTTTCTAGCATTGATTATTATGTTTATATGTGTGTGTGTGTTCAGCTTAATTATCATTACTGACTATTTTAAGAGAAACCAACTTGGCTTGCCTTTTTAATTATCAGTCTGGGAGGGAACAGACTACATTTTAAAGCATACAATTGCTACCCAATTAGCTTAGAATGAAAAAAACAATCTTAAAAACAGAACTACTGTTTGGACTTGTATCCCCACCTGAAGTGATGTTTACTGTCTAGTAATCTTAATGGGGTTGATCTTTTAAGGGTACACTTGCCTTCAGATTGATTGCGTGGTGTATGTTTCTTGGCTGTATATATGACTGATTTTGCTTGCCTAACCTTTCCCTCTCCATTCTAAACAGGGAAGTTATAGAAGGATTATATGTGTAAACTTTATTCCTTCCTAGGAATAGAGTGATTTTAGAGCCACAGAAGAAAGAAGGCTAGAGAATTCTGAGGGGTGGACCGAGGTGTTGGGGTGATCTCCTGCTTGTTAATATGCACGTGCAGAAGGATTCCGAAGGGGCTATGGTGTGTGCGTGTGTCACACCAACCTGTCTTACCAAGCTCTTTCCCCTGAGAGGGCCTGGATGCACTGAAGCCCCAGGAGCAATGAGCCCAGGTCTTAGCTCCTTGGAGAAACACTGATACCTGTTGAATAAATTAGGGTCAATACTGATAAAAAATAAATAAATAAGGGAGGAGTAAAAGCTCGTTCTTCTGGTGGAAATCTTCTCGTCAATGTGGAAGGAATGATGGAGACAGACTGTCACCCTTTGGCAACCCTCATGTGGTTGACTCAGCTGTGAGGCAGCAGCAGGCCCAGGCTGGTGAGTGGACATCTGGCTGAGGAGCCAGACAGTGGCCTGGTCTCATGATGTCCCCTTGGAAAATACCAGTTACAGAGGGAAAACGGTGACTTTTGGGTCACCCCAAAAGCACAGCAGCATTTCTGTGGCACTCCCGATGTAGCATCATGAGGCGACGTCAGACCTGGACTGAGGCCCATCTGCAGCCCAAGAGGTCTTACTCTCCAAACCGCCAAGACTTGAAGCAGGGACAGACTGGGGATTGGGGGTGGGGGCAGGGGCTGTGACGGGCACAGAGGGGAGCTGGGAACATCTGAAATTTTCTGGTTGGAATGTTATGTTTTGGTAAAGCAGGAAGATGGCCCCATTTGGGGAAATGCCCACTGAGTGTCCAGGGGTGACGGGTATCGTATCTACTGCTCACTCTAGAAACAGACCACTGACTGTGGGTGTAATGGTTGTGGGTGAGCCTGCAGGGAGATAACAGAGGGTCCCACCTGGGCAGAATGGCCTCAGAGCCCCCGAAACCGTACACTTGTTCACTCCATAACATCATTATGTGACATCTGTGATTATATAGATGTAAAATGTGTGTAAAGAAACTGCACCTGGACAGGAATAAAGACGCAGACATAGAGAATGGACTTGAGGACACAGGGAGGGGGAAGGGTAAGCTGGGACGAAGTGAGAGAGTAGCATGGACATATATACACTACCAAATGTAAAATAGATAGCTAGTGGCAAGCGGCTGCATAGCCGCTTTGTGACCACCTAGAGGGGTAGGAAAGGGAGGGTGGGAAGGAGATGCAAGAGGGAGGGGATATGGGGATATATGTATAGCTGATTCACTTTGTTATAAAGCAGAAACTAACACACCATTGTAAAGCAACTATACTCCAATAAAGATGTTTTTTAAAAAAAAAAGAAAGAAACTGCACCTGTGACTGGCACAGAGGAACCACTTAACGTTTGTTAGCTTCATCTTTAAAATAAGAGCAAATTGTCTTCTAAGTGCAGATGTTGTAGGCATTTCTAAGCCTTCTGATGTTGGGAACAACTGGAACAGTTGTCTCAGGACTTTTGGGTGTGGGGCACAGTGTGGATGCCTAGCTTGACTCTGGCTGCACACCCTCCCAGAGCTGCACAGGCCCCCAGCCTAGAGCTGCTACAGGTGATGCCCCAACCCAGGCCTACAGGTAGGTGGGCTCTCCCTCCTCTTCCTACACCCAGCAACTTGGAGTCCGTGTACTGTGTCAAATGACAAAAGCAATATAATTTAGTAACAAGTTTGATGTGCTTTATTCAAATTAAACAATCCATGAATTGGGGAAGTCCAGGGCCTCACAAGCAGGGGAACACTGTTCCCAAGGGAGTTTTATAGACTTGTTAAAGAGCCCACACAAAAACAAGGAAGGATTGGCTAGGAGATCCCATTTTCTAGGGTATTGTGAGCTCATTAAAGCTGAATTGGAGGACTATGATTGGGGTTAGGTGTTGTCCAGATATGCAGGCTGACTTAGCTTTAGATCTGTGCCGTGGGCCAGGCCTCAGGGGTAACTTCCATTTTATGGGTCCTGATTTACAAATTAACTTTATCAGCTGCCTCTGCCACCATCCACCTAAGTCTGTCCCAATGCCATGATGATTTGAGGATTGGCCACCATCCTTTGTACCCATTCCCGTCTGCACACACCCAATTCCAGCACCTCATATCCCTCACTGGCAGCTCCACTGTTTCCCTGCTTCTCCTGGCAACAAGGGCTCCTTGTGGAACAGCCTGTGTCTGTGTCCTTCCTCACCCTGGATTCTTCTTCATCCACCAGAATCCAGCACAAGTCCTCATGGCCCCACCAATACCTTTGTCCCAGCACCACAGATGGAGCTGCATAGTCAACCACTCCCTCCTCCCTGAGCCTTGCCTGTGGTCCCTGTCCCACACCTGGCCTCCACCTCTGCCATCTTCATGGGCACTTCCACAGACTGACCTGTGTTGGGAGTCCCACATCTTCCTACCCATGCCCACCTCTCCCCAACAGCACAGTAGCTAAAGGGAACAGGGATTCTTTACGGGGCAGGGGTGGGGGAGGTGGGGATGAAAATGTTCTGGAGTTAGAAACTGGTGATGGTTGCATAACCTTGTGAATATACCAAAACTCACTGAATTATACACTTTAAAGGAGTGAATTTTGTTAATGTGAATTATACCTCAATTTAGGGGAAAAAATTACTGAATCAGACAGACATAATCTTTGGGAAAATATTAAAGTCAAGATGAATGAGTATATCTATGGACACTCAAGGGTACATTTAAACTAAAGATTCAAGGTTTCCCATTCATTTAAGTGGGGGTGGTGGGTGAACCAGGATGGTATGACTGATCCGTAACACAAGGCTGGTTTTCTCTAAAGTTCTGTTTAAAATTCTCTTCCCTTTGGACCAGCATCCAGCAGACATTCCAACAGCAAAGTAGATCTCAGGTAGAAAACTGGGATGAATAACAAATTGGCAACTTTCTCACAGCTACCATTTTTTCTATCATAAACACCAGGAGAGTTCTTGACTGCAAAGTCCAGGCATATGGCAAGCAGCTAAATAAACACCCATTTTGAATCACCTCTTAGGACAAGCTTCCTATGGAAGGCTGACAGGCCCAGTGTGTGCAAAGGACCTGCACCATGCAGCCTGTTCCCAGCCTTCCCAACAACACTGGGAAGCACAGGCCTCCCATTTGCTCCCTTTAGGTACCAGACCTCGACCTTAGTTTCACCAGTGGCAGCATGTGAAGTATCTAAGGTGCTTTCCAGGTCAGGCTGATAACTTGCCAGTCAACTTTTTTTGTGTGAAGCTATTTTTTCATGTTAAATATTCTAAAATATATTGGCCAGATTGCTGCCTTATCAGAGTACATCATCTTAATCCTTTCTTGGTGATTCATTTGGCTTTTCTGAATGTCAAATATGGTAATATGTAAAACTTTCAATCGCTATTGAAATGTGCTGATCTTATGCTATGACCTTAGGCCCACTTTGCATTTAGAGTTGTATCACTTTTCACAATTTATCTGTCTTCTCCCTTAAAGCCACCTGTACATGTCTCATGTGGATGAGACCCACCCTTTGTATTTCTAACTATCATTGACAGTATCTAGACTGTGCTTTTTATGTTGCGTCTCTAGGCTACTCTTCAGCCTTTAGTTGCTTTCTTTCTGTCAGCTTTGAATATTTGAGGTCACCAGACAAGTGAATGAAGCTGGATAAACAGGGCAATATTATTAACTTGTATAAAAGGGAACTTTCCACACAAGCCCCTAAAACCTCTCCAGAAACACATACTAAATGCCTGATCTCTTCCTAACGTTAGTGTTTCTACTTTTGGTTTTTTATTTTATAAACTAAAGGGAGTAAATTTTATTTTTTTTAGAGAAAGTTTCTAATCTAAACCCTCCTTTTGCTCATGAGGAGAAGGCCTAGAGAGGCTGTGAGGTCTGCTTGGAAGCAGACCAAGCCCTTGAGCCTCAGGCTGGAACTGGCCCAGGCCACGTGCTTCCAGCTCAGCCTGGAAGTTACACTGCCACATTCACATGTTCTCCTTTACATTCCTCATACAGCTGTTACTAATTTAGAAGAGCCTGAGGTTTAAAAATCAACCAGCACTCTTTCCATTTAAAAAACTTAGGTATACATTTTCTCATAAAAACTATTTCGCTGAAATTAGAAATCGTCTAAGTTTAAACCAGGCCCAACCCAACCTTTGGTCAGAATGGCTTGGTGTTTGGACGTGCTCTCGCTCCATCAGCATCTTTCTCACACAGGGGTCTGAGAGCACTGGCCTCACACGCTGGCAACAAACCCACTGATATGTGGCTCGCCCTTTAGAAGTTATGACACATCTTTGTCCCCACAAGACCTCATTTGACGGAGCTGATTTTCTTCAGCCCATCAAGTACCTGCATCCTCAGGAAGGCCCCATCCTCTGAAGCAGGCAAGTTCTGCTCACCCACAGTTCCAGCCCTGCCCCTTGTCTTGCAGGAGGAGGGGTTTCTCTGACTGGCTGCTAGACCAGACATTTCTCAGAGGAAGCACACCTCACTTTCCTTCCATGAGGTTTGGGGCAGCCACGATGGCTGGGTTTGGGTTTGGATTTGGGACATGGCCAGGCTTACATGTGATTTCAGCATCAGTCCAGGTGTCTGTTTCTACAGCAGGAGCTGTGAGAAGAGGGAAAGAAAATGTGTCTTTCAAAAGCTGACCCTTTTGGAACTTAGAATCTCACTGTGGAGCCTACTTTTAGTCTCTATCATATCACCCCAACCCCGCAATCTGTTCTCACAAGAACAAACAAAAATAAGTTTTCCAAGAATTGAGAAGCTGGGGCCACTCATTATTTGTTGTGAACATTCTGTTCAGATTCCTGCAAAGCGTTGTTGTTCTTATGACCTACAAGTCAAGTCTAATACTAGAGGTTCCCAGAGCCCGCTACAAATAATAGAAAGAAGCAGACATTTCCAGAACTATTACATTACATGGAGGGAAAAGCCAACCCTACTTTAGAGTTGCAAGCCTAGAAACTCATGAAATTCGACTTCATTTCCACTTTAGAGAGAATACTTTTGACTCTAAAATGGTACACGATCTCATCATGAAGCTAACTTTTAGCAGAGCATGCTCCCTGAAACCCTATTATCCAGAATAGCCAGACACCATGCCTGGGGGAGACACACAGGTCACTGGGAGAGTCCAGGTGGCCCCGCACTGGCTGTGCAGGAGCCATGTGCCCACAGTTACCAATATGCAGGCTAGGGCCATTCGGCAGCAAGTGTGAGGACAGATGGTGGAAGCATCCACTGTGGTGGGGGCCAACCCACAGGCCTCAGTTTGAAAGGCTTTTAAGGTCAAATGCTAGCACTCTAGAGAAAAACATTTGCTTTACAATGAGAAACCTGGCAGACAGCACCTCACTTCAGTCATCAGGATCAGCATCACCTTGGTGGGTCAGCTGGCCAGCATGCTTGACCAGCCTCCTCAAGCTGTCCAGGTCACAAGACAGACAAAGGAAGCAGGTCGGCCAAACGCTGTGGGGCCCTGAGTAGACAAGCCAGTGAAATCAGAATGGAGTTGTGTAACCTGTTAACACTGGGCACTTGATGGTGTGGAATCCTGGAGGCTGTGTGTCAGTGGAGATCTAGAACAGGCAGTGCTGATGACCACAGAAGGCAGGAGTGGGGATGGCCATGGCCAGGACGCCATGATGCCTGGATGAGAAAATGGCACACGTGAAAATTAAAGACTTTCAGGGAATGCAAGAGACACCTGAAAAGGGTTTCTTGCTTCTTTTCAGTCACCTGGAACAGCGTCCCTGCGCCCCACAGATTTCTCTAACCGTTTCTTCTCCCCACAGGAAAAGTACCCAGAGGCTGTGCACCTTTCAGAGGGGGCCTCCTCCAGCTGCATGGGCATCAGGAGCCCCAGCCGACCAGGGTGAGTGCACAGGCCCCACCAAGTCCCTCCCCAACACCCAGACGGTTGTTTCCTGTTAAAAATGAGGGTTACAAATAGAAAACAAATGTAAACCACCTAACTGACATCTTGAGATATGTCTGTGGAGTCATAACAGATAAGCAGCCGATGGCAGGAGAGCACAAGCGGGACCATGTGGGGACTGTAAACACAGAAGGGGTCTGTAAGGAAAAGGTGCCAGTCTCACTGCTGGGGTCCTTAGGAGGCCAAGGAGGGGAGGCCACGAGGGGTGGAGCTCTATTTTCACCAACTTATTTCAAGAAATGTGGGGAGTCAGCAAGCACTGAGTGAGGGGAGAACTCATCTGGGTCTCCCTCCACCCACCATGGGCACCTTTATGTGCACATGGACAGGATGTGCTTCTGTGACCTGTGCCTAAAGATGTTTTGTTTCCAAGCCTTAAAATGGTGTTGTAGTTATGTAAGCTTCTGGAACTTGCCTTATTCAACATTATTTCCAAAATTCACCTCTGGTGGTGCATGTAGCTGTAGTTCATTCATTTTCAGTGCTTATACTCCATTAGGTGAATATATGTATTTCTGCATTCTTCAGGTCTTGGGCATTTGGGTTATTCATCATTTTCCACTATTTCTAACATTCCTGTTCATGTCCCCTGGCACACAAGTACACAAGCTTCTCTTAGGCATATACCTAGAAGTGAAATTCCTGGGTCATAGGGCAGATTCAGCTGTCACTGCCAAATTCTTTTCAAAGTAGTTTATCAATTTATGTTTCCCACCAGTAATTTTTAAGTTCTTATTGCTCTATATCCTGTACTTCACTTGTATGATCACACTAATATGCAGTGGGTACAAAACAGTATCTTACTATGGTCTTAGTTTCCATTTTCCTGTTCATGATGTTGAACATCTTTTCATGTTTAACTGGCCATACTCTCTCTTCATCTGTGGGTCTTTAAGATCAGGGGAGTCTGAGCACGGCCTTGGGGAAGGGCAGGAACTCCAAGGATGGTTGGGAGGAGAGCAGCACTCCTGCCTGGGTGGGCATTCTCTCCTCTAGAGAGAGAGGCAGGTGCTGCATACAGTTTAGTCTGATTTCAAGAGCACTTAGCAATGCATCTTACCTCTTTCAGGTTTGAACTAGTAATTGTTTGGAGGATACAAATAGATGAAGAAGGGAAGGTTTTGCCAAAGCTGGATCTTCTCACCAAAGTGCCACTGCAAGGTAGGGATGTTCTGGTGATTTCTCACTATGCTCAACACAGACACCTACTTATTTCATCTGGGTTTACATGGCAAGAATCAAAAGTCAAAAATTTCATTAATGTACTTTTTAAATCGGTTTTCAAGATATTTTTGTCCATAATCACTCAAAAAGCACAGGCAAGGGGGATTGCTCCCCCACAGCCCTCCTAGGCTGAGTGTTCAATGTCTCTGCCTCAGGCATTTGGGTAAGTGCTCTGTTCAAGGTCATGATTCAGTCGTCCTGCCTTCCCATTCAGTGTGGCCAGCAGAGAATGAGGGCATTGTCTCGGTGAAGTTTCTTACCCAGTTGTTTGTTTTCTTTACAGCCCTGGAACTGGACAAGAACGGAGTCATAGAAACTGCTCCTCTCAGTTTCCGAACCCTACTGGGCGTGCTGGGCATTGAAGCCACTCTGGAAAGTCTGATTAAATCACTTCACACAGAGGCAAGCAACTAGTTCCCAAACAGTGAACAACTACACATAGAAGTAAGATGCTGCACCTGGAGGCATGTGATTTTATTGAATATAAAAATTTGCTCTTTTCCACTTAGAAACCTTACCTCTAGAACATGTTTATGCAGTTATGGCACATTATATATAAGTTGTCAGGACATGAAAAATAAATACAGTTATTTAAATTCAAAATACCAAACAAGTGACACATATAGTGTATTTTTAAAAGTAAACTCAACATCTGAGGAAGTACAGGAGTGCTGTCCACCCTGGGATGTGGGGAGCCACTGTGCGCCCCCCTTGATATGAATATGAGGGCAGAGGTGGCCCCAGCCCATCTCAAAGGTCGGCCCTCCTCCTGTCACCCACCACCTAGGGACTCTTGGAGGGCTTGCCAATGCAGCCTCATCTCTTAGACATTCCTCAGAAACCTCTGGGGAGCCACACCATCCACCTCGCCTCCTGGCTCTGGAAAGCAGCACTTGGGAGGCTTTCACAGCACCTCTCAGCAGCAAGTCCTCTGACATTCACTCTTCTTGGTCTTCCACAAAAAAGTAGAGCAGTTAGCATAAAAAAACACAGTAAGACAGCAAATACGGCACTGTCCCTTCACACAGGACCTTAGCACCCCTGGTCCCTCTGTAAAGAAGAAACAGTGTTTTCATTAAAGTCCCCCAGAGTCTAAGTGCTGCACTGACCTGAGTTGCCAGTTTAAAGTAGAATGGGTGAAAACATTGTTTCAATCAAATGAAAGCCTCAGAGCAGGGGCCGAGGTGGAGTGTGAGGAGAGCAAAGGGTTGGGTCAAGACCCTCTAGCAGGGGACACTCATCTATCACCTCTTCCCCCCAAGTAGAGGGTGATGGTTTTCAGACAGTCCAGACCAGCCAGGACAGGCAACAGGAGGCTACCCAGCCCACCTCCTTGAGGAGCTGGCGTTCCAGAGCTCTGCACACAGGCACTCAGGGTCCTCTGCACACCCTGGCCAAGACCATCCTCACCCCAGGCCAGCAACAAGGAACCTCAGGCCAAAACAACTCTGGCAGCTGCCTACTTCCACGCACTCTGGAGCCTGCAACTTGCCCACGAGAACGCGGCTCCATGCACATCCCTATGAGTGGAATCTCCAAAGCCCCTGTACCCCAACACACCACATGAATGAGAGATGTGTGTCATTTGAATATGTTTTTGAACCTCTGAGTGTAGAGGTTAAGTAGTAAGTGGTAAATGGTAGTAAGAAGTAAATGATAGGACAGAATTGGAGAATAAATTCTGGAAGAGCTGGCTTGATTCTAATAAGCATAATTCTCAATTTATCACAAAATTCCCCACAAAAATTTACAATCAGCAAAATATTCTCATTTTTTGTGTAGTATTTTCATACAATCCCATGGTTTCACTAATATTATATTACAATAAGCCTTCATTAGTCCCTCAAAATGATGATATAAATAATCTATACAACCTACCATAGAATAAAAAACTGAAGCCAAGATTCCCAACAGTTTTCATAGCAGCTGGGCACACTTTTGGTGACCCCAACAAGAACCCTCTTAGTGCCAGCCAGGAGTCTTGTGGAAGCAGGGCTTTGGGCAGCCCCAACGGGGAGGTGGTCCAGCACCACTCAAGGCCACTATCACCACACATCTTAGTGAAACCCAAGGGAGGAACAGGTATGGGGAAGGAGGGAAAACTCGATGCTGGCTCTGGCAGAAGTAGCTGAGGTTTCCCAAACACTCAAAAATGCCAGGAACACAGAGCTGGCAGGAGCACAGCCACCCCATGACACCCACGCTGGGCACAGCAGCTCAGAGTTGCAGCTCTGCTTCCAGCTCCCACAGCAGCAGTTTCAGGTGGGAAAGAACACCTTGTCTCCCCTAAAGTTAAAGATGATAAAAATCATTCAGCGCAAAAAAAAAGTCAGTGCTCGCATGAGTGGTGTCAACCCCTGCCCTGAGTCCCACGCTCCCTGCTGACCCTGTGCAGAGCGGTGGGTATGGCATCTCCACAGGGACTCCGAGTCCACTGCTCAAAACTGATGTCCATATCAACAACTTACTGCTTTCCACAGCAGGGAACCACTAAACCTGCACTGACACATGGCTTGCATTGGAAAAGTGACCAAGTAACTCAGCTGGGAAAGTTCCAGTAGTATCTGTGTTTTCTTAAAAGTCCGAACTCTAAGGTATATGTGACAATTCAAGTTTTCTGTGTTAGGATTCTGGTGGTAGGAGATCCAAACCTTGTGTCTTATAAGGCTTTTTAGAGATGAGACGTGAGCCCTGGGTGGAAAGGGAGAAATGCCCAGAGGGGCCTCCTGGGACACAGCACACTGCTGGGCTCATGTCCAACATTCCTTGTCCTGGAAGATGTTTTTAGTGCTCTTCCATTCTGTGTCTCCCAGAGGCAGTCCCACCTGAACAGGGGTTGAAAAGCAAAAACATTCACAGCCAAAAGTCACCCAACACAACAGAAACTCTATCATTCAACCTTCACATTCTATGTTCAAGTTTCAAAACCACTACAGGAAAAAAGTTAGACCTTATGGAGAACTAATGTGCAATCTTCGCTTTCCTTGAACCTAGTCGACATCACGGTGGCGTCTTTGGCATGTACAGTCTTTAAATAGTAGTTGACTATCTTGCCATCCAGTTTATACTGATGAGGAATGCTCTCATAGGGCTTGAGGTCAAGATCCAGCACAGACACGGAGAAGGCAAACCTGGATCTCGATGAAGGGACAATGGGCCTTTGATCGGAGCTGGAAGCAAAAGAGCAATTTCAGAATACACAAACCTCCCAAATCCTCTCAACCCAACTCACAAAGAGCACCCATTCTGTGCATCAATATGCATTCCATCTCTGTCTATGCCAACTGTATGCACTAGTGCTAGAAGCTTCTGCAAGAGAGGCACCTACTGTGATACCCGCCAGCACACCAGACAAGAGAGAGTTAATGTGCAGAAAGATGGAAAAGCAATTATGTAGAATACTCGATTGATATTCACCATATCCCAGTAGTATAAACGAATGCTAAGAAAGTTACTTTATCGTGAGCCAAGTATTACAAAACCTAAGAAAATGCAGAAAGTAGATCTGGCTATTCAACAGCCAAATGGATAAAATGTTGAGGACAGACTTCTCTTTTCGTGTCCTTTAGCATGTCTGGTGAGAAACTCTTGCTCCTTTATACTTTTTCACATTTGGAGAGAGAGATCTAGTTTCGTGTTTTATTCTCAAATTGTATCTGCAGTGTTCGGTATTTTGTTTCTTAGGGTTTAGTTGTGGTCTTTCTAAATATTGTAATAGTTGTATGCTTATAACAAAATATGAACAATTACTTGTACTTAAAAAACACTTTCAGGCTAATTCTGAATTTTGTACTAAGATTGCTATATATATCACTTAGCTCTCAGAGTGCTTGATACATAGTATGCATCCAAATGATTGGTTAAATACATTATATAAGCTCAGTTTAGCCCAAGAGAAGTATTCAGGAGTCCTGGTTTCTCCATGTGTACTACTCTTCTAGATGTCGAAATTATTAAAAAAACAAAACAAGCCAACAAAATACCAATTTCAAAAGCTCCTGCCTCGGAGAGGGAAGGCAGGTAAAACATTCCTATTTAATGAGCCTAATCAAGGCCTAGACTCTAGCTCAATTCCTGCTCAGAAATACTATTTACAGGAAAAATGAATCCCAGGCTCAGTTGCTGGGGTCTTAGCTACTCCCTCCTGAACAGCAGAGAACATATGTACAAATTAAGGTCTTACTTCTGAGTCTCAGTCTCAGAGCCGGAAACCCAAGCTCCACACAGCGGGGCTGGGACAGTGAACATCTCCGGCCCTCAACAGGGCTGCACATTTTATAGGATACCTCACGTCACATCAGAACCAACACCCAATAAGATGATGTGAATAAAGAGAGGAGTCCATCACACAGAGGCTGGTGGGAGCACGGCCCAAGAGCCACTGCTGAGGAGAGTCTGACCATTTGTTGACCTCAAGCTCCCAGTGAGCCCAGGCCTGAGGTTCCTGACACCTGAAATGCTTCTCTGCCCTGGGGATGACACTGGTGACCCACATGGCTCAGAAGTTTCTGGACACGTGTCCCCGCTCCTCTCCCACCATGTCGGTTTCTGCCGAGCAGCTGGTCAAGGGTGTCAGGACTCCTGGCCCTCAGCCCCTCACATTTCTGTATCCTGACTGCATCCTTGCTTCAGGAAGGGCAACAGATAATCACATCTGTGTGGTTTTCTCTCATCTAATAACACTGCTTAATCCAAATGGATTCCTGTCACTAACCACTGGGGGCATTTTCTTAGGGGATAATGAGAGTTTTCAACTAAATAGAACAATCTTTATTTTTTTTTTTTTTAATATTTCAGTTATGCCCTATAAATGTCCCTCTGTGTTTCCTATCAGAAAGTGGACAATTCTGTGCCTGCCAAGAAGCAGGACTCCTGGGAATGTTTAGTTCAAAAGTATCAGAAAAACGGGTGGCTGGCAGCCAGTGACGAGATCATCTTGACCCAGGAACACACATCAGAAGATTGTGAAACATTCTGCAAAACTGTGTGTGGGGTTTGGCACCCTGAAGATCAATGCTGAAGATGCCATCTAATCACTGAGAGAAGATTATCAGGTTCATCCTAAATTCCTAAAAAAGGCAGAGAAGGGACTGAATAATGATGTCCAGGAAAAGATGCTGCAAAGAGGAAGCAAAACAATGGAATGTTGTTTTAAAGGCTTCGAAATGACTATAAAGGTTGGCACATCAGGACCTGGTAAAAGGAGGAAAAATAAGGCCCACAGGAACCTACAGCTTCTTGGGCCTCTGAGCCATGATGGTAGCTTGGGGTTTTCTTTGAGAGAAAGGAATTTGGACCACAGTATCCAAGCCCTTGAGATATTTTCTTAGAAAATAATAGTAAACTTGAGTGAACAAGCTTTTAAAATTATTCTCAATAATGTCTTTTTGACTGTATTACAAACTTCTAAAGAGCAAGAGTTAATAATCCCCATGATATCAAGTAGGCCTTGGAAATCGGCCTCTGTTTAATAAACATGATCCTGCCAGAGCCTCTCTAAATATAGGGACACCAACTCTCTTGCCAATCCACAAAACCCTGCTAGACCAAGGACACACGACACAGTAGCAGGTGCCTCACCTTGCATCCTGCAGACAAGGAGAGAGTGCGATCATGATGGAGCAGTCTTTCGCAGTCATGGCGACCCGGTACTGCTGAACCTGCAGGGGAAGGAGAGGTCAGCTCCACGGCATCGCCACACACACCCTTCCCCACTGGAAAGGTCCAAGAACTGGTCCCAGACCTGGGGGTGGGTTAGGAAGACCCAGTCCCAAAGAGCTCATTAGAGGCCAGTGCTGCCCTCTGACCTCTCACTGCAGGCAGTGTATGGACCCTGATTCCAAAACCTGGGACCTAGGACTTGTCTTCGGCAAGACAATCACAGCCCACCTTGGAAGAAAAAGCAGTAAGTGGCCTCAGCTATTGATGTGCTAGCCACACTGACAGCACTGAGCGTATCACTCTATACCTCAAGATAGCGGCACACAGACACACACCAAGGCCCTGTCCCCAGGTCACATAGCACACTAGAATGTCATGCAGCTTCCATGAATGACACTGCAAACAGAGGGATCACCAACTGTGTGTTAACTCACTTCATCCCCACAGCAACCCCACAGGCAGGCTCTGCTAGTGTCCCAGTTTATGGATAAGGAAACAGACATAGATTGACCTGTCCACTCTGCACTGCTAGGCTAGACTCAAACCCAGGTGTTTTGACTCTGAAGTTCGTGCTCTTAACACTGGGCTACGAGCACATATAGATCTACGTGTAACGCCTGGAGCAACGTCCACTAGGGCTGCTGACTCAAACAACACAGAAATGGTTTGTAGGATCCAACACATAAAGCCATGTGTGCGCTCACATGCGTATCACAGACATGCAGGGAAAGAGCCAAAAGACGGTCACCTCTGTGTACAATTTGGGGGCATCTTTCCCCTTTCTTCTTTGAACTTTCATATAACATTTGAATTTTTTAGATTGAATACCTCTCACTTTTATAAAAATAAACTAGTTACAAAAAAGGATGTAGGCTTTACACATTATCACTGGCCTCAACATCTGTGTGATGGCAGATCATAACCTCTTGTCTCCCTTTCAGTCATTCCCCTCCATGTCACACAGCCAGGAGGACTGCCCTAAGACAACATTCAAGCTGTTTATTCCACAAGGCAGGAGTGTGTGGGAAGGAGAGGGAAGCACCCCAAGTGTGGGTTACCTGAGGCCTACAAAAATCTTTACAGTAGAAGGAAAAAGAAGCTCTTCTCCCAATAGTCTATTCATTTAGCTAAGAAACCAGGTATTTCACAATATACACAAAAAAATCCAGTCCAAAAGAATTAAAGAGATAAATATTAAAAACGAAATATAAAATATTTATTATGTCCTAATCTGCAAGACACAAAACATAGAAGCCGTAAAAGACAGAGAGATTTGAATACCTAAAAATTAAAAGCTTTTATTTGATACAGTCATAATCCAAATGTAAAAGACTTGTTAAAGAATAGGAGAAGATATCTGCAACATATAACAATCAACATCAAGAATATATAAAGTGCTACTAGTCACAATACCAAGACATGGAAACAACCTAAATGGCCATCAACAGAAAAATGCATAAAGAAGATATGGTACATATATACAATGGAATGCTACCCAGCCATAAAAAAGAATGAAATAATGCCATTTGCAGCAACATGGGTCCAACCAGAGATTATCATACTAAGTGAAGTAAGTCAGAAAGAGAAAGACAAATACCATATGATATCACTTATATGTGTAATCTAAAATATGACACAAATGATGTATCTATGAAACAGCCTCACAGATAGAGAACAGACTTGTGCCTGCCAAGGGGAAGGGGTTTAGGGGAGGGGTGGATTGAGAGTTGAGGATTAGCAGATGCAACTATTATATATAGAATGGATAAACAACAAGGTCCTACTATATAGCACAGGGAACTGTATTCAATATCCTGTGATAAACCTAATGGAAAAGAATATGAAAAAGAATGTATACATATGCATAACTGAATCACTTTGCTATACAGCAGAAATTAACACAACATTGTAAATCAACTATACTTTAATAAAATAAATTTTAAAAAAGAGAATATATAAAGTGCTAGATCAGTATGTAAAAAGAAAACTACCCAAAAAAGATATGGACCAAATAAACTGACAAAAGAGAAAAAATAGCCAGTAAGTATATGAAAAGATGCTCAACCTTACTACTAATCAAGGAAATGCAAATTATAACAGTGAAAATGTTTGCACTCATTGGATATATATATATATATCTGACATAAAATGAAAGAGCTAGACTTTCACTTCAAGCAATGCTGGAGTATATAATTGGAGCCAACCCAACTGCTGAAGTCAAGTAGAAAAAGCTCGACAAAATATCAAAAACATCTGCTTGAAGGCAGAGCTAATAAGACCATCAAGAATTGCTGGACCAGGGGGAGGACAGAGACATTTGGGGGTTTTTTGTCCAGGGAGTGGGTGACAATTCTGGAAGGTCGGCCAAGAGGCACTTTTAACTAACTTCCAGGGCTTATGGGGACAGTAACCATGGTGAATTCCCGCTCTGGGTTAGTATCCAAAATGTTGCACCTTAAGACTGGGTGAGCCAGAATTCGACAGGCCTTACCAGGAACTGCAACTTTGCTTCAAAGACATCAGTCACCAAAACTGGATTAAGATGACCCTGGCTTGCTAGTGCTTCCCAGGTCCCTGGCAGAAGCAAACCTAAAGTTCTCTGTAGAAGAAGACATCATCCTAGGCCTCAAATTATTTCTAAAATAATTATACAAATACAATTTCTGACACACAAGCAAAAATTCCCAGGCCCAAAACATGATGCCATGAGAGAAAATCAGCAAAAAAAAAAAAACCAAAGATGAACCCAAAAAAACTCCCACGATAGTAGAAAGAGGTACATACACATGGACTCCAGGTATTGGAGGTACCAAACACACATGCTGCTCTGCTCAAAGGATAAAAGACAAAACTGAGAACTTCAGAGGAGAACTGGCGACTATAAAAATGAACTGTTTGAAAATTCTAGAACTAAAAAACACAAAATCAACATTATGAATTCAACAGATAGTTTTAACAGCAGGTTAGAAAAAACTGAAGAGACTTGCTAAAGTGGAAGATAGGTCAAAAAAAAAAAAAATCCAGAATGAAGCACAGAAGGGAAAACAAGCTGGAAAATATTGAGAAAAGGGCATGAGACATGGAAGATAAAGAGAATATGTTTAATACATATGTAATTGAAGTCTGGAAGAAGAAGAGAGAAAACGGGCAGAAACAAAATTTGAAAAAGTTAAGGCCAAAAACTTTCCAAAACTGAGGAAAGACATCAGGACACAGATTCAAGAACGATGCAAAAAAATCACTTATACATATCATTAAACAAAAACTAAGAATGAATCACCAGCAGACCTACAATAAAGGACACATTAAAGGGTATTCTTCAGAGAAAAACAAAAAATGATCCCCGATATAAGGTCAGAGATTCAGGACAGAATGAAGAGTAATGCAAGAGCTAAATATGTGGGTAAAAGGACACTGACTGTATAAAACAATAATAATAATAATGTCTTCTTGAGTTTAAAACAATAGAGTACACAGCAACAATAGCAGTGTAAGTAAGGAGTAGTAGTAAAATGTACTCTAAGAACTCTGCACTGTCCAAGAAGAGAGTAAAGGTATAAATATTAGACTTTAGTAAAAGACTTTTAATTAGACTTGCTGCAATAGCTAGGATAACCACTAAAAGAAAGTAAAAGAATAAAACCTCTGAGCAAACAGTGGGGAAATGGAACGATAAAAAAATTAATCAACCCAAAAGATAGTTAAGAGAGGAGAGAAAAAGAAATCTAAGACAGGTGCAAAAAAATTAAGGTTTAAACCCAAGTATAAGTCCAATTAAATTATAAAGACAAATGTCAGAATGGATAGAAAACCAAACCATATTTTAAATACAAAGATTAAAAATAAAACCATAGAAAAAGATACAGGGTGCAAAAGAATCTAGAGAAGTGACATTAATATCAGACAAAAGAAACTTTAAAGTAAAAACTATTACCAGAGACATGCTAAATGATGTCTTAAAAATGAAAAATTCAATTCACCAAGAAGATATAACAATTCTAAATTTAAGGCACCTGACAATATAGCCTCAAAATAAATGAGAAGAAACAGACAAATCCATAATTATTATGTAAAGTTTCAAAACATCTTTCTTATGGACCAAGCAGACCATAAAATCAGTAAGGTCACAGAAGATCTGAACAGTACAATTAATTTGACCTAGTGGGCAGATATAAAACACTGCAACTAATAATTTGAGATGCCTTTTCAAGTACACACAGAAGCATTTTCAAAAAAGATTAATCTATAATGCAAATCACAACAAATTTCAAAGGACCAAAAAGCTGTCTCAACAAATTTTAAAGGCCCATATAGAGTATGCTCCCTGACCATAATGCAATTTTGCTAGTAATCAGTACAAAAAAGATAATGAGAATCCCCACGTGTTATTAAATCCCTTCCAAATGCTTCCATGGGTCAAAGAAGAAATCTTAATAGTAATCAGAGTATATTTTAACTGAATGATATTGAAAATAGGCTTGTGGGATATAGCTATAGCCATGTGTACAGGAAAATATATAGCTTTATACATATTTTAGAAAATAAGAAGGCCAAAACTTAATTAGGTAAGCATTCATATTGGGAAGAAATTATAGAAAGAAAAAATTATCTAGAAAAAAGGAAAAAGGAAATAAGAGCAGAAATTAATGAAATAGAAAATGATCAGTACAAAAGGAACATAAGTTAATTTTTACAAAACTACCAAAACTGATAAACTCCTGGTGGGATGGATTAAGAGAGAGAGAAAACAAATACCATAGATCAGGAATAAAAAGGTGTTATTCAGATCTTATGAAACTTTGAAAGATAATAAAAGAATATTACCAAAACATTATATGTCAAAATTCTGAAAATTTTAGATAAATTTCTAGAAAAATACAACTTATCAAAACTGACAGAAGAAATAGAAAATCTAAAATTGAGGTATTTTAAATTATCCTACAAAGACAACTATGGGCCAAAATGTTTTCACATGTAATTCTACAAAATATTTAAGGAAGAAAAAATGTGAGCCTTACTTCACCTCTTCCAGAGAAGAGAAAATGAGCAAACACTCTTCAAATGTTTTAGGAGGCAGGCATACCCCTGATACCAAAACCTAACAAAGACATTACCAAAAACTTGTACCACTCACAAATATATATGCAAAAACCCCTAAACAAAATATTAGCAAACCAAATATCATAAAATATAAAAAGATTATTACATCATTACAAATTGTGTGATTACAGGCATACGTTGTTTTTACTGTGCTTTGCAGATGTGTTTTTTTACAAATTGGTTTGTGGCAACCCTGCATCAAGCAAGTCTATTAGCACCATTTTTCCAACAGCATTTGTTTACTTCATATCTCTCTGTCACATTTTGGTAATTCTCGCAATATTTCAAACTTCATTATATTATATATGTTATGGTGATCTGTAATCAGTGATCTTTGATGTTACAATTGTAATTGGTTTGGGGCACCAGGAACTGGGACCACATAAAATGACAAACAATCCACAAATGTGCATGTTCTGACTGCTCTACCGACTGGCTATTCCCCCCATCTCTCTCCCTTCCTCAGGCCCCCCTATTCCCTTAGGCACAATAATATTGAAATTAGGCCAATTAATAACCCCACAATGGCTTCTAAGTGTTCAAGTGAAAGGAAGAGTCACACATCTCTTTAAATCAAAGGCTGGAAACAATCAAGCTTAGTGAGGAAGGCATGTTGAAAGCTATGACAGGCTGAAAGCTAGACCTCTTGCATCAAACAGCCAAGTTGTGAAAGCAAAGGAAACATTCTTGAAGGAAATTAAGTGCTGCTCCAGTGAACACACAAATGATAAGAAAACAAAACAGCCTATTGCTGGTATAAAGTTTTAGTGGTCTAGATAGAAGATCAAAGCAGTCACATTTCCTTAAGCCAAAGCCTAATCTAGAGCAAGGCCCTAACTCTCTTCAATTCTATTAAGGATGAGAGAGGTAAGGAAGCTCAAAGAAAATTTTGAAGCTACCAGAGGTTGGTTCATGAGGTTTAAGGAAAGAAGTAATCTCCATAACATAAAAGTGCAAAGTGAAGCAAAAAGGGCTGATGTAGAAGCTGCAGCAAGTTATCGAGAAGATATAGCTGAGATAATTAATGAAGGTGGCTACACTAAACAACAGATTTTCAATGTGGACAAAACAGCCTTGTATCGGAAGAAGATACCATCTAGGACTTTCATAGGACTTTCTAGGAGAAGTCCATGCCTGGCTTCAAAGCTTCAAAGGACAGGCTGACTCTCTTGTTCAGGGCTAATGCCACTAGTGACTTTAAGCTGAAGCCAATGTTCATTTACCATTCCAAAATTCCTAGGGCCCTTAAGAATTATGCTCAGTGTACTCTGCCTGTGCTCTATAAATGGAACAACAAAGCCTGGATGACAGCACATCTGTTTACAACATGGTTTACTAAATATTTTAAGCCCACTCTTCAGGACTACTGCTTAGAAAAAAGATTCAAAATGTTACTGCTCGTTGACAACGCACTTAGCCACCCAAGAGCTCTGATGGCGATATACAATGTGATTAACATTGCTTTCATGCCTGCTAACACAACATCCATTCTGTAGCCCATGAATCAAGGAGTGATTTCACCTTTTAAGTCTTATTATTTAAGAAATACATTTTCTAAGGCTAAAGCTGCTATAGACAGTGAATTTTTCTGATGGATCTGGGCAAAGTCCATTGAAAACCTTCTGGAAAGGATTCACCATTCTAGATGCCATGAAGAACATTCATGATTCATGAGACGAGGTGAAAAGATCAACATGAACAGTTTGAAAGAAGTTGACTCCAACCCTCATGGATGTCTTTGAGGGTTCAAGGCTTCAGTGGAAGAAGTAACTGTCGATGTGGTGGAAATAGCAAGAGACCTAGAATTAGAAGCGGAGCCCGAAGATGTGACTGAATTGCTGCAATCTTATGAGCAAATTTTACTGGATAAGGACTTGCTTCTTCTGGATGAGCAAAAAGAAAGTGGTTTCTTGAGATGGAATCTACTAGTGAAGATGCTGCTAAGATTGCTGTAATGACAGAGAATTGAGAATATGATGTAAACTTAGTTGATAAAGCAGCAGCAGAGTTTGAGAGGACTGGCTCCAATTTTGAAAGAAGTTCTGCTGTGGGTAAAGTGCTTTCAAAGAGCATTTCATGCTTCAGATAAATCATTCATGGAAGGAAGAGTCAACCAATGTGTTAAACTTCGCTGGTGTCTTATTTTAAGAAATTGCCATGGCCACCCCAACCTCCAGCAGCCACCACCCTGATCACTATCCTGATCAGTCATTAGCCATGAACATCGAGGCAAGACCCTCTGCCAGCAAAAAGATTACTTGCTGAAGGCTCAGGTGATGGTCAGCACTTTTTAGCAATGAAGTATTTTTTAATTAAGGTATATACATTTTTTAAGACATAATACTCTTGTGCACTTAATATAGTGTAAACATAACTTTGATATGCACTGGGAAACCAAAAAATTCATGTAACTCGCTTTATTAAGATATTTGCTTTATTGTGGTGGTCTGGAACCAAACCCACAATATCTCTGAGGTTTACCTGTAATCACATTAACAGAAAATAGGAGAAAAGTCACATGATCTTCTCAACAGAAACAGAAAAAGCATTGAAAAACTCAACACCCACTCCTGATAAAAACTCTTAACAAATCAGGAATAGAAGGGAACTTTCTTAATTTGATAATGGTTATTTATTTTAAAAATAAACCAAGCAACACCCAAAAAAACCTACAGCAAACAATTTACTTAATGGTAAATACTTCCTCTTTGAGAGTGGGAACAAGACTAGAATTCCCATAATCAAAAATTAACTATATGCAGTTAGGCAAAACAAAATAAATAAGTGAAAAGTATAAGGATCAGAAAGAAAAAAATCAAATTCACAAACAATATGATTATATATAATGAAAATCCAACAGAAGCTATAGATTGTTAGAATTAGTAAGTGACTTCAACAAGGTTGACAGATAAAGAGGTCAAGGTAGAAAAATCAATTACATTCCTATATATCCACATAGATACCATCTATATCTAAAACCATCAAATATCTAGGAATATATCTAATAAAATATAAGATCTCTCTAAAGAAAATCATTAAATGTTTTATCAGATTTTAAATAACACCTAATAAAAAGAAAACGCCCATGTTGGAAGCCTTAATATTGTATGGATGTCAACTCTTGTCATCATTTTAATGCCAAATCAATCAAAATCCCAAAAGGTCTGTTGTTGCTTTTCCTTGTAGAACTGAACAAAGTTCATTCTTTTTTTTTAAAAAAATTTTTTAGGTGTATTGATGTACAATATTATATAAGTTTCAGGTGTACAACACAGTGAGTCACAACTTTTTAAAGTTATACACCATTTATAGCTATTATAAACTATTGGCTATATTCCCTGTGTTGTACAATATACCCTTATAGCTTATTTATTTTATATATAGTAGTTTGTACCTCTTAATCCCCAGCCCCTATCTTGCCTCTCCCTCATCCCTCTCCCCAGTGATAACCACTCATTTATTCTCTGTATCTGTGAGTCTGTTTCTTTTTTTGAACAAGTTGATTCTAAGATTTATATAGATAAGCAAAAGGTCAAGAAAAGCCAAGGCATTAATTAAAAGAAAGACATTCCTGAAGAAAGTAGAAGGATTTACTCTACTGGGTATCAAGATTCATTCTGACTCTAGAGTGATCAGGACAATTCCTATGATTCTAGGACAACTGCATATGAAAATAAAACCTTACCTCATGCCATACCAAAAATCAATTGCAGAAGGTACCCACCAAATGTGAAAGGCAAAACAATAAAGTTTCTAAAATATCTGTGGGACTTTAAGGTAGATAAAACATAAAGATTACTAAAGAAGAAAAAAGATGTAAATTAAAAGACCTTAAAATTATGACCTTCCCTTCTGAAAAGGACTTTATTAAGAGAGTAAAATGGCAAGTGGAAGAAGACATCTGTAGCACACATATCTGACAATGAGCTTCTATCCAGAATACATAAAGAATTCCTTCAAACCAATAAGAAAAAGACAGACAACCATACAAAAAACTGGGCAAGAGACTTAAATAGGTGCCTCATGGAAAAGAAAATATAAATGGCCAATAAACATATGAAAAGGTGTTGAATCTCATTACCACAATAAGCCACCATTACACACTCACTAGAATGGCTAAAATTAAAAAGACCCACAACCCAGTGGCAGAGAGGGTATGGGGCCACAGGAACCCCCTAGTCTGTCGAACTACCCTAGCCTGTTGTAGGGGATATAAACAGGTAAAACTATTTCATAGTACCTACTAAAGCTAAATATGCTCACACCTCTGACCCAGAAATTCCACTCCTAGGAATATACCCAAGAGAAACGTATGTGCATGTACACTAAGAGATCTGTACAAGAATGTTTTGCAGAAACTTTATTTATAAGTCAAAACTGGGAGCAACTCAAATATCCATCAACAGTAGAATGGGTGAATTGTAGCGTATCCATTTAAATAGATCACTACAAAGCACTGAAAATATGGAAATGCAGGCAATAACATGAGTAAATCTTATACATGTTATATAGAACATAAAAAAAAACAAGACACGAGATATATGCATGATTCTGTAATAATACAGTTCAAAAACAGAACTAAACTATAGGTATGTAAGTCAATACAATAGTTAACTTGAGGGAGAAAGGCAAGAGGAGTAACTGTACAGGAAACCAATAGGGATTCTAATTAGCTGCCAGTGCTCCATATTCAGACCTAACTGGTAGTTCTCCAAGAGTTTTCTTTATGACAAATCATTGAGCTTTACCTCTTTTTCTGTGCACTTTTCTATATGTGCTATATTTCATATTACAAATGGTTAATGAAACAAAAGCTTAGAAAATTAAAATTAAACTTTTAAATACTAGAAATATCAAGTAATTTGGAGGGCATGTGGGAAACAGGACCCTCGACTGTTACAAGAATGATTATAAATTGGCAAAATCTTTTCAGGAGGACAATATGACAGAATCTATAAAAAATAAATCTAGCAATTTAACTTCTAAGAATCACTCTGGAAGATATGCTTAAGTGCACAAGGGTTAAAGTACAAAAATGTGAATGTGAACATTATTTTTAACAGTAACAAATTAAAGATAACACCCAAATAAATGACAATTAATTATATGACCATACTAAAAAGAACAACACTTTTAGGTGTATGGAGAACTTCCAAGGCACCTCCTACAAAACAATGATATCCCTGTTAACACTTTTAATGCACTGCTAGGCTTGCAGAAGGTAAAGGAAATCCCCAACCCAATCCCCTCTTCTCACACTCACTCCCAAAAGAGCTGAAACTAGAGTTTTGAGCAAGGAGCAATTGGAAGGCTAAGCTGCCCTGTAGGCAATGTCAGTGCAGGCATGGTTTCTAGGAATAAGCCATGGAGTACAGGGTCTAAACCTGAAACTTCTCCCTTAAGTCAAGGATCCATATTTTCTCTGGAGGAAAGCATCCCCTGTTTAGGTCCCCAAGATTCTCATAGATCAAAATCAAACAAATATGAGCTCACAATCATACATCATTAAAAACCCAAGCAAACAAAGCAGCAAGGATGAGTCAGCAAAATAACAAGAGATTTTTACCTCCAAAATTTTACTGTATCTTAGATACAGAATATAACTATTCATAAATTGTTTAAATAAAAGATGGCATTTAAAAGAGGGCAAGCAACAAGGAACTATCAAAAATACCAAGCAGATATGAAAATGAACCCCACGGAACTTTGAGAAATTAAAAATATAACTAATGAAATGGAAAACTCATTGAACAAATGAATGAACAGATTAGACACAGGTGAAGAAAGAATCAATGAATGGGAAGATAGAACTGAAGAAAATGATAAAAATGAGGTCTGATATATGTATCTAATTAGAGTCCCAGAAGAAGAGAATAGGATAATGGAGAAGAGAAAATATGTGAAGAGAAAATGGTTGAGGATTTTCCAGAACTAATAAAAGACACATCCACAAATAGAAAAAGCACAACATACACCAAGCAGAATAAATTAAAAGTACACCACACCTAATCACATTGCACTAAAATGTCAAATTTAAAAAGAGGAGACTTTAAAAGCAACCATAGAGAAAATAATCACCTCCTGAGGAAGGACAGTTAGACTGACAGAAAACATCTCAGCAGAAACATCCACAGTCAGATAATGTTGCATAAAATGGTTAAATGCTAATAGAAAAACAATCAACCCCTTCTTTGTACCTAGAAAAAATTACCTTTCAAAACTATTACAAAATATAAATATATCCAGATAAACAGATACAAAGAGAATTTACCAAAAGACATTCACTAAAGTAACTTCTAAAAGATATACTTCAAGAAGAAGAGGAAAACTGTAAACAACTGTAGGCCAATAAATTAGACAACTTAGATAAAATGGAAAAATTCCTAAAAACGTACAAACTACAAAAACTGACTCAAGAATAAATAGCACAATTGTCTATACCAAGTAAAGAGACTGAACTGGGTATCAAAACACTACCTACAAAGAAAAGCCCAGACCCAGATGGCTTCACTGGTGAATTCTATCAAATATCAATATTTACAGAAGAATTACCATCAATCCTTCTCAAACCTTTCCAAAAAAAGAGGCTGAAATACTTCCCAACTCATTCGACAAGGCCAGTATTACAGACCAATACTTCTTATGAGAATGGACACAAAAAGCCTCAACAAAATAATAGCAAATTGAATCAGCAATATACAAGAAGAATCATATGCCATGACCAAGTGGGGTTTATCCCAGGAATGCAAGGTTGGTTTTAACATCCAAAAATAAATTAATATGTCATATCTATAGAAAAACAAAACACATGATAATAATACCAATTGATGCAGAAAAGACATTTGACAAAATCCAGCATCCTTTCATGATAAAAACATTCAACAATTTAAGAAAAGTAGGGAGCTTCTTCAACCCAATAAAGGATATCTACGAAAAGCCCAAAGCTAACATTACACATAATGATGAAAGACTGAATGCTGTCCCAATAAGACCGGGAACAAATCAGACAGGGAGGTCTATTCTTGCATTTAGCATTGCACTAAAGGTTCTAGCCAAGGGCTGTTATGCAAGAAAAAGACATAAAAGGCAACCAAACTGGAAAGGAAGAAGTAAAACTATCTCTAAATGATCTTATATAGAGAAAATCCTAAGGAATTCACTAAAAAACTTTTAGAACTAATAAATTCAGCAAGGTTGTAAGCTATAAGATCAATATACAAAAACAAATTGTATTTCTATACACTTGCAATGATCAATCTAAAAATGGAATTAAGAAAACAACTTCATTTACAACAGCAAAAAGAAAACATTCAGGGATAAACTTAACAAAGTACAAAATGTATCTCTGAAAAGACTGTTGAAAGAAAAACAAAGATCTGAATAAATGGAACAGCATCCCATGTTAACAAACTGGAAGACTTACTATTATAAAGATGGCCATATGCAAGCAATCTGCAGATTCACCACAATCCCTATCACAATCTCTGCTGGCTTCTTTGTAGCACTTGGCAAGCTGATTCTAAAATTCATAATGAAATTACAAGGGGCTCCTAATAGCCAGAACAATCTTGCAAAAGAACAATTTCAAAACTTACTGAAAAGCAACAGTAATCAAGGCAGGGTACAAGCATAAGTATAGACATATATATCAATGGCACACAATTGACTATCCAGAAATAAACCCATACATTTATGGGAAAAAATAGTCTCTTCAACAAATGGTGCTGGGACAACTAAATATCCACATACAAAGAATGAAGTTGGATCTCTACCTGAAATCATATATAAAAATTAACTCAAAATGGATCAAAGAACTAAATTTAAGAGCTAAAACTCTTTGAAGAAACAGGGGAAAATATTCATGACTTTGGATTTAGCAATGAATTCTTAGATATGACACCAAAAGCACAAACAACAAAAGAAAAACACAGACGAACTGGACCTCATCAAAATTAAACACTTTTTTGTGTATGGGGACAGATGGTTACTAGACTTATCATGGTAATCATATCATAATGTACGCAAATGTCAAATCACTATGTAGTATACCTGAAACTAACATAATATTGTACATCAACTATATTTCAAATGAACAAATAAAGTTTTTAAATTGCAAATATTTTACAACAAAGAACATTATCAAAAAAGTGAAAAGTTCTCTGACAGAATATATTTGCAAATCATATATCTGATAAGGGCTTACTATCCACAATATACAGAATCCCTACAACTCAACAATGAAACAAATAACATAATTAAAAAGTGATCCAAGGACCTGAATAGATATTTCTCCAAAGAAAATATACAAATGGGCAATAAGCACATTAAAAAATGCTCTTAGTCTTCATGGAAATACAAATCAAAACCACAATGAGATACCATTTCATACCCACCAGGATGGCTAAACAAAAGGGCAGGTAACAAGTGTTGTCAAAGATATGGAGAAACTGGAAACCTGTACACTGCTGGTGGGAATGTAAAATGGTACAGCCATTTGGAAAACAGTCTGGCAGTTCCTGAAACTCCTGAGCTCCTGAGCTCCACTCCTAGGTATATGCCCAAGAAAAGTAAAAATATGTCCACACAAAAAATTATACACAAATATTTATAGCAACATTATTCATGATAGCCAAAAAGTGAAAACAACCCAAATGCTCATCAAACTGATGAATGGATAAACAAAATACAGTATATCTATACAATGGAATATTATTCAGTCATAAAAAGAAATGAAGTATTGATACCTGCTACAATACACATGAACCTTGCAAATATTATGCTAAAGTGCAAGAAGCCAGTCATAAAGGACCATCTATTGAATGATTCCATTCATATGCAATATCTGGAATAGGCAAATCTATAGAGATAAAAAGTAGATTAGGGGGCTTCCCTGGTGGCGCAGTGGTTAAGAATCCGCCTGCCAATGCAGGGGACATGGGTTCTAGCCCTGGTCCAGGAAGATCCCACATGCTGCAAAGCAACTAAGCCCGTGCGCCAAAACTACTGAGCCTGCGCTCTAGAGCCTGAGAGCCACAACTACTGAGCCCACGCACCACAAATACTGAAGCCCGCGCGCCTAGAGCCCGTGATCCGCAGCAAGAGAAACCCGCGCACCACAACAAAGAGTAGCCCCCGCTCGCCGCAACTATAGAAAGCCTGCGCACAGCAACAAAGACCCAATGCAGCCAAAAATAAATAAATTGATTTTTTAAAAAGTAGATTAGTAGCTGCTTAGGGCTGTTGGGGATGAGGAGATAAGGAGATGATGGCTAAAGGATACAGAATTTTTTTTAGGTGATGAAAATGTTCTAAAATTGACTGTGATGCTGCTTACACGTATCTGTGAATATAGTAAAAACCACCAAATTGCATACTTTAAGCAGGTAAATTGTATCGTATGTAACATATCACAATAAAACTTTCATAGGAAAAAGAGGAAAGATCTGAGATGTAAGAATGTTAAGCAAAGATATGGGTAAACGTGGTAGATCTAAACAAACATCTGTATAAAATAATACTGTAAATTGCGATTTTTTTTTTTTTAAAGAATAAGACAAATAGAGGGCAGGTAACAAGTGCTGTAAAAGATACGGAGAAACTGGACCCCTGTACACTGCTGGTGGGAATGTAAAATAGTACAGCCATTTTGGAAAACAGTCTGGCAGTTCCTGAAAAAGCTAAACATAAGTTACCACTTGACCCAGCAGCTCCACTACTAGGTATACGCCCAAGAAAAGTTATATGACAAAAACTTATATGACAATAACTGCATATAAGTTGGGAGCGATAACTGGAATTAAAGTATCCCAGATGAACTTTTTGGCCAACCCAATATTATGTGTTTGTGTGGCAGGTGTTGGGGTGGGAGTGGGGGTTAAATTATTAATTTTAGTCTATAAATATGCATGGTCAAATTGGACAAGTAACCGGAAAAATGACAGTAGCAGAATGTCTAACTTCCAAACAACAGAGAAAAAAATGAATATAAAAACTAACAAGCAAAAGTGAACAGAAGTCAGCAAACTACAGGCCAAGGGCAAAATCCAGCCTGCCACCTGTTTTTGTAAATAAAGGTTTACTAGAACACAGCCATGCTCTTTTATATTTGTCTCTGGCTACTTCTGAGATATAATGGCAGAGCTGAGTAGCTACAACAGAGACCAGATGGCCAAAGCCTAAAGCATTTACTGTCTGCCACCCCTGCCTTTTTTTTTTTTAATTTAAATACATGTTATTTTATGACAAAATACTTTCCTTTTTTTTCTCCCCTCTTATATTACAGTTAAAACTATATTACAGTTAAGATGTGTTTAGGTAGGTTATATTATCTATGAATTTCATTTCAAGATAGTAAAGGGGGAGTTACAGTATTTGCTATAGTATTTGCTACAGTATTTGCTATAGTATTTGCTACAGTATTTGCTAGAAAAAAGTGTTGGATCTGCTAGGACTGAGAACCATCAGTTTAGCGGTCCAGAGATCATGTAAAAGCAGAACTTGGAAAGAAGCCCTAAACACATTTTGTCAACCCCAAACCAGGCCCCCTGGATATACCCTCCTCTACCTTCCAGATAAGACTCCTGTGCCTTGCCCATAGCAGTCACCATATGGGCCCTTGCAGCCCATTCCAAGCCACTGTGCACCAGTATCAGTTTTCTAGATTGGGATGAGAGCTGTGGTGTCTGGCCCTTTATAGAAAAAGTTTGCTGACTTCCATTACAGAATACTAAACAATAGTCAAAAAGCAAGAATTACGCTGGGCTGCAGTTTCCTGAGCTTCGAAATAAATACAATATTCGCACCACTCTCATTTCATCAGAGGTACAAAGTTCAATTAGATAAAGAGCATTCGTGAAAGAACTTTTAATAGTCTGTGGCCTAGGAATATTCTCAACCTGCTCCCCCAGCTTCAGCTTCACATCCACCTTCTTCAGATTCCAACTAACAGAACCTAAATCCCTAAAACAAAAAAAGAGGCAGACCCTTATATTCCAACACAGACTTCAAGCCATGTTAGGTTAAATGCAAGCTAGTGAAGAATACATATAATGTGGATAATCCCCCAAATGGTGAGTGTGTGTGTGCGTGTTAGTGTGAAGTTCTGAAAAGATACATACTGTTAACAGTGGACACCTATTGCTTGGGCAGGAATAACATTACATTTTATACAATATACTCACTGCTTGAATCTTTTTCATTAAATTATTTGTTTTGAGATAATTGTAGGTTCACATGCAGGTGATCCTGAGTGCCCTTTACCCAGTCTCCCCCAGTGGTGACATCTTGCAAAACTATATAGTATAATATCACAGCCAGGATAGTGACATTGATACACTCCATGATCTTATTCCAATCTCCCAAGTTTTACATGTAGTCCTGTGTGTTGTGTATGTGTATTTTATCACACATGTAGGTTCATGCATCTACCACCACAGTTAAAATACAGAGCAGTTCCATCACCAGAAGATCCCTCTTTGTTGACCTTTTATAATCACACCCCCTTCCTTCCACCTCCTCCCCATCCCACAGCAACCATTCATCTTTGTCATTTCAAGAATGTCATTTAAACAGAATCATAGTGTGTGATCTTTTGGGATTGGCTTTTGTCACTCTGCACATTTCTCTGAAGATTCACCCACATTGTTGTGTGTATTGAGATTTCATTCCTTCTTACTGCTCAACAGTTCCAGTTTACATAACCTGTTGTAGGCCACCTGTTGACAGACACTTGAGTTGTGCCCAGTTTCTAGCTATCACAAATAAAGCTGCTATGAACACTCCTGTACAGGGTTTTGGGTGAGCCTGAGTCTTCCCTTCTCTGTGACAAATGCCCAGGAGTGCAGGTGCTGGGTTACAGGGCACATGCATGTTTAGGTCTGCAAATCTAGTTTCTCTGCACCAGCATTCAGTGTTATTTCAATGTTACTATTTTAGTCATTCTGATAGTTGTGTAATGATTGCTTGAATCTCTTACAAGATTATGTTTACATATGAGGTGTAAAACGTGCAATAAAATTAAAAAGTAATCCATGCTTATTTATTACAATTTTGAAAAATATAGAAATGTGTAAAAAAGGAAGTAAAGTCCTATGCTTCTTCTCTATAAAAATGGAATACTGATACTTATTCCTAAATCAATGTACCCAAGTTGCAGACAATGCAGGGCAGTCCGTCACTTTATTCTGACAGAGGCTGCCTTTTGGGTCTCTCCCCACCTTGAGGACAGCTCTAACCCCAAGCACCTCAGCTTATTCCCTCAGGGCCCTTGGCTTTGGAGGGGACCTCCTCAAAAGCCCAAGAGCTGCAGAAGAGGGAGCACCCAGCCAAAGACAAGAGTGAGGACTCTTAACAAGTGAGAACCACAGACACACTGTCAGGACCAGGACAGTTAAACTAAGGGCTCCAGGGCAGCTGCCCAGAGGATGTAGAGAAGGAGGTCACTCTGTTTTGTTCCTACCTTTTTGTCACTTTGCTCCCACTGGAACAGTGTTCCTTAACCGTTTTAGCAAAACCTTTGACAGCCCAATGAAGCCTATGGCTCCCTCTCGGAATAACATTTTTTAATGCAGAAAATAAAAAATAGAGGCTTGACCATGTCAAATACCGAACTATTTTTTAAAACAAATATATTATGTAGTATTACATAACAAAATCTCAGGAGTGAAGAATATAAAGATATCATGAGATATCTGTAGCAACTACAGTGTGAAATTAAAAGGTCTGATTTCTCTTAAAGGCAAAGTTGGGGGTCCTGCTGACCACACAGTGCTTGTTGCCACATTCGTAATGGAAGGAAACACTAATTTCAATTAGAGGTTAGTGAAAACAAAGATGTAATTTTTTTCCTATCCAAGTTCATGGAGCCCCTGAATTCCGATTTTACAGAACCGGAAAGAATAGGATCAGGCCTCTTCCCTCAGAGATTCTCCCAGGGTGCCCCTTGGCCTGAGGTATGGGGAGGAAGGAAGCCAGCCACACACAACCACAGGTAGGGTCCGGGCCTAGAGTCCCACTGAGGGCTGTAAGGAGAGGAATGGTTGGCGCTAGCCTGTTCTAAGGCTGCTAAGAAGGAAGCACAGAGCAGTGGCCTCAGGTCCTGGACCCCAGTACAGGGAGGGTGGAGAGAGGGCTGGGCCCAGGGTGGCCTGGAGCCAAGTGAACAAAGGGAAATGCTTCCTAGAAGCTAAAGTAACGTATTACCACCCGGCCCAGTCCATCTGGGGGAAACTTTAGCCACGTTTTTTTAATCCCCAATTTTTCTGCTTTCACCATCAGGGGTAGGTCCTGGGAAACACTTCTTAGGAAAACCCCGAGTTAGTGTTAAGAGCCTAAGAAGCACACAGTGTGTTTCTGGAAGGATCTACCCACCTTTGTCAGTGCAAAAGCCACAGTGCCATCATCCTCAGTGGAAAGATCAAGCAGCCTCTGGTAAAATGCTTCATCATAAGGCCCATCTATTTGCAATGTTTTTCTGAAGGACAAAGCACAAAAAAACAGGATAACAAAGCTGCCTGGAAATCGTTTGTTAAACTGTTAGCAGTTTAAGAATCATTCATCTGGTTTTAAAGAACATTAATGGATTCATCTCTTCCTAATGCTAAACTTCGTTATGAAGCGTCTTGCAAGACCAGAACCAGGAGAGCCAAGGCTGAACGTCTCTTGTTTATGACAAATGGTGTCCCGGTAAGAGATGCTAGTGAAGGGGTGCTAGGGAGGAAGCGAAGCCAGACCAGGGCAGTGGCCCCAGCCTCCACCACATGCCACAGGCGTGGACCCTAGCAACCCCCATCAAGATGGCCAGGAGATGGACAAGGCAGTGCCTGAAGGCCAAAGCCCTGCGGCGGCTGGGTAAGCGTGGCTCACTGGCTGTGGAGCAGCACTGCCCCCTGCAGGCTCAGCTCCAACTCAGGACATGGAACTGCCTAATGCAGGGTTGTCAGGTTCACAAGATGTGCTTTCCTTTCTAGAAATGGGCAAGTGACCACAGATCTGACAGGACCCTGGTCCTCCTTCACATGGCACTGAATCTCTGGGCCAAGCCTGGCATCTGGGGGCAGGGAAGGGAGGTAGCTGGGGTGAGTCATCCTCCTGGGAGGCCAGTGTTGTCCTCCCACTGGGGCGACCTGCTCCCCTCATCCCCATCTTGCCCTTAGGGCTGCTCGGGGCCCCATGTGGGCCCAGAAAGGGCAGGGGAGCCCTGGACCTGGGCCTCACCTCTCCTCAGGAAACTCCTCCAGGTACCGCTCAACCCGCCGGTATAGAGGGTAGAGGCCTTCGATGTCCAGCAGGTCCAACATCTGCACCTGGAGGGTTTTGTACAGAAGACAGCCCTTCGGTAACCCTGAGCGCTCCGGGGTGTTTTTTCCTACCAAGAACATCAGGGGAAAACGAGAGGTTTACTGTCAAGGACTAAAGAAGGTGGCGGGCACAGGCCGCACCCTGCCTCACGGAGCTGCTGGGGCTGGGACAAGCGGACGTTCAGGACCGGGCACAAAAGAAAGGCAGGTGACCCACACCTCACTCTGTGCCTCTCCTTCCTCTCAACATCCTTCAACCTCCATCACACCAGCCCAGATCTGAGTTTAGAGAGATGAACCTCAGTCTAAATAAGACAAGGCACAAAATTTAAAACGACCATGTTGACATCGTCAAAACTGCAAGACTGCATCTGCGGAGCCCAGAGCCACAGTCCATGCTGAGAGACGAGTGGCCACACTGAGCAGGGAGCTGTCATGGCAGGGATGGTGCGGAAACAAGGTCCATTCCACACTCGAGCATTCTCGGGCCCCTGCCATGCACCGGGGGCCTCGAGGGCTGGGGAGACAGAGTCCCAGCCCATTTATCCCACCCTTCAAAGAAACAGCCACGTCCTATGAACAAACAAATATTCCGAGTCACAGGGAGCAGCTGTGGCCATGTGCAGTTCTGACACTGTGACCTCTGACCTCCCCCACCTCTGGCAAAACATGCTCAGTCATTAAGACAGAGTGAAAGTGCATAGGCCCAGCTAGAAGGGATTTGTTAAAATTATAGGCTATTCATACAGTGGAATATCTACCTCATGGTCAATAAAATTTCAAAAAATACAATTGCTGATATAGATACAGATTTATACTAATCAGGCAAAAACATCAGGTTACAAAATAGCATGTAGAACACATTGCACATCCCATGGGTCAGGTTTATGTGTGTGTACATACGCAGGGAAGGTCTGGAAGAAAAGTCCACAGGTGTCAACAGTGCCTCGGAGACCAGTGTCCATCTGTGTGTCCTTCCAAACACATTCCATCTACTTAAAAGCAGTTAAGTACCCAAATATGGGCATAAGTTTACCAAAATTGTCTGAAATGACTAGGTATCACTTTTGCAACAAGAAAAATACCCACAAAATTCATTTGTACTAAGAAAAATGTGAAATGGGGGACAGAAGAAGGGTGACTTGTGCTTAGGAAGCTGTGTGGCAAAACAGTAGCACCTAAAATCCACGCAGGAGCAGGGCTACCATCTTCCTATGTCATACCCCCACGGCCATCCTCAGAGGCTCTAAGAACCCACAGGGATCATCAGCACAAAAACTGAATAATCTGAATCTTCCTAGTTGGCCCCTCAAAATAAGTTCCTGGCTATGGCTCCGCATGCCACATACTTGAGTGTGTTGTGGAGCCCGCCAGCAGACGACAAAGGTGGCAAACGAGGAGGCCATGAACATTCATGGCAAAAACCCAAATCAGTCACCAGATCACCCTGAAGTCTGGATGCCCACTGAGTCAAAGCCAGCCCACAGCGAGTCTGTGAGGAACGGGGACTTGAGTAGGAGGCACCCAGAGCCACAGGTCCCTCACGTCTGTGTTCACAACTTGTCTGCAAACTGCCACCCACTGAGGCCACCCACCTGCCCTAAAGGGCCTTGCACTGTGGGACTGCAACATTCCGGGCCTCAATTCTCCCCATCTAAGAAAAAGGCCAAGGAAAACCTATCCCCAGGGTTGCAATGAGATGGAACAGGACAATGTAGCGAAAACACTCAGCAAACCACAGAGGATGCACAGATGTGTGGGATGATATTTAGGGAAAACCCTATAGCCCAAATGTATGCTGCAACTTATAAACCCAGATAAGAGATGAGAAAGGCAGTATCCCCACCTGGGGCTGAGAGACAGGGAGGCCCAGCTTTGGGGAGCCCTGATGAGACTGAGGCTGCTCCCACAGAAGCTCCGTGAGGCCAGGCAGGACCCTCGCAGGCCATGCCACAGGCTCTGCTCCCCCTGCACCCAGCCCACCCACCAGGCCTACCTTGGCAGCGCAGGCTCCTGCTGAAAGGGCTGGCTTCACAGACGGGTGGGCCCCGCAGCCCAGGCCCCGACCTGAGGGTGCCCGCCCGGCCCTTGTCCGAGCCACTCAGTAGCACCCGTGTGATGACACGCACCAGCTCCCTGATCACGGCCCTTGTGCAGTGGGGCCCACTGGCCAGGCCATTGGATGGGAAGAAGAATGGCTTCAGGTGGTGTGCAAGTTCACTCCAGTCAGCCACAGGGCTGCGGGCATCTTTACAACCATAAATCAGCTCACCATTCTTCAGGAAGGGAAAGAAACAGGGAAACATCAACTCCAACAGGCCGGTAGGAAGACACCTCCGTCCCCATCCACTAGACAGGCCAAAGGACCAGACATTTTACATGCCCCCATTTGGGGTCTCTGCATACTGCAGCCCTCTGGGGAAACCCACCCTCATGTACCATGTCACTGACCAAGAGAAAAATCCCACTGGAACATGAAAAAGGAGAAAAGTTCTCAAGAACCAAAGATCAGAGCCCTGGGCCTGAGATACAAACCCTCAGACCAGAACACCTGGGATGTTAGCAACCTCAAGCAAACTCGGCCCAAAGCACAAACTCCCAAAGGCCCTAGCCTGTTACTCAAGAGGCCAAGTGACACTACTGTGCTACTGAGGGACACATGGTGTCATCTGACCCTGAGCAAACTTCTCGGCCAGTGTGGACATCGGCCGCCAGCATCCCAGAGGGCTTCTGTCCTCTGCGAAAGACTAAGCCAGGCTCCAGCCAGGGTGGGTAAGGCCAACAGCATCACTAGTATAGAAATCTTCATCTTTGAGGCCATCCTGCCTTCTAAAACCAAGTTCAGCAAAGAAACTCCTTATGGCACCAATGTTCCCAGGGCTACAGGAAGGGATGCTCAGTGGGTGCAACCCTGTGACTTTTACAGGGGTCTGTGGTATCTAGGAGGAAAACCCCTAAGGGAATCCTGGTCCCCACACCCCTGAGCATCAGCCAATCCCAGGGGAGTGATGAATCCCTTGCCCCTATTGTCTGTGAGACAGTGTGGTCAGCAGCCTCCAGGTAGGTCCCCAATGGCCCCCATCCCTTAACACTCATACTCTGTAGTCCTCTCTGCACTGTGGAGGTTTGGTCTGTGTGACTGACAGAATACGAGCAGAGCAATAGCATACCCCCAGCAAGATTAAGTTATAAAGGATGCTGTGGCTTCTGTCCTGATGACTCTCTTCTCAGATCATAGCAGCCGCACTGAGCAGCCCCATGGAGTCCCACATGGCCAGGAACTAAGGCCTTCTGCCAATGGCTGTGGTGGCGCCATCCTAGGAGCAGAGCCCTGGCCCCAGCTGAGCCTTCAGATGGGATGCAGCCTCAAGAGGGACCCTGAGCCAGAACCAGCTATGTTGCTCCTTAATTCCTGGCCACAAAAACTGTGAGATGATAAGTGGCTGTTATGCAGTAGTAGATAATATGATGAGGACGATCCCTGCTCTGCCCCCAGGTGGCAGATGGGGGTCAATTCAATCCAGTGAGAAGTGTGGACTGGACATTCCTCCCTCAGCAAGTTCCTGGGATTCAGCAGCATGATGCCTCCCCTGGGAGCCCCCTGTTAGCACCATCAGAGTTCACAGATGTGGGTGTCCAGGGAGATGGGAACACAACTGATGCCACTGCTGGCCAAAGGACCAGGGGAAACCAACAAGAGATGCTGACCCTTGAGATGGCCTTACAGAGGGAAGAGGGTACGCCAGGCAAAGGAAAAGCAGGAGCTCCCAGGAGGAAAGCAGGCCAAGATGAAGTACCAAGCGAAAACCAGTCAACATGCATTGCAACCAGGAGGTAGGGCCAGAGTTTGGCTTGTGGTCCAGTGCAGGGGCAGCCTTGGCCTACCGTGAAACTCTCTCCTCCAGGCCCATAAGCAGTTGAGTGACCCCTGGACAATAGAAGGCCTCTTCTCCCCAATGTCTGGAATCCAGGTAGATGGGCATTTTACATATACAGATATGGTTGCTCAAGCACCTCATGTGACATTTGGCAGACAGCTATCGTCTTGGGCTCTGTGACAACCCCGCATGTCCCCCACCACATCTCACAAGTGTCCAGTATTAGTGGACAGAGCCACAGACATGGAGTCTGTGAACAACATTCAGACAGACAAGGAGAAGGCTCCAACAACAGACAGCACGGTGGCAGCACCGACCGTGGCCCAGGAAACTTCTCCACACATGGAACTTCACAACAAGGGAAGGCGTGAGTTTCAGAACCAGAGAGCTTGCTCCTGAGAGGTGCTGGCACTTGCAATAATGTACTGACTTGCTCCGGGTATTATTTTAAAAAGCCATTCCATGTCACTTCTTTTAATCCATCTCTTTTGAAACTATTATCTCAACCTCTGGATTTTCTTCCTCAAGCTGAGTTCAACAGAAGCAGCAGATAGCCAGCGTTCTCAGTCCCAGGTCCCAGGCCCCAGGACAGGTCAGCTCATCCAGGGGCCAAGCCAGACTCACCACTCAGCTTAAGTGTGGGCCTGACAGGCCAGCCTAGGCGGGGGCAGTCAGAAAAGGGTCCATTTAGGACAAAATGCCAGCCTCATTATAGGTTCCAAATAAATCCCCAGATGAAAGGGAACTTATCTTTAGGATTTAAATATACAATTCCTGAAGTCTTTATAAGATTTAGAAATAAAAACTGATTTTAAAATTTCCTCTTTTTCTAGATTTGGGAAGGTGGAGGCAGACAAGGTAAAGTTGATTCACTCTGACCAGATTTTTGAACCATGGGGGGAAGCAAGGCAAGAATAGGCTTCCCTCCCAACTTCTCTGAGTCCACTTCTGAAGGGCATCCAGTGTGCAGAACAGCACTATCCACACGGAGCAGGACACAGAGGGCACAACGCTGTCCTGACCCAACAGCCCTGCTACTCCACACAGATCCAGAGCCTGTGAACCTGGAGCCTGTCACAAACTCTCGCTTATATGTCATACTTAATAAGAAGATAACCAGGACTGGGGGCAGTCAGTGGTAAGCAGAAAAGGAGGTGACAAGGGGGATCCCAGGGGACACATTTCCAACACAGGCCACACCAAGCCCTCCTCCAGATCTGGGCCAGCCCTCCTCCCCTCTCCCCGCACCCCCTCTCTCCACACTCCTGTCCCTCAGCCTCTCCACCTCCTCCTGCTAGCAGCAGGCCAGGGGACCACAGGGCCTCAGCAAGTCTGGTCAGGGTGCCAGCAGCAGGTGGCAATGAGGAAGCAGAAGGTGCCAGTGCCACATGGTGAATATTCTGCAGGCAGAAACGTTCCCACGATCAGGATGCAGGACTCTGAGAACTCACTAATTGACAAGGAGATCCCCAAATTACAAGTTCCCTAAGTTACTCGGGAGGAAAGGCACAGGTGTGGCCACCCTCTAGGATGCCCTGCCCCAGCTCCTGCTCCCATCTCAACCACACAGGACTCCTGGGACGCAGTCAGGGCCATCTTTCTCCAAGAACCAGAGTCAGGGTCTATGTGTCAAAGGAGCCCGAGGCCACCCAGTGGTCAAGGAGTCACCGTCACACACCCCAGGAGTCCCAGGATGACATGCCCATGAAATGAGGCTTGGAAAAAGGACCCAAAGTATCATGCTAAGCCAGCCCCAGCCCAGATGCCCTCACCTGCAAGGTCACAGAGCCCTGTCAGGGACCAAAGCACCACGGGTTCATCCAGCTCAGTTCAGACACCAATAGGCCCCACCCTAAAAGTGCCATAAGACAGAAGCAGCTCTTACCTTAAAGATCTTTAAGTTGTTCTGTGCCTCCTGTAACAAGCTTTTCAAAGCAAAGTACATTCTCTGTTTATTTCTAAAAAGAGAAAGTATTATCGACAGAATTAAAGCAGACTTTGCATTCACCTGCCCGTGGCTCAGGGGACATGCCCAAGAGCTGCCACTCGAGGTCTCTGAGCTTTGCAGATTAAGGAGCTGCATTCTCCCCAGCCCTCCTCACAGAGGCACCCCCATCCCTGCCCCTAATCCCCACCCTGCTCTCTGCCCCTTCCTCTGGCAATACCTCCCCAGCCACTGGCTCCCACGGGTAATCTGCAGGAACCTATGGAGGCAACACTGACCCTAGGCAAGAACCCTGGGCCCTGCCCAGGGCCCTGGCTATCTGCAGGCAAGTAGCTCCCACCTCACAGAATGCGGCCCACTCCCACCCCCCACTGCACAGAATGCCACCCCCCACCAAGAAAGGCAGCACTAGGGACAAAGGAGAAGTGTTCGCTTACCCTGAGTAGAGATCGAGGGGACAATATTTACTTATCTGCTTCCACTTCCCAGTTGCTACCTGTTAAGAAACCATCATATAGTGTCAATGGGTGGATTGGGGGAGCACTCCAACTCTAACACACAAAACAGCCCAAGTGACTGTGAGATGACCAAGGCAGCTGAAGGGCCCAGCAGATGACACCACCTCCAAGTGCACATCACTAGCTGGGGCAGGGGGCTTGACTGTGACCCCAGGAAATTTCGGCCCTCCTCTGAGAGCCTCACGTAGCTGCCAGCCCCTCCACATGAGCAGAGAAGCGGCAGCAAGCACCTTTATAAGATGACATGGCTGAATTTTGGTAATCAGATGAACAAATCTTTACAATTATAATATCCAGGAAGGGGAGGGTGCACCCAACTAGCAATTTCATGTTGTCAGCGAGAAGATAAATTGGTACAACCTTTTGAAAGGCAACTTGCTGGTTTCCATCAAAATTTTAAATGTGCGTGCCCCCTGATTTGGCAAATGTATGAGGAATCGCTGGGTCAAGGATTCACTGCGACCTAACTTTGACAGCAAGACCTAGAAACAACTAAATAAATCAAAGGACATCTGCTCGTATGGGCCAGGACACAGCAAGCCACATGTTGAATGAAGGAATGAATAAATAATATGCAGCCACTAACAGAAAGAGGCAGAGCTCAAAATAACCAATATTTATTCAAGGAGAAAAGCAATTGGCAGAACAATGCACATGAAATCACTTTTGCTTTAAAAAAAAAAAAGATATGTGCATCTATACATGCATGTATCCAAATATGCATTGAAAAAGCCCTGAAGGATACACAACAATCAATCTCCAAGGATTATTTAAGTGAAAAAAGCAATTAGCAGAACAATATCTTATGGCAAGACTCCATATCTGCTTCATAAAAGGGTATGTGTGCACACATGAGAATATGTGTATGGAAAGGCATCACCTCACTTCCACTTGAATAACACGTATATTTTTGTTGGCACAGGAAGAAGTCTGTAAGGACATGCAAACTGACAATGTGAGTTACCTCTGGCAAGGCAGGAGACCTAATTCATAAAATTACATATTTTATCTATTAAACAAGCAGGTACAATTTCATAGCAAAAAAGAAAAAACAAAAAAACAGTTCTTAAAAATCCATCATATATGTTGAAAATGAATGGTAACAATGAAAACCATCTCCTAAAGGGAATGGCTCATATACCTTCTTTTTCCTAAGAGCCTAGAAAGTTATAACACCACAAAGAAAAGATGGACCAAGGACCTCTAGAAATTCTCTCCCCCATAAGGGCAAGGAGAAAACTGGCAAAAACAGTCAGGATCAAAATTTTCAGGAACCAGAAAATTAACCAAAGGCTTACAACAATATGGAAAGTATTATACAATAAAAATGGCCATATCTAAATAAGAACAGTGAGCTATGTGGCACTTTTAATGCCTTATTCTTACCCCTTCTGTCTAGCACCAAGGGAACCCTAAAAACCAACATCTCCAATCACAGTGAAAACAGAAGTGTGGCAGCCACTGGAGAAGGCTAAATGGTGTAGGAGCTTCTCCAAAGCCTCATTCCCAAAGAGTTGTCATTATTTGACCTGTCTCTTGGTTTCCTGTCTTCACTGACTTGACTCAGAGCTAACCAATTACAAAAGGGGCATCTTCCCCCAGGGACACTTGTGAAAAATATTCAGAGGCAACTGTTTAACTTCATGACTTCCTGAGATACTGGATAACAGTTGTGGCAAACCTAAAACTAAAAAGAAAAAGCAGAGGAACGACATGTACACAGGGCTTTGAAAAGCTCCAGTATATCCTGGGCATCTAGGAGGCCATGCACTAGCTCCAGAAAGACCTGAAAAGGCCACCACCTCCTGGTGATCTGAGGCTCTGCAGAAGTGAAGGCTAAGGCAGAGTTGGAACCGCCCTGCTAAGTGTTGATGGCAGGCCCCAGTACACACACACAGAGCCCCTCAGTAAAGCCTGGGAGACTTAATGGTCTCAGGCATTTAAGAAATCTCTGTTAAACCATTAGCTGCTCACCTAAGCTAATGGAGCATCAGAGGCCACAAACAACAAAGAACAGACTTCTCAAACTTGGCAAAGAAAAATCACAAAACAATAACAATTACAACAAGCAGCAACAACAAATCCTAGAAAGGTTGTAGAAACTGATTTCCAGAGTGGTCACGTTATATTACTTAAAATGCCTGTATTCAACAAATCATTACAAGACATGCAAAGAAACAAAAACGTATGGTCCATACCCAGGAAAAAAATAATCAATAGGCTGTCCCTGAGAAATTCATACATTGGACTTACTAGACAAAGACTTTAACTCAACTATTTTAAATAAGCTTTAAGCTAAAGGAAACCAAGGACAAAGAACTGAAGGAAACAAGCAGAACAATGTATTAACAAACAGGGGATATTAATAAGGATAGAAATTATAAAAAGGAACCAAACAGAAATTCTGTCATTGAAAAATACAATAACTAAAATGAAAAAGTCACAAGAAGGGCTCAACAGCAGATCTGAATAGGCAGAAGAAACAATCAGTGGATTTTAGGATAAAGTCCAAGAGCTCCACACCTAGACACATCATAATAAAACTGTCCAAAGACAAAGAGAGAGAGAATCTTGAAAGCAGCAAGAGAGAAGTGACTCATGATGTACAAAGGATCCTCCATAAGATTAACAGTTGATTTCTCACTGAAAACCATGGAGGCCAGAGGCACTGGGATGGCACACACAGTGCTGAAAGAAAAAAGACTATCAACCAAGAAGTCTTGTCGGGCTTCCCTGGTGGCGCAGTGGTTGAGAATCTGCCTGCCAATGCAGGGGACACGGGTTCGAGCCCTGGTCTGGGAAGATCCCACATGCCGCGGAGCAACTGGGCCCGTGAGCCACAACTACTGAGCCTGCGCGTCTGGATCCTGTGCTCCGCAATAAGAGAGGCCATGATAGTAAGAGGCCCGCGCACCACGAGGAAGAGTGGCCCCCGCTTGCCGCAACTAGAGAAAGCCCTCGCAGAGAAACGAAGACCCAACACAGCCATAAATAAAATTTAAAAAAAAATTCTTAAATAAAAAAAAGAAGTCTTGTCTATAAAATTATCCTTTCAAATGAAGCAATAATTAAGACATTGCCAGATAAACAATAACGTAAAAAAATGTGTTGCTAGAAAACCTGCCCTACAAGAAATACTAAAGGGAAATCTTCAGGCTGAACTAAAAGGGCACTAGACAGTAACTATGATCCACATGAAGAAATAAAGGGCACTGGGTAAAGGAACTACATAGGTAAGTATAAAGGATAATATAAATATATTTTGTTTGTAACTTTTTTCTTCTACCTGGTTCAAAAGACAGAATGTCCCCTGCATGGCATAAGGCAATTATTATAACTGCATAAGGCAATTATACAAATCTGTATTGACAAGCGTACAATGCATAAAGATGTAATTTGTATGACAATAACAGCACAACAGAGGGGGAAGACAACAAAGCTATATAGGAGCAGAGTTTATGTATACTACTGAAACTGAATTGTTATTGAGTTAGATTGTTTAGGTTAAGATGTTAAATCAATAGGTAGAACAACTAGACAGAAAATCAACGAGGAAGCAGAAGACTTGTACAACATTATAAACCAACTAGACTTAACAAATATCTATAGAACACTCCACTCAACAACAGCAGAGTATATTCTAATCAAGTAAACATGAAACATTCTCAAGGAGAAACCATATGTTAAACCACAAAACAAGTCTCAATAAATTTTAAAAGATATGACTCTGCAAACTCAGTGGAATGAAACTAGAAACAAATAATAATAGGAAATTTGAGAAACTCACAAATACATGAAAACTAAACACATTCCTAATCATCAATGAGTCAAATAAGAAATCAAAAGAGCAGTCAGAAAATAAATTGAGATAAATGAAAATGAAAATACAACATAAAAAAATTTATAGGAGTCAGAGAAAGCAATGTTTAGAGAGAAATTTATACTTGTAAACACCTATATTAACAGGAAGAAAGATCTCAAATCAATAACCTACTTTTCTACCCTAAAAAACTAGAGACCAAACTAAATCCAATGCAAACAGAGAGAAAGAAGTAGTAGATTAGAGCAGAGACAGATGAAACAAGAGCATAGAAAGGGAAAATTTGAGAAAAGAAACAAAACCAAAAGTTCTTTCTTTGAAAAGATCAACAAATATGGCAATCCTTTGGCTAGATCAAGAAAAAAAAAAGACAGGACTCAAATGACTAAAACCAAGAATGAAAGAAAAGACATTACTACCAACCTTGCAGAAATAAAAAGAATTTTAGAGGAATGCTATGAACAATTATATGCCAACAAATTAGATGAAATGAACAAATTCTTAGAAACATACAGCTACCAAAACTGACTCAAGAAGAAATAGAGAATCTAAACAGACATAACAAAAGGCTGAATCAGTAATCAAAAATCTTTCAACGGGGACTTCCCTGGCAGTCCAATGGTTAAGACTTCACCTTCCAATGCAGGGGGTGTGGGTTCAAACACTGATCAGGGAGCTAAGATTCCCACATGCCTTGGGGCCAAAAAAACAAAACATAAAAAAACAGAAGCAATATTGTAACAAATTCAATAAAGACTTAAAAAAAATCTTTCAACAAAGAAAACCCCAGGACCAGATGGCTTTGCTGCTGAATGCTACCAAATGTTTAAAGAAGAATCAACACCAATACTCAAACTCTTCCAAAAAACTGAAGAGTAAAAGATGGAAAACACTTCCTAACTCATTCTATGAAGCCAGTTATTACCCTGGTACCAAAACTAGACAAAAGCATCACTAGAAAAGAAAACTACAGACAAATATCCCTCTAGAAAAAATCCTCAACAAAAACTAACAAACCACATTAGCAGCATATTAAAGAGATTACACACCTATCATCAAATGGGATTTATCAATCAAATACAAGCGTGGTTCAACATACGAAAATCAATCAATGTAATACACCATATTAATAGAAAGAGGAAAACAACTCATGATCATCTCAACAGATGCAGGACAAGCATTTGACAAAATCTAACATTCTTTCATGATTAATAAAAACAAAACAAAACAAAAAAACCCTAAAAGAACATCTTTCACAAACTCACATTGAGAACATTACATTCAACAGTGAAATTCTGAAAGCTTTACCCCTAATATCAGGAACAAGATAAGGATGCCCACTCTTACTATTTCTATACAATACTGTACTCATAATTAAAAACAGAATTACCATATGATCCAGCAGTTCAACTTCTGGGTATATACCCCAAAGAACTGAAAGCAGAGTCTCAAAGAAATATTTGTACACCCACGTTCACAGAAGTATTAGTCACAATAGCCAAGAAATGGGAGCAGCCCAAGTGCCCATCAATGGATGGATGGATAAACAAAATATGGTATATACATTCAATGGGATACTATTCAGCCTTAAAAAGGAAGGAAATTTTCACACAACCTACAGTATGGATGAACCGTGAGGACATTATGGTAAGTGAAATAAGCCAGTCACAAAAGGACAAATACTGTGTGATTCCGCATATATAAGGTCCCTACAGTAGTCAAATTCATAGAGATAGAAACTACAATGGTGGTTGCCAGGGGTTTGAGAAAGGAAGAAATGTAGAGTTGTTTAATGGATGCAGAGTTTCAGTTTTACAAGATGAAAAATGTTCTGGAGATGGATGATGGTGACAGTTGCACAACACTGTAAATGTACTTAATGCCAGTGAACTGTACACTTAATGGTTAAGACGGTAAATTTTATGTCATGTGTATTTCATCACAATATATATATTAAAAAATCAGTTGTATTTCTATGCAATAAACAATCTGAAAATGAAATTTCTAAAAATTCCATTTACAATAGCATCCCCAAAAATAAAAAACTTAGGAATAAGTTCAACAAAAGACACATAGACTTAAAGGCTGAAAACTTTATCACATCGCTGGAAGAAATTAAAGACCTAAATAAATGGAAAAACATCCTGTGTTCACAGAGTATGAATACTGTTAAGGTGGCAATACTTCCCATACTAATCTGCAATACATTGGAATCCTTATCAAAAATCCCAGCCGCTGTTTTGGAAATTGTGAAGCTTAAAGACATCTAAATTGGAAAAGAAGAAGTAAAACTCTATTCACAGATGACATGATACTGTACATAGAAAATTCCAAAGAATCTACAAGAACGCTACCAGAGCTAATAAATGAATTCAGCAAAGTTGTAGGGTACCAGATCAACACACAAAAATTAGTTGTGTTTCTATACCCTAGCAATAAACAAACCAAAAAGGAAATTAAGGAAGCTATTTATAACCACATTTACAATATTCCAAAATAATAAAATACCTAGAAATAAATTTAACCAAAGTGGTGAAAGACTTGTACACTGAAAACTATAAAATATTGCTGAAAGGAAATTAAAGAAAACCTAAGTAAGTGGAAAGAGAGCCTGTGTTCATGGATTATAAGACTTAGTATTGCTAACATGGCAGTACTACCCAAAGTGACCTACAGATTCCTGGAATTTCTGTCAAAATTCCAAAGTCTTTTTTTGCAGTTATGAAAAATCCAATTCTCAAATTCATATGTAATTGTAAGGGGCCTGAAATAGCCAAAACAATTGTGAACAATCAATCTTGAAAAAGAAGAACAAAGCTAGAAGACTAACACTTCCTGATTTCAAAACTTACTACAAAGCTACAACAATCAAGAGTGTGGTACTGGCATAAGGACAGACATATAGACCAACAGAATACAAGAGAAGGCCAGAAATAAGCCCTCACATATATGGCCAACAGATCTTTGATAAAGGTGCCAAGACCATTCAATGGAGAAATGACGGTCTTTTCACAAGTGGTCCTGGGAAAACTGGATATCACATGAAGTTGGGCCCTTACCTAATATCAAACACATAAACTAACTCAAAATGGATCAAAGACCTAAACATAAGAGCTAATACTATAAAACTCTTAGGAGAAAACATATGGGAAAAGCACCATGACCTTGGTTTAGGTAAACATTTCTTGGATATGACACCAAAGGCATAGGCAACAAAAGAAAAAAAAGACAAATTAGACTTTATCAAAATTTAAAACTTTTGTGCAACAAAGGACACTATCAACAGAGTAAAAAGGCAACCAACAGAATGGGAGAAAATATTTGCAAATCACATATCTGATAAAGAGATTAACATCCAAAATAAACAGAGAACCCCTAAAACAACTAAAAAACAAACAACTCATTTCAAAAACAGGTAAAGAATTTGAATAGACATTTCTCCAAAGAAGATATACAAATAGCCAATAAGCACATGAACAGATGCTCAACATCACTAACCGTTAGAGAAACGCAAATGAAAATCACATGAGATACTACTTCACATCCATTAGGATGACTATAATCACAAACAGGGACAATAACAAGTGCAAGCGAGGATGTGGAGAAACTGGAGCCCTCATACATTGCTGGTGGGAATACAGAATGGTGCTATAGCTGTAGAAAACAATCTGCCATTTCCTCAAAAAGTTAAACAGAATTTCCCTAAGACCCAGCAATGCCACTCCTAGGAATATACCCAAGAGAACTGAAAACAGTGACTCAAATATGTACGTGTACATGCACATTTATAGCAACATTATTCACAATAGCCAAAAGGAAAAAACCCACGTCCATCAATAGATGAATGGATAAACAAAATGTTCCCATACAATGTAGTATTATTCAGCCATAAAAGAATGAAGTGCTGATAAATGCTACAATGTGTATGAACCTCAAAAATATTATGCTAAGTAAGAGAGTCACAAAAAGCCATAATTTGTGTGATTCCATTGATAGGAAATGTCCGGAATAGGCAAATCCACAGAGATAGGTGGTTGCCAGGGGTTGGCAGGACAGGGGGTGACTGCTAATGGGCACAGGACTTCTTTTCGAGGTGATGAAATGTTTTGGAATTAGATAGTGGTGATGGTTGCACAACCTTATGAATAAACTAAAATCCACTGGATTATATACTTTAAAAGTGTAAATCTTAGGATATGCAAATATCTCAATTGAGACGAAAAAGATGAACATGAAGTACTTTTGAAATAAAAAGTAAGTAATATCTATGTTTTATTTTACTCCTCTGAAAACTCTAGGTGGCCCAGCCATTCATCACGAGGCTCTGTGCAGGGAGGGAACCCAGCTGGTCAACTCTTCTCACCTTGAGGTGCTGGTGCATGCAGTAACGACACACCTTATGCTTCATCTCATGCGTAACATCACTGGAGAAAGGAATAAACCCACATTTTGGCTGCAAAATAAACAAGTAAGGAAGAAAAAAAGCTTAGGGAGAAAACACATACCTTTAGGTAGACATATAACTACAGGATAATGAAGTGCAGCTCCCAGGAGAATCAGCAAGTGTTAGATATAAACATTCCCCAAAGTTGCTTTTATCTTCAGTCCCCAGTGGGAATTGATGCCTCCCCCCACTGCATCACATAAATATCTCTTTGCCGCTACAGAATCCAAAGCCAGAACTCTCACTGGGGAAGAACAGTGATGCCTCAATTGCTAGCTTGACAACACAGAGTAGCTTTGTGTTTTCATCATAGAACAAGACTGGAAAGACTCCAGGAGTTCAGATATGCCACACACTCCAGCCCCAAGAAGAAGAACCCTTGGTCCCTCTGATAAGAATGTGTGAATGGGAAGGTGCCCATCTGATGGTTGCTGGGCTCCCAGAACATCTGAAACTCTAGTTGCCTTTTAAAAGCCATGATTTCTGGGCACATACAATATGAAAGACCACTGCCTAGCGTCGGGGCACTGAAGATCACGCTGCCCATCATTTGTGACGCCTGAGACACTCACCCTCTGGTTGGAGAAACAGAACATCAGTCCACACTGAACACCCAGGGATGTGAATGCTCAGGGCCAAGAGCATGATCCACAAGTCACCACCAGAGGTTTGGAGGAAGGAAACAAATAACAAGATATCTGGCAGGCTTCCTGAGGGAGACTCAGGTGGCCACTCTGGACACTGAGCCACAGAGCTGAAGCAGGGGCCTGGCCCTTATCCAGCAATCACTGCCCTGCACTAGACAAGCGACATCCTTTGTTGCCTCCTCCTGAGGATTCCTGCCATGACAAACCAGGGCCTTGAGAGTCACAGAGGCTTCTATGCCTCCTGGAGGTCTCTCCTGAGAAGCAAAGGAACAGAGTGTCACCCAGTCTAAAGGGTGGTCCTCAAGCTGAGCTCTTGGAGCAAGGCATGCAATGTCACCAAGCAGCCAAGTAGGCACAGCTGGGAAGGAGGTCAAGACAGGCCCTGGCAAGCTGCACCCTCCAAGGAAAATAAGCAGAGTGGAACCCATGCCTCCTTCTGGTGGCCATCGGCTAGGGCTTGTCCCTGGCTGGTTCCCTGTTATGACACCTGAAAACAAGCCGAAATCTGGGGGTCTGGGAAGCCATGCCCCTCAGGTCTGGCCAGGGTAAGGAACCAGAATAGCACGGTGCAAGAGGCACACACAGAAGGAGCAAGAAGAAAGCCTACTCTCTGGGAGTTGGGGGGCTGCCTAGGTCATGGGGCCCAGCATGGGCAAAGTGCACTCCAGGCAGATGACTTGTGGATTTACAGTCTGGACCCACCTTTCCCTTTTCCCCCACACCATTTCCCCCTTGACAGAAATTCACCTTGATCTCTACACACAGAATCGGCCGGTGCTCTGCAAAACGGTAGGTCTGAAGTCTGGCTAAATTGGGAAGGCACAGAGCATAACCACTGAGAGTGTCCAGGTCCTTGTCACAGCGAGATTCTGGAAAACAGAGCAAGGAAAATAACTGAGGATCAGTGCAAGAGAGACAAGATGACTCCATGGCAACTTGGACTCCTGCTGGGGAAGGATCAGCCTTGCCCAAGAGAGGGCTGGCCTTGGCCTCCACTCTTGAGAGGTCACCTCTAAGCCTTGGGATGTCTTGCCTGAGGAGTTTACCTGGGGACCTAGAGTCACATGAGTATAATGCTGTGATCTGTGGTAGGAGTTTGGGCCCTGTAGTATCAGCTTGACCTCCAGAGGGGCTGGAGGCTGAGGGCAGCCACACAGGTGGTCAGCTGTGTCTATATGCCCAAGCCCCAGCAAAAACCCTAACCCCTCTTATCTCAGCTGGTTTTAATCTGTGTCCCTTACCTGTAATAAGCCATAACCATGAGGATAACAGTGAGTTCTGTGGGTCCTTCTAGCAAATTATCAGACCTGAGATTGGTCCTGGGGACCCCCAAACATGCAGCTGTCATCAGGAGTGAGGGTGATCTTGGGAACTGCCCCCCAATTCTGTGACTCCCTTAACCCAGGAGCTCAGAGAGGAAGGAGGCAACAGCCACTACCTTCCTTTTAAAGCTTCCTTCAGAATATGCAAACACCAATATTTCCTCAGCACTGACTGCTAGAAGCTCTATTGTAGACAGTCACATAAGATATGGCCTCTTGGTCCCAGGAGAAGTCAGCTTTCCTCCTTCCACATAACAAGGCTGACTATGAGTCATTATTACAACAGGGGACAGTCTTATTACTGTTAAGTTGTATAACTGCCAATTATAAAACTAATGATGCTGTGTGGCACTAGTAACTAGATGGCAGAACCACAGCAGGCCTCAGTCTGTCTTTGTCTAGATGGGGAAAACAGAGCCAAGACACAGTCCAGGCTTCAAACAAAGCTGCTGCCTCCTTCCTCTTCGTTGGTCCTCTCCACCCATGAAGCCCTGCTCCTCACTGCTCCCCAAACTGAGGGCTCCAGGGCACAGTATCCTGTTATCTTTCATTTTCCTAATCAAATACAGAAAGGATTTTATATTGACTCACTGCACACCCTGACTGCCTGGCTGTGCTTTAGGAGGAGACATTTCACTCCTCAACAACATAGATTTTACATCTTTGCCTCTGACTGTGAAAGGAAAAGCTTTGACATGGTTACTGTCATTACTGCCACGATCAAGCGTAGGGAAGGTGCCTGAGGTACTGAAAGAAAATACGTGAGGTGACGTGGGGCGGTACATGAGGTGACTGCAGGGAGGGTACGTGAGGTGATGGGGGAGGGTATGTGTGGTGATGGGGGAAAGGTGTGGGAGGTAAAGGGGGGCAAGGTTTGGGGGGTGATGGGAAAGTATGTGTGGTGATGGGGGAAGATATGGGAGGTAATGGGGAGAGGGTATGTTTGGTGATGAGTGGAAGGTATGGGAAGTAATGGGGGGAAGGTTTGGGAGATGATGGGGGAACGTATTTGTGGTGATTGGGGAAGGTACGGGAGGTGGGGAAAGGTACAGGAGGTGATGGGAGAAGGTCTGGGAGGTGACTAGGGGAAGGTATGTGTAGTGATGGGTGGAAAGCATGTATGGTGATGGGGGGTGGGGTATGTATGGTGATAGTGGGGAAGTACATGAGGTGAAGCGGGGAGGTACAAAAATTCAAGTCTCCCACCTTACCTCAAGAGGATGAGGAGGTTGGGTGGTGCCAGCTTCTGGGAGAAGGCTCTCAGGACTGCCACCCTCTAGGGCCTAGCCCACCCTCCATGGCTCAGGTCTACCCCGGTTTTCCTTTGGACTCCTCCAGGACCCCCCCTGGAGCCCACCTTCCCTTCCCTAAGTCTCCCTGAACTCCTTCAGCTCCCTCTTGGCTCCCAAATGCATTTTTATTTTTATTAATTTGTTCTTGGTCATATATTCCCTGCAGTGATCTGCAAATCTGATGCCCAGAATTGTATTCATGAGCTCCTAGGATTTCTACCCCTGATTATAAAGTTCCTGGCAAAAGAATTGCTAAAAACTATATCTATATCTACCTAACATGAGTAATAACGTCAAACACATTTCAAATGAAATATTATAAATTCGTAAGTTAGAAACCCTTACCTGGTCTTTCACACTGTATCTTTAAACAAAGCTGTTTCACAAAATCTAAAGGCAGCTGAACAACTTCCTGTAAGAACAAATAAGAAATACTCAGTGTGGGATGCACAACAATGTGAACATACTTAATGCCACAGAACCACACACTTAAAAATGGTTAAAATGGTAAGTTTTATGTTATGTATATGTTACCACATTAAAAAAAATACTCAGTATGTGGGTTTTAGAAATAAAAGCTGCTCTGTTATTTTAAGGACATGTCCAGATTAAACAGAGATGCTAAAGTTTCTGTGCACTAAGAGGAACAGGCCCTCCTCAGAGCAGCTGGTGTCCACAGTGGTGGTGGCCAGAAGCGTGCCCCATGTCACCCACAGTCAGTCTCCACAGGGTGCTCCTCACCCGGCTCCTCTGTTCTCACGGCGACCTCATCCTCATTCTCAGCGTCTGTGGACGGCAGAGCAGGGGCCTGAGGCAGTTCTCTGCCTGCAAGAAGTTCCTCACCAGCTATCTCCTCAGACAACCCGAGGCTCCTCACATTTCCATCTGAGAAGCAGCTCACGGAACAGGGTCTGATCAAATATTAATCTCTGGGTGAGACGTCCTGGGCGGCCATCAGCCACAGGACTCAGGATGGCCAATATTTGGTGCTTTTGGGCAAAAAACAAAGGAGCAACTACTCTCTACTATTTCTTGCAGTCTCCCAAACTAAGAGTTTCTATTTAATCCACATTGCTCATCATCTTCCCCATGTTTCCAGGGTGGCAGAATTCTGACTTCTAAAGAAATCCCAAGGGGACACAAGATACCTGCCTAGAATGAGAATGCTGGGATCCTGTCGACTTACATGCCACACCTTCTCCATCATGCCCTGTCCCACCTAACCTCCAGCTCACATGAAGACAGGCCTAGACCAGTCCCCAAACCAGCCAGGCAGGGCCAGAGGCAGCACGGGCACAAGGGGTGCGTCTGTCACTCTGTCTGAGCCTTGCTCTCTCACCATTGTGCTAGTTATGTCTCATCCCAGGACACAGAAGAGGGAAACACTCTCCTCAGGGCTCCACTTTAACCCAGCTCGTGCCATCAGTCAGAGAAAACAGCATCATTTACAAATGCTGATTTTGCCTGAACATGGTCTTGTTCGGGCCAGAGATGTGCTCTGTATCCCACATTTCAACAGTGCTGGGCCTGAGTGGCAGTCCTCTCTTGACACTACAACCACCTGGAGGAAAAGCAGGTTGTGTTTCACTCTGGCAGTGTCTTCACGCAAAGGAGGTATGTCAACGGGATGAATATTCCCGAAATGTGACCTGGTGGGCTCACCTCATATGGCCAGAGCCTTGTGCACTGTGGACAAACAGAATCAAACCTGGAACTAGAGCACGCCCTGGGCCCTGCGGGGACATCCTAATGCTATTCCCACCTGCCGGGCTGCCATCGGCTGGAACCCCAAGCTCCTCACCATTCTCCTTCACTGCTGGCCCCTCCTAGAAGAAAGGTCTAGAGCCCCCAAGTGCTGTGAGACAGAGAAACACTTCCACTTGGTCAGATGAGCATGCTCTCTCCCCAAGAAGGACACTGGTAGTCGGCATACCTGCATTCACTCACACACCGTCCAGGCCAAGAAGTAGGTGGCACCCAGCATGCAGATAGCTCAGAGACTCAGGCTCTCACAGGTGGTGGGTTTCAGGCTTTCACAATTCAACAGGACAGCTGGGGACCTCACTAGGGGTGGTGCCAGCCCCCAGGATGGCCCCAGTGACCTCTGCCCCTGTGTAGTCCCACACTGCCTTGGGCTGACCCATGAAGGGCCCAGGATGCCATGGAAACGACAGACACAACTCCCGAACATGTCATCTCTCAGATGGTGTACTGGGGGAGTCAGGGCCAAGTCACAAGGATGCTCAGAGCCCTTCAGAGAGTCCACATTGGGAGGTGCTGAGGCCCCCAGTCAACAGCCAGCACCACACTGCCAGCTCCATGGCTCTGGGTCACCCTGGAAGAGGATCCTTAGCCCCAGCCTACAGATTAGACTACAGCCCTAAGGGACCCAAAGCAACACCACCCACAGTACTTCCTAAGCTGTCAAAGGACGACCCTCCTTGGAGGATGTTTTGCCGTGGGAACCATTTAAATTCTACTTTGCTAGGCAATGCTGAAGCTTCAAAGAAACTTGTACTCAACCTTCTTGGTATCATTTTTCTCAGGATGGACACAAGGTACAGAATTTACAAAACAGAGGCAGTGCTCTCTCTGTTCAAAATGACAAACCTGCTAGTCTGTTCAGGGCTCTGATCTAAGACAAGCAGTCAGGCCAACGTAAGCAGAGAAGCAGCAGTGATCAAAGTGGAGACAGAAGAATGGCTGTCCCAGGCATGGACCAAGGCCACTGGCTCTGAGGACTGCCAGGATCACAGGGCCAGTCCACTGTGGCTTCTTAGGCTGCCCTCTCCATGAGTGTCCGAACAGCAGACTTTGCCTGTAACAGGCACTCCTCTCGGTCACTGAGACCAGAAAAAGCCAGCAACGCAGACCACCTGCAGGTAGGTGGAGGCCATCACCCCACATGGGCTTCAGCTGGGTTCTCCCACGAGACCAGGTCACACCTCCCAGCATGGGGGTCCCCTTTTCTCCCTAACTTGCTCAAAGGTGCCCACTGAAGGTCAGTGTTGCTGCCTGGACCTCACTAGAGAGCTCTCACCAAACTGAATGCCTCCATGAGGGCAGGATGGTGAAGACCAGGCGTCTCAGCAAGTGAAGGTCTGACAAAGTATCTCTGAACCTCGTGCTAGAAAATGGGAATAACACTATCTGCTCTGCTACTTCACAGTGCAACAAATGAGAAAAGCACTTGGAAACTTTGTAACTAACACAGTGGGGGTGGGGGGGGGCCGTATCATTAAGCAACTTCCAAACTATAATTGAGAAGTTGGTACTTTTATACAGAACAGGTCCATGAATTTAGACTACATTAAAAAAAAAAAAAATCACTTACCCCACAATGAACATAGTTCTCTCCCAAAAACTCTTTCATGACATTTTTGCCAAAGTCCACTATGTTCTGTAGGTGCTGAAATATTTCTTCCGAGGTCTGCAAAAGAGAAGGACAAGAAGACCTCAACGACCGGGACCTCCTAGACTCTGACACCACCATGAGCCCCCGTCACATACAGGGCTGCCATGTATGTGGCCACAAAAAGCCACCAGTGGCCCTGGACCTGGAGGAAGGTGAGCCTCACCATGAAGAATGTCACACTTACTGGAGCTTCTGTCCCACAGGGCCCCCAGGCCCACCTCTGCATTGTACTCAGGGCCCCATGTGATTGTGAAACCGTAAGTTTGAGAACCATATCTGTGCCCCTGCCTTCCTCCCCACCAGGAACACATGTGGATTCCGCCAGTGGCCCGTGCACACCTTCTGAGGAATTCGACCTTAAAAATCTGTCCCATCCAAAAATCAATAGATATTTAGATTTTATTCTTCAGCTTCTAGATGTAGAAATAAAATATTTTCTCCTCAGAGGTTCTTAAAGAATCAATAAGCTGTGAGATTTAGGTGAGACAGGAAATCATTCCTGTATCCCTCACTCTGACCCAAGGCGAGAAGTACAAAGGGTTGATCACAGGTCTCGCTCAGGAGTGAGAGGGCTGTCTTCTTCAACCGCAGGCTGGGAGGTGCCTGACACATGGCTCAGGCTCTGGGGAGGTCTCAGTCTGAGCTGCCACCCAGGCACCATAAAATAGGCAGACCACAGTCTGCATTCCGGGGGACTACTGTATTAGAACAAAGCCTGACAAAAAACCCCAGAACACGCCCAGTGGCTCCATACATAGAGCTGTGGACACAGGGTTTCTGACAAAAAGCTCTTCTTATTGACAGAATTAACACACACAACTCCCCACAAATAATGCAGCTGGCATCACACAGTGCCATTTATATAATAAAGAAAGGCGACTTGTTACCTTGGAAGACATTGCCTCAATAAATGTAAACAGGAAAAACTGAAAATAGAGGCATCCAGAGAACGCTGGCCCTTCACCGAGGCTAGGCTCTGTAGACCCTGAGTGGGGATAGAGGGGAGGGGAGGGGGGCTAGAGGCAGCCTCCGAGATGTTTCTAGTTTCCACCTGGATTCCACAGAAACAGAACCACCCTGCACAATTCTCTTCAGCCACTGCACCCTCCCATCCTGTGCCATCTTTCTCTGCACTAACCACACTGTCCCCAGATCTCACTGCAGCCCCACTGTGATGGCAGCCCCCAGCTTTCTCCCACAGTCCCCGCTTTTCTTTCTATGAAGCTAACCTGCAAGTGTGCCCTTCATTTGCACAATCAGCCACCATTGATACCCATCAGCCATCCACCTCACCTTCTTTTCTGGCTGTTTCTCCATAACTCAAACGAGGTGAGGTGGTGACTCATGTCTCCTACACCCTTATCTTGAGCCCAATTTCTACTCACCACCCAACAACCACCAGCCCTGCCCCCACTGTGTGGGTGTGACCTGCAGCTCCTGCCTTTTCTCCCCTTTTAAGATAAGAGCCTATGCTCACACCTAGCCCCTCTGGACCTCCCTCCTTCCCCCCAGACCATGAAAGAGGAAAGGATCCCACAGGGCTATGCCATATTGACCGCTGCAACCACTTAGATAAACACCACAATGAAATCCCGCCTCGATGTAGAGAGACACTGCAACTCAGTGGTCAGCGGGCATACAACAGAACAACAATGGCTTTCTGAGGGTGTCCACGGTACTCTGCCTGGTTGACTCAGTGAATAGAAACACAAGGCTCCATCTGAACTGCCTGTTGTGACTTGTAACACTGACTGTCTACCACAGCATCACAGACTTCATTTTCATTGATACAATTCCACAGATGGGGAAACTTAGGCAGCAGGGTGTAAGGAAATCACCAAGGCAAAGCCAAGACCTGGCCCTGGGTTCCCCAGCCACAAGCAGAGCTCTCTGAACTAGTCAGGGAGGCTCCTGGCTCAGTACCCAGGGACTAACCATGATGACCCACAGTGACCCCAGCAGGTCAAAGTGCTGATTCCAGCAAGAAAAATGGACACACTGCTTTCGGCATTGAATGCTTGTATCATATTCAAATTTCTAAAGTTAGCATTAAAACTTCTGCATCAGAAAAAAATCAAAGTTTTCTTAAATAATTATTTTAATGATTGGGTGGCAAATCCACTGATCTTACCTTCTTCCTATTAGGAGGAAACTTCAGAAAACGAAGCACCACACAACGCTATTGGAAAATAAAACAAAGTCTGATTAGTACCCACCCAAAGCCCGGGGATAAGGGTGGGTGGCTGTGGATAAGGAGCCATCCTCAGCAGTGCAGATGCTGGAAGCCCCACAGGCAGCCAGTGCCCCGGGGAGGAGGTGGGGGCCAGTACTGGGCCACACGTCTGAAGACGCAGAGCAACCAGGAAAACCTGTGCTCTCTGACCTAGCCAGCCCACTCCCAGTAATTTATCTTAATTAAAGATGCACAGAAGATTTTAGCTACTGCATATAAAAGTACTGTTTATAATTCCAAATAAAATGGAAACAACCTAAACGTCCAACATTAGTAGGATGGTTAAATACAGAGGGACATATTCCAGACCATGGAATACTATGCCGTCATTTACAAGAAAATAAGGAAGATCCATATTTACAGACACAAAGGTACAGTCATCATCTACTGATAAATGAAAAAGATGACAGAATAGGGCTTATAGAATGAACCTATCTTTATAAATATGTACATACACGTGTGTGTGTGTGTGTGTGTGTGTGTGTGTGTGTGTGCGCGCGTATTAGAGAATGATGTATGGGTATAGTTCTATTTATGTAAAGCTCAAAAACAGACAAGACTAAGATCTCTGGCAGGTGGGATGGTCCCTAAGAAAGGCTCTAGAAGCGGCTGGTCATGAGAACACGGGTCCATGTATTTTGTCATAATCAAGCTGTATATACGCATATGATCTGACCACTTTTCTGTAGATTTATTACTCTTCATTTTTTAAAGTTTGTAAAACAAAAAATCTTAAATAAAGTATGTGCATGCTGAGTTTGTATGAACTGTCTGAAAGGGCTTCAGAATAGGTAACCGCGTGTCCAGGTAGCACCAACTGGGAACTTATTTTTATTTTTTTTATTTTTGGGAACTTATTTGTTAAAGTTCTGTTTATTTGGGTTTTCCAATTTTTTACAATGTTCATATAACATACATTACAAAATTGTTAAAAAAAAAGTTTAAAAAAATGGAAAAAAATAACCTTTTAAACTAGTACAGCCTTTGAAATGGCCATTCTCCAAGGAAATAACCTGGATGTGTTGTGGAGCCTTGGTAATGGGGGAGATAATTCCATGTGGACAACTTTGGAAACCATTCCCATGGAGACAGGGAGTTCCAGGCAGAAGGGCTTGGGTCGGGAACCTGGACCGTGCCCAGAGAGAAGCAGTGAACAGGAGGAGGAGAGCAGAGGTGCAGGAGCTCAGGCACCGTCTGGAGCACTGGGATCTAGGCGGGGTGGGAGGAGCTGGTGATTGAAGAGGCTCAGAAAGTGCAGCTTTAGAACCCAAAACATGGCTGACAGCAAGGAAGGCCCATAGAGACGAGATCCATTTCCCTAGCCCACAGCCCCCCTGGCACTTCCTGCCCCACTCAGATGACGCACACTCCTCTCAAAACCCCAGACATCCATCACCTCCCTGAGCCCCAAGCCCAGACTTGGGGAAGCAAAGATCGAGGACGTGCACATGCCCCTAACCCCTCCCAAATCCAGGCAGACATCAATATTCGATCATGGGCATCAAATGGCCAAGGAGTCCATCAAAATTCAAGGAAAAACAAAAGTTGATATGCAGAAACCCTAATTCTAGGCAACTTTCCAGAAACTCAGCCCCCCTAAAAGCACCCTCACTTCTCACCTGGACTTCACTGTTTCTCAAGACCTGCTAAGAAATTCTGAGTGTCATGTTGTGTCTGCTTCAAGGAAAACTGCTTTCTCTAGGGACCCATTTAAAACCATCGCCAGAAACTGCCCACCTGCCCCATAGGAGCTGCAGTGTCAGCCTTGAAGGCCAGTCTCCACAAACACAAGCACTCAGTGGGCACACCTGTTCTGGACGGCGAGTGCTAACTGCCCCTTGTAAAGGTCTGACTGGGCTGGATTGGTGGCCCTGTTACATGCCACGAGGCTGGCCATGGGCCCAGACAACACCTATTCAAGGGGACAGCAGAGAAAAGGTGAGAAATCAACCTCACCAGCCCTGGTTGGCACAAAGATGCAGTTAGTCCAAGGGCCACCCATGGCATGGAGTGGGACTGATCCAGCCACCCACAGGGAGATTCCCATGAAGGAGCCGAAACCAACGCATAATCTGGTAAGCACCAGGGCCCTGCCAGCTCACAAGGTCTTAACCAGTTGCGAAGGAAACAACTCCTTTCCTTTTAAACTAAATATCTGAAACCAGATTTTAAAACATACCTTCTTCATAGTGTCTAGGATAAAATGCTAAGAACGTGAAGAGAAAAGGGTGAGACTAAGAAGAGGGGCTTAACAAGAGTTTCTGCACAGTCTGGGGCAGAGGCAGCTCTTCCCTGTTCCAAAGCAGGACAGGGAATCTTAGGCCAGGGCCACACCTTTTCTGTCCTTGAGGACAGAAAATCACGGTGTGCTCTCTCATACCGTGGAACACTAGATGAAAATCAAAGATTTTAACAAGCTGAAAAAGTCAGTGAATGGAGAAATGACACATATAAACACATACACATTAAACAACCTCAAAACGTACAACACGCCACTTATAAAAGGAGTAGAAAGCATTCAGTGATGTGAGGGTCCCAGGCCATGGCGGGGGTGGGGGAGTACTGGCATGTCATGTGCCAGGAGGCCTAGGAGATGTTCCTTCGATCTCCTCTGAGAACCCACCCAAGTCCTCAAAACACCGAGACATCAGCAAAGCCTGGCTCACAACAGCTCAACAGTGTGAATGTCTAACAGCACAGGAACTCTGGCTGCCTAAGTGCTCTGCAGCCTTAAAAACTTGTTTGAAGAATTATCTACATATTTATGCTGTAGGGTTGAGTGAAAAAGCAGAAAACAAAAACAGACAGATAGGATGCTTAAGTACCCAATAAAAGCATATAATAGAAGGAAGTGCACCAAGTGTTAACAAAAATTATTTTCTTAGTAGGGAGACATTGGATGCTTTTTACTTTCTTCCTTCTAGTATTCTGTATTTTCTGGGGCAGAGAGAGGAACAAATGCTTGGTATTAAATAAAAATAAAAGACCACAAAAACAATATATAAAAGGGTCATCTGCCCATGTGAAGCCCAAGGGCCCAGGGCCTCTTGGCAAAGACGAGGTATGAAGTGATCAATCGCTGAAGCCTCACTGCTGGAGGACAAGCCCAAGTCAGGTCTTCCACCAGAGTGAGGATATAACCCAGGATGGGGCCCCAAGAAGACCCCAGGGAAGCAGAGATCAGGCAACTTTCAAGGGAAAGGGAGACTAAGATAAACACAACAACAGAAGGAATCGACCCTCAGGGTGCTGCCCCAGGCATCCCAAAATGGCTCAGCCCTGCTTCTCAGTGAGGCCACCACCCACAGACACCCAACTCGGGCACAGCCCAGGTCTTCCATCAGAATACCCGTGACAGAATACCAAGCCAAGTCACTTGGCTCTGCTGACCAGAGGCAATCAGAAACACACCCCAGGGCCCACAGAAGGATAAGAGGGACAAGGTGTGGGATGCATTGTTGGGCTGACAGCCTCAGACAGAACAGATGGAGGGTGACTCGAGACATCTCATAAAGCAACTGTCCCCAACCTTTTTGGCACCAGGGACCAGTTTTGTGGAAGACAATTTTTCCACGGCAGGGGCCGGGGGGTGGGTGGTCCAGGCAGTAACGTCAGCGATGGGGAGCGGCAGATGAAGCTTCGCTCGCTTGCCCGCCACTCACCTCCTGCTGTGTGGCCTGGTTCCTAACAGGCCTCGGACCCATACCGGTCCACAGCCTGGGGGTTGGGAACCCCTGTCATACAGGGGAGCCAAGGACTCCGAAGTGAGGCCAGACAGGAGGTGGAGACCACAGGTGGGGACAGCAGGTGTCTGGAATGGGCAGGACATTTTCCTTCCCAAGTTTCACCTGCCTGTATGGACCCACAGCTGCCTCAGGACTGAAGCAGACACAGATGCAAGTTGTGAGGTGGGGGACAGGACAGTGGAGGTGTAAGCCCAGGTGACATTTGGGGACAGGACACTCGGGGGCTGCAGCAGAAGAGGTGTTCAGATGGTCCCTAAAAGATGGAAAATCCAACAGCCAGAAGAAAATGAGAATGTTTTATAAAGACATACCACAAATGCATGGAACGCACAGTGAGGGTGTTGTAGAGGGGAGCCTTCAAGGACCCCAGGCTCTCCAAGGCCACATGATGGCCGCAGAGCAGGTGTCCAAACCAAGAGGTAGGTGACCCAGTGCTGTGGTCTCGTCCTTCTGCAGCAGACACAGAAACCTTCCTTACCTTCCTGGTAAAAGGGGCAGCTGCTGTCCTGAGTTCTGCTGAGGAGGAAGAAGGTATTGTCGGGGCGGGGGAAGTGACCATGCCACCTTAGGATACCAGGCCTAGACCAGCAGACCCCCACATGCTAGAAAGGCAGAGCTCAGCACTCACCAAGGCCAGGACTGGAAACCACCAAAGGGAATATATTTTGGAAATAACAAATCCTAACCATTCAACTGCAGGTGATCCCAGGAATAAAGACAGGGTTACATGCACAGCTCTCCAATGAGACATCACCAAGAAGTCACATCAGCTGTATCAACCTGTATGAATATCATTAAAAATCTCAAATGCAGAATAAGTTACTTGTTAAAAAAAAATACTACAGGCAACAGAACGTTAAGACTCTTTCTACTAGATTCAGGAGAAAATTAAGCCCAGGACTTGGGAATACGCCATTAAAAAAAGAAAGAAAGAAAAAAAAGAAAAAGAGAGAACAACTCATTTGCTTCCAACAGCTCCATTAAGAAGTATGATCTACAAATCCTAAAACACAAGAGAAGAGAAACACACAGCTCCTGACTGCCTGAACCCCATATCTTCAGGACAAACACCCCAGGGCATCAAAACAATTGCAGAAAGGATCTGAAGCCCGATCAGAATCTTAGAAAAGCTATAAAACCTGAAAGATCAGGCACAAACTTTTGATAAAAGATCTTGGTTGGCGGGTCTTTCATGTTACCTCTGTCAATAAGGAGGAAAACGTCACAACAGCTTAGTGTGATGAAGGGAGTGGGCCCCTGTTTGCCCTGCACCCCAGAGGCAAGGGCAGCTGGAAGGCAGCTCAGTGCCTGGGGAGGAGTCTCTGCCTGGCCTGCCCTGCCCTGGGTGACTCCCCCAACTGAAGGCACATACGAGATCAAATGACAAACCAGACTTACAGTGACCTTCACAGGACAGGATGCCAAGCCAAAGCGAACAAGACCAAGGTAAAGAAGGGTCACTGCAGATGAAAAAGCAACACCACCACACGGAGAGAAATCCCACTTGGCAGCAGCGCACTTGAGGGCAGCGCCAGGCTTCGTGACCACAGCTCAGCATGAACACAAGTATGGCACAGCCACTAGAACAAGTGACAGCACCCTCAGGCTACAGTAAGGAAAGGAAAGTACGTGCTCACAAGGGAAATGTCCTTGCCCAAGACCCCCCGCAGGGTCAGTGCCGGGGACTCCAGGCACCCACTAGAGTACAGTGTCAGGTTGGCCACAGCCTTGGAGCACCTCAGAGGGTCAGTGCCAGGGCCAAGGGCCAGTGCCTGGGAAAGGGTTAAATTGCACAGCTGGACCCAAGGATGCTGAGCACTGGGCCACAGGAAAACTGACAGCAACCTGTCAAGAACTGGCATACCGTTCAGGTCTCACACTGTCATCTCTTACTGCCCAACCCTGAGCACACCCCACACTACGGCCCTCCTTCGGCCTGCACTTAGCTCCTCCATATCCAGGCCCCATTTTCTACAAGTCCTGTGCTCCTGGAAGCCTCCCAACCCACCAGCCTGGAAGGCTGTCTGTCTGTGTCTTATCCCATGTTCCTCCAGTGCAGATGACAGGCCTCAGGACTGGCTGGCTGAAGGTATGTCGGGTTCTGACACTGGAAAGGAGAGGGGACAGACTCATCATTTTTTAAGGACCTTTCAATTCTGAAAGTAGATGATGCCCCCTCTGAGAAAGAGATCGTCTCCCGGTCTGAAAGAAACCTGGTGAGGGTCACCCTCTACTTCAGAATGAACGAGGTGGGTCTGGAGAGTCCACCCATGGGAGCAGAAATACTTGGTGCTCACCCACTTTCTTCTATCCCACTCACACACACACACACCCTCTCCTTGGGCACAGCAGGGTCCTGAAAGCTGCCTTCCAGGGCTCTGTCCTCCCTCAAGGCCCAGGCAAAGCACAAAGGTTTCTCCACACTCAAGGGGCAGAGTTCTCCCTTTACTCAGCATCTTCACTTGGTGGGAACCTTTTCTTACAAGACTACTCGTGATGATAATCTTCAAATTCAAATGATGAGCTAACAACAACCAAGCAGGAATGAGCATAGTAAAGCAAATTTAGATTTAAAATAATGAAGAGAACAGGTACAGGATAGCCTGATGACTCAGTTTAAAAGTGGGGGGAAAAAAAGGAAAAAGAAACATGACCCTAACATCTGGGGCTGTGCAACAAAGGAAGGGGCCAGTTGTCCTGGAGGGTAGACACATGCTTGTCAGGAACAATGGAGAAGGCATCTGAGTGCCCAAGGCCTGGTGTTCTTTTACACTGAGTCTGGAACTTGCTACTTCATCTGACGCTACTTTTGAAACTCAGTACATTAGCCAAAAGAAGCCTTAATTAGCTTTACATAAAGTCAAGATATACCATGCAATCTTACTGAGGAATTGGAAGATGAGCTCCCCGTAGGAGCTGTTGGGCTGGGTCAGAGCTATTAACCGCCAAGTCCAAGGTGGATGATAGTTATCACTTGCATAACTTGTCCAGCTCCTCATCTTTCTAGCAATTCTGCAAAGGGGATTCTGTTACTAGTTCCACTTTGCAAATGCAGAAACTGAGCCTGAGCCAGGCAGTGGTAGAACTGGGATTCTGCCCAGCTCTGTGTAACTGCAACTCCCATACTCTTAAGCCCTCAATGACACCTATCACTCCTCCCCCAGCCCACCACATTCCTGCCTGGTTGTATCAGACAGCAAGATGTCAGAGAGATCTGGGCCTTCACACAAATCCACAAGCTTCTCTTCCCGGATTCAACTCACTGGGAGTCCTCACTGCACTCTCAGAAACTCTCTTCCTTACTGAATTAAGAAAGGGAAATTCTTTAAATTCTAAAAGACTTTGGAGAAGAACCTGCAGACAATGCTCCATTAATATTAACAACAGCAGCAGGAGAACAGCAATTCCCTGCATCTCAGGGAGGTAACAGCACCCCAAGCACTTTGCTTCTTTCTCCTGACCTTGCCGGTACCCTGTATCTTCCCTAAGGCTACTCCGGACGGCCTCACCGCAGCTGGGCAGTCGGAGGCGGCACCGTGTGAGGCCGGGATGGGGCGCGTTGGAAGGACGCGGAACAAACCCGGGGGGAAAAGGTGACACTGGGGGAACAGGGAACCGATCTGGAGGGAGGAGAGTGCTGGGGAGACATGGCACCAACCTAGGCGGAGGAGAGCGCTGGGGGGACGCGGAACTGCTCTGGGGGAAGGCGGTGACACCAGCGGGACGCGGAACTGACCCAACGGGGAGGGGTGATGCTGGGGGGACGCGAAACTTATCGCGGGGCAGTGACACTGGGGGAACGCGCGACCGACCGGAAGAAGGGCTGCTGGGGAACCGATCCGGGGGTAGTGGGTCCTGAGGGGATACAGAACCGACCTGAGCGGAGGGGGTGCTTGGGGGACGCGGAACCCACCGGGAGTAGGGTAAGGGCCCTGAACCGCGCCGACAGTCAACCGCTCACCTGTGCGTGGGCCACCACTAGGCTCTTGTTGCCTTCACCGTGGTACCCCCATTCATTTTCGTCCATCTTCCCCTCGTCCATCCCACGGTGCGGCCCTGGAGCCTCGCGGGGCCACGAGCTGGGGGCCGCTGGTTCGCCTAGGCACCAGCCGCAGCCGACCGGGGAGGAGCTCCTGTCAGCCGCCGCCTCAGCTAGACCCAGCCGCCCGCACTCGCAGGCGCTGGCCGCCGGAAGCCACGCCCCCGACATCTCCCATGGCCGAGCCGGGCAACTTCCGGGTTCGCGCCCGCTTCTCCTCTGTTGACCACGGTGGTGGATGGACTGACGGCCATCTTAGGTGCTGGCACAGTGACTCACTTCCGGAGCGCGATCTTGAGAACCGGAAGGGAGGCTTCCGGCCTGGGCGCCGGAAGTGAGGCAAGCGGGAGGAGTCGGCTGCTACCCGGCGAACAGGACTGGCCTGCTGGGGAGCATGAGTCCAGGCGGGCTGGGATTAGAGTGGTACTGGTGCGCTAGGAGCCAGGGGGTCCCAGTGGGGCTGGGGGCGGGGGACGTCCAGGCAAGCCGGGTGCTTGGAAGGGGACGGTCCAGGCGGGCCGGGGGTTGGGTGGTCCCTAGAGCTGGAGCCCGCTCAGTCATGGGGCCTCAGCCTTCTTTCCTGCAGAATGGGGTACATTTCTCACTCATCGGGTTATTAATATCCTCGTTTGCTCTTTACCTGATGCAGAATCACCCCAGTAGTCCCAGGAAGTAGAAACATTGTGGTCCACACCTTACAAATGAGGATACGTAGCTCAAAGAGGCAAGTGGACTCCTAAATGGCGCTCTTGTTGGGAGTGTTACCTGAAAAACTGGCTTTGCCTTTTGGTGGGTGTCAAGCCAGAAGACAAAGAGTGGGAGAAGGAAGGATTTATTTCTAGCAACAAGTAAGGAGAATGCTGCGGCTTTTTCCCAAAGCAGTGTCTCCCCAGGTAGCAAAATTGAGGAAGTTTTAAGCTAAGGGAACATGCGTATTCATAAAGGGCTTGGGCAGTCAGAGTCCAAGCTTTAGTTGAAGTCATGAGGGTCAGAAAAGGTCTACATCATCCCTTAGGTCCAAACTGATCTGGTAGTTGAGCACTTCAGACTAATCTTTACCATTGAAACAGAATTGAGAGTCTTTACTACTGATATATTATCTTTGCTACTGTTACTTCTCTTGCCTGATACAGTTTGTTCTTTTTTTCTCTTAAGATCATTACTGAGACCTGTTGAAGGGCAAGCGTTGTGGCCAGGCTTAAAATGACTTAGGCCAAAAATGGCTTTTCTTATGTCGAGAAAGCCATGCCTGGATTTCTTTCTCCGGGGACCTCCCCTACCCTATCTGCCTACAGGAGGAGTAGGTTTCGTTGAATCTTGAGGGATAAACCTTGAGCAGGAGGTTTGAATTCTGCCCTTGCCACTTAATGACAGTGAAGCAAAGGGCAGATCTCTTCCTTTCTCTGGGCCTCAATTTATTCACTGTTGACGTGGGACTAATGAGACCACCTCATAGAGCTGCTATGAGGATTAAATTAGATTAGCGATTCTCAGACTCTTACTCTCAAGACCATTTTATACTCTTTAAAAATGATTGACGGGAGTTCCCTGGCAGTGCAGTGGTTAGGACTCCATGCTCTTACTGCCAAGGGCCCAGGTTCAATCCCTGGTTGAGGAACTAAAATCCCTCAAGCAGCGTGGTGTGGCCAAAAAAAGAAAAAAAAGATTGAGGGCCTCAAAAAGTTTTTGCTAATATGGGTTATATCTTTCCATGTTTACCATATTATAAATTAAAACAAATTTTTAAAAATTATTTTCATTTTAAAATAAACATTACCTTTTTTAGAAAAGTAGCTATAATTCCCCAAAATATAGAGAAGAGTGGCAAATGTTTTACATTTTTGCAAATTTCTTTAAAGTCTGGCTTCATAGAAGATAGCTGGAGTCTCACATCTGCTTCTGCATTGAATCTGTTGCAATATATTGCTAGGGTTGAAGTATATGAAGAAAACCCAGCCTCAGGTATGTGGTTCAACAAGGAAAGACCTGCAGACCCTACTCTGAGAACAGCTTAGAGCACCTGGCAAGGCCTTGGGAATAGTAGTGAAATGAAGCCAGTGAGTCAGGAAAATGAGCTGATAGCTTTGAACATCTCCCCAACCCTGGGCCCCAAAGGACTGGCCCAGGTAGGCTCAGGCCCCACTCCAGGGATGGTTGAGAAATGGGGGCAGAAACAGGCCACTCCTGGAGGTAAGTAATCCCCAAGGGGTGGGGTTGGGGGGACACTCACAAAGGGTGAGAAGGCCTTCCTACACCACCACAAGGCCAGGGGACCCTAAACATGTCTGAGATTTTCTCAGCATCTGTGAATGCAGAATTCAGATCAGATTGTTAAGTATTAAAACATTTCCTTAAGGAAGCCTCTGTGGTGCTGGAAATGTTCTGTATCTTGGTTTGTTGGGGTTTTTTTTCAAGGAACATTTTATCACTGACACTGTTTAGAATTACTAGTGTATGGTTATTTAAAAGATTAAATCTTGATTTTATGATTGTTTAAAAATTCTCCACAGATGCTCCTAGGGTGGACCACACCCACCTTATCAAAGGGACAAGTGCTTTGAAAGAATCATGGTGGGGTAACAGTGAGGGACACAAAGGAGAGTGGGCTCATCTGCAGGGGTTGGGAGAAGGAAAGGCTGGAAAAGAAAGACATGAGAAAGGTGTCCCAGATAAACAGGGTTTATCAGTTGTTTTTCATACCCTGGATCCACACTCCCTTCTTTTTTATAGCATAAAACCAGTTTTTATTAGGGGAAGTACCTTTTCCTTTATTTAACCCATGTGGTCTGACTTAAATGAACTTGATTCTAGCCTCAAGGCTGTGCAATCAAGAATTACATTCCCAGTGGTTGGTTCAGGAAGCGCAGGGAAGTAATCCAGGTTTATCCAACTAAGCGCACGCCTTTGGCCTGCACTGAAATGACTGTGGGGAGAATCAACCTCAGCTGAGAAGCTGGGTGGGGGGGGGGTCACCACATGCTGTCAGCAGTGATCCAGGCACCACAGGTGGCAGCAACAGAGGGGAAACAGCTGGAAAGTGGCAAGAAAGGGGACACAAAGTGAGCCAGAGGATTGAGTCCAACTCAGTTGATTTTAATTTTCTGAGCTAGTGAATTCTATCTTTTGCTTAAACAATTTGAGTTGGGTTCCTTTCACTCAGATCCTAGAGTCCAAGCTAATAATAAGGGTACCCTGGGCTGGACCAGTCACCTCTTCAAGAAAAAGCTAGAAGTGAAGCAAAGACCAAAAAGCCATCATTAGCTGGGATTCCTACATGAGGACATTTTGCCTAGATTCTTTATGCTCCTCCATCTAGGTCCCAGCTAGATTCCCACCACAGTTAATCAGTGTCCCCTTTCTGTTTGAAAAAGGAAATGAGAGAGAGAGGAAGGAAGGAAAGAGGAGAAGAGAAAAGGAAGAAAGATGAGATGGGAAACTCATCTTCCAACCACATTGAAAAGCCATCCAGAACCAAAGTGGCAAAACACTAGTGACTGGGAGCCCAGTGATGAGTACTTACTCTATTCTTCCTATTTTTATGTGTGTCTGGAATTTTCCTTACTAAACAGTTTTTACTTTTGAAGGAAGCATGCGATATCATGTATCCCTTGATATGACATGACATGATGAGAAAGGCACTTCACCTCTGTGGTATTCCCCTCACCCCTAAACCTATAATCCCTGTCTAAGCATTAGAGAAACATCAGACAGACCCAAATTGAGAGAAATTTGGCAAAATAACTGACCAAGAGTCTTTGTAACTGCCCAGGTCATAGGAGACATGGACAGACCAGAGGAGCCTAAGGAGACAAGACATCTAAATGCAACGTGGGATGCTGGAACAGAAAAGGACATTGGTGGGAACACTGGTAAAATCCAAATAAAATCTGGAGTTTAGTTAATAGTAATGGATCACTGTTAATTTCTTTGTTCTGGGAAATGTACCATAGTTAGGTATGTTAACATGGTGGGAAGTTGGGATAGGGCATTTGGGAACTTGGTACTATCTTGCAACATTTCTATAAATCTAAAATCCAAAATTAAAAGTTCACAAAAAGGAAGGCATTCATTGTTCAGCTTCTTTCATAATTAAATAATTAAAATAAGTATATATCTTAAAATATATATCAAACTGGCAAAATAAAAACAATTTTGCACCATGTTTGATATGGGTGGTATACAAGGGACAGGCAGGACGTGTGCACTGTGGAGGAGAGGGTCTGCATTGTTGGAGCCCAGTTTGGCCATATCATTAAAAGTATTGTAGCTATAGCTAATCCCCTTTGACCCATTTCCATGCCTACAAATTACCCTACAAAACCCTCCAGTGCTCAGAGATATGTACAGGATGTTTGTACAAACACAAGAGTGATGGACAGGACTTGGTTCCCAATGTGGGCACCTCAGGACAGCCTCAGGCTGCACCAGCCCACCCCAGCAGAAGACTTGCAGAGGGGCTTAGCAACCCGTGTTCTAACAACTTCCCCACATGAATCCCAGAACCACTGAGTTATGGTATACTTGAAAATTATACAGGCAGTAAGGAAATGAGTTAGGTATGTACTGACATGAAAGATGTTCAAGGTCTATGGTTAAGTGAAACAAGTGTGTGTGTATGTGTTGTGTCTGTGTGTAAATGCAAAGAAAAGGGAAAGGAAATTTTCCCATCTGGGAAGAGGAGAGCAGGAGAAACGAAAGAAGAATGTCACTTTCCTCTTATATTTGTATGTTGTTGACTCAGAGTATGTATTCATGTAACACTTCTGTAATAAAAATTTAAATGAATACATTCTCAATACTTTTTAAATTAGATAGCTCTATCACTATGTATGAATATGGAAAGATGGCCATGGTATGTTTAATACAGAAACAGGTGTTTGTCTTTGAATAGAAAAGAAAAACAATCAAGAAATAGGTGCCTGGGACTTCCCTGGTGGTCCAGTGAGTAAGACTCCGCAGTCCCAATGCAGGGGGCCCGTGTTGGATCCCTCATCCGGGAACTAGATCCCACATGCATGCTGTAACTAAGAAGCCCACATGCCACAACTAAAGATCCCACATGCAGCAACTAAAAGATGCCGCAACGAAGATCCCACGTGCTGCAACTAAGACCCAACGCAGCCTACATACATAAATAAATAAACAAACAAACCACAACTAAGACCTGGCACAGCCAAAATAAATAAATAAACCTAAAAAAAAAAAAAAAGAAATATGTGCCTTGCTGTGTACTGTGATTTTCTTTGGGGATGGGACCACAGGTGATGTGCATTGACTACGCTACATGTGTCTGTAACGTTTGAATTTGGCATAAAATGTATGAGTTATCTTTGTAATTAGAAAAAAATAATAAAGCTCTGCATGCAGTGGCCTCAGGATGCTCAACTACATAGAATTAGGCAGGTGCTCTTGAGGGTGGACTCCAGGATATTCAGGCCACCTGAACTGCTGACCTCAGGTAATCCCACCAACTCCAAGGTATCCTGACTGGAAGGTGAGTCAAGAGTCCTTGGAGGGAACTTGGCCTCTTTCCCCACAGGGATATGATGATGTTGGGCATACTGTTACCTGAATTAGTCACTCTCCTGGAGTCTGATGCCCAGAATTTCTGCTCCCCATCCACCTTCTCCTTTCTCCAGCTTTTACACTCCAGGAAAGTCCAGGGGAAAGGGTGATGGTGCCACAGCATGACTAAGGAGGCCCAACCCTTCCAATAAGGGCATCCCAGGACATCATTATCATCTTAGACAACACAGAAAAGTACAATCCAAACAAAAGATTGATATCTTTGTCTACATTAAAAATTAAAATCTTGAGGTATCAATACCTAGAGTAGTCAAATTCATGGAGACAAAAGTAGAATGGTGATTTTGAGGGACTGGGGAGAGGGGTAACGGAATTAGTGTTAAAAAGCTACAGAGTTTCAGTTTGGGTAGAGGAAAAAGTTCTGGAGATGGAGGGTGGTGAATGTACATTATGAATGTACATAATACCACTAAAAAGAAAATCTCAGCACAACAAAAGTCATAAAACTGCATGCACATAACTTTAAAAAAGAAAAAAAAGGAAGTTGAAAACATCTAAATTATCCATCAAAGACATACTATGCAGCTATTACAAAGGAAGAATGTCTCCAAGATACGTTGTTAAATGAGAAAGGTAAATTTTAAGATACTGTGTACATTATGATACCACGCATATAAAAATATACAACACAAACATACATATCTAATCAGCCAAATATTTCTATGAGCATAGGGTATCTGAAATTGGTAACATACTAGGAGTAAAATGTGATGGTAGCAAAAAAAAAAAAAAATCCTGTATACTCTGTGTAACTTTCCTTTTTAAATTTTGTACATATATATGTGCTGCCTATTAAAAATAGGACTTCTGGTTTCTGGTCTGACGTGTAAAAACCTTGGAAATTGTCACTCTATCTTAACAAGTAAACAGCTGAACAAACTGAAAATCAACAAATCTTAACTCTGTCGAAGAAGTGAGGTCACAGGGCAAATTGCTGCCACAAAAACTGGGGAGACAGGTAGATACAGAGAATCAGCTTACTGGAGTAGAAACCCTCAGGCAGAGACATCTGCAGGAACCAATGTTGGGTAGGAAAACCTGAATTGTAATTGACTAATTGCTGGAGGCTCAGTGTGGACAAGTATGAGAGATTAAAAACTCCATAGGCCCCATTCACTGGGGGCCTCCACACTTTTTGTAAGTTTACCTCCAGGAGCACTAGCAGGTTTCTCACAGTGAATGTTGGAGAAAAATCCCCTTGTGCTTCCAGCAGGAGGAGGAGAAAAGTAATCATTTTGAAACACACAGAGCATTCTGTACCTCCTAAAAGGTCTGCCTTCAGGAGAAACTGTTTTACCAGAGCCTAACCTATTTGGGTTCTATCAGAGTCTAACCAACCTGGGGAAAGGGTAATATCCTTTAATAATATTAAATATTAATAATATTAGTATTAATATTCAACCCCTTCTAGCTTTCCATGTGGAGGAGGGAACTACCCCACTCTCAACCCCCTCCAAACATCCTGTCCCACCTAAGTTGGGGAAAAAACTGAGAGCTACTTATGAAGATCAGACCCCAGGTCAACATGCCCACAAAAAACTGAGACCTAATCATAGGACTGTTGAAGACTTCCCCCACTTCCACATTTTATATTATACCACTAAAGACCTATTTAGTTCCTTTTACCCAGTACACCATGTCTGCCTTTCAACAAAAACAAGGTATAATAAAGGCAAAAACATAGTCTGAAGAGACAGAGCAAGTATCAGAATCAGACTAAGATATGGCAGGAATGTTGGAATTACCAGACCAGGAATTTAAAATAACAATGATTAACATGCTAAAGGCACTAATGAAAAAGGTAGACAACATGTAAGGACAGATAGGTAAAGTAAACAAAGTAAATGGAGAGATGGAAAATCTAAGAAAGAATTTTGAAAATGCTAGAGATCAAAAACACTGAAACAGAGAAAGAATGTCTTTGATTGACTCACTAGTAGACTGGATACAGCTGATCAAAAAATCTCTAAGCATGAGGATATGTCAAGAGAAAATTCCAAAACTGAAGAGTGAAGAGTAAAAAGTCTGAAAAAAAAAAGAATACACAAGACAACTACAAAAGGTGTAACATATGTATAATGGGAATACCAGAAAGTGAAGAAAGAGCAAAAGGAACAAAAGCAAAAGTTGAAGCAGTAATGACTGAGAATTACCGCAAATTAATGTCAGACATCAAACCACAGATCCAGAAAGCTCAGAGGACACCAACCAGGTTAAATGCCAAAATAAAACTACACCTAGGCATATGATATTCAACTGCAGAGAATTAAAAACAGAGAATCCTGAAAGACACCAGAGGGAAAAAATTGCTTACCTATAGAGGAGGAAAGATAGACTGATATCTGACTCCTCCTCAGAAACAATGCAAGAAGTGAATGGAGTGAAATATTTAAAGTGTTGAGAGAAAAACCCCATCAACCAAGAAGTCTGTATTCTGCAAAATTAGCTTCAAAAGTGAAGGAGATGGTGGCGCAGTGGTTGAGAATCTGCCTGCTAATGCAGGGGACACGGGTTCGAGCCCTGGTCTGGGAAGATCCCACATGCCGCGGAGCAACTGGGCCCGTGAGCCACGGCTACTGAGCCTGCGCGTCTGGAGCCTGTGCTCCGCAACAGGAGAGGCCGCGATAGTGAAGAGGCCCGCGCACCGCGATGAAGAGTGGCCCCCGCTTGCCGCAACTGGAGAAAGCCCTCGCACAGAAACGAAGACCCAACACAGCCAAAAATAAATATAAAAATAAATAAATAAAATAAGACCTGGTGCAACCAAATAAATAAAAATAAAAAAATAAAAAAAATAAAAAAAAATAAAAAAAATAAAAAAAAAAAAGTGAAGGAGAGAAAGAAGATTCTAGGAAGATGGGAGTAGAAAGGACCAGGAATCTATCTCCCCCCAAACAACAATTACACTAGCAGAATCTGTCTGATGTAACTATCTGGTAACTTTAGGGTCTATTGCAAACTTGAATGGTAAATTGCAGTTAATTTTGGTCAATTTCAGCTCTTAGCGCAGTAGTAGCTACCCATCCCCCAGCCTCCTGACTCATAGCGGACAGCCATGCATTTGTTCCAGAAAGTCAGATTGGGCAATAAGGACCATGTCATCCAAATATTTGGGATCTGTGTTCTAATCACTAATTGCTGCCTCTGATCACAGAGGTACAAAGAGGTGGGTGGCCAATATTTTTACACCTCCTCATTGTTGTAAGCCCTTCCCCCTTCTGCTGAAATGACTTTTAAGGGAGTAAAAAGGCTGATGCCACCCCATTCATTTTTTTCTTTTGCCCCTTTTGGGAGAAACGTATTAAAGACTAGGACATTCGATAGCAGCTGTGTATACTGGAAATTAGAAAGTCACTGTGTAAGCCCAAGGAAAGACACAACCTGAGAAAAGACCTTAAGTTTATACCTCAGGCTAATTCTTAGCACAAAAACCGACCTACAACAATCTAAAAAACAAAAATAATAACAAAGCAAACCCTGGGAAGGGGGAGAATCTGATTTTCAGAGTTACCACATTATTAGATTCAAATGTCCAGTGTTTGACAAAATCATATAAGGAAACAGTAAGTATGGCCCATTCAAAGGAAAAAATAAACCAACAGAAACTGTTCTGAAAAAAGACCAGCTGGCAGACATACTAGAAAAAGACTTTAAAACAACTGTCTTAAAAATGCTCAAAGAATTAAAGGAAGACGTAGAGAAAGTCAAGAAAATGATGTATGAACAAAATGGGAAGAACAATAAAGAGATAGAAAAGCTAAAAAGCAATTCAAGAACTTTTAGTTCAATTATAATAATTAAAACAATTTTAGTTCAATTACAATAATTGAAATGAAAAAACCACTAGAAGCAGATTTGAGCAGACAGAAGATAGAATCAATCAGTGAACTTAAACACAAGACAATGGTAATTATTGAAGCTGAAAAACAGAAAGAAAAAAGATTCAAGAAAAATGAATAGAACCTAAGGGACCTGTGGGATACCATCACCCAGAACAACATATGCATTGAGAGAGTACCAGAAGGAGAAAAGAGAACAAAAGTGGCACAGAGAATATTTGAAGAAACTGTGGCTGCAAATGTTCCAAATTTGATGGAATACATGAACATAAATATTCAAAGATTTCAACCAACTCCAAGTAAAATGAACTCAAACCCACACCAAGACACATAATCAAACTGTCAAATGACAAAGACAGAGTGAATCTTGAAAGCAGCAAGAGAGAAGTCATTTGTCACATACAATTGATCCTCAATATCAGCAGATTTGCTATCAGAAACTCTGGATGCCAGAAGACAATGGACCAATATATCAAAGTGATAGAAAAAAACAAACAAAACTTGTCAGCCAAAAATCCTATATCCAGCAAAGCTGTCCTGCAAAAGTGAGGGAGAAATTAAGACACTCTCTAATACAGATCAGCCAAGATGGTGGAGTAGAAAGACCCTGAGCTCACCTCCTCTCAGGAGCACACCAAAATCACAGCTATCTGCAGAACAGCCATTAATGAAAAAGACCAGAACCTACCAGAAAAGATCTTCTACAACCAAAGACATAAAGAAGGAACCACAACAAGACAGGTAGGAGCAGTGGACTCATGATACAATCAAGTCCCATACCCCCAGGTGGGCAACCCATAAACTGGATAATAATTATATTGAAGAGATTCTCCCATAAGAGTGAGAGTTCTGAGCCCCACGTCAGGCTCCCCAGCCCCGGGATCATGTGCCAGGAAGACAAGACCCAAGAGCATTTGGCTTTTCTATCAGAAGCCCCACAGTACTGAGGAAAATACAGACTTCATTCTTAAAGGGCACACACAAAATCTCATGTGTCTCTAGGCATGCCCCTAGACACTGCCCTGCCCACCAGGCCAAGACCCAGCTCCACTATGAGGGGGCAGGCACTGGCCCTCCAGGAAGCTTGCACTAGCCTCTAAACCAGCCTCACCCTCGAGGGGGCAGACACCAAATGCAAGAAAACCACAATCCCACAGCCTGCAGAACCAGTGTGCCCACAGCAGGCCAGACCTTACTCTGGGACAAGCAGTGAATTGAAGACAGAGTAGTGGAAATCACTGCCGCTGAACAGAAAAATGAATGAAAAGAAATGAGAACAGTTTAAGAGACCTCTGGGACAATATCAAATGCACTAATAGTTGCATTATGGGGGTCCCAGAAGGAGAAGAGAGAGAGAAAGGGCCTGAGAACATATCTGAAGACATAATAGCAGAGAACTTCCCTAACCTGGGGGAAAACAACAACAACAACAATCACTCAAGTCCAGGAAGCGCAGAGAGTCCCATACAAGATGAACCCAAACAGGAACATGCCAAGACACATTGCAATTAAAACGACAAAAATTAAAGATAAAGAGATAATATTAAACCAGCAAGGGAAAAGCAGCAAATAACATACAAAGGAACTCCCATAAAGCTATCAGCTGACTTTTCAGCAGAAACTCTGCAGGCCAGAAGGAAGTGGCACAATATATTTAAAGTGATGAAAGAGGAAAACCTATAACCAAGAAAACTCTACACAGCAAGGCTCTCATTCAGATTTGACGGAGAAATCGAAAGCTTTATAGACAAGCAAAAGCTAAAAGAGTTCAGAACCACCAAACCAGCTTTACAAGAAATGTTAAAGAAGCTCCTCTAGGCAAAAAGCAAAAGGCCACAACTACACTTGATCTTAGCCAAAAGGCCGAGAAGCAATTAAAAGGCCACAACTAGAAACAAGAAAATTGCAAAATGAAAAAGCTTACTGGTAAAGGCAAGCATACAGTAAAGGTAGGAAATCATCCACACCAAAGCTAGTAGGGAGGTGAAAAGACAAAAGTAGTAAAATCATATATATCCACAATAAGCAGTTAAGGGATACATAAAACAGATGTAAAATATGATAACATAAAAAGCAGTCATGAAGGGAAGAGAGAACTAATGCAGGGTTTTTAAAATGCATTTGAAATTAAGAGATCAGCAACTTAATATATATATGGCTATACAAAATCCACTTGGTAACTGCAAACCAAAAATCTATGAAAGATATACACACACACAAAAAAGAAAAAGGAATCCAAACATAAAAGTAAAGATAATCATCAAATCACAAGAGAATGAAAGAAGAAGAAAGGGAGAAAAAAGACCTACAAAAACAAATCCAAAACAATTAACAAAATGGCAATAAGAACATACATATCAATAATTACTTTAAATGGGGACTTCCCTGGTGGTCCAGTGGTTAAGAATCCACCTTCCAATGCAGGGGACGTGGGTTCAATCCCTGGTTGGGGAACTAAGATGCCACATGCTGCAGGGCAACTAAGCCCACGTGCCGCAACTACTGAGCCTGCACACTCTAGAGCCCACATGCCACAACTAGAGAGCCTGTGTGCCATAACTACTGAGCCCATGTGCTCTGGAGCCCTTGTGCCACAACTACTGAGCCTGCACACTCTGGAACCCATGCACCACAACTAGAGAGCCTGCATGCCACAACGAAGAGCCTGCGTGCCAAAACTAAGACCTGACACAGCCAAATAAATAAAACAAGTAAATAAATACTTTCTTAGAAAAAGAATGGAATCTGGAATCTATATTTTAAAAAATTTTCCTTAAATGTAAATGGACAGCATCAAATGCACCAATATTCGCATTATAGGAGTCCCAGAAGGAGAAGAGAGAGAGAAAGGGCCTGAGAGGATATTTGAAGAGATAATAGCTGAAAACTTCACTAACATGGGAAAAGAAGCAGTCACCCAAGTTCAGGAAGCAAAGAGAGTACCACACAGGATCAACCCAAGGAAGAACATGCTGAGAAACATAGTAATCAAATTGACAAAAATTAAAGATAAAGAGAAAATATTGAAAGCAACAAAGGCAAAGCAACAAATAACATACAAGGGAATCCCCATCAGGTTATTAGCTGATGTTTCAGCAGAAACTCTGCAGGCCAGAAGGGAGTGGCACAATATATTTAAAGTGATGAAAGGGAAAAACCTACAACCAAGAATATTCTACCCAGCAAGGCTCTCATTCAGATTCAACAGAAAGATCAAAAGCTTAACAGACAAGCAAAAGCTAAAAGAATTCAGCACCACCAAACCAGCTTTACAACAAATGCTAAAGGAACTTCCCTAGGTGGAAAAGAAATGGCCACAACTAGAAACAAGAAAATTACAAAATGGGAAAGCTCTCCAGTAAAGGCAAACATACAGTAAAGGTAGGAAATTATCCACACACAAATATGATATCTTAAACCAATAATCATGAGAGGAGGAGAGTACAAATGCAGGATATTTGAAATGCATTTGAAACTAAGAGATCAGCAACCTAAAACAATTATGTATATATATATAGACTGCTATATCAAAAAATCATGGTAACCACAAACCAAATATCTATAATAGATATACACACAAATAAGAAAACGGAATCTACAACACTAAAGAAAGTTATCAAATCACAAGAGAAGAGAACAAAAGAGGAAAGGAAGTAAAAAGACCTACAAAAACAAATCCAAAACGATTTACAAAATGGCAATAAGAACATACATATTAATAATTACCTTATGTAAACAGATTAAATGCTCCAACCAAAAAACACAGACTGTGACTTCCCACAGTGGTTAAGAATCCGCCTGCCAATGCTGGGGACACGGGTTCGATCCCTGGTCTGGGAAGATCCCACATGCTGCGGAACAACTAAGCCTGTGTGACACAACTACTGAAACCTGCACTCTAGGCCCCGTGAGCCACAACTACTGAGCCTGCATGCCACAACTACTGAAGCCCATGAGCCCTAGAGCCCATGCCACAACTATTGAGCCCACGTGCCACAACTACTGAAGCCCGTGTGCCTAGAGCCTGTGCTCTGCAACAAGAGAAGCCACCACAATGAGAAGTCCATGCACCACAACAAAGAGTAGCCCCCACTCGCCACAACTAGAGAAAGCCCATGCGCAGCAACAAAGACGCAATGCAGATAAATAAGTAAATAAATAAATAAATAATTTTTAAAAAGACACAGACTGGCTGAATGGATACAAAAACAAGACCCATATATGTGCTGTCCATAAGAGACCCACTTCTGATCTAGAGACACAGACAGGCTGAAAGTGAGGGGATGGAGAAAGGTATTCCATGCAAATGGAATTCAAAAGAAAGTTGGTGTAGCAATACTAGTATCAGACAAAATAGACTTTTAAAATAAAGACTGTTGCAAGAGACAAAGAAGGACACTACATAATGATCAAGGGATCAATCCAAGAAGAAGATAAAACAGTTGTAAATATATATGCACCCAACATAGGAGCATCTCAATATATAAGGCAATTAACTGTTAACAGACATAAAAGGAGAAATTGACAGTAGCACAATAATAATGGAAGACTTTAACACCCCACTTGCATCATTGGACAGATCATCCAGACAGTAAATCAGTAAGGAAACAATAGGCCTCAAATGAGGCATTAGAGCAGATGGACTTAATTGATATTTATAGAGCATTCCAGCTGAAAGCAGCAGAATAGACATTCTTTCCAAGTGCACATGGAACATTCTCCTGGATAGATCACATGCTGGGCCACAAAGCATGCTTCTTTAAATTTAAGAAAATTGAAATTGTATCAAGTATCTTTTCTGACCACAACACTATGAGATTAGAAATCAACTACAAAAAAAAATTGTAAAAAACAGAAACATGTGGAGGCTAAACAATACGATACTAAACAACCAATGGAAGAAATCAAAAAGGAAATCAAAATATACCTGGAGACAAATAAAAATGAAAGCATGATGATCCAAAACCTATGGGATACAGTTCTAGGAGGGAAGTTTATAGCGATACAAGCTTACCTCAGCCATAATTTGAAAAGATACATGCACCCCAATGTTCTTTGCGGCACTATTTACAATAGCCAAGACATGGAAGCAACCTAAATGTCCATTGATGGATGAGTGGATAAAGAAGATGTGGTACACATATACAATGGAATATTACTTAGCCATTAAAAAGAACTAAATAATGCCATTTGCAGTGACATGGATGGACTAGAGATTGTCATACTGAGTGAAGTAAGTCATACAGAGAAAGACAAATATCATATGATATCATTTATATGTGGAACCTAAAAATATGGTACAAATGAACTTATTTACAAAACAGAAATAAAGTCACAGATGTAGAAAACAAACTTATGGCTACCAAGGCTGAAGCAGGGGAGAGATAAATTGGGAGATTGGGATTGATATATACACACTACTATATATAAAATATATAGCACACAGAACTCTACTCAATACTCTGTAATGACCTATATGGGAAAAGAATCTAAAAAAGAGTGGACATATGTATATGTATAACTGATTCACTTTGCTGTACAGCAGAAACTAACACAACATTGAAAATCAACTATACTCCAATAAAGATTAATTTTAAAAAAGTTTACCTCAGGAAACAAGAAAAATCTCAAATAAACAACCTAACTTTATATCTAAAGCAACTAGAGAAAGAACAAAAAAAGCCCAAAGTTCGTAGAAGGAAAGAAATCATAAAGATCAGAGCAGAAATAAATGAAATAGAGACTAAAAAAAAAAATAGAAAAGATCAACTACTAAAAGCTTGGTCTTTGAAAACATAAAGCAAATTGATAAATCTTTAACTAGACTCATCAAGAAAAACAGGGAGAGGGCCCAAATCAATAAAATTAGATATGAAAAAGAAGCTACAATGGACACCACAGAAATAAAAAGGACCATAAGAGACTACTACAAGCAACTACATGCCAATAAGATGGATAACCTAGATGAAATGGATAAATTCTTAGAAAGGTACAATCTCCCAAGGCTGAACCAGGAAGCAATAGAAAATATGAACAGACCAGTTACAAGTACTGAAATTGAATCTGTGATTAGAAAACTCCTAACAAGCAAAAGTCCAGGACCAGATGGCTTCACAGGCAAATTCTATCAAGCATCGAGAGAAGAATTAACACCTATCCTTATGAAACTATTCCAAAATATTGCAGAAGAAGGAACGCTTCCAAACTCATTCTATGAGGCCACCATCACCCTGACACCAAAACCATACAAAGATACCACAATAAAAGAAAATTACAGGCCAATATCACTGATGAACATAGATGCAAAAATCCTCAACAAAATACTAGCAAACTGAATCCAACAATACATTAAAAGGATCATACACCATGATCAAGTGGGATTTATCCCAGGGATACAAGGATATATCAATATCCTCAAACCAATCAGTGTGATATACCACATTAAGAATAAAACTGAAGAATAAAAACCATATGATCATCTCAGTAGATGTAAGCTTTTGATGAAATTCAGCATCCACTTACGATAAAAATTCTCCAGAAAGTGGGCATAGAGGGAACCTACCTCAACGTAATAAAGGCTATATATGACAACCCCACAGCTAACATCATATTCAATCGTGAAAAGCTGAAGCATTTCCTCTAAGATCAGGAACAAGACAAAGATGCCAACTCTTGCCACTTTTATTCAACATAGTTTTGGAAGTCTTAGCCACAGCAATCAGAAAAGAAAGAGAAATAAAAGGAATTCAAATTGGAAGGGAAGAAGTAAAACTGTCACTGTTTGCAGATGACATGATACTATACATAGAAATTCCCAAAGATGCCACCAGAAAACTACTAGATCTCGTCAATGAATTCGGTAAAGTCGCCAGATACTAAATTAATATACAGAAATCTATTGAATTTCTATACACTAACAATGAACTATCAGAAGGAGAAAGTAAGGAAATAATCCCACTTACCATTGCATCAAAAAATAAAATACCTAGGAATAAGCCTACTTAAGGGGGCAAAAGGCCTGTACTCAGAAAACTATAAGACACTGATGAACAAAACTGAAGATGACACAAAGGGATGGAAAGATATACTGTGTTCTTGGATTGGAAGAATCAATATTGTTTAAGTGACCATACAACTCCAGGTGATCTACAGATTCAATACAATCCCTATCAAAATACCAATGGCATTTTTCACAGAACTAGAACAAATAATTTTAACATTTGTATGGAAACACAAAAGACCCTGAACAGCAAAAACAATCTTGATAAAGAAGAGCAGAGCTGGAGGAGTCATACTCTCTGACTTCAGACTATACTACTGTAATCAAAACAATATGGCACTGACACAAAAACAGACACATAGATCAATGGAACATGATAGAGAGCCCAGAAATAAACTCATGCACTTATCATCAATTAACCTATGACAAAGGAGGCAAGAATATACAAAGGAGAAAAGACAGTCTCTTCAATAAGTGGTGCTGGGGAAACTGTACAGCTACATGTAAAAGAATGAAATTAGAACATTCTCTAGCACCATATACAAAAACAAACTGAAAATGGATTAAAGACCTAAATGTAAGACTAAATACTATAAAACTCCTAGAGGAAAACATAGTCAGAACACTCCTTGACATAAATCGCAGCAATGTTTTTTTGGATCTGTCTCCTAAAGTAAAGGAAATAAAAGCAAAAACAAACAAATGGGACCTAATTAAACTCAAAAGCTTTTGCACAGCAAAGGAAACCATTGACAAAATGAAAAGACAACATAGTGAGCGGGAGAAAATATTTACAAATGATATGACCAATAAGGGATTAATATCCAACATATATAAATAGCTCGTACAGCTCAACATCACAGAAACAAACAACCCAATTAAAAAATGAAACTGAACAGACATTTTTCCAAAGTGGAAATGCAGATGGCCAACAAGCCATGAAAAGAGGCTCAACATCTTTAATCATCAGGGAAATGCAAATCAAAACCACAATGAGATATCACCTCACACCTGTGAGAATGGCTATCATTAAAAAGAATACAAAAAACGAATGTTGGCAAGGATGTGGAGAAAAGGAAAACCTCACACACTGGGGAATGTGGGAATGTAAACTGGTGCAGCCATTGTGGAAAAGTGTAGAGGTTTCTCAAAAAACAAAAAATAGAACAATATGACCAAGCAATTCCACTCCTACATATACATCCTTAAAAAACAAAAACACTAATTCAAAAAGATACATGAACCTCAATGTTCATAGCAGCATTATTTACAACTGCAAAGATATGGAAGCAACTGAAGTATCCACTGATGGCTGAATGGATAAAGAAGATGCAGCAACATGTATGGACTTGGAGGTCATTACACTAAGTGAAAGAAGTCAGACAGATTACTGTATGATATCACTTATATGTGGAATCTAAAAAATAAAACAAACTAGTGAACTCAACAAAAAAGAAGCAGATTCACAGATATAGAGAACAAACTAGTGGTTACAGTGGGAGGGGGCAATATAGGGTTGGGGGAGTGGGAGGTACAAATTATTGAGTGTAAGATGAGCTACAAGGATGTATTGTACAACACGGAGAATATAGCCAATATTTGTAATAACTGTAAATGGAATGTAACCTTTAAAATTGTATAAAAAATATTTAAGGGACTTCCCTCATGGCACAGTGGTTAAGAATCTGCCTGCCAATGCAGGGGACACGGGTTCAAGCACTGGTCCGGGAAGATTCCACATGCTGCGGAGCAACTAAACCCATGAACCACAACTACAAAGCTTGCACTCTAGAGCCCATGAACTACAACTACTGAGCCCACGTGCCACAAATACTGAAGCCCACACACCTAGAGCCCATGCTCCACAACAAGAGAAGCCACCGCAATGAGAAGCCTGTGCACTGCAACAAAGAGTAGCCCTCACTCGCTTCAACTAGAGAAAGCTCACATGCAGCAACAAAGACCCAAAGCAGCCAAAAATAAATAATAAATAAATAAATAAAATTTAAAAAATCACATGCACACTGTGATTATTAAATATATATATATATATTTAAAAAAGAAAATCCCAACAAACAAAAAAGATAGGAAAGGAAAACTTTAAACTTAAAAAAGATGGTTTTAAGCACAGTAGAAATATCATTTATATCAAACATATTAGTTAAAAAGGAATTATGACTATGTATATATTACAGTATATGTACATGATTGGTGATATATTTATTACACTGTTTTTTATTCCTTACAATAAAATTTAATCAATAAAAAAAAGACACTCTCAGATAAACAAGAGCTAAGGGAGTTTATGACCATTAGACCTGTCCTACAAGAAATGCTTAAGGGAGTCCTGCAGATTGAAAGGAAAGAACAGGAGACAAAACTCAAAGCCACATGAAGAAATAAAGATCTCAATAAAGCTAAATACATGGGCAATTCTAAAATCTAATATTGTTATAACAGTCTCTTGTAACTGTACTTTTTGTTTTCTATATTATTTAAGAGAACAATAAAGGGATGGAGAAAGTAAAGGGATACCATGCTAACACTAATCAAAAGTGAGTATAGCTATATTAATTTCAGACACAGCAAACTTCAGAGCAAGGAAAGTTATCAGGGATAAAGAAGTGATTACATAATGATAAAAGGGGGCAATTTCCAAGAAGTTATAACAGTCCTTAATGTGAAGTCCCCTAACAACAGAGTATCAGCCTATATGAGGCAAAAACTGATAGAATTGCAAGAAGAAATAGATGAATTCACTATTATAGTTGGGGACTTGAACACCCTTCTAACAGAAATAGACAGATCCAGCAGGCAAAAAATCATTAAGGACATGGTTGAACTCAACAGCACCATCAATCTACTGGGTGTAATTGACAACTGTAGACTACTTCATCCAACAACATCAGAATACATATTCTTCTGAAGCTCACATGGAACATTCACCAAGATAGACTACATTCTGGGCGCCAAAACACATTAACAAATTTAAAAGAATAGAAATCATACAATGTACACTCTCAGACCGCAGTGAAATTTAACTAGATTCAATAATAGGAGATAGCTGAAAAATCCCAAAATACATGCGGATTTGCTTTAGACTGAATGTTTGTGACCCTCCAAAATTCATAATTTTAAACTTAATCCTGAATATCGTGATGGCATTTGGAGGTGAAGGTCTTAGGGAAGTAATTAAGTCATGAGGGTAGAGTTCTCATGAATGGGATTAGTGCCTTTAAAAAAAGTGGCCCCAGAGAGCTCCCTTGTGAGCTCTCTGCCATGTGAGAACACAGCAAAAAGCAGGTTCTCACCAGACACTGAATCTGCTGGCACCTTCATCTTGGGTTTCCCAGCCCCCAGAACTGTGAGAAATAAATTTCTGTTGTTATGTATTTTTGTTATAGCAGCGTGAGTGAACTAAGATTAAAAAACAAACTTTAAATAACACATGAATCAAAGAAGACATCTCAAGAGAAATTTTTTAAATATTTTGAACAAAATGAAAATACAACTTACCAAAATTTGTGGGATGCAGTGGAATCAAAGTTTAGATGCATATTTATAGCAGTTAATGCATATAGCAGAAAAAAGAAAAAACTAAAATCAATAATCTAAATCTAAAATCAAGAATCTAAAACTAAATACAAGACCTGAAACCATAAAACTCCTACAAGACAACATAAGGAAAAAGCTCCTTGACACTGGTCTTTGGAAATGGATTTTTGGATGTCATCAAAAGCACAGCAATAAAAAGCGAAAATTAACATGTGGTACTATGTTAAACTAAGAAGATTCTGAACAGCAAAAGAAATAATCAACAGAATGAAAAGGCAACCTTTGGAATGGGAGAAAATACTTACAAACCTTATATCTGATAAGGGGTTAGTATCCAAAATATACAACTCATTAGCAAAATAACGAAATAATCCAATTTAAAAATGGGCAAAGGACCTGAATAGACATTTTTCCAAAGAAGATATTATAATTGCCATCAGCTACATGAAAAAGTGCTCAACATCACTAATTATCAGAGAAATGCAATTCAAAACCACTATGAGATATCACCTCCACCTGTTAAAGGGCTAGTCTCAAAAAGACAAGAGATAACAAATGCTGGGAAGGGTGTGGAGAAAAGGGAACCCTTGTACACTGTTGGTGGGAATGTAACCTGGTGCAGCCACTATGGAAATCAGAATGGAAGTTACTTAAAAATTTTTAAATGCCCCCACAACCCTCCTCCCCTGCAGCAATGACTGAGACCCCCAGAGACCCTGTGGTGGGGGGCCTGCAACCCCAACTACTCCAGAACTGGATAGATCACTAGTGACCTTGGTGGTCAAGCAGCAATGCGGGTGCCAGCAACCCCTCTTGCGGAAGAGGTAGAGGGTGGAACATGTGCTCCAAATACAGCCAAGAGGCGGCACAGGTAAGAGAAACCAAAAACTTTTGCTATAGTGCCACCTGCTGTAAAACAAAAGAAAGGCCTCTAAATGCCAACCCATTGAACTGTTAAAATCAAAGTAAGCAAAACCTTTTCTAAATAAGAAAGGGGTTTGATACTTCAAATGTGGCAGCAACGGCATATTTCATCAAACACCGTGAAAAATCATAATAATGGTATCACAAAAGGAAAATGACAATTTTCCAGCAACCAAAATCAATGTCACAGAAGACTGGAATCTTCCTGATAGAGAATTCAAAATAGCTGCTATGAAGAAATTCAATGAATGATTAGAAAACTCAGAAAGCAATTCAGTGAACTCAGAAATAAAATTAATAAACAGAAGGTGTTGAAATTCTAAAAAAAAAGAATCAAATAAATTCTGGGGCTGAAAAACTCAATAAAGGAGATGAAGACTACATTAGAAAGCACTGGAAATAAAGCAGATCAGATGGAAGAGGGAATAAGTGATCTGGAATATAGGAATCTAGAAATGATTCAGGTGGAAGGCGAGAGAGAACTAAGACTTTTTAAAAGTGAAGAAACACTAGGAGAGCTATCAGACTCCATTAGGAGAGCCAACATAAGATTAATGGGTATACCTGAAGGAAAAGAAGGGGGCAGAGAGATTATTTAAAGAAATAATAGCTGAGAACTTCCCAAACCTGGGAAAAGAACTAGACATACAAGTCCATGGAGCTAAAAGATCATCTTACTATCTGAGTTCAAAAAGACCCTTCCAAAACACATTATAATGATACTGTCAAAAGTCAATAATAAAGAAAGAATTTTAAAAGCAGCCAGGGAAAAAAGAAAGTAATCTACAAGGAGCTCCCCATTAGACTATAAGCAGACTTCTGAACAGAAACTCTACAGGCCAAGAGAGGGTGGAACCATACATACAAAGTACTGAAAGATAGAATTTGCCAGCCTAGAATATGCTAACCAGCAAAGTTATCATTCATATATGAAGGAGAAATAAAGACTTTCCCAGAGAAACAAAAGCTGAGGGAGTTCATTACCACTAGACCTGCTTTACAAGAAATTTTGAAAGGAGCTCTTCTACCTGAAATGAAAAGACAAAAGTACAAAAAACTCTGAGTAAGGTGATAAATAGACAGGATCAGAAAATTGTAACTTTATTTTAGAATAGAGTGTTGAACACTTAATTATATCATAAAGGTTAAAGAAAAATGCATTAAAAATAGCCATAGCTACTACAATTTGGCAAGCAAGGCACAGCATAAAAAGGAATAATTTGTGATAATAAAAATATAAAGTGGGATGAGGAAAAAGAATGGAATTTGTGTGGGCAAATGACGACAAGTTGCTTTCAGCAGAAAAGGACTATTTTATCTCTGAGACATTTTATACAAACCTCATGGTAACCACGAAACAAAAATCTAGAGAAAAAACATGAAGCATTTAAAAAGGGGAAACTGAGCAAATCATCATGGAAAACCACCAACTTAAAAAGGTAGACAGAAGCACAAGGAAAAAGAAACAGTAGAGATACAAAACAACCAGAAAACAAAAGATTAAATGGCAGTAGTAAGTCCTCATAGATCAACAATCACCATAAATGTAAATGGTTTGAACTTACCAATCAAAGGTCACAGAGTGGCTGGATGGATTAAAAAGCAAGACTCAACTATCTGCTGTCTTTAAGGTACTCATTTCAGCTCCAAAGACAAACATAGGCTCAAAGTGAAGGGGTAGAAGATAATATTCCAAGCAAATGGTAACCAAAAGAAAGCAGGTGTAGCTGTACTTATATTAGGCAAAATAGACTTCAAGCTAAAAATGTTATATAATGATAAAGGAGTCAGTATATCAGAAGATATAACAACCATAAATATATACTCCTCCAACATCTAAGCACCAAAAGATATTAAGCCAATACTAACAGATCTTAAGGGAGAAATAGGCAACGACACAGAAACAGTAGGGGACTTTAATACCTCACTATCAGCAATGGATAGATCATCCAGACAGAAAATAAACAAGGAAACATTGGGATTGAACCACACTTTAGAACAAATGGACTTAGCAGACATATATAGAGCATTCTATCCAATAGCAGAAGAATACACATTCTTTTCAAATGCGCATGGACCATACTCCAGGATATATCATATCATAGGCCACAAAACTAGACTCAGCAAATCTAAGATTAAAATCATACCAACTATCTTCTCTGACCACAATCACATGAAATTAGAAATCAACGCAAGAGGAAGGTGAGTAGATATTCAAATATGTGGAAACTAAACAACACACTTCTAAACAACCAATATATTTAAAAAATCAAAAGGGAAATAAAAAATTATCCCAAAACAAATGAAAATAAAAATATAACATATCAAATTTTGTGGGATGCAGCAAAAGCACTTCTGAGAGGAAAGTTGGTAGCAATAAATGCATATTTTAAGAAATTAGAAAGATCCCAAATAAATAACCTACGCTTAAACCTTAAGGAACTAGGGAGAAAAAATAAATTAAACCCAAAGTTAGCAGAAGGAAGGAAATAATAAAAATCAGAGTGGAAATAAAATAGAGACCAGAAAGACAATAGAAAGCATCAACAAAACTAAAAACTGGTTCTTCTAAAAGAGATACAAAATTGACATACTTTTCACTAGACTAAGGAAAAAAAGAGAGAAGACTCAAATAAATAATATTAGAAATGAAAAAAACAAAGAAATGAAAGAGGAAACATTACAACTGATATTACAGAAATACAGAGAATTGTAAGAGACTACTATGAACAATTATATGCTAACAGATTACACAACCTAGAAGAAAAGGATTCATTTTAGAAACACACAACCTACCAAGACTGAATCAGGAAGAAATAGAAAATCAGAACATACCAATAACGAGTCAAGAGATTGAGTCAGTAATAAAAAAAAACAAAACAAAAAACTCCCGAAACAAAAAACTCAAGGACCAGACAACCTTACCAATAAATCCTACCAAACATGTAAAGAAAAATTTATACCAGTCCTCCTCAAACTCTTCCAAAATACTGAGGAAGAGGGAATCTTTCCAAACTCATTCTACAATGCCAGCATTACCTTGATAACAAAATCATACAAGGATATCACAAGAAAAGAATATAGATGCATATAGACCAAAATCCCTGATGAATATAGATGTAAAAATTCTCAACAAAATATTAGAAAACAGAATCAAGAATATATTAAAAAGGGTTACACACCATGACCAAGTAGGATTTATCACTGGAATGCAAGAAGGATTCAACATAGGCAAATGAATAAATGTAATCCATCACATTAATAGACTGAAAGCTAAAAATCACATGATCATCTCAAAAGATGCAGAATAAGCATTTCACAAAATACAACATTCTTTCATGATAAAAACCTTAACAGAGTGGGTATAGAAGGAACATACTTTAACATAATAAAGGCCATATATGATAAACTCACTGCTGACATTGTAATCAATGGAGAAAAATTGAAAGGGTGATAACTGAAAGGGTTGCCCACTCCTACGACTCCTATTCAATATAGTACTGGAAGTCCTAGATAGAGCAATTAGGCAAGAAAAAGAAATAAAATTCATCCAAATGAGGCAGGAAGAAGTAAAATTGTTGCTGTTTGCTGATGATATGATCTTATATATAAAATCCCAAAAAAGTCAATGAAAACACTGTTGGAATTAATCAATGATTTCAGTAAAGTGGCAGGTTACAAAGTCAACTTACAGAAATCAGTGGCATTTCTTTACACTAAATCAGGAAAAGAAGGAAAACCATCCCATTCAAACAGCATCAAAAATACCTAGGAATAAATTTAACCAAGGAAGTGAAAGATCTATACAATGAAAACTACAAGACTTTGCAGAAAGAAATCAAAGACACGGGACTTCCCTGGTGGTCCAGTGGTTAAGACTCTGCACTCCCAGTGCAGGGGGCCCAGGTTCTATCCTTGGTCAGGGAACTAGATCCCACATGCCACAACTAAGAGCCCACATGCCACAAGGAAGATCCCATATGCTGCAACTAAGACCCAGTGCAGCCAAATAAACTAACTAAATAAATAAATATTTTTTTAAAAAAAGAGAAATCAAAGACACAAACAAGTGGAAAGACAGCCTGTGTTCATGGATCGTAGGAATAAATATTGCTAAAGTGACTATATTACCCAAAGCCATCTACAGATTCAATACAATTCCCACCAAAATAACAAATGCATTCACAGAAATAGAAGAAACAATGCTAAAATTTGTGTAGAACCACAGACAATCCCAAATAGCTAAAGCAATCCTGAGGAAAAATAACAAAGCCAGAAGTAATATATTTCCTGATTACAAATTATTCTACAAAGCCATACCAATAAAAACAATATAGTCCTGGCACAAAATAGCCACATAGACCAGTGGAACAGAATAAAGAGCCTAGAATTAAATCCCAGCATTTATGGTCAACTAATACTTGACAAAGGAGCCAAGAACACCCAATATGGGAAGGATAGTCTCTTCAACAAATTGTGCTGGGAAAACTGGAGAAACATATGCAGAACAATGATATTGAACCCCTATGTCATGTCACTCAGAAAAATTAACTCAAAATGAATCAAAGACTTAAACGTAGAAACAAAGGCCTGATACCATAAAACTCTTAGAAGAAAACATTAAAAAAAAAAAAAAAGGAAAGAAACTCACTGACATTGGTCTTGGCAATGATATTTTTTGGACATGATGCCAAACAACAAAAGCAAAAATCACCAAATGGGACTACATCAAACTCAAAAGCTTCTGCACAGCAAGAAAAACAATCAACAAAATGAAATGGCAGCCTACAGAATGGGAGAATATTTTTGTAAACCAAATATCAGATAAGGGGTTAGTATCCAAAATACATAAATATATATAAATATATAAAGAACTAACACAACTTAACAACAACAAAAAATCCAATTTAAAACGGGCAAAAATGGACAACAAACACATGAAAAGATGCACAACATCACTAATCATCAGGGAAATGCAAATCAAAACCATAATGAGATATCACCTCACACCTGTTAAAATGGCTATGCCTAAGAAGACAAGAGACAACAGGTGCTGGAGAGGATGTGGTGAAAAGGGCACCCTTATATACTGTTGGTGGGAAGGTAAATTAGTCCAACCACTATGGAAAACAGTATGGTGGTTCCTCAAAAAATTAAAATAGATCTCCCATATGATCCACCAATTCCACTTCTGGGTATACACTCAAAGGAAATGAAAACAGAATTTCGATGAGATATATGCACACCCATGTTTATTGCAACATTATTCACAATAGCCAAGATATGGCAACAACCCAAATGCCCATCAACGGATGAATGGATAAAAAGATATGGTATAATATATATACACAATGGAATATTATTCAGCCATGAGAAAGGAAAATATCCTTCCATTTGCAACAACATGGATGGACTTTGATCACATCATGCTAAGAGAGATAAATCAGGCGAAGAAAGACAAGTACTATATGATATCACTCATATGTAGAATCTTTAAAAAAATCATAAATGTCAATTGACAGATGAATAGATAATGAAGATGTGGTACATATATACAATGGAATATAACTCAGCTGTTAAAAAGAATGAAATAATGTCATTTGCAGCAACATGGATGGACCTGGAGATTATCATACTAAGTGGAGTTAGTCAGACAGAGGAAGACAAATATCATATGATATTGCTTATATGTGGAATCTAAAATGATACAAATGAACTTATTTAAAAAACAGAATCAGACTCACAGACTTAGAGAATGAACTTATAGTTACCAGGGCAGAAGGGTGGGGGAGGGATAGATTGGGAGTTTAGAATTGACATATACACACTGCTATATTTAAAATAGATAACCAACAAGGACAACTAATAGCACAGTAGTGTATAGCACAGTAGGTCCTTCTTGGTTATTCTGTAATAACCTAAGTGGGAAAAGAATTTGAAAAAGAATAAATACATGTATATATATAACTGAATCACTTTGCTGTACACATGAAACTAACACAACATTGTTAATAAACTATACCCCAATATAAAATTAAAATTTAAAAAAATTAAAGCTGTAAAAAAAAAAGGAGTAAAATGGTGGTTACCAGGGGATGGGGAGGATGTATATATCTACCACCACACAAGTTCATTTTTTGTTTGTATATTTCTTCAATGTCTGCCCCCATCCTACACTGGACCTTAACCCCATAACTGCCCAGCCACTGTGGTGCCCGTGTGTTCCAGTGTCCAGCCATGCCTAGCTCTCAGTAAGCACTCAGTAAATACCTGTCCAGTGAATGGATGAATGAATGAGTGAATGAAACCAAACTCTTCTCTCTCTCCCCATGGGACATGCATGTAGCACCGACGCTTTGCCATGCCGAGTGTGCATGGTGTTTCTCAGGAGTGCTCCAGGCAGTCGGTGACTAAGAAATGATGAGCAAGGAGAATGAACGTGGTAGAGGACTATGGCACAAGACCGGGAGAAGGAGGCGGTGTCTGTTCTGGGGGGACTGTGAAAGGCAGAGACAAAGGCCATCCTTGGGGATACATGGTGGCCTGCAGACTGGGCTGAGGGTGTTGGCTCATTTACCTGATTTAGCAAAAGTGAAGGAGGGAAGAGCCTCACGTGTCCAGCAGGGTGCCCTGGACTTTGTGTTCCCTGCCATTGCGTGCTGCGGGTGAGCAACTCTGTAGCCAAGAGAAGGTCAGGAAACATCTCAGCCTGCCTGTGGTTCAGCAGGATTGCAACTGGCCCTCGCCTGGGCCACAGAGAGCAGTGGACCAGGGTGGAGTGAAGACCCACGCTTGAAGCAGTGAGGATGAACCCCTGGTGTCAGAGAACATACACAGTCGAGACTTGGGTTCCGAACTCAGCATGACCTAGTGGTGCGTGAAGGGCAGGAACAGAGCAAAGTCCCCAAGAGACTGAAGGGGGGAGCAGAAGATGCCCAGGAGGCCTCGCCAGGATAGTATAAGAAGCAGGCGGGTCACCAGAGCCAGCCCCTGCAGGGGTCGGTGAGGGAGGAGGTTTTGGGGACTTGGGGAGAAGGTCCAAGGCACAATGGAACTTCCTTGAATCTTTGGATAATGCAAGTGCTTGTAGGCAGTAATGAAAAAGAGCTGGATTATGGTAGGGGACAGTAGCACACTCCCCAAACCAAAAATGTCTCCAAATAGTGCCAAATGCCCCCTGGGTGGAAATTGTCCTCCTGAGACTGACCACTGTACATACATTCCCAGGAAGGAAAATACCACTGGTTTGTGTGAGGCCCATGGTGGAGCATTGTGCATGTCATCCCAGAGAAGAGAGGAATGAGAGCTATAATGGGGGAGGGGGGGTATCAGATTGACAGTAGGGATGTGAGAAAAGCCTGCTCAGGGGACCGAAGGCCAGCAGGACTGAAGTTAGGTGGGAAGGGCAAAGGAAGGCAGGATGAGGAGGAGGGGTCTTTGTTTAAGTGCACTAAGAAGTCCTGGAAGAATTTTTTTTTAATTAATAAGCTTTACTTTTTAGAGCAGTTTTAGGTTTACAGAAAAACTGAGCAGAAGGTACAGTGTTCCCATATGTGTTCCAAACACACACAACCTACCCCACTACTGTGGAAGAATTTTTAGACGGGAGTGATATGATTCAATGTACTTTTTCTTTTTTTAGTTTTTAAATTATTATGGCAAAATACACATAATATAAAATTTAGCATCTTAACCATTTTAAGTGTACAATTTAGTGGTATTAAACACATTCACATTGTTGTGCAGCCATCACCACCATCCATCCCCATAACTCTTTTCATCTTATGAAAGGGAAACTCTGTACATATTAAATGATAACTCCTCATTCTCCCCTCCTCCAGCCCCTGGCAACCACTTTTCTACTTTCTGTCCCTATGATTTGACCACTCCAGGTACCTCATATAAGTGGAATCATAATATTTGTCCTTTTGTGTCTGGCTTGTTTCACTCAGTCATGTCCTCATGGTTCATCCATGTTGAAGCATGTCTCAGAATTTCCTTTCTTTTTAAGGCTAAGTATATGTATATACCACATTTTGTTTATCCTCTCATCCAGTGGTGGACACTTGGGTTGCTTCCACATTTCAGCTATTGTGAATAATGCTGCTATGAACACGGGTGTACAAATATCTCTTTGAGAACCTGCTTTCAAATCCTTTGGATATATATACCCAGAAATAGAATTGCTGGGTCATATGGTAATTCTATTTTTAATTTTTCATTTTCCATTCTGTTTTCCACAGTGGCTGTACCATTTATATCCCTACCAACAGTGCACAGGGTTCCAATTTCTCCACAGCCTTGCCAACACTTGTGTTTTTTTTATTTTTTCTGTTTTTTGATAGTAGCCATCCTAATGGGTGTGAGCTGGTATCTATCTCATAGAATTGATTTGCTTTTCCGTGATGATTAGTGATGTTGAGCATATTTTCATGTGCTTATTGGCCATTGGAATATCTTCTTTGGAGAAGTGTCTACTCAAGTCCTTTCTCCATTTTTCAAATGGGTTGTTTGGTTTTTTGTTTTTGTTTTAGGAGTTCTTTTTATATTCTGGGTGTTAATCCTTTACCAGATATATGATTGGTAAATATTTTCTCCCATTCTGTGGATAAGGACTTTTGATATACCAATTTTTTAAAAAATTTAATTAAATCCTATTTGTCTATTTTTTCTTTTGTTGCCTGTACCTTTGGCATCATATCCAAGAAATCATTGCCAAATCCAATGTCATGAAGTTTTGTCCTATGTTTTCTTTTAAGAGTTTAATGTTTTAGGTTTTACATTTATTCTTCTTTTTCCAGATTGTTTTGGTTATTTGGGGTCCCTTAAATTTCCATATGAATTTTAGATTGGGTTTATCTATTTCTGCAAAAAATGTCATTGAGATTTTGATAGGGATTGCATTGAAGCTGTAGATTGATTTGGGTAATATTGACATTTTAACAATATTAAGTTTTCCAATCCATAAACATGGGATGTGTTTCCATTTATTTATGTCTTCTTTAATTTCTTTCAGCAATGTTTTGTAGTTTTTGTTGTTCAAGTCTTTTACCTCCTTCATTAAATTATAATAGCAATGAAGGAGTATTTTACCTCCTTCATTGCTATTATAAATGAAATGGCTTTTGTAATTTCCTTTTCAGATTGTTCATTGTTCTTGAACAGAAAAGCAACTGATTTTTGTGCATTGATTTTGTATCCTAAAACTTTGCTCAGTTTATCAGATCTTTTTTGTGGGTTCTTTAGGATTTTCTGCACGTAAGTTCATATCATCTGCAAAAAGAGATAATTTTACTTCTTTCTTTCCATTTGAATGCCTTTTATTTCCTTTTCTTGCCTGACTTCTCTGGCTAGAACTTCCAGTACTATATTGAATAGAAGTAATAAAAGCAGGCATTGTTGCCTTGTTATGATCTTAGAGGGAAAGCTTTCAGTCTTTCACTATTGTGTTATGTTTGCTGTGGATTTTTCATATATGGCTTTTACGATGTGGAGATAGTTTCCTTATATTCCTATTTTTTTGAGTGTTTTTATTATGAAATGATGTTGAATTTTGTCAATTGCTTTTTCTTCAATGAGATGATCACATGCTTTTCCCCTTCATTTTGTTGATGTGGTGCATTACATTCATCAGTTTTCATACGTTGAACCATCTTTACATTCCAAGAATATATCTCACTTGGTCATGGTGTATAAATTTTTTAATATACTGCTGAATTATATTTGTTAGTATTTTGTTAAGATTCTTTTGTCTCTTGTAAGTTTTTTTGATTTAAAGTCTATTGTGTCTGATATTGGTATAGTCACTCCTGCTCTCTTTTGGTTACTATTTGCATGTAATATCTTTCCCATTCTTTCACATTCCATCCTGTTTGTGTCTTTAGATCTCAAGTGAGTCTCTTATAGAAGCATATAGTTGGAACATGTGTTTTTATAAATTCTGCCAATCTCTATCTTTTGATTGGAAAGTTTAATCCCTTTTCATTTAAAGTAATTACTGAGAAGGAGAGACTTCTGTCATTGTGCTGTTTTCTATAGTCCTATGGCTATCTTTGTCCCTCATTTCCTGTTTTCCTGTGTTCTTTTGTGTTTAGTTGATTTTTTGCAGTGAAATGTTTAAATTCCATTCTTATTTTCTTTTGTGCATATTTCTTAGCTATTCTCTTTGTGGTCACCATGGGGATTACATATAATATCCTAAAGTTATAACATTTTAATTTGAATGTATAACAACATAAATAACATACAAAATTCTGCTCCTTTACAGTTCTGCCCCCATCCTTTTCAGTTGTGATGTCACCAATTTACATCTGTATATAGTGTGTGCCCCCAAACATAAACTAATAATTCTTTTAAATGCATTAGTCTCCTTAATTATTTAGAAAACAAGATTTGGAGTTCTAAGCCAAAGTTGAAGTAATACTAGCTTTTACACTAATAATTGCTTATTTTCTTTAAATGTATTAGTCTCTTAAATCATGTAGAACACAAAAAGTATAGTTACAAACCACGTTACAATAATACTAGATTTTATAATTGCCCATGTATTCACCTTTATTGAGAAATTTATTTCTCCACACTGCTTTGAGTTGCTATCTAGTGTCCTTTCAATTTGCAGGACTCCCTTAGGTTCTGTTCACTTTAATCATTTTTTCTTTCTGTTCCTGTCTCAATAATTTCCATTGTCCTATCTTCAAGTTCACTGATTCTTCCTTCTGCCAGTTCAAATCTGCCTTTGAATCCTTCTAGTGAATTTTTCTTTTTCACTTAGCTCCAGAATTTCTTTTAGGTTTCTTTTCAGTTTTTAAAATCTTTTTATTGATAATTCCATTTTGTTCACATTTTTAAAAACTTTCTCCACATCTTCCTTTAGTTCTTTGAGCATCTTTAAGACAGTTGCTTTAAAGTCTTTGCCTATAATATCAACCATTATGTCTTTCTTTAAATTAAAAAAATTTTTAAATTATTTTATTATTTAGGCTGCACTGGGTCTCAGTTGTGGCATGAGGGACCTTTTTAGTTGCAGCATGTGGACTCAGTCATGGCATGCATGTGGGATCTAGTTCCCTGACCAGGGAATGAACCCACGTCCCCTGCATTGGGACCACAGAGTCTTACCCACTGGACCACCAGAGAAGTCCCTCAGCCATTAAGTCTTTTTCAGGAACAGATTGTTAAATTATTATTATTTTTTTACTTCAATGGGTCATATTTTCCTGTTTCATTGTATATCTTGTGATTTTTTTGTTGTTGAACACTGAACATTTGGATCTAAAAATGTGCTAAATGAGACTTCCCCCTTTCCCAGAGTTTTCCACTTTCTGTTATTATTATTTTTATTCTTGTAGGCTGTCTCTGTGCTGAGGATCAGTCTGAGGTGTAAACTTAACGGGTTTTTTTAGGTCTTTTCTGAGCCTTTCCTTGGGCATGCACAGTCACTTTCTATTGTAATTTTCCTCATATATGCAGTTGTTTTCAAATGTCCTAGTCTTGAAAGTCTGGTTCCTGAAAGGGGAAAAGAAAAAAAAAAAAAAAAGAAGGGGCAGGAGGAAGGGTGCTAGCCCTTTAAATCTCTGGAAGTCAGTTAAGCCAGAGGAGGAGGGAATTGCAACAAGGGGAGGAGATGGAACAACAATGGCTGCCCACATCTTTGCACGTTTATGATCAGAAGCAGCAATCAGAACACAGATCTCCAATATTTGGAAGACAGGGTTTTTTTTACCCACCCTTGCTCCCACGTGCTGTGTGCAATCTGCTCTAGAAACATATATACAGTTGCTTGCCATGTGGCTGTGGGTGGTTGATGGGTAGCTGCTACTATGCTAAGAGCTGAAATTGATGGCAATTTATGATCTAAGCCTTCTCCTGGAAGTTGCAATCCTTCAACAGACATCAGAGGTCCCATATAGTAATATCAGACAGATTCTGCCACTGCAACTGTTGTCCAGGTGAGGAGACAGATTCTTGATTCTTCCTACTCCACCATCTTCCCAGAATCCTCTTCCTAGTTAGTTTTTGTATATGGCATTAGTAAGGGTCCAGCTTCATTCTTTTGCATGTGCTGGGGTTTCCCAGCACAATTTGTTGAAAATACTTTTTCCCATCAAAGATCTTTGGCACCCTTGTCAAAAATCACTTGACCATATATGTGAGGTTTTATTTCTGGGTTCTCTATTCTATTCCATTGTCTTGGGAAGATAACCTGAGAAAACATTGGTACAATTTATGTCAGAAAATGTTTTGCCTATGTTCTCTTCTAGGAGTTTTATGGTGACATGTCTTATATTTAAGTCTTTAAGCCATTTTGAATTTATTTTTGTGTATGGTGTGAGGGACTGTTCTAACCTCATTGATTTATATGCAGCTGTCCAGCTTTCCCAGCACTACTTGCTGAAGAGACTTTCTTTTCTCCATTGTATATTCTTGCCTCCTTTGTTGAAGATTAATTGACTGTGAGTATGTGGGTTTATTTCTGAGCTCTCTATTCTGTTCCATTGATCCATGTCTGTTTTTGTGCCAATACCATGCTGTTTTAATTACTGTAGCTTTGTAGTATTGCCTGACGTCTGGGAGGGTTATGCTTCCAGCTTTGTTCTTTTTCCTCAGGATTGCTTTGGCAATTCTCGATCTTTTATGGTTCCATATAAAATTTAGGATTATTTGTTCTAGTTCTGTGAAAAATGTCATGGGTAATTTGATAGGGATTGCATTAAGTCTGTAGATTGCTTTGAGTAGTATGGCCATTTTAGCAATATTAATTCTTCTAATCCAAGAGCATGGGCTATCTTTCCATTTCTTTGAATCATCTTCAATTTCCTTTATCAATGTTTTATAGTTCTCAGCTTGTAAGTCTTTCACCTTCTTGGTCAGTTTTATTCCGAAGTTTTGGTTTTTTTTGTTTTTGTTTTTTTTTGTATGCAATTTTTAAGAGGGATTGTTTTTTACTTCCCCTTTCTGATATTTCATTTTTAGTGTAAAGAAATGCAACAGATTTCTGTCTGTTAATCTTGTATCCTGTTACCTTGCTGAATTTGCTTATCAGTTCTAGTAGTTTTTGTGTGGAGTCTTTAGGGTTTTCTATATATAATATCATGTCATTCTGCATATAATGACAATTTTACCTCTTCCCTCCCAATTTGGATACCTTTTATTTCTTTTTCTTGTCTGATTGCTGTGGCTAGGACTTCCAACACTATGTTGAAGAGAAGTGGTGAGAGTGGGTATCCTTGTGTTGTTCACATTTTAGCGGAAAGGCTTTCAGCTTTTCACCATTGAGTATTATGTTGGCTGTGGGTTTGCCATAAATAGCTTTTATTATGTTGAGATATGTTCCCTTTATACCCACTTTGGTAACAGTTTTTATCATGAATCGATGTTGAATTTTATCAAATGCTTTTTCTGTATCTAGTGAGATGATCATATGGTTTTTGTCTTTTGTTGATGTGGCATATCACATTGATTTGCATATGTTGAACTATCCCTGTGACCTTGGGATGAATCCAACTTGATCATGGTGTATGATCCTTTTTGTGTGCTGTTGGATTTGGTTTCCTAATATTTTGTTGAGAATTTTTGCATCTAAGATATTGGCCTGTAATTTATTTTCTCTCCTTCTTCCTTTCTTTCTTTTTCTTTCTTTCTTCCTTCCTTCCTTCCTTCCTTCTTTCCTACCTTCCTTCCTTTCTTCCTTCCTTCCTTTCTTTTTTTCCCTTTTTCTTTCTTTCTTTCTTTCTTTCTTTCTTTTTCTTTCTTTCTTTCTTTCTTTCTTTCTTTCTTTCTTTCTTTCTTTCTTTCTTTCTTTCTTTCTTTCTTTCTTTCTTTCTTTCTTTCTTTCCTCCCTCCCTCCCTCCCTCCCTCCCTCCCTCCCTCCCTCCCTCCCTCCCTCCCTCCTTCCTTCCTTCTTTCTTTCTGTAGTGTATTGTCTGGTTTTGGTATAAAGGTGATGGTGGCTTCAGAGAATGGCTTTGGGAGTGTTCCCTCCTCTTCAATCTTTTGGAGGAGTTTGAGAAAGATCGGTATAAGTTCTTCTTTGTTGTGTTTGGTAGAATTACCCAGTGAAGCCATCTGGTCCTGGACTTTTGTTTGCAGGGAGTTTTTTAAATTACAGATTCTATTTCACTTCTAATAACTGGTCTGTTTGAATTATCTATTTCTTCTTGATTCAGTTTTGGTGGGCTATATGTTTCTAGAAACTCTTCCATTTCTTCTAGGTTATGCAATTTGTTGGAGTATAATTTTTCATAGTATTCTCTTATGGTTTTTTTGTGTTTCTGTGGTATCAGTCATTATTTCTCCTCTTTCATTTCTTATTTTGTCTATTTGGGTCCTCTCTCTTTTCTTCTTGGTGAACCTGGCCAGAGGTTTGTTGATTTTGTTTACCCTTTCAAAAAATCAGCTCTTGGTTTTATTAATTTTTTCTAGTTTTTTAATCTCTATTTTATTTATTTCCTCTCTGATCTTTATTATTTCCTTTCTTCTGCTGACTTTTGTTTGTGCTTTTTTTTCTAATTCTTTTAGGTGGTAGGTTAGATTGTTATTTGAGATTTTTCTTGCTCTTTCAGGAAGGCCTGTATGGCTATGAATTTCCCTCTTAAGCCTGCTTTTGTTGCATCCCATAGATTTTGTATGGTTGTGTTTTCATTGTCATTTGTCTCAAGGTATTTTTAAATTTCCTCTTTGATTTCATCATTGGCCTATTGGTTTTTCAGTAGTATGTTGTTTAGTCTCCATATAATTGTTTTTTTTCTTGTTTCTCTTTCTGTGGTTGATGTCTAGTTTCATGCCATTGTGGTCAGAGAAGATGCTTGAAATAATTTCTATCCTCTTAAATTTGTTGAGGCTTGTTTTTATGTCCTAGTATGTGGTCTATCGTAGGGAATGTTCCATGTGCATTGAGAAGAATGTGTATTTTCGTTTTTTTAAAATGTAATGTCCTGAAGATATCAATTAAGTCCAATTATTCTACTGTTTCATTTGGGATCTCTGGCCTTACTGATTTTCTGTCTGGAAGATATGTCCATTGATGTCAGTGGGGTGTTAAAGTCTCCTATTATTGTATTCCTGTCAATTTCTCCCTTTATGGCTGTTACTATTTGTTTTATGTATTTAGGTGCTCCTATATTGGCTGCATATGTTAATGAGTGTAATATCCTCTTCTTGATCCTTTTATCATTATATAGTGTCCTTCTTTATCTTTCTTTATGGCCTTTTTTAAAAAGTCTATTATGTCTGATATGAGTATTGCTACCCCGGCTTTCTTGTCATTTCCGTTTGCATGAAATATCTTTTTTCTATCCCCTCACTTTCAGTCTATGTGTGTCTTTTGCCCTAAAGTGGGTCTCTTATAGGCAGCATATGTAGGCTCTTGTTTTACTATCCAATTTGCCACTCTATGTCTTTTGATTCGAGCATTAAGACCATTGACATTTAAGGTAATTATTGATAGATGTGTTTTATTGTCATTTTAAACCTCGTTTTCCAATTGATTTTGTATTTCCTTTTTGTTCCTTTTTGTTTTTCCTTTTGTGTTTGATTATTTTTTGTATTCTGCTTGAGTTCTCTCATTTATTTTTGGTTTTTGTATGTCTCTTGTATGTTTTTGATTTGTGGCTATCCTGTTTTTCGAGTATATTAACAAATTACTATATCTACTTGCTTTAGACTGGTAGTCATATAGGCTCAAACACATTCTTTAAAGAAAACCTATACTTACTTACTCCTCTCCCCCACATTCTGTTGTTTTAATGTCCTCTTTTACATCTTCATGTTTCCTTTTGCTGTTCATTGTCATTATCATTGCTTTCACAATTTATTTTTTTTAATTCTATGTAATGGCTTATTTAAGTGATTTATTTTCCAGTTGTGATTTTCTCTTTCCTATAGATTCTGGCTTCTTTTCTATTTAGAGAAGACTTTTCAATATGTCTTTTAAGATAGGGTTAGTATTGCTGTAGTCTTTTAGTTTTTGCTTGTCCGAGAAATTCTTTATCTCCCTTTCTATTCTAAATGATAATCTTGCTTTGTAGAGTATCCTAGGTTGCAGGTGTTTTCCTTTTCAGGACTTTGAATATATCTCACCACTCCCTGCTGGCCTGCAACATTTCTGTAGCAAAATCAGTTAATAGCCTTATGGGGGTTCCCTTGTAACTAACTCTTTGTTTTTCTCTTGCTCCCTTTAGAATCCTCTCTTTATCTTAAACTTTTGTCATTTTAATTATAATGTTTTGCTGTAGGTCTGTTTGGGTTCATCTTGTTTGGGACCTTCTGCTTCCAGTACCCAGATATCTATTTCCTTCCTTAGGTTTGGGAAGTTTTCAGCTATAATTTCTTCAAATACTTTTTGATCCCCTATTCTCTTTCTTCTCCTTCTGGGATCCCTATTATGTGTAGATTGGCTCACTTTATATTATACCATAGATCTCGTATATTGCTTTCTTTCTTTTTTTTCATTTGTCTTTCTGTCTGCTGTTCTGATTGGGTGGTTTCTATTATTCCATCTTCCAGATCACTTATTCGTTCTTCGACATTATTTAGTTTGCTATTTATTGTCTTTAGCTCAGCTTTCATCTCGGCAAATGAGTTTTCTAATTGTACGTAGTTCCTCTTTATACTTTCTAGTTCCTTCTTACAGTGATCTACATTTCTATCAATAGCCTTTCTTAATTCCTTCAGTATTTTTATTACTTCCTTTTTGAACCTGGGATCTAGTAGACTGGAAAGGTCTCTTTCTTTGTTCTCTCAGGGGATTTCTCCTGTTCTTTTAATTGGGAGTGGCTCCTTTGCTTCTTCATTTTACTTATATTTCTCTGATTCTCTGAGTTTAGGAGAAACAATTATCTACTGTGGTCTTGAAGGGCTGTTTTTAAGTGGGAGTGTCCCTGTGTAGCCTGCATGAATCTAACATTTTTGGTGTGAGGGCTATTTTTAGTATGGTTGTCTGCCACATCTTTCCTCAGTGTGTGTTGGCCATTATCCCCTTGATAGGGGGTGTGACTGGTGTTATGTTGAATAGAGCCTGCACTGGATGTTGAGTGGGGCCTCCTCTTTGCTCTTTGGCTGTTATAGCCTTGTCAGGAGCAAGGTCTGCTCCCTAGTTGTTGGAGTAGAAGCCCCAGATCTGTTTCTGAGCTGCAGTGTGAAGTAGGTGGAACTGGAGCACTTCCGCTGGGAGAGAAGCCACTGAGCATTCCTCCACAGGAGCTTTCCACTGGGAAGTGCGCTCTGTTGTGTCACCTGTTACCCATTGTGCACGTTCACAAAGTACACTGTTTTTGACACTGCCCTTGGCCCCACCTCAGCCATGGGAATGCAGGCAATTGGCCAGATGTCTCTCAGGCACTGTACTCTTAAATCCACCAGTGCAGAACTGAAGTCAGGCACTGGGACCCGCTGTAGTCATGCATAGTCGCACATCTGGACCCACCACAGGTGCTACAGAATCAGCACAGACCCTGGCCCCGCCTCTGCATGTGTACACCCGCAAAGCCTGCAGCTGCTAACTCTGGACTTCCCACAGCCGTGGGAGCACCAGTAATTCGCTAAGATGTCCCACAGGCACTGAGCTTACAAAGGCACCAGCAGCATAAATCAGTCAAAGTTGCAAAGCCACCAGACACGGCTGATTTCAGCCCTGCTTCCATGTGTGGGCAACCATGGGCATGCTCCCAGAGCTCATAGAGGTGGAGCTGTGCCTGCTGTGAGCACGCAGAAAATGAGACTGCTATGGTGGGGCCCTGCCCCTCCCTTCATGTGTGTTAACAATGGGGTTTCTATGGGGGATTTGGGCTTCATCCTGCGCACACCCCGTTATGGCCTGAGCCACACTCCAGCCCCTTCAGGCTGTCTCCATGCAGAGAACTCCAGTCTTTTCTCCAGGTTTGTCTGCTGAAGCCTGAGTTTCAGGAAGCAGCCCCTGCATGCAACAGCAGATGCACGTCTCAGGCTGGGGGATGCAGCCAGGTGGCTAGGACCATCTGTGCTGGTCTCTTTCTGTTCTGCCTGCCACAAGCCAGTTGCTGCACTCTCCTCTGAGCCTCTGAAGCTCCCTTTTTGTCCCAGCTGACCTCCTAGCAGGGGAAGGGTGTTCCCAGGGTGAGGGAATGTTTTCATTTTCACAGCTCCCTCCCAGGTGTGCAGGTCTCCTCCTGATTCCTTTTTTTTTTTTTTTTCTTTTGCTCTACCTGGTTATGTGGTGATCTTTCTTGCAGCTTTGGTTGTATGAGTTCTGCCAGCATCCAGTATTCTGTAAGAATTGTTCCACATGTAGATATATTTTTGATGTATTTATGGAAGGAGGTGAGCTCCATGTCTTTGTATTCCACCATCTTGATCTCTCCCTATGCTGTTGATCTTTATAATTTCCTTCCTTCTATTTGCATTATGATAAATGTACTTTTTTTTTTTTTTTTTGGCCATGCAGCTTGTGGGATCTTAGTCCCCCGACCTGGTATTGAAAGTCAGTGAAAGCACAGAGTCCTAACCACTGGACCTCCAGGGAATTCTCTACACTTCTTTTTATACTTTCTTAACAACCTAAGCAACTGTTAGTTTGACATACCTTTTTTTCTTTTTGACTTAAGTGTTTAAAGCACTGCCCTAAGCACTTCTTTAGCTGCATCCCCTATATTTTGATTTGTTGCATTTTTCTTTTTTTTCAGTTAAAAATATTTTTAAAATTTCCTTCTAATTTCTTCTTTGGGCACAGTGTATTAAGAAGTGTGTGTTTTTTGATTTCCAAATATTCTGAGCTTTCTCATATTACTGTCAATTATGGACCTCTACTTTAATTCTATTGTGTCAGAGAGCATACCTTGTATAATTTCTATCTTTTTCAACCTTATAACACTTGTTTTGTGTCTCAAAATATGGACTATGCTGAAGAATGTTCCATGAATACTTGAAAAGAATATGTACTCTACAGTTGGGTGTTTTATAAGTGTCAGCTAGGGTCAAGTTGCTTGATAAGTGTTGTACAAATCTTCTTTATCCTTTCTAATTAGCTGCCTAGTTGTTCTTTCAATTACTGAAAGTGGTTTATTGTGGTAAGATACACATAACATTAAATTTACTATCTTTATTTTTAATTGTACAATTCAGTGGTATTAAGTATATTAAGACTGTTATGTACCACACCATCACCCACCTCCAGAACTCTTTTCATCTTGTAAAACTGAAACTCTATACCAACTAAACAAGAATTCCCCATGCTTCCCAACCCACAGCCTCCTGGCAACCACCATTCTATTTCTGTCTCTTTGATTTTGATTCCTCTGAGTACCTCATAAGTGGAATCATACAGTATTTGTCTTTTTGTGATTGGCTTATATCACTTAGTATAATGTCCTTAAGTTTCATCCATGTTGTAGCATGTCAGAATGTCCTTACCTTTAAGGCTGAATAGTATTCCATTGTATGCATACACCACATTTTGCATAACCATTCATCCATCAAGGGACATGAGTTGCTTCCACATTTTAGCTATTGTGAATAATGTTACTATGAACATTGGTGTACAAATATCCTCATAAGATATTGCTTTCAATTATTCTGAGTATATACACCCAGAAGTGAAATTTCTGGATCATGTGGTATTTCCATTTTTAATTTTTTGAGTATCCGCCATACTGTTTTTCTCATTGATTATACCATTTTACATTCCCACCAACTGTGCAGAAGGGTTCCAATTTCTGCACGTCCTTATCAATACATTATTTTCCTTTTTTTTTTGATAGTAGGCATCATAATGGGTATGAGATGGTATCTTGCTGTAGTTTTGATTTGCATTTTCCCAAGATTAGTGATGTTGAGCATCTTTTTTTCCCCAATTTTTAAAATGTGGTAAAATACACATAACCTAAAATTTACCATCTTAACCTTTTTTAAGTGTACAGTAGAGAGGCATCAAGTACATTCATGTTTTACAACGATCAACACCATCCATCCCCAGAACTCTTTTCATCTCATAAAACTTAAACTTTGTACCCATTAAACAGTAACTCCCCTTTGCCCCCTCCTCCCAACCCCTGGCAATATGATTCTACTTTCTATCTCTATGATTTTGATTACTCTAAGTACCTCATGTAAGCGGAATCATACAGTATTTTTATCGTTTTGTAACTGGCTTATTTTACTTAGTATAAATGACTTCAAGATCCTTCTATGTTGTTGCATATATCCTTTTCTTTTTGTGTCTTTAGATCTCAATTGAGTTGTTCATAGACAGCATATAGTCAGATCATTTTAAAATTCCATTCTGCCAATATCTGTCTTTTGATTGGAGAGTTTAATCCATTTACACTTAATTACTCATTAAAGAGGGACTTCCTTCTGTCATTGTGGGTTTTTTTTTTTTTTTATGCCCTATAACCTTTTCATCCGCATTTTCTGTGTTTTTGTCTTATTTTGTGTTTAGTTGATTTTTTGGTAGTAAAATCTTTAAATTTCATTCTAATTTCCTTTTGTGTATATTCTATAGATATTTTCTTTTACGTTTACCAGAGGATCACATTTAACATCTTAAAGTTATACCATTCTAATTTGAATTTATACTATCTTAACTGCAATAACATAAAAAAAACCCTGCTCCTTTTACACCTCTATCCTCTCCCCTTTCAGTCATTTTATTTTCCAGCTTTATTGAGGTATAATTGACAAGTAAAATTGTATATATCTAAAGTGTACAATGCAATGATTCGATATACATATACTGTAAAAAGATTACCATTAACACATCCATTACCTCACATAGTTGCCTTTTGTGCCTGTGTATGTGTGTGTGTGTGTGGTGAGAAAGCTTCAAATCTACTGTCTTAGCAAATTTTATATACACAATATTCCTAACTATAGTAATCTATACTATATGCTGATCCAATTATATACAGCTTTACATATTTAATTTGCATGCTGTACATTAGATCCCCAGAACTTATTCATCTTATAAATGAAAGTTTGTACCCTTTGTCCAATATCTCCCCATTTTCCCCAGCCCCAGCCCCTGGCAACCACCATTCTACTCTGCTTCTATGAGACTTTTTTTTTTTTTAAGATTCCACATATGAATGACAGCACACAGCATTTATCTTTCTCTACCTGGCTTATTTCACTTAGTATAATGCCTGCCAGGTTCATCCATGTCATTGCAAATGGCAGGCTTTCCTTCTTTTTATGGCTCAATAATATTCCATTGTATGTATATACCACATTACCTTCATTCATCTGTCAAGGTACACTTAATTTGTTTCCATATCTTGGCTATTGTGAAAAATACTGTAATAAACACGGGACTGCAAATCTCTATGTGATACTGATTTTGTTTCCCTTGGATAAAAGCCCAGAAGAGAGATTACTGGATCATATGGCAGTTTTGTTTTTAATTTTATGGAATTTTCGTACCATTTTCCCTAATGGCTGTACCAATTTATATTCCTATCAACAGTGTACAAAGGTTTCCTTTTTTCCACATCCTCAACAGCACTTGTTATCTGTTGTCTTTTTATAATAGCCATCCTAATGGGTGTGAGGTGATATCTCATTGTGGTTTTGATTTGAATTTCCCTAATGACTAGTGATGTTGAGCAACTTTTCATGTACCTAATGGCATACGTATGTCTTCCTTGGAAAAGTGTCTATTCAGGTCCTTTGCCCATTTTTTAATCAGGTTACTTTTTTTCCCCATTGAATTCCTTACATATTTTGAATATTACTCCTTATCAGATATATAGTTTGCAAATATTTTCTCCCATTATGTAGGTTGCCTTTTTATTTTGTTGACCGTTTCCTTTGCTGTGAAGAAGCTTTTTAGTTTAATGTAATCCCACTTGTTTTTGTTGTCTGTTCTTTTGGTGTCATATCCAACAAATGACTGCCAAGATGAATGTCAAGGAGCTTTTTTTATGGTTTTATGATTTCAGGACTTACTTACATTTAAGTCTTTAATCCCTCTCAAGTTGATTTTTTCAAATAATGAAAGATATGTGTCCTGTTTCATTCTTTTGTAGTGAGTATCCAGTTTCCCCAACACCATTTATTGAAGAGACTATCGTTTCCCCATTGTGTGTTCGTGGCGCCCTTGTTGAAGGTTAGTTGACGATATATGTGTGGGTTTATGGACTTTCTAATAGAACAGAGTTCCTCTGGTCAGTGTGTCTTTTTATGACAGTATCATATTGTTTTCTTTTTCTTTTTCTTTTTGGCTGCACCATGTGGCATGCGGGATCTTAGTTCCCTGACCAGGGATTGAACCTGTGCCCCACCACAGTGGAAGCGTGGAGTCTCAACCACTGAACTGCCAGGGAAGTCCCAGTATGATATTATTTTATTATATCTTTGTAATTAGGAAGTGTTAGTCCTCCAGCTTTGTTCTTCTTTCTCAAAAATGCTTTGGGTACACAAGGTCTATTGTGGTTCAATACAAATTTTAGGATTTTTTTTTCAGTGAAAAATGGATTAGAATTTTTGTAAGAGATTTCACTGAATCTATAGGTTGCTTTGGGTAGTAGGGATACTTTAAGAATAATAATTACTGCAGTCATAAACACAGGATTTTCCTTCCATTTGTTTGTGCCTTCTTCAAGTTCTTTCATCAGTGATTTATAATTTTCAGTGTACAGGTCTTTCACCTCCTTGGTTAAATTTATTCCTAAGTATTTATTATTTTTGATGCTATTGTAAATGGGATTGCTTTCTCAATTTCCTTTTCAGATTATTCATTGTTAGTGTATAGAAATAAAACTGATTTTTGTGTATTGACTTTGTATTCTTCTACTTTGCTGAATTCATTTATTAATTATAACAGTATTTTCTGTGCAAACGTTTCAGTTTTTTTACATATGAGATTATATCAGCTGCAAACAGAAAACATTTTAATCCATCCTTTCCAATTTGGATGACTTTTATGTTTTATTTTTTTCTTGCCTAATTACTCTGGCTAGAACTTCCAATTCTGTTGAATAGAAGTGGTGAAAGTGGGCATCCTTGCCTAGTTCCTGCTCTTAGAGGAAAATCTTTCAAGTCTTACACCACTGAGTATGATATTTGCTGTAGTTTTTTCATATGTGGCTTTTATTATGGTGAGGTAGTTTCCTCCTGTTCCTAGTTGGTTATTTTTATTGTGAAAGGATACTGAATTTTGTCAAATGCCTTTTCTGCCTCTATCTTTATTTATTTATTTATTTATTTTTTGGCCATGCTGTGCAGCATGTGGGATCTTAGCTCCCCAACCAGGGATTGAACCCACGTCCCCTGCAGTGGAAGCGCAGAGTCTTAACCACTGGACTGCCAGGGAAGTCCCTTTTTCTGCCTCAATTGAGATGATCATGTGTTTTCCTTCATTCTGTTAATGTGGTATATTACATTTATTGATTATGTAAGTTGAGCTGTTCTTGCATCCCAGGGATAAATCCCATTTCAACTTGATGAACTTTTAATGTGCTGTTGAATTTGGTTTGCTAGGATTTTGTTGAGGATTTTTGCATCTATGTTCATCAGACGTATTTGCTTGTAATTTTCTTTTATAGTGTCCCTGTTGGGCTTTGGTATCAGTGTAATGCTGGCTTTATAGAATGAGTTAGGGAGTGTTCCCTTCTCTTCAATTTTTTGAAAGAGCTCGAGACAGATTGGTATTAATTCTTGACAGGTTTGATAGAATTCACCAGTGAAACCTCAGGTACAGAACCTTTCTTTGTTGGGGTGTTTTTCATTATGATTCAATCTCCTTATTTGTTACTGGTTTGTTCAGATTTTATATTTCTTCACAATTCAGTCTTGGTAGGTTGTGTTTCTAGAAATTTATATCTGTCTTCTAGGTTATCCAATTTGTTGGCATATAATTGTTCATAGTAGTATTTTATGATTCTTGTATTTCTGTGGTATCAGTTGTAATGCCTCCTCTTTCATTCCTGACTTTGTTTGCATCTTCTCTCTTTTTACAGTAAGTTTTGCTAAAGTGATAAAGGTTTGTCAATTTTATTTTTTCAGAAAACAGCTCTTGGTTTTATTCACCTTTTCTATTGTTTTCTAATCTCCATTTCATTTATTTTTACTCTTATAATTGCTATTTCCTTCCTTCTGTTAATGCTGGGCTTTATTCTTCTTTTTCTAGTTCCTTGACATGTAAGGTTAGATTGTTTTTGTTTTTTTTTTTAGTATTTATTTATTTAGGCCACACTGGGTTTTAGTTGCAGCATGTAGACTTCTTAGTTGCAGCATGCATGCAGGATCTAGTTCCCCAACCAGGGATCCAACCCGGGCCCCCTGCACTGGGAGCACGGAGTCTGACCCACTGGACCACCATGGAAGTCCTAGGTTGTTTATTTAATGTACACACTTATCACTACAAACTTCCTACTCAGAACTGCTTTTTCTGCATCCCATAAGTTTGGTACTTTTTTCCCCATTTGTTTCAAGACACTTTTTGATGTTCCTTCTGATTTCTTCTTTGACCCATTGGTTGTTCAGGTGTGTGTTAATTTCCCTTTTTGTGTGTGTGAAATTTCCTGTCAATCATTTCCAGTTTCATACCATTAGAGTCAGAAGTGATACTTGTTATGATTTCAGTTTTCCTAAATTTGTTAAGATATGTTTTGTAACCAAATGTATGACATATTCTGGAGAATGTTCCATGTGTGTTCAAGAAGAACGTATATCTTCTGTTGTTGGATGGAATGTTTCATATATATTTGTTAAGTCCATTTGGTCTAAAGTGCAGTTCAAGTCCAATGGTTCCTTATTGATTTCCTGTCTGGATGCTCTATAGTTGAAAGTGGGATATTAAGGTCTCCTATTATTATTGCATTGCTATCAATTTCTCCCTTCACATGTTAATATTTGCTTTATATATTTAGATGCTGCAATGTTGGGTGCATACATATTTACAATTGTTATATCTTCTTAATGACCCCTTTATCATTATTTCATTATTTAATGACCTTGTCTCTTGTCACATTTTTTAACTTAAAGTCTATATTGTCCGCTAGAAGTATATCTACCCCTGCTCTCTTTTGGTTTCCATTTGCGTAGAATATCTTTTTCCATACCTTTGCTTTCAGCCTACAACTGTCATTAAAGCTGGACTGATTATAGGCAGGATCTTGTAGGGTGTTGGGTCTTTTTTTTTTTCCTTCAATTTTAACCCAGTCATCCTCTCTGTATCTTTTGATTAAAAAACTTAATCCATTTACACTTAGTAATTATTAATAGGTAAGGACTTACTATTTCCATGTTGCTAAATGTTTTCTGATTGTTTTGTAATTCCTGTGTTCCTTTCTTCCTATTTTCATTTGTGATTTGATAATGTCTGTAATGTTGTGCTTTGATTCCTCTTTATCTTTTGTGTATCTACTATAGGTTTTTGCTTTGTGGTTTCCATGAGACTTACATAAACCATAGTTATTTTTAATTGATAACAATTTAACTTTGATCACATACAAAAACTGTACTGCTTTACACCCATTTTATGTTTTTGATATCACAATTTACATATTTTTATATTGTGTACCATTAACAAATTACTGTGGCTAAATTTTGTCTTTTAGCTTTTATACTAGAGTTAAGTGATTTATACACTACCATTACAGTATTAAGGTATTCTGAAATTTTTTTGAATTTATTTATTTTTATTGAAGTATAGCTGACCTACAGTATCATGTTAGTTTCAGGTTTACAGCAAAGTGATTAGAATACACACACACAAACACAAACACACACACACTCCTCTATCCCTTTGGTAACCATAAGCTTGTTTTCTATGTCTGTCTGTTTCTGTTTTGTAAATAAGTTTACTTATACTAATTTTTAGATTCCACATATAAGTGATATAATATTTGTCTTTCTCTATCTGACTTACTTTACTTAGTATGATAATCTCTAGGTCCATCCATGTTGCTGCAAATGGCATTATTTCATTCTTTTTTATAGTGAGTAACAGTCCATTGTATATATATACATCACATCTTCTTTATCCATTCATCTGTTGATGAACACTTAGGCTGCTTCCATGTCTTGGCTACTGTAGTCCTTCTATGAACACTGGGATGCATGTATCTTTTCAAATTAGAGTTTTGTCTTTTCCAGATATATGCCCAGGAGTGGGATTGCTGGTTCAGATGGTAACTCTATATTTAGTTTTTAAAGGAACCTCCAAACTGTTTTCTATAGTGGCTGCAGCAATTTACATTCTCATCAACAGTGTAAGAATATTCCCTTTTATTTTATCCAAAATAAAACGTTTATGTTTTTTGCAAATAGTTTCTTTCCAGAAGAAGCCGTCTTCTCATTCTCTTGACAATGTCTTTTGCAGAGGAGTTTTTAATTGCAATGAAGCCTAGCTTATCAATTATTTCTTTCATGGATCATGCCTTTTGTGTTGTATCTAAAAAGCCAAACCCAAGGTCATCTAGATTTTCTCCTATGTTATCTTCTAGAAGTTTTACAATTTTGAGTTTTACGTATAAGTCTACAATCCATTTTAGTTAATTTTTGTGAAGGGTTTAAGGTCTGAGTCTAGATTAATTTTTTGCATGTGGATGTCCAGGTGTTCCAGTACCATTTTTTAATCTGTTCCATTGATCTATTTGTCTATTCTTTTATATTCAGTGATTTGTATTATCACTGTATTTGGGGGCTCGGTTGTCTGTTGCATATGTTGATAATTGTTATATCTTATTGGTGAATTGACTGTATCATTATATAATGTTCCTCTTTGTCTCTTGTAACAATTTTTGTCTTAATTAGTCTATTTTGTCTAATATTAGTAGAGTCACTCCTGTTCTCTTTTGGATACTGTTTGCATGGAATATCTTTTCCCGTTATTTTACATTCAATTGATTTATGTCTTTGAACCAAAAGTGAGACACCCATAGTTCGATGATGGTGTGAGAAATCAATGCAGTTTGGTAAGCAAATCTATTATAGGTCTGGGTCTCTACTGTATGCTTCCATTTATATAAAGTACAGAAAAAGGCACAAGTGGCCTGAACTGACAGACTCAGGGAGTTATCCCTGAAAGGGAGTGGGTGCAGAAAGCACGAGGGCTTTGGGGGGCTGCCTGCCTTCATTTGCTTTCTCATCTGGATGGTGGCTGCAGAGTGTGTCCATTTTGCAAATATACAGCCAGTGGACACTTGCTTGCACTCCTATGTATGTGTGCTATACTTCACAAACACTTTAGGGTAAATAAAACAAATCTTGATTGCTTAAGAGAAGAACAAAATGGATCCTGGTGTGTGTGTGTGACCACTGATTCCTATTGTTCTCATGGAGGCCCACGAGGGGGTGTGCTCATACTATCCAGGTGGGGAGGCCTTTTCTGTGGGTAAGGTACTGTGGCATTGCCATTTGCTTAGGAGGAGCTCTGTGTGTGTGGGGGGGGTGGGTGGCGGGGAGGAGGGAGCCTCCGCTCCAGGGACCTAGGCTTACCAAGGCAAGTTCATGGATGACTGAGGTGAACTCACAAGACCCAGTGTGCTTTCCCACAAGAAATTTGACAAAATGATAACACATCACTCTTCCAGCTCTGTTTGGGCACAAATGAATGGTGAACACAGAGGCAAACCTGATGGCATCTGATCCCTGCCAAAATTCCACACCAGGTGATGTCAGACCGAAGGCATATCTGTTTTCCCAGGAAGCTCCCAAAGGCAGAAGGCAGTGTCTCCAAGCTGGCGCTGTTGCTTCCAGCTCTGGTAACCTTCTTGGGTGTGTGGGGGTGAAAACCACTGCAGGGAGATGGAGGAGGTGGCAGGAATGGGGACATTCCCTCTCGGAAAGGAAGACTGAGTGGAAAGCCTTTCAGCTCCAACTGCCCCCTCCCACAGGCTCCCCAGGACCCCACTCACTCAGGAGCCTGCCGCTCCTGAAGAAGCACATGTTCAAGGACCTGAAGCACACTGAGGAGTAGGGAAGGCCTCAGCATATGTGCTTGTGCAAATCAAACAACCCAAAAAGCAGGACTGGGCCAAGGGCCGGGTGGTATCCCCACCTGAAAAAAAGCCTGCCCTGCTCAGCTCACTGCCAATGCCCCCTCCTCCTGGGGGTCTCCTCCAGATCTGTCGCAGGCTCTCTTCCCAACCTCTTCCAGGGGTCTGTTGGGATGACAGGCCAGTAGGGAAAGAAGACTCCTTCTAGCTCCTGAGTTAGAAAAACAATTCTCTTTGGAAAGAAAGTTTCAAACAACATGGGTCCACGCTACTAAAGTGCGATGGGTGGGGATCGTCAGAAGGAGGGGCCTCTCAGTGACCATGAAGCCAAGGGAGACTCCAGGTGGAGGGAGGGGTCCTGGGGAGATGCCAGGGTGGCAGGATCCTGACCTCAGACAGCCTCCCCAAGGGAAGCCCTGAGATTTGGGTGAAATCACTCAGGCCTGACTGAGACCATCAGAAGGAGAGGTGGCAAACTGTCCCTAAGACTTCCTATTCCCTCAGACATGATTTGTACCCTATGCTCACACTCACAAGCAATCACTGGGACGGGCTCAGCGTGCCTTGAACACATTCCTACAGGTGAACATGGTTTTGTGTTGACAAACAAGTAACTCTTGTTGCCTCTGCACCTACTCATTCGTGGGTACAAAGAGCAAGAGTTTGGAGGGCAAAGGATCCCTCGTCATGCAAATCTCTTTGTTTCCTGGTCAGTACAATGCAAAGGCAATGTGCTCTCACTGCCACGCTGCTGGGTGCTCATGACACCTGACGCCCGTCACGGGAGGCACCCCCTGTCTCCCCTTCCCCCCATGCCTCCTGAGATGGGCCCCAGGTTGCTTCCAGTTTCCACCACCAGGGTTAATGATAGGCTGGTTTTCTTGTTTTAGGTGCTGGAATTATAGTGCATTGCTGGACCCACAGTCATCTGGAGCAGGGGGTCAGTGCAGCCACAGAGAACAAGTCTTGTGCTTTGTCTTTTTATTATTCTTTATTTACTGGTCCTACCAACGTGACCCTTTACCCAGGCCCACTGTTCCTATGTGCACTGGCTTTACAGACATTTGCGCCATATTTCTGTGTCCCAAGTTGTGACTGATTTCTCCTTCCTATTCCTTTTCCATGCTGTGCCTCATTTTCTCAGAATCTGAAGGCATTTTCGTTTGTTTGGGTCTGTGTAAAGGTTCCTTGGCAGGAGAACATGCATATGATCTTAAAATAAAGACAACATTCTGACACTAAGGTAATGCACAGAAAAAATACAGTACACAGACATCATTGCAAATAAATACCCCGTACAGATGAAGTTTTTGTAAATGTAACATTATTTCTTATGAATCAACACTGTAAGAGAAGGTAAAAATAGGGGTCCCTACAACTAGGAATAAAAATGCTTATTCCAGGAAACAGAATTCTTCTATTCTTGCTACTTATATTATTATAATTTGTCCTGTATTTTGGAGGAGAAAGGACACTTTTTCTTCTTCCTCCTCCTCAAGTACCAATTTGACCACTTGCACAACCTCACTCAGCAAATCAGGACAGGACACAGATCTGGTTTGCTAAGGAGCTTTAGTGACTTCTGTTTCCTGAAATTAACAGTGATTAGTTACACCAAGCAAGAGAATATATAATGTCTCTCTCTCACATTTGCAAAGAATACTACGGCTAGCCCTCACCCCAATGCACGAGGCCGACGGTGCCGGTTCCCCTGCCACCCGCCCCACTCTTCACAAACGTGGCGTGTTGTTCACATAGCTTGCTTAGCTTGTCCCATAAAGTCCATTTGGTTCCCAAAGCACACTCAAGGTTTGTGTTCACTTTCATTTTCTCAGCCCCTGAATTTGCAAGGATCTGCACAGTAAAGAATCACTGACTAACAGAATTTTGCACAATTGCTGTTTTCTTTCCCTCAATGAAGATGCCCAGGGTCAGGTTAGAAGGTGTGCACCTGTTCACACTGATTGGTCCACACTGGCCTTCAACATTCCCAACTAGCTCTTCACTGTCCATTTTAGAGAATAAACTATGCTGGGACACCTCCCTAAACTGATGAAGGCACTACTGGCAATGATTGCTAACAAAAAGGCGTTGAAATATAACACCCTAAAAATCGACGACTGTAGAATTTTCTAAGTGTACCACAATTTGGCACAACAACCAGAGTAACAAAACAATTCCAATTTGGAATTTCACTGGTACAGTTGTATAAAATTCTGTTAATCAGTCATGCTTCACAATGTCCTAAAACCCAGAAAACTCTGGAATTTGTAGGTAATACTACTCATTCAATAATTTATCTTTTTGTTTTCAAGTGCCTTTTACTGTTTAACCAGAGCAAAGGTCAAGTTTTCTTCTTGTTACATTGAACTATTCCTAAGAATAATAATAATACAATATGAAAAACCCCAGAATCCGAATACCCTGGATTTCTTAATGAACATGGCATTTAAAATCTGTAATTTCAAACATGAACCACAATGCCGTATAATTAAAAGGCTGCTGAACCACAGCATGGATACATTTAGCCGGGCTCCTTACCAAGTTGAAGCCTTCACCTAAACAGTCTAGAGCTACACGCTAGGAGGACACATCTGTGCCATGTGCTGATATCAGATCAACACACCGTTGGGAGCTACAGGACCACGAGACAGACTACGGCATCTGAGACGGTCTCTACGCCAGGGATGAAGGAAGCAAATATAATATCAAAATATCAAAAGTGCACAGGTGGATTGGGTAAAAAAGGAGTATCTGTAATAGGGAGACCCCAGTGGTGAGTGTTTCTAGAGGGTTCCTAAGCAAGCCTGGTGGTCGCTGTCCAAGCAGGTTCTTCAGCGCCTGTACAAAGGCCTTTCCAAGCAGCAGCTGGTGGCATTCTCAACATTAAAGCTTTTATTTCCTCTGCCATTAAAAACTTGGGGAATGCTATTTTGAAAAGAATTGCAGTAGCATATCCAAAAACGTTTCTAAGTGGACTTTTAGGCTGCCCTTCCTTCCTCTGCGTGGGCCCATGGGAGAGGAGGGGAGGGGGCTGCAGTGTGACAGGGCCGGCGGCCGAGTCCTCCCAGCAGCTACTCTACAGCTGAAAATGGGAGAAAACAAGAAAACGTTAGAACCGGTCACCCGCCAGACAACTAAAGCTCTCACCGAGCTGTGAGGGCATGGGTGTGTTAGTTGGCAGCAGAGAAGACCTGCACATGTTAGGGGGCGCCGCTGGCCCCGAGTACCTCATGAAGACCCTTTATTTGACAAGTATGGAGAGAAGCTGTGTGCCAGGCTTGGCAAGGAGGCAGAAGCAGTATGCGGCGCCAGCAGGCAGCCATGCCCCTGGAAGTCCTGCTTGCAGAGGGGAGATGGCCTGACATCTTCTCAAGTGGGAGGGGAATCCAAGACCTGACATCCCATCTGCAAAACAGCCTGGAGCTGGGTATAGGCACACAGAAGGGACAGGTATGGTCCATCCTGTATATTTTCACTCCGCGGTTTGCCAAACCCAAGTTGGTCTGGGTAGCACCTGGCATCTGGTGGGAATTGAGACATGCTTGGGAACTAAGGGAAAGAGTGGAATGGGGGTAGATAGCTGTGTGCAGGGACAATGAAAATTCCCCCTCTGGGCCTCAGAGAGAGGAGGCAAAGAGCTATTCAGGGAGACTGCAGCTTCATGGCTGGTGGGCCCCATGGATGACATGGAGAGAAACACTGACAGAAGTTCGGCTGCCAAAGCTCTTGGTGTGGGTGCAGCTTCTGAGCATGGGGGAGTACTATGGCTGCCTTTCCTGCCTGTCACCACCTCTGGAATTGCACTGATGATCAAGAACCATATTCCTCCTACCGTGAATCCTGAAACTAGCCCTGGGTCCATTCAAGGTTCCCTTCCCACACCAGGCCGGGCTTCAGTTAATAGCTGTGGGACCCAGTCCCTCATTTCAGCCTGGCCCGCTGGTAACTCAAGCTCAGGTTGGGGATTTCCACAGCCCTGTTTCTTGTAGTCTGAAGCTCCCTGAGAGGAAGGCCTGATAATGGGCAGAGAGTGAAAAAATCTAACTGGAAGCTGGGGACACTCTAAGTACAAAAGAATGGGCTTCTTGTGAGGACAGAGGTCTGGCCAGGCACTTGGGAAGTTTTTCTCATTGGAAAAAACCCAAGCCCTGGCCTGATGATTTGTCACCTTGCAGGCCACCAGACAAGCGTACAAATCTCAGAAAGAGAAACTGAGGCTGCTGAGCTCTGGTCTGGGGTGTGGCTAGGTATGCCTGTGCCTCTTGAGCATGACCGGTGCCCAGTGCACGTGTACGTCTGGGCTGGAGGAAATGGGCCACAGGGCTGCTCTTCCTCTGGGTTTAGGGGAAGGAATTCTGTAATTCTGTCCCAAATATAAACTGTAACGAGATGCTGCACAAACTACAAAATAATTCTCTCCGTAATCTGTACCAAGCACAGAGTGTCCTCCGAGGCTGCACCTGGGATTCAGGCTGGAACCTCTAACACTGGTTTCTGGTTGCCGGGGCAGTACAACTGCATTAGACACATGCAGGGAACATGCAAGTTTCAATGCAAGTTCTGCCCCTCCCAGTGGAAGCCAATGGCACCCGGGCCCTGGGAAGCCACATTTTTGCAAGGACACGTGGCTCCAACCCCACCTTGACCACCCCTCCAAGAGAGCAGCTGCTGTGAAGGGTGGTCCCGAGGGGTGAGAAACAGACACAAAGCTTGCAGTATCCAGGTGGAGCAGCAGGCTGCCTCTGATAAATTCTTCCCTCTGTGCATTAGTCACAGTTAAGACCAGCCTAGCACCATGGTCCCGCTGCTGCCAGGTTAGTTGAGGTGAAGCGGACAGGTGATATGCGGCAGGTTAGCTGCAGCGTGTACCCTTGCGGCCCTAATCGCAGTAAACGTTATATTTCTCGCCACAGAGCACCTGGGCAGCAAGCCCAGCACCCTCAGCCCTGTCACTAGCGCAGGCGCAGGTGTGACTTACGCTCGGGGTGCCAGGCTTGGCCTTGGGGGTGGCCTTGGCACGGCTTCGCCGGGTCTGCTCATGGTCCAGCTCAAGCAGCTCCAGCCGCTGGGTCAGCGCCAGCTTCTGCTGGATGGCCATGCGCAGCAGCGAGTTGAGTGTCTTCTTCTCATCCTCAGCAGCTGCCAGCTGCCGCTGCATCTCATCCAACTGTGTGATGTACTCGTCACACCTGCGGGGACACGAGAGGCGAGAGCGTGGCTGAAGGACCTGGGAGAGCCAGCAGCATGTGTGATCACGGCTCCCATACTGAGGGCTCCAGAAGGTGAGCAGACCCCATCTGCTCACTGGGCTAGAAACGAAGAGGATGTGCCCCTCTGAAGTTTGGCTTTCTCTGGGAGGGGCTCTCTGAAGCCAGTTTTCACTAAAGGAGGTGGTGGCTGCCCTTCAAGGCCTCCAGGTGGCTCAGGGGCAGCGGGCTGGAGGTGTGATATCACCTGGCTCTCAGGATGTGGGGATAAACCCGAGGGCAGAAATTGGCTTGTTCCCGGAATAGCCCAGGCACACAGTAGGTGCTTAGTAAGTCTAGAACAAATGGCTAACCAGAGCCTGGGAAAAGCACATGTGGATGTCATAAACAGCCCTATTTTAGTATCTGCTGAGCTGTGACACATGCTCCCCACCTAGGTAAGGAGCTGGGAGAGAAATGCCCACCCTGGGTCTGTCCCTGAGGGAGGGAGTGCGGCCTGGGTGAAGGGGATGGTGGGCACACCCACCCTACACGCCCATCCACCAAGGCCAAGGACCATCAGCAAGTTTTAACCCTTGCCCCGAGGTTTGTGATCTTGGCACCATCTGAGAAGTCAGGCTTTTAAATAAAACAAGTTGAGGAAGCACGGGTCAACATACTATGTGCTGAGGACTAACTGTGAGATCTTTCCCAAGCACTTTGCTCAGGAGGAAAGAAAGCTTCCAGAGAGGCCTGGAAGCTTCTTTCTTTGTCTTTGCCCCCTCCTCCCACATCGTTGAAATGCAGGGAGTGCCCAGCACCCTGGCACAAGGCAAAGTAGGTCCTGAGCTCAGTTTCAACCCTGTTTAACCCAGAGCCTCAGCCTCCCAACCCTGACTGACACTGGCCAGCAGATGGCACCATGCCTCTCTGAATAGGGAAACACCCAGAAGCGGGCCCCAAAAGCAGCCTCCAGCTCTGCACCTGCCTGGCTTCCTGACCACAGGACTGGCCTAAAGAAAGACACCGCCCGCCACCCCCACAAACTCTAACTGGTAGGGTCAGAGAGGCAGCACTGGGACCCCGCCCCTGCTGGGAGGGGAACCTTCCTTCTAAATACACGAACTTCCCACCAAGTTCTGGGGGCAAACTCATTTGTTATCACTGGCTTGCCCACTTGCCCGTTTCTCCTTCGAAGCTCATGTCTCCAGCCTGGCCATAAGACCCACTCTTTTAGCTTTCTGCTTCCAACTTTCTCATCTTAGGTGTAAAGTGGAAACAAAACTGGGCCCCTGGGTTTTCACACAGCAGAAATGGAATTACCCACAGGGCCAGGCTCCTGGGCTGCTGAGCAGCGAAAGGAACAGTAAGCGTTACCTGGTGGCAAACATGGCACGCAGTGAGGAGAAGGTGGCCGCGTCCTCCTTGAGGGCCTTGAGCTCATTGCGCAGCTTCATCATGGTCTCGGTCACCATGGCCTTCTCGTTCTCGTACTTGCTCTTTAGGTTGGCGAGGGCCACCTCTGCCGTCTGGGGGGTCAGAGATGCAAAAGACGGGCAGGTGAGGGGCGTCAGGAGGGGTCTGCTGCCTCAGTGCCACAGACCAAGACCCCAGCCAGCCCTGGGGCCTCTCAAAGGCCTCAGCCCCTCCCCACAGCATTGAGGTGAGGTTTTCTCACATCCTTCCTTCAGTAGCAGGAACAGCACGGGACAGGAGGCCAGGGAGGGTGAGAAACCCCCCGCCCACGTGCCCACCCCTGCTGGACCCGAGCGCCATGCACACCTGCTTGTTGGCCTTGAGCACCGTGCGCAGCGTGGTGATCTGCTCCCGCTTGGTGCTGAGCAGCGACTTCAGCTTCAGGATCTCCTCCATGAGTGCCTCCCGGTCCTTGTCCGCAGCTGGGCCCAGCTCCTGTGAGGCCAGGCGCTGCCGCGACAGCTCTGTGGTGCGGTCCACGGCTGCCTGCAGGTGCCTGATCTGGTCACGGATGATGGCGATCAGGTTGTAGATGTTCATGGGCTCCCGGCGTGGGTCACTCAGGGGCGAGGGCAGTGAGGAGCCAGGTGAGGGGCTGCTGTCCCTGGCCCTACCCTCTGCGGCAGGCGGCCCCTTGGGCAGGACAGGTGAGCGACGCCCGCGGGCCTCAGGGCTGCAGCTGCCGGCGCCAGCCGGGCCCTCTCGGTAGTAGTCCAGCACCACACGGGTGGGCGTCTCGTTGTTGCACATGCACACGTGGTGGTAGAGGTTGGCCAGCTCCTCACTGAAGGTCACCAGCTCGTCCTGGGCCACGCTCAGGCTGCCTTGTGTCTCGCCTGCGACGTCGCTCACCTTCTTCAGCTCCATCTGCAGCCGGGACAGGAGCTCGCGGTCCTGGCGGCTGGCCTTCTCCAACAGGGAGACCTTCTCAGTGAGCGCCTGGCTTTCGGCCTCATGCCGGCCCTTCTCCTCGGTGTGCTGGGCCTCGCTGGCCTCGTGTGCACTGCACAGGGCCTTCAGCTGCTCCCGAAGCTCCCCAGCCTCTGCCAGGGCCACACGGTACTTGCAGGCCAGGATCTCAGGCCCATTGATGTCCACCTCATAGTAGTCACCATCCTCATGGCTGTCTCGCTCCTTCTCACTGTCCAGGGCCGTCCGCCGCTCCTTGCTGGCCTGCAGGCGCCGCAGAGCACTCAGGTTCTCTGTGAGGCGGCTCACCTCCTCCTGCTGCTCCGACAGGGCCCCTCGGGCCTGCTCCAGCTGCTTCTGTGTGTCCTGCAGCGTTGCCAGCAGGCCCACCTTCTCCCGCTCCATCTGCGAAGGCACAGAAAGGGCCCGTCAACAGCCCACAGGAGTACTTGAGCTCAGAGGACCCCTGGACAGTCCCAGTAGTGACTCCATCCATGCCATGACCATCACCCTGCTAGCCTCTCTGTGATAAATTCGGGTGGAGGTGTCATGTGTGGGGCTATGATGGCTCTTCCTCCTGACCAGATGCTTGCGGGGTTGGGTGAGTCCCTCCTCAGAGACACGCAGCGAACCAAGGGGCTGTGGTGCAGACCCTGGGATTCTGTTCAGTCGGGGCAGGAAACCCTGACGTGACGTGTCTACAGGACACAGCATGGGAAACTACACGCAGGGACCTCAGACGGACATAAGAAAACCTCTGGTGGTGCCCAAACTTGTAACCAGAAACCTAATTCTCTGGGCACCTTCCACCTATAATGCTGCAATTCCACTTAGGTTAACAATACAGAATTACCTATGTAAAAGAAATGTAAGTAAAAGAAGGTGCATAGCATTGACAAAGTGTCAGGAAAGCGCTGTCCTGGTGACCAGCAGGTCTGGCCAACACCATGGGGGACAGGAGTGGAGGTGGGAATGGTGCACGTGGGCCCAAGGCCCGGGGCTGTGACAAGACCCGGGTTGGGTGGGGCTACCCACCCGCTCACCTGCATTAGCTGCTGCTTAAGCTTCTGGATCTCAGAGATGTTGAGCTCACTGAGGAGGTCAGAAACAAGGCTGGGGGAAGGTGGAGCGAGGCCGTCCTTGGTGGGCGTGGAGGTCTTGTTGTCCAGAGGCAGCTTGGCCAGGCCACCGTGCTCGAAGCCATTGGCCAGGGCTTCGGCGTCATCACCGAGCTTAAGGCCGTCCAGGGAGACGTGCAGGTGGCTGGTGTAGAGGGAGTCATTGATGCTCATGTAGTGCGACAGCTCCTTGCGCAGACTGTTCTTCTGCTCCCGCTCTGTCTTCAGCGTCTCCAGCGCCTCCTCCAGCTGCCGCTCCGAGATCTCCTTGAGCCGAATGGCGTCCTCCAGCTGGCTGTTGAGATATTCGGTCTCCTCCTCCAGACGCTTGATCTCATGCTTGAGGCCCTCAAACTCCACCTGTGAAAGAGAGATCAACACTCTTCTATGCCTGAGGAATGGGGAAGAAGCACCATTGTGCTGACTACACAGCTGGGAAGACATGGATGCTTAGAGGGTTACAGGCATGAGGTGCACACAGGAAATGGTCAGCCCACGCCTGGGACACGTGCACGTGGTATGAGCAGTGCAGAAGCATGAGACTTGCTCATCACCAGAGATGCCATGGAAATCAGAACACATCCACACTGCCAATTTGTCAGGTGACTTAAAATGTTGCCAAGTGTATACTGACTTTAAATTCGAAAACTACTTAAATAGCACTAAGAGTTGATTAAGTATTTTAAGATATGTAAAACATGTATCTAGATGTGCAATATGACCACTACTTCTAATCATATCTCAAGATGAAGGAACTAAAACTCCCACTGAAGTGGGATGTGCCTCAGCTGCACATACCACCCAGACTGAGAGAGGCCCGAGTGGGAGTGGGAGTGAGAGAGGCAGAATGCAAGGTCATGCCTGTTCAAACAGTATTTGCAGGTGGACAAGGAGAGAGCAGACAGAAACCAATGCTTGATGTGGGTACTTAGGATCTATGGGCAACTTAAAACAAATTTTATTATCCTGCAATATGTGTGCAAGAAACAAGGAACAAACCACTCAGAGGCAGGACCAAGAGGGTCTCTGTGGGTCAAGGCCTGGGGTAGGGGAACCCCAGGGAGGGGCCAGACTCTACCACGTGCCACCCAGGGCCTGGTTTCCCCCTCCTCAGGATGCTTGTGTGTGACTGCAGATGAGCACAGCATCACAGAGGGCCTGCTATGCAGCTAGAGAAGGAGCTCCTGTGCCTATGTTCTTGGGAGGAGATCCACTCCCTGCTGGTTGTAACAGTCACAGAGGTTCTGCTGTCAGCATAAACACATGGGCCCACACTTTCCTATGCAGGATTTAAATACTCAGGTCCCTGATGTTTGGGGTTCCTGGAATAAAGGTCCCCCCAGTCTCCACCCTGTAGAGCTGTGGTTCTTGGAGAGTTAGGTGGTAGGGTCAGGTCTTGAGGGGCCTGAGTGCCCAAGACCCCCTGGGTGTCCTGTTACAGATGGAAGTGACCCTCTTGTCCCATCACAAGTGGAGGTGACCTTCCTGTCTCTGTCCTCTCACTGGTGGAGGTGACCCTCCTGCCCCTGTCCTCTCATAGGTGGAGATGATCCTTCTGTCCCCATCCTATCACAGCTGGGTAGAGGTGACCCTCCTGCCCCGTCCTGTCCCAGGTGGAAGTGATCCTACTCATCCCACCCATTGCGGTGTTACTCGAGGGCATGATAGGACAACCTGGACATCTTCACACTGTTCAAGGCCCACCTGGCTTCACCCCAAGGTCCAGGACCACATGGGGGTCAAAGGGGGCTGGCAAACCTGAGACAGTGGGAGAAGTGGGTGCGCTGACAGCTCTAGGGTCCCACAGGGCATAGGGACATCTCTAGTCTCCTGTCAGTACCTGAGAGGAGACGAAGCTGCACACCCAGACTCTGGGGTTCTTTATCACCTCCATTTTTTTTTTTTTTTTTTTTCATCTTTGCTGGCTGGAACACCTTGTCTAGCCCAACTGCCAGCCAACAAAACAGCCAAAGGCCTTGTTTTTCTGATCTTGGAGGGGCTGGGCCCTGCTGCCACACCCCTGGTCCACAGTGGCATGCGGCCCTCAGCTTGAGTGTGTGGAAGGAGGGTGAAACGCCTCCTGACCACGGAGATAGCAAAGTGAGGGTTAGGCCAGGGCCGTGGCCCAGAGCCAACCTACCTGTCCCACCTGCCCAGCCCAGATACTTGCCTGGTTCTGCCTGAGCACAGACACCTGCTTTTGCAGACTGATGTTCTCCTCCTCCAACTCCGAGTAGTCCTGCAGCAGACGGGCCTCCCGGAACTTGTACTCCTTGATGTCATCCCGCAGGCGGCCACGCTGAATCTCTACATTTTGGTTGATCTGCCAGGAGGAAGGCAGGTGTGAGCAGCCTGCCCTAGCTGGTCTCACCACCCCTGGGGCAGAAGGAGCTCAGTGCAGCCAGGCCCACTGTAGTGGCCATGCAGCTGGGACTTGGAATCCCAGGCCTGCTATGGTGCCTGATGTGGCCACCTGGCGAGGAGCTGGGGCCCTGGGCTGTGAAGTATGGCAGTGAACAATGCAGGATCTCAGCCTGCTCTGACCCTTGGTTTCTTCATCTGTAAAATGGGGTTCAAAGTAGTTCCTCTGTCACATGCTGCTGGTAGCATGTACAATGATGCAGAGCTGTGGAAACAGTCTGCAGCTACTCGAACAGTTCAGCACAGAGTTAACATCTGACCCTCCTTGGCATGCACTCGAGAGAAAGGAAAACACACGTCCACCAAAATCTTGTGCACAAATGTTCAGACACTATTCACAATAGCAAAGGTGGAAACAACTCAAATGTCCACCAACTGATGAGATAAACATGCTGTAACACAAATAAATCTTGAAAACAACATGAATAAAAGAAGAGGTATTAGTGGTCATGTACTGTATTGTATGATTCCACTTACATGAAATGTCCAGAATAGGCAAATCCACAGGGATAGAAAGCAGATGGGTGGTCGCTGGGGGGCAAGGAGAAGATGGGATGGAGAGTGGCTGCTAATGGGGTTTCTTCTTGGAATGATGTAATATTCTAGAATTGATTTGGGATGGTGCATAAATCTGTAAATATACTAAAATCCACTGACTGTACACTTTAAGTGGGTGAGTTGTAAGGGATATGAATTATCTCAATAAAGTTGTTAAAAAAAGAGTTCTTGCCTCCGAGGTGCCTTGAGGATTCAAACATCATGCACGGAGAGAGGCGAGTGTAGACCTGGCATGAACTGTGCAATCAAGACTGTTGGGAATTCTCAACTGGCTGCTACTATGTGCCGTGTGCCAGGACCTGGGTCCCTTGGCCCACATTCTGGGGCCATCTTGTATACTGTAGGATGTTTAGCAGCAACCTGAGCCCTGCCTACTGGATGCAGCCCCCACCCCTGTTGTGACCATTGAAACTGCCTCCAGACATGGCCAGTGTCCCACGGGGGCAGAATCATCCCCTAGACAAACTCTCCATCTCTCCCCACATCCCTGTTCCCAACGCTCCAAGCAGCTTCCCCCACATGCCTGCAAAGATCTAACACCCCCCCACGCCAACACCGCCCCACCTGGACCCTCGGCTAGAAGCGCCATCACCCACTGGGCCCCATAGCTCACCCTGTCCTCCTCACCCAGCACACTGGCCTCTCTGCTGGTGCTGAGGTTTCTTGTGATCACATCCGTGCATACACTAAGATTCCATATAGGTACACACGGAACAGCAATGTTGGATTGGCAAAATGAAATAGGACCAATAAGAAAAAAAGTTCAAGAAAGCAACAGAGAGGGGAGTGAGTCATTATATGTATCAAGCACTCCTGACAAACGGTTACTACCAAAAGCTCCAGTAAATGGACTAATGCAGTCTTCTCAATAAATGACCCAAGGAGGTATCCAAGAGTCAACACCAGAAAAAACAGACACCAAGTTACTGACTGGAGAAATGCAAGGCCCCCGGAAAGCAAAACTCCTATTAGGCAAAAATAAACAAAATAACAATGTGAGTGGCAATGGGAGGAAACATATACTTACTTGCTTCCTAACAAAGTTCTGCATACACCTCGACTCTGGCCATTTCCCTTGTTTACCACCCAACTGACTGTTATGGTTAATTTTAGTGTCAACTTGTCTAGGTCCTGGCATCCAGATATTTGGTCAAACACCAGTCTAGATGTCGCCATTCAGGTATCTTTCAGATGAGATTAACATTTAAATTAGTAGACCCACTGAGTAAAGCAGATCACGCGCCATAATGTGGGTGGGCCTTATCCAGTCAGTTGAAGGCCTTGAGAAAAAAACAAGACAGCCTTCAGACTCAAGCTGCAATATCAGTTCTTCCCTGGGTCTCCAGCCAGCTGGCACAACCCAGAGATTTTGGATCTGCCAGCTCCCACAACTGAGTGAGCCAATTCCTTACAATAAATCTCTCTCTCTCTACACACACACACCCCTATTGGTCTGCTTCTCTGGAGAGTCCTAACACAATGATTGCAATATAAGAACACATGCTTGCTGCATCCACTTTGTGTAGGGCAAGCTGGTTGCTCCCCACCTGCTGTGGTTCAGCCCACTCTGGCCTGATGCACCTGCTGAGACCACCTGCCTACTCTCAGTATGGGAGGACACAGGAGGTAAGATGGTGAGACAGGGGCAGCGGGTGGGAGCTGTTGGTCACGAACAATGTAAATGGGCTTTATTTAAAACTTAACAACTCCCCTCAATAAAACAAGTGGTCCTGAGGTGGACAGAAAGAAGACAGAAAGAGATAAGACCACGGGCCAGCCTGATTGCCTAGGCCAAAGCCCTCTGCACCCCAGAACCTATGTGCCCAGGCTGCACCAGAAACCTCTGCTGAGCTGAACCCTTGCGCAGTCTTCCTGCACAGGAGTTGTCTTTGTTATTTTTATTGAGATATGATTCATATACCATGAAGTTCACCCACTGAAAGTGTACAATTCAGTGGTTATAGCTTCTTCAGAGTTGTGCACCATTACCTGTTCCGGAAAATTTTCATCACCCTAAAAAGAAACCACACACCAATTAGCAACCACCAATCTGCTTTCAGTCTGTGGATTTGCCTTTTCTTGACATTCACAGAAACGGACCTGGACAACGTGTGGCCTCTCTGTGTGGCTCAGAAAACCTTTCACTGGCGCTGTCTCCATACTGGCACTGCACGTGATGCTCAACCGCCCCGAGGGGCATCACCCACTCCTTCACTACTGAGTACCAAGTGTGCTAGGTGCTGCTCTAGGCTCTGTCTTGTTCACTGAGGCACGTGTACAGTCGCCCATGCACAGCACACACATTGCCAACTGGTGTCAGCTGCTGCTGAGGGAGGCCGAGTAGGTGAGGAGGGGTGTTGTACTGAAGTCAGGTCTGGGAGTCTGGAATGCAGAGCAGCCAGTACCCCATGTTGCAGAAGCCCCATCACGGCACAGCTGGAGCTAAGGCACAGGAGTGCTCCAAAGCTGGTCAGTATTTTCCCTCAGAGGAAAGGGCAAGATGTTTAGCCAGGAGGCCATAGCCCAAGCCCCAGGAAAGGCCTGTGGCCCCGTGTAAGGCCAGGGTGGAGGTGGGAGGGATGCCCCAGCCCAGTCAGAGTTGTGGAGCCTGCACAGGGAGAAGGTGAAGACAGAGGCAGAGACCGGAGCAATGTGAACAAAAGACAAGGAACACGGAGGGTTGCCGGCACCCAAAAGCTGGAGAGGCTCCACATGGAACATGGTTCTGCCAGCACCTTCATTTCAGATACAGAAAATCTTAGAGAATAAAATTCTGTGGTTTTAAGCCAGTAGTTTGTGGCAATCTATTATGGTGGCCCGAAAAAACAAATATACAAATATAGGTTTAATACCAGGAAAAAGACATTGCTGTAACAAATACCTGAATATGTGGAAGTGGCCGTGGAGGTGGGGATGGCCAGAAGCTGAAAGAGCTTTGAGGAGGACAGGAAAAGGCCAGACTGCCTTGAGACTATTGGTAGAAATGTAATTGTTTCAGGTGACTCTGGTGAGGCTCAGAGAAGAGTCACAGAGAAATCTTCAGTTGCCTTAGGGAATGCATATACCATCACAAAATAACACTAGAAGAGGTATGAATGTTAGTTAGAAGTGCTCCCAGTAAGGCCTTAGGAGGGAATAAGAAACAGTGGAAAGGCTGTCCTTGCTGTAAAGTGGTAGAAAACCAGGCTGAGCTGTATACCAGGGCTGGGTGGAAAGCAGAATTAGTAAGCGAGGAATTTGGATGATTAGCAACCTCTCGGTTGTCTGCCCATGTGACAACCCCATGCCCTGGCTCTGGAGCCAGGTGTCCTTCTGTCCAAGCCTGTCCACTCCACACTGGAGCATGGGGCTGCTGCTCCTAACCCAATACCCACCACCTCACTTTGTGGCCAAACACCTTGCTTTCTTCCAGAAGCTCCTGGTGGCCCAGATGCCACCATAGCAGGAAAAAAGCCTTTTCCTGGTTCCTAGCCAGGACAGGGGAGATGGCAACCAACATGACTTCTGCTGGGACATCTTTGTCACTCACTCCTGGGCCTATGCAGGGCCTGACATGTACAGAGTCCACCAGGACAGCAAGGCCAGGGTCCAATGGGACAGAAAGACTTTTCCTAGGGGGGGTCCCACCGGGCAGATGCTGCTGACACCTCCACAACTCACAGTCCTGCTTCGCCAGGAAGCCCTCACCCCTCCATTCCCAAGGCAAATCCGTGGAAGGCCTTGGCATGTGCAAAGGACCTGACTCTGCCTCCAGCCAGCTGTGGCTGTGCCCAGATCCTTGGGTCTCTGCTTCTCCATCTGCAAAATGGGGCCCAAGGCCATGTCCCAGGACAGAAGTCGGCGGGGCCCGTCCATTCACAGTGCAGAGGTCAGGACCCACTGACTTTAGGCATGCAGCCAAACCTTCTGCACCTTGGTTTCCCTATTTGTGAGATGAGGGAAGTAACTGGATGCCCACAGGGTCACTGAGAGGACAAGTTATGGGGTAGCTGGAACTGTCCCACATGCTGAGCATGTTTGCTACACGTGTCACACGATGGAGGCCACGAGTTCCTCTTGGAGAGTTGGGCATGGGGGAATGAACCCCTAAGCCAGTCATCGCAGGGTGGAAGGATGGGGATGGGGTGGGGGTCAGAGGGCACAGCACAGCTGGCCCATCAGTCACTGAACATGGACGGCAGCAGGACCAGGCACAGGGAGGGAAATGACCTCCTGTGGAAGGGGCATCTCCTATGGCGACTGTGCAAAGCCTCCTTGGCTGGGTCACACCAAGACAGGTACAGGTTGGTGCCTATCAGGGACAGTGCTTGGTGTTGTGTCCTCATAATCCAGGCTCCTCAGCCAGGCCCGAGCCTTGGTGCAAGCCTCCTGTAGGATGGGGGACGGCCATGGAGGAGCTCAGCAGAGCAGCTCAGGCAGAAGTGGCAGGGCCAGGACCAGCAGAAGAGTAACTTGAGTGGGATGGGAGCAGAGTACAGACAGAGCCAGCAATGATGGGGACACTGACCAGGGCTCTAGTCTGAGTAGGCAGTGATGGAGAGCCTCCACTCCAACCAAGAACCTGGCATGGCTCCACAGTGATCCTACATAGCTCCTACAGTGATCAGGGGCACAGGTGGGGCCTCAGGAGAAAGATGCACTGAGGATGTATGGGGGTGTGGAGGAGAAGGCTTCCTCCTGAAGCACTAAGAGGAACAGCAGGAATCCTGGCCCAACCAGACCTGTTCTTCAATAGCAGTGTGTGGGACTGGCTGAGCTCATTTCCTGACGCCAAAGTCAGTAGTCAGCAAGTCCCCCGCCACGCTCCTGACAGCCCCCTTCTGGAAGAGGGAAGGAGCAGAATGAGTCTGGGCTGGGCAGAGCACCTCTACTGGCTCTTCCGGAAAAGGGTACTTAGTCAGCAGAGTCTAGTCTCCAACTTGGGTGGTCAAATCTACAGCTCCGATGGCCCCTTCTCCCCACCCTGACTAGAATGCTCCTGTAGGAGGAAATGAGATCATGCACTCCCCCTGGATCCAGCCAAGTTCCTCCCAGGCCCACAAGCCTTGGTGATCTCTGATCCCAAACCAGGGTGGGTGACTACTCCCCACTGTTGCTGGACCCTGGGCTCTGCCCCAAACCTTGCCAGTGTCCCCTCCCAGCCCTGTGGGACCTTGACTGCCATACACCCTCACATCTGAGGTGTCGACCTCAGAGCTGCCCACCGCTCAGAAACATCTGCTGTTCTGGTCACCTGTCACTGCTCCCCGCCCCCACCCCCAGGAGAATAGAGGCCAGAGAGTGGGTCTTCCCACAGCCCAGAGCAAGGCCTCTTGCCCTTCCTAATGAGAACTTGTGGGCTCTAACAACCAGGGACCCCCCCCAAGGCCACAGCCAGGACTGCAGCTCATGTAGACTTCTGGTTATGCCTGCTCCCCTGATGCTGTCCCACCCCATCTTGCGAATGGTGGCCCACCCTCCCACCTCTCTCGGAGGGCACTGGATGCCTGCCCTCCCCTCTCCACCTGCCCAGGCCTCTCATGGCCAGGCCCCTGTCAGGGGCCGAGCTGATCCTAGGAGCTGTCTGTGGTGGTCCCTTCTGATTTTGTTGTCACGAGCTGGCAGGTGGACACTATAATTCTGTTGTTCACATGAGGAACCCAGGATTCACATCAGCCCAAGGGCAGAGCTGGGATCCTGCCACCCTCAGCCCTTCCTGGACCACCATGAACCACATAAAACTGGGCTGGGAGTGGAACAACTTGTGGGTGGCCCTGCCCCCAGGAAGCACTGGCTTGTTTTCCCACCCACCCACAGTCAAGCAGCCCACCCTAGTTCTGCTGCTTACCTCCTTCAGCTCCTGGGCCACTGAGGCCAGGCGCTCGTTCTCCGACTGTGTGTTGGCAAGCACGTTGCGCAGCTGCTTCAGCTCTGTCTGCAGCTCCAGCACCTTGCGCACATAGTACTGCTCCTTGGAAGCTGACTCCTGGATCAGACTCTCCTCCCGGCTCTCGCCATCCGCAGCCACCTTTTTATGGTTCGTGTGGGCCTGTCCAAATGCCTGCAGAAGATGAGATGCTCTTGAGAGGGAGACTGTAGGCAACCCTGTGGCCAGACATGTGGGGGAAGAGGGGGACACAGGAGGAGCAAGATACCTAAGGGCTACACGAGGGCTGTGAGGTTACAGAAGAGCTGGGAGTGGGGCTAATGAGGAGCCCTGGTGGGATGGGATAGAGGGACGGGCTGGAGGAACTGGGGCGAGGCAGGGATAGGAGGCCCCAGCCACCATCTCTGCCAGTGTGGTCCCCATCAGCAGACTGGCCCCAGTCCGGGGCCAGGAAGGGAAGCCCCCAGAACCAGGGTGGGTCTGAGGTCTCCCTCCAGATATGGAAACCAAGACTCAGGGAAGTGCCCTTACCCTGCCTGATCCTGATTCACTCATCCTGGGAGACACCTGTGCCTGGGGAGGCCTGGGAAGGTGGAAGCCCAAGCCTGGCACAAGTTAGGGGACAAGAGTGTGAACCAGACCACTCAGAATCGGCCAACAGGTCCCCATGTGTGTCCTAGTCAGGAGACCCTGCCCACCTGTCCAGGACCTGAGCACAGAGATAAAAATACCAGAGGGGAGAGGACCCACCATCCCCAGACCCAGCAAGGGTTTTAGGCTGTAAGAGGCAAAGGAGCATGTGGCTGGCTCAGGGAGGAGCCCCCATGGGCAAGTACAACCAGGATTGGCGCTGGCCTGCCCAAGTCCATGCCCCAGGTCCCGGCCGGCTCGGACCTGCCATTGTGTCATGTCCTCCCAGGTGTCACGGCCCCTAGTAAGCACTTTTGCTTCTCTTTCCCTCCCACCCTGCACCATCACAGTAGCCAGGACGTGACCCACATAGGCCTGTAGTGTGTGTCCTCCCCAGGGGTCCCCTTCCCACTGGCCACCCCATGCAGACCTCTGAGGGGAGACCTTGTCTCTTTACAGGGCTCCTGGCTCACAGAAGAAAAATAAAAGAGAGAGGGCTCCTAAAGAGCAAAGAAAATGATGCCTTTATCTCTTGAGAGAAATAGAAACATTTTCATTCATTTATTATTTAATATGAAGTCTAGGAATTTAGTCCAAGAAAACAACTGGGAAAACGTGCAACGCCATGTATAAGGATGTTACTGAGCAGGACTGTTGGTAATATAAAAAATCAAAATGTAGAAAGTGTCTTGTTTCTCTGTCGGCAGGGGACTGGCTAAATAAAGTAGGGTAGGGTATGGTCAGGGTAACTGCTCTCCCTCCCAAGAGTGAGTCTTGTTCATCTGCTCTCAGCCACTGACAACCTGCTCAGTGAAGACACAGGCTCCTTTTTAAATCAAGTCAGCTCAGCTCTATGATTTCTACTGCTGTCCTCCACCTCCTCCATCCTGGTCCCAGGGAAAGACTAAAGCACAAATCTGTATCTACGTAGGACCTGCCGTATCCTGGGTGGCAGCCCCAACCCCCAGCTGCACGCCAGCCCTGGGCGAACCAGAACTTGCCAGAAGTGCAGGAAGAACCCAACCCATGGGGCAGGTGTACTGGAAAGCATCAGCCAGCTCATGGGTGTCTCTCCAAACCTCCAGACAAGCCTAACGGGGTAAACAGAGCAGAACACGCACTTGAATCTTGAGCTGGAGCACCGACATCTCGTGAGGCACCATGTCATCATCAGAGGCTATCCTGAGGTGGGATGGCTAAACACACGTGTGTGCGCGCACACACACACACACACACATTCACACCTTGGCCTGAATCTTCACCTCCACCCAGCTCCCAGCCTGGGGCCCATGAGCACCCAGGCAGCTTTTCAAAGACAATGGAGCTGGAGACTTACACCTCCTGCCAAGACAAGACACTCACAGAGTCTGGATCTCCCTCCCATGTGGAAAACTAAAAACAACTGGGAAGTTTATGTGACTAAGCAATAGTTTTCAAGTCACTGAACACCAGATAGTGAGAGGCAGGGCACAGGTAAGCTCCGTGACACCCCCCACTCCTCCCAGAAGGAACTTCAGCCATGGTGCAGAAAGAAACTGAGGCCTGGCAGGCCTGAGAGAAGGAGGTGGTACTGGAAGACAGTGAGTGGACAAGGCAGTGAAGGCAGCAGACCTTTGAACAGAGGGGCCCTCAGTCCTCGCAGGGGACAGTCAGTGCAAGCCTGTGAGGAAGCCACCGAAGCCAGGAAACGGCCACCCATAGGGACAGAGGAAACAATTCCACTGCCTACATAGGCTGTAAGCAGCACTTGTTCCTACCAGCAAGAGGGAAGCCCGAACCCACAGGCAGCAGGTAGAGCCCTTGCAGGTCAGGACAAAGTGGAGCTGGGGAAATGCTCTCTGGTCCCGACCAACAAAGCTTAAAGGCAAAACCTGAAAGGATCAAACTATATCCCAGAATAAAGCACACGAACACACACAGGAATAATGGCACCATCTCCCAACACAGTGAAACCCAGAACCTGGCACCCAATCACTGGTGACTGGGCCTGCAAAGGGGCAGAGAAGCCAGTCCATGAGGAAAGGAGAGGACAGAGTGACACAGTGACAGAGCCGGGAGATGGGGCAGGACTGATTTCTATAGGCTCAGGAACACTGAGCCATGCCAAGCAGCAACCAGAGAAGATACAGAAGATGGAATTACAAGGTGTGAGAGGAAAGGGGCACTGGATGGGATTAACGGAAAATTGCACAACACAGATTAGTTAACTTGAAGAAACAGCAATAAGACTACTCAAAATAAAACACATAGGCAAAAAAAAGACTAAAACACCAAACACAGTGTGAGCGAGCTGTGGGATAACTTCAAGGAGCCCAACACACGGGTAGTTAAGAGTCCCTACGGGAGAGGAAGAGAGGATTAAAAAAAAAACTTCAAGAAATAATGACTGAAAATTTTCCAAATTTGATGGAAACTATAAATCCACAAATCTTAGCAGCTCATCAACCTCCAAGCACAAGAAATAAGAAGAAAACTGCACTAAACATATCACAAACTTGTTTAAAACCAGTGATGCAGGAAAAAAATACTAAAATCAGCCAGAGGAAAAAGGACACACTACTTATAGAGAAGGAAGCATAAGGATGACACAGGATTTCTCTGACAAGCCTGGAGACAGTGGAGCAACATCTTGAAAAAACAAAACAAAAAACTTATTAACTGTAGCGCCATACCCAGTGAGAACTGTTCAAAAATAGAGGTGAAATAAAGACTCCAGACATACAAAAGTTGTAAGAATTTATCACCAGCAGATACGCATTACAAAGTGCTAAATAAAATCCTTCAGGAGAAGAAAAACAATACCAGATGGAAATCTAGATTTACAAGGAGTTAAAAGCACCAGAAATGGTGACTACGTGAGCAAATATAAAAGACTTGTTCTTCTTCTTATGTAAATCCCTTTAAAAGATAATTAAGAGATTCAATGCAATCTCTATCAAAATTCCAATGACCTTTTTTTGCAGAAATGAAAATTTATACAGAACTGAAAGGGGCCCAGAACAGCTAAAACAATATTGAAATAAAACACAGTGGGAGGACTCACATTAAGTTTTGAAATTCTCAAACTTAAGATTTCAAAACTTAATATGAGGATACAGTGATCAAAACAGTGTGGTACTGGCATAAGGATAGACAATATAGACCAACAGAACAGAAGAGTCCAGAAATAATCCCTCACAGATGTGGTCAATTGATTTTTGAGAAGCGTGCAAAAATAATTCAGTGATGAAAGAATAGTTTTGCAACAAATGGTGCTAGAATAGATGGAAATCCACATGCAAAAGAATGAAGCTGGATCTCTTCCTTACATCATATATAACAATTAACTCAAAATGGATCAGAGACCTAAATGTAAGACCTAAAACTACAACTCTCAGAAGAAAATAGGGATAAATCCTCATCACCTTGTTGGCAATGGGTTCTTCCATGTGACACCAAAAGCACGAGTAACAAAAGAAAAAAACAGATAAATTGTACTTCATCAAAATTTAAAAATCTGTGTATTAAAGGACATTATTAAGTGAAAAAACAACCTACACAACAGTAGAAAATATTTTTAAATTTTGTATTTGATAAGGGTCTAGTATCCAGAACATATAAAGAACTCCTATAACTCAACAATAAAAAGATAAACAACCCAATTTAAAAAGTGTACAAAGGACTTGAATAGACATTTCTCCAAAGATTAAAAAAAAAGGCCAATCAGCTCATAAAAAGATGCTCAACATCAGCAGACATTAGGGAAATGCAAGTCAAACCCACAATGAGATAGCACCTCACACCCACTAGGATGGATATAATTGAAAAATAAAATTAAAAAAAAGAAAAATAACAAGTGCTGGTGAAGGTATGGAAAAACCGGAACCCTCATACACTGCTAGTGGGAACATAAAATGGTGCAGCTGTTCTGGAAAACAGCCTGGCAGATCCTCAGAAAGTTAAACATAGAATTACCATATGATTCTGCAATTCCACTTCTAGGTATAGACTCAAAAAAAAAAAGAACATATATATCCACACTAAAACTTGTACACAAATGTTCATAACAGCCAGTAAGTGGAAACAACCCAAATGTCCAGCAATTGATGAAGGGATAAATAAAATGTGGTCTATCCATACAATAGCATATTATTTGGTAATAAAAAGAAATGAATTACTGATACACGGTACAACATATACGAACCTTGAAAATATTCTGCTATGTGAAAAGAGCTAGTCACAAACGGCTACATATTTTATGATTCCATTTATATGAAATGTCCAAAACAGGCAAATCTATAGCGATAGAAAGCATATCAACGGTTGCCCACGGCGGGGGGTGGAGTTGGGAGGTTGGAGTGGGTGACAGTTAAGGGGGTATCTTTTGGGGCTAATGAAAATGTGCTAAAATTGGTTGTGGTGATAGATGCACAACTTTGAATATAAAAGCCAATGAACCATACCTTTTACATGAGTAAATTGTATGGTAAGTGAATTATATTAATAAATAAAGCCGTTAAAGTTGTTCAAAGAAGTTAAAGAATGAAAAAAAGATAAACCACGCTAACACTCATCAAAAGAAAGATGGAATGACTCTATTAATATCAGATAAAGTAGATTTCAAAGCAAAGAATATCACCAGTGACAAAGTGGGTCATTTCATAATAATAAGGAGTCTAGGGACTTCCCTGGTGGCACAGTGGTTAAGAATCTGCCTGCCAATGCAGGGGACATGGGTTCGATCCCTGGTCCGAGAAGATCCCACATGCTGCGGAGCAACTAAACTACTGAGCCTGCTCTCTAGAACCCGTGAGCCACAACTACTGAGCCCACGTGCTACAACTACTGAAGCCCACGCACCTAGACCCCATGCTCTGCAACAAGAGAAGCCACTGCAATGAGAAGCCCATGCACCGCAACAAAAAGTAGCCCCTGTTCGCCACAACTAGAGAAAGCCTGCGCGCAGCAACAAAGACCCAACACAGCCAAAAAAACAAAAAAAGGAGTCTAAGTCACAAAGACAACCTTACAATTCTATGAAGCAAAAACTGATAGAACTGCAAGGAGAAATAGATAAATCCAAAATTATAGTTGGGAGAGTTCAACATCCAACTCTTCATATTTCTCTCAAGATTTCATAGGACAAGTAGACAGAACATCAGTAAGGACACAGAAGACATGAACAACACTATTAACTAGGTTGACCTAATTGGCATGTGTAGAATCTCCCACCCGACAGCAGCAGCACACACATTCTTTTCAAGGACACATTTACCCAGACAAACCATATTCTGGGCCATTAAACATGCCCCAAAAGGATTCAGGCCATACAGAGAATTTGCTCTAACCACAGGGAATTAAATGAGAAATCAATAATGTAAAGCGCTCTAGAAAATCCTCAAATATTTGGCACCTAACCAACACATGGGTCAAAGAAGAAATCAAAAGTGAAACTAGAAAGTATTTTTAACTAAATGAAAATGAAATGAATGTGAGAATTTGTGGGATGCCACTATAGCAAGGACTTAGGAGGATATTTATAGCACTAAATGACTATGTTACAGGAAAAAAACCCAAAAAAACAAAAACCAAACACCAATCCAATCAATAACCTCACTTCCATCTTAAAAACTAGACCAGGTAATGGACACAAAGCTCAAGGTACAGCTAAAAGCCCTGTGGGGTTAAGCCCTTTTAACAGATGAGACGACTGAGGCTCACAAGGCTAAGAGCCTAGGCCCCAGGCACACACCTCGTAAGAGCCCCACGTTCACCCCAGCTCACCGTGCTTGGTCTTCTCCAGACAACACTCCTTCAGGCCTTAGCCCAAACGTTCTCTGGGCCTTCTACAGACCGAGGGATGAAGGCCTTCAAGTCCTGCCTGGTGGCTGCCATGTTCCTCACCTCCATGTCCCAGACACAGATTCTGTACTGAACACAGACCCTATAAACCCCACTGGGAGCATGGTTTTAAACCCTCCTTATAGACTGTGTATTACTTAGGGGAGGAGCTGTTTCTTGTTTACGGCTAGCCTTTGGGCCCACATGGTATGTGATGAGAGTTCAGCCAGCCCCAGTCAGAACTGTCTCTTTTCAGCTGTGTGCTTGTGTATTCACTCAGTTGCTCAACAAACACTGGACAGCAGGATGGTGGACTAGGACACATATTGTCATGCCCTGCCTAAAGCCCTCATGACCTCTAATCCTCTGGTGGTGGGAGTGTAACTGGTACAACCACTTAGGAAAACTATTATCTACTAACACTAAGCACACACCTGTTCTCTGACCCTGCGTGTTTATAGGAGCATTATTTACAAAAAACCCAGAAAGTTCCCAAGTTTTGTCAACAGAAGGAAAAATTATGATATAGTCACATGACGAAATACTACACAGAAATGAAAATGAGTAAATTACTGCTATTTAGACAACAGAGACGAATCTCATATAATATTGGGTGAAAGAAGCCAGACACAAAAGAGATATACTGTATGATTCCATTTATATATACAGTTCCAAGAATAAGTAAAACTAATCTCTGCTGGTATTAGGGCAGCGGTGACCACTGGGTTGGGGGAGGGCCCTTGAAAGAGGCTCTGGGGCTGGAGATGTTCTGATTCTTGATCTGGGTGCTCATTATATGGGTGTGTTCAGCATCGGGAAGTTCACACTTATGCTTTGTGCTCTATATGTTTTTCCTCAATAAAAAGTAAAAACAGAAACAAAAAATTAGAAGAGCACATGAAATTCAAAGAAAAAAAGGAAGCAATAATGATCAGAGTAGAAATGAATGAAATAGAAAAAATATAAAATAAATTAATTCAAAAGTAAGTGCTTTGAAAAGATTAATCAAATTGATAAATCTCTAGCCAGAATAACTGGAGTGGGGGTAAGGAGCACCACAAACATTACAAAGCATAATAAGGGAATATCATGAGCAGCTTTATGCCAACAAACATGACAACTTAGATGAAATGGACAAATTCCTTGAAAGACAAAAACTACCAAAGCCCACTCAAGAAGAAATAGATTATCTGAATAGTCCTATATCTACTAAAGCAATCGAATGTGTAGTTAAAATCCTCAAAGAGAACATTCTGGGCTCAGATGGCTTCACTGGTGAATTCTACCAAACATTTAAGAACGACATAAATCCAACTGTACACAGATTCTTCCAGAAAACTGAAAAGCAGGGAATACTTTCCACCTAATTTTATGAGACCAGCATTACCCTGTAACCAAAACCAAAGACAGTACAAAAATCTACCAATATATAAAAAGGATAAGGAACCATGATCCAGAGGGGCTTATCCAAAGAATGTATAATGTTGTATATAATGTTGATTAGCAATCACTAGAAAAAAAATCAATGTAATTCAGTATTTTAAGACAAAAAAAGAAAATCTATGGGATCATCTCAAAAGATGCAGGAAAACCTGACAAAATTCAACATTCATCCCTGATAAGCACTCTCAGCAAACAGAAGGGAGCATCCTCAACCTGATAAAGGGCATCTTCCAAACACCTGTCAGCTAATATTATTTAATGATGAAAGACTGAGTCTCCCTACTTCTGTTCAACCTTGCACTGGAGTTCCCAGCCTACAGTGCAATGAAACAAGAAAAACCAAAGGCATCTAGATTGGAAAGGAGGAAGTAAAACTGTCTTTATTTACACATCACACAACAGTCTGTATAGAAAATCCAAAGAAATCTACAAACAAGCCACTAGAACTAATAAGTGAGTTCAGCTAGGCTGCAAGACACAAGATTAATATACAAAAATCAAACTTATTTCTATATGCTAGGATTGAACAATCAGAAAGTGAAAAAATATTAAATATTATTTACAATAGCATTAAAAATATTAAATGCTTATGCTTAAATCTGACAGAAGATGTGCAAGACCTATACGTTAAAAGCCACAGAATATTGTTGAGAGAAATTAAATAATGGAGAGATATACCTATTCATGGGCCAAAAGACTCAATATTGTTAAGACGTCAATTCTCCACAAATGGATCTTTTAATTCATCACAATGCCAATCAAAATCCCAGTATTTTTTTTGGTAGAAATTGAACATCTCATTCTAAAATTCATATGGAAATTCAAAGGACCTAGAACAATCAAAATGACTTTGAAAAAGAACAACAAAGGAGTAGGACTAACACTAACTGATTTCAGTATTATAAAGCTATAGTAATTAAGAGAGCATACTATCGGCATAAAGATGGACAAACAGAGGTACTGAACATAATAGAGAATCCAGAAATAGACCCATACGTATGGCCAACTGACTTGACAAAGGTACAAAAGGCAATTTGGTGGAGAAGGGATAATCTTTTAACAAATGATGATAGAATAAATGAATATCCTTATATAAAAAAATGAGCTACAATCCATACCTTACAGCATATATGAAAAGTAATTTAAAATGGATCATAAGCTTAAACATTAAAAGTATAAGACTTCCAGGGGAAAACAAGATAAAATGTTTGTGACTTTGGACATGACCCACAGAAGGAGAAACTGGTAATCTGGACTCCAAAACTACGAATTTATGCTGTTAGGCAAGTTAAGAGAATGACAAGTCATAGACTGGGAAAAAAATGTTTGCAAATCACACATTTGATAAAGGATTTGTATCCAGAATATAAGAACTCTCAAAACTCAGTAAGAAAAATAACCCAATAAAAAATGGGCAGAAGAACTGAACAGATACTTCACCTGAGAAGATATATACATGAGAAGGAATCACATGAAAAGGTGCTCAACATATTAAATGAAAAGGGAAATGGAAATGATAACTAAAATGAGTTACCACTACACATCTACTAGAACACTGAAGATTAAAATGCCTGACCCTACCAAGGCTGGCATGAGGGTGGAGCAATTAGAACTCTCCTACACTGCTGATGGGGAGTGTAAAATGGTGCAACCACTTTGGCAAAGAATCTGGCAGATTCCTAAAAAGTTAAGCATACATCTGACATATGGCATAGCCATCCAGTCTTAGGTATTTACCCAAGAGCAATGAAAGCATATGTCTATACAAAGACCCATATAGGAATGTGTATATCTGTAACAGCCAAAACAAAACAAAAAACTCAAAACAACCCAATGACCATCAATAGGAAAATAGATTTTAAAAAGTGTGGAGCAGCCACACAATGGAATACTACTCAGCAATCAAAAGGGAATAGCTATTGATATGCACATTAACAAAGGTACATCTAAAAATTATGCCAGACCAAAAAAAACAGTATGTGTTGTATGATTCCATTTATTTAAAACTAGAAAGTGCAAACAAATGTATATGTCATGGTCGCCTGGGGATGAGGAGGAAAGAAATTACAAATGGGGATGAGGAAACATGTGGGGATGATGAATACCTTCATTATCTCGATCACACTGTGGACCTCATGAGTATACACCTATATGGAAACTTATCAAACTGAATACTTTAAATATATGCAATTTATTGTATTTCACTTATACTTCAATAAAGCTAAGACAACAACTTGGATGTCTTTGAAGCATCAACCTGGAGACTTCACCCTTATGCTCACTGCCCCAGCTCACAGGCCAGGAGGCTGAAGTTGGGAGAAGTGGAGACTATCTATGCCCCTGGTCACTCAGCCCACCTGTCTGAGTTTCTTCTGACCAAAGCATCCTCCCACCTTGCACCATCCTGTGCAGGCTTGAGTCTATCTCAAAACCTGCCTCCCTATCCCAGGAAGCGCTCAGAGCAGCACCATTTACCATCTGACTGGGGTGTCCAGCTGTGGATATGCTTGTCCTGACCTCACTGCACACTTCCCATGCCGGTGCCTACTGGAGGGCCTCCAAAAGTTCCTGGGCAGCTCAGGGGCCCAGCTTTGGCCTCCATCCCAGGTCTGTACACAAAATTCCCTGGCCACTCTGGGGAAGAAAGGCAACGACCTCCTGGACCACAGCGTGCCTGTCTGGACTTTGAGGCGGCGGTGGCAGTGCCTTTGTGATGTCCCCTCAGGGCTGCTCCAGCTGTGAGCGGGCTGACGCTGTTCCTGACACAGGATTGCAGCCCATACCCTGCCCACTGCTCCGAAGCTTCCCAGGCCCAGTGAGCTCAGTTGTGAGGTCACGCCGGGCCTTGCTTCAAGTACATCCACATTCATGTGGACACCTGCAGCCAGAACCAGACATGGTGGGGGAGGCTGCAAGTGCCAAATGGGGAGGGGGCCAAGGGCAAGTTTCAGCCCAGGAAGGGGAGTTGCAGGGTTACAGGGGTAAGATTTCAAAGCCAAATGTGGTGGGAAGAGGGGCCAAAGCCCGGGGAACAGTGTGAGCACATGCCAGGCAGGAGATCCCAGGCTCTCTAGGAAGTATCAGGAGCCACTTTCTGAGAATGGAGGAGTTGGGGGTCTCAGAGACCACAGGGACAGCCCGGGCAGGAAGACCCAAGTGGGGAGCAGAGGGGTTGGGTGGGGATGGGAGTCAGGCCTGGGGGCTTCCCCAAGTAACTTAGCATGCTGCCTAGTTTCTGTGGAGTGGCAACAGTGGTGAGGGCTCAGAGACTAGGGCACTTGCACACTTTGGTAAACGAGACCGGTACCACCCTGACCCTCCCTCCCTCAAGCCTGAAGTCTCACTGTGGGAGCCCTTAGAGACAAGACAGGATGAGTTCCTGTCACGAAGTTCAGGTTCTGGGTGGCCCCACCTTGCTGCCCAGTGCAGCCACCAATCTCGGTGTGTTGGCAGTGAGGTGCCAAGGGCAGCATGGTCCAGAGCACAGGGCACCCAGAGAGCAGGACACAGAGGGGATGGAGTGAGTGCAGGGAGGGTGACAACTAGCGGACCACCAACCGTTTACGAGGGTGGGGTCTTGGCAGGGAGGGGACTCCCATGAGGACATTCATGCAACAAACCAAACCTCTGCTTCCACCAAGGGCTGGGACCCAGCAGTGGACAAACAGCCCCCCTCCTGCCTCTTCCACCTGATGAGAAGAATGGAGGTCAGCACACTGTGGCCCATGTCTGGTCCAAGCCTCATTCTACAACTAAAGTTGTACTGGAGCACAGCTAAATGGGAAAGCTGAAGCAGGCTAGCATGATGCTGGGGCTTCTGCCTTCAGTCCATGGGTGTGAGGCCCACATGGCCAGTGACCCAAATGGCCCACACAGGGGCCACACAGCCCACACGGGGGTCAGCGACTGGACAGGGACCAAGAGCCTGGTGTCCACAGGGAGTTTGCGGACTTTCCAAGTAAAAGGCCCCATCCGCCTCTCCCTAACTTGCCTGGCTCAGGGCACAGACCTCAGGACCCCTCGGACACAGAAGGTCCCTCCAGAGAAGCCCTGGCTGCCACACAGGCTCTCTGGGTGGGGCATCCAGGGCAGAGACAAGGACAGGAGGGAGGGAACAGGGAGTCAAAAAGGAAGAGAGCTGAAACAGCTCCATACTCTCAGCACCAAAATCTGTATTAGTCAGGGATGCTCAGAGAAATGAAAGCAAGAGAATATATGTAGCTATACATAAGAGGAGACTTATTACAGGAGGTGGCTTAGGCAGTTACGGAGGCTGAGAAGTCACACAATCTACTGTTTGCAAGTTGTAGACCTGTGGCATAATCAGTCTGAGTACAAAGCCCTGAGAACTAGCAGCATCAACGCCTGAGGGCAGAAGATCTTAGCTCAAGCAGAGAGTGAACTGACCTTTCCTCCACATTCTGTTCCAATCAGACTCCCAGTGGATTGGATGATGCTCACCCACACTTGGGGAGGTATCTATTGAACCAATGCTAATCTCTTCCAGAAACATGTTCACAGACACAACCAGAAATGATGTTTCACCAGCTATCTGGGCATCCCTTAGTCCAGCCAAGTTGACACACAAAATTAACCATCACACAGGCATGGGGTCTGTTGCAATGACCCTCAACTCTGTTGCTGTGGTGTGAAAGCAGCCGTAGACAACAGAGGCAAAAATGAGTAAAATGTTATTTACAAGACCAGACTGAAAGCCAAATATGGCCCTCAGGCAGCAGTTTGCTGACCCCTAGTCTGGGCCAGCACCTCGTCATCACCTGGCATCCACTTTCTGTGGCTCACTATAGAAAAACTATTAAGTGTATGTTGAAGGGGCCCATCCCTAAGCCAGGTGCAGAGGAGGAAATGTGCATTGGATCAGAGCCTGGAAGGATGAGGGGTGCTGCAGGTGCAGGGATGGGCATGACGAAAGCCCAGGGCAGGACAAGGTGGGCTAGGAGGAGAGCTGGGTCCTTATGCCATGCCTCTGAGCCCTGAACAAGAAGGCCCCTTCCTCCGTGGCCATGGCAGACCCTAGCACTCACTGGGCAGGAAAGAAGGTATGAGCACTGTGGTGTCTGCTGCCTTTGCTCCATCCTGGCTGTGAGTCTGGACAAGTCCCTCCCTTCGCTGAGCCCAGCTGTAAACTGGGCTGTGTGTACAATGCCCAGTCCCAAGCCAGCTGATGGGCCCTGAGCCCCAGGTGAAATAAGCCACATTGAGCCCACTTATGAAGACTGCCAGGGCTTGAAGAGTGACCCTAGGTGAGCGTCTGCTCTGCAGTGTCCTCACTGCCCACTCCCCTTCCCATCAAGAGAACGATGTGAGCATTTCTGCAATGAGCACGGGTTACCAGTCCTAGCTCAAAGAGGTTGATCCTTAGTCTCTGACACACCTACAAGGGGCCAGAAACAAGTCTGCATGAGGAGAATGAGAACAAGCCTGGCTCCTGACCCTAGCAGGGCAGAAGCAGCAGTGGGAACCAGGCTGCAAACAGGGCTGCTCTGGAGGACCTTTCTTCCCGACCCAGCCTGGCCATCTTGTTAGCAGATAGGGTAGGGGGTCCCTGGAGAAAGAATCAGGCATGGCTTTCTTGACATAAGAGAAGCCATTTTTGGCCTAAGACATTTTGTAATCTAAGCCTGGTCACAGCACTTGTCCTTGAGCAGGTCTCAGTAGTTATCTTAAAGGAAGAAAAGAATGCAGGAACAAATTATTCCCTATTATCAAGTAAGAGAAGTAATAATAACAAAGATAATATATATTTGTAAAGACTCCTAGTTCTGTTTCAGTGGTAAAGATTGCCCTGAAGTGCTCAACCAACGGATCAACTGGAACCTAAGGGATGATGATATGGACCTTTTCTGACCCTTGTGACTTCCAACTAATGCTTGGACTCTGTCAACCTTTGCCCCAATTCTACGCTGATTTCTCCTTTGCTCTGGTCCCTTTATGAATATGCATACACTGCCCAAGCCCCTTCATGAATATGCATGTACCCTTATCTTAAAATTTCCCCAATTAAAAAAAAATAAATTTATTTATTTTTGTTTATGATTTTTGGCTGTGTTGGGTCTTCGTTGCTGTGCGTGGGCTTTCTCTAGTTGCGGCGAGCGGGGGCTACTCTTCGTTTGCAGCGGGCTTCTCACTGCGGTGGCTTCTCTTGTTGCGGAGCACAGGCTCTAGAGCGCACAGGCTTCAGGAGATGCAGCGCATGGGCTCAGTAGTTGTGGCTCGCGAGCTCTAGAGCGCAGGTTCAGTAGTTGTGGCGCACGGGCTTAGCTGCTCCGCGGCATGTGGAATCTTCCCGTGCCAGGACTCGAACCTGTGTCCCCTGCGTTGGCAGGCGGATTCTTAACCACTGCGCCACCAGGGAAGCCCAAAACTTCCCCAATTTTTGAGGGAGTTTTATGATTGTTGAATTCTCTATATTTGTTCAATACAGTGTAACATCACTTAGGAACTGAACTTTTTTCTGTGCAGCATAATCTCACAATGCAGATGGCAAAGTGTCATTTTGATGGAGCTCTTCATTTCCCCATATTGTCCGGCAGAGGGCGCCTTATGTGGAAGGCAGCCTTGATCGTTTTTTGATGATTATTATGGACTGAAACACATTATTCAGAAATGTGGTAGATTTATCTTCAAAAATTATAAGGCTCTTTAGAGGATAGTTATATGCATGTGTACTTTTAAACTGTATTGTAATTCAAACATTAATTTGTTCCACATAGGAACGCCTACACTGAGAATCATTACACTTTTTCAGGTCAACATTCTTTAAAAATTATTTTAGCTTGCTTTATGTTATTAACTAGTTAATTATTATTGCAAATGACCTTATATTCTCTTTCTTAAAGGTATGAAGTGAGCGGATACTGGCCAAATAATTTATACACATAGGTATTTTGCTATGTTTGTATCAATTAATATAAAAACCATAAAATACACCCATTTTAAAATCATATCTTATAAACCTTTAGAAATAAATGTAACATAAAAAATAATTTACTCCTGTGCCTACCTTCTTTATAGGTAAGAAGACAGACCAAATTTACATTTTCTTTGCCCTTTTTCTTTAAAACTGTATCTTTATTATATTGCCTGCAGAATTACATTTCCTCTTGTCTCTTTTCACTGACAAATCTGATAGGGGTTCTGCCACACTATCCAGCTCAGAAATATTCTTGAGTAATAAAGTGAAAACAATATTGAATAAGAAAAGAAAAAAAAAAAAAACTTCCCCAATTCTGATGTTCGGGGAGACACTGCTTTGGGAAAGATCCCTGGTGCTCTCCTTACTTGCTGCCAAGTAATAAACCCTTCCTTCTCCCGCTCTTTGGCTTGGTCGTGTCTTTTGGCTCGATATCCACCAAGAGGTGAACCAGTTTTTCGGGTGATGATCTGATACAGCAGGCACAATACATGCCAAACGAGGAGAACCGGACTAATAAGCATTTCCAGGAGGTAAGGCGTGCTTCCAGGAAGCAGTTTTCACAATGAAGCTTGGGATTTGGGATTCTCAACTTCCTTGGAATTCCTGGGCTGATCCAGCCCCATCCACTCACAGCAGTTCCCACCTCTTCCTGAAGGGCTACCAAGCAGGGTGTGGGCATCCCAGAAATTCCCAACTTCTATCAGCTGCCCATCCAGGCCCCTCTGTTGGGTTTCCTGCTTAATCCTGTTCCTGGGACCAGGGGCTGGGGATGGTCATTATGTACCCACCCCACATCGTCTTCCTGTGCAGGCTTATAGGAAACCCCACCGGCTAGCTTCACAAGGACCTTTCCAGGTAGTGTTCAGTCCGCCTTTAGCAAGAGCATGCTTACTGTGTCTGGCCTCAGGTGGGTGCCAGTGGTACCAGGACAGCCAACACTGTCAGGCCCTCAGGACCCAATTCTATGCCAGCTGGGACTCCAAAGCCTGGCATCCTGGGGAACCACTTGAATGGACAGAAACACCGCCCACCCTCAGCTCACCAATGGTCTTGATTACTATAACCAGTCAGCACCACAGCCTCTCTATCCCCCAAACAGAGTGAGAAGTCCCTAAAGTGTCCCTCACTTCTTTTCTGGTTCTAAGTGGTGTCCCTACCAGAACCTCACCCTGGGAAGCACCTCCTCAGAGCAAATGTGTGCTGAGAACCCCAAGGTGCAGGGCACCAGCCTGGGGCAGAGCTGGGCCACATGGCAGCTGGTGCTCAGGGAGAGAGGACTCCCTCCAGTCGTCACTCCACATGGTCACCATCTGCTGGCACACTTGTGCCTGCTGGACCTGGCGGCCCAGGCTCAGCCCCACCTGGAGCACAGAGCACTTACTAATCAGTAGAAAGCTGTAGTTGTCTGCTTCTGCTCTGAGGCAGGAAGGAGCAGCCTTGGGAGCTGGCCTCCCTCCCAATCCTTATGCAGGGAGCTAGGTAAGGAAGAGGAACCAGTAACTCAAGTTCAGTGCAGACTGCCGCAGAAGTTGTTCTGCAGATACTGACGGCTGATGGATTTCCCCTTACCCCAAAACTAGTACATACAAACCATAGGGCTGTACCACTCGCTTGAGTCAAGGGGGATCTGGCAACTCTGAGAAATGGGAAGAAGACATGATGGGGGGACCTGTGATATGGGGCTACACACTCTCTGTGCGAGGTTGTCAGCCCCAAGAAACCACGTGAGCCTCATTAACCTCAAAATGGGCCACAGGCTTATGAACTGGACACAGATAACAAGCTCTATAATATTATGAGATAAAGATTTTATAGCATTAGGAGATTAAAGTCTCTCAAAGGTTGATTAAACCTTAATCAACACTATCAACACTATCAACACTTAATTCACTGGCCAAAACAGCTTGGTACAAAATACCGTATAATGGTAGACATGCAAGAATGTGTCAACTGGCAAAGAACTCGACTGGGGTTCAAATGAGTCAGAATTAGCATCAACGTAAAGAAGACTCAACAGAAGGAAGAAGGGCACACGCTTCCTTTCCAGCTTTTTCCTACGGAAATGGTATCACAATGGGACAGAGTGATATCACAGTAATCTGACAAAGGGAAGATAACTACATATACGTGTGCATCACTGTAGAAGAAAAAATTTTAAATATATTTCAAAAAGTTTTCTGTAAATCTAAAACTGTTCTAGAAAATAAAAGCTATTAAACAAAATCAGTTCATACCCAAACACATGGAAATTGATCTCTTAAATAATGTCTGGACCAGAGAGGGCATACAGAACAAATAACAGGAAACCAAATAAACAAAAAATAGAAACATCTCATATCAGAACTTGGGGATCACTGCCAAAGCAGTACTGTGCTGCGGGAGGGGTTACACTAAAAATACATATTAATGATAAAAAGAAACAGAAACTGAACAAAGTAATGAGGCAAAGGTCTCACAAAGGGGAAGTGACACAACAAAAACCCAAAACAAAAGAAAAAAAAGCAAAAGCCACTAAGTTAGTGTATTTTCTCAAGCTGGTGATGATTATATCCATAGGAAAAGCACATGCCCCTAAAACAGGGAGCTGCAAGCCAGTCCCCTCCGCCCTGCCGCCCCACTCCTTGGAACTTTGAACTGTGTTGCAGGACTGGAAACTGGGACTTCTCTGTCCACTTCCATGTCCACTCACAGCACAAGACAGGATGGGGGGAGGGGAGGGAGGGGCAGTCATCACAGGCTCAATGGACACCTTGTAACTCATAGAGGAGCTCCACAAATCCTTCCTTCAAAAGCCGGCGGGGGTTGGGGGGTGTCCGAAGACACCTGGGCTGACTGTGCATGCAAAAACTTGGGTGAGACCTCAGCAAACAGAAGCCAACAGTTCACCTTGAGAATCATTCACCTGCCCCAGGAACACAAAACCAGTGGCACTAATTTAATTCAATTTAAAAATATTGCTTTGGCACCTGTCCAGGATCAGGATAAGCAAGCACAGTAAGTAAACCATATAGTGCTGTCAGAAGGTGAACTATCAACATCCCTGTCACAGACAAACTAATGTTTAGAAAGGATGTAAGAATGTCATCTGCACTAAGATGCTTTCAATTCACTCCTCAACTGAAGTTTTAGAAAAATGGATATGGTAACTTTCTTTCTTAATTTCACAGAAAGAGCACCTATAGCTGTAGTAAATCTACCTAGACAGATTTAAAATGAGAGCCAACTTAACAAGGAACAGAACGCGTTAATAAATAATGGACAAGCACTAGAGTCACTCCACTTAAAAGGACAAGGCAAGATAACCTCTCACCACACTTCAGAGACTGGAAGAAAGAAACAGAAGAAAGGATATATTAATTCCATATTGTCTGCAGGTCTGATTGTCTGATTTTCTCCAGAAAATGCGCTAAGAAACACCTCCAAATAGGTCATTTAGAAATCTCCAATCCTCCCAAGTTAAATTAGGTTAGGAAAACATACTTTAAAAAAAATTACATGTATAATCTCAACATCAAAAAATATTAACCTTGAATATTAATTTAACCAGAAAATGATATTCAAAGAAAATGATAAATACGCTAACAAGAAGGGCTGAACCTAAAAGGCTAAGGTGCCTGAGTTATCACTTGATGCTCATGTGTCTGGGACACCACAGCTATAAGGCTGAAGGAAGCTGCCCCAAATCCTCTGGGATTACTTGAGAGCAATAGTGCAATTTATCCAGATGATTTAGCAAAGAGACTCTCCCCTTTGCCTCCAATGAAAAAAAATTTAAGATATAATTCGCATACCATAACATTCACCCATTTAACATGTACAATTCAGTGGTTTTTAGTAGATTCACAGGGTTGAGCAACCATCACCACCATCTAATTTCACATTTTCATAACCCACATTTTCATTCCCCATTAGCATTAACTCCCCAGCTCCCTCCCCCAGACCCTAAGAATCACCAATGTACTTTCTGTCTCTATGTCTTAGACTATTCAGGATATTTCACATAAAGGGAACCACACAACATGTTATCTTCTGTGACTGGCTTCTCTCATTGAGCATAATGCTTTCAAGGTTCATCCATGTTGTAGTGTGTACCAGCACTTCACTTCTTTTTATTGTCAAATACTATCCCATTGTATGGATGGACCACATTTATTTATCCATTCATCAGTTGATGGACATTTGTGTTGTTTCCACTTTGGGGTTGTTATGAATAATGCTGCTGTGAACACTTACATACAAGTTGTTGTGTGGACACATATTTTCATTTCCCTGGGTATATGTGTAGGAGTGAACCGATGGTACATATACATGGTAATTCTGTCTGACACTTTGAGGAACTGCCAAACTGTTTGCCAAAGCAGCATATCATTTTCCACTCCAGTGTGGGTTTTGATTTCTCCACAGCCTCATCAACACTTGTTATTGTTGGTCTTTTGATTTTACCCGTCCTAGTAGGTGTAAGGTCTCCTCCCATTTAAAAAAAGATTAATATTAGTAACAATAATAACTACCACTCTTATAATTTTCCTTAAATCTATTATTTCACTTGATGCCTAGCTCAAAGTTCTCAGGAGAATTCTGGTTCCCATTTTATGGAGGAAGAAACTAAGGGTCCAAGAGGCCGGGGCCATGTCAAGCTGTCAGCTATCATGCTCAGCTATCCTGGGCAGAAGCACAGCTGGGACTCTGGGCCATCCCTACCCCCTCACACCAGCTCCTTCTGCTGCACCAGTGTCAGAACTATTGCTGGAGGGCAGGAAGATCCATGTCCAGAATATATCAAGAACTCTGACACATCAGGAAGAAAAGAGTGGACACCCCACAGAAAAAAGGGTAAAGGTCCTGAACAGGCTCCTCACAAAAGAGGGTTTCCAAATAGGCAGTCAACACAGGAAAGGTCCACGGGGAAATGCAAACTAGCACCAGGATGGCGACTAGGACAAACAGATCAGAAAGGCCAGAATTTAACATGGAAAATGCCAGTGCCCACCCTGGGTGCTATCTACATGCATGCTCACAGAGGCACAGAGTCCAACAGCACAAACCTGGGTAAGGAAGCATGGTGTATCCACATGGAACCCTGCCAGCGATGAGTGCCGACAATCTGCAAATTCAGGCAACGGTGTCTCTAGATAGAAAATGCTGAGTGAACACACAAAACCCAAGGTCTGTAGGACTGCCTATAGTAAGTCGAAAACAGGTAAGATCAATTTATGGGGCAGTGTCTGAATTATTAACCCTGGACAAGCATTAGAGAACAGTCCCTGGGATGCTGACAACGTGCTCCTTGCTCCATCTGTGGAGCTGCATGGAAACATCAAACTGTAAAAGTATGATCTGTGTAGTTTCTGTATTTTATACTCCAATAAAAACTAATTTTAACCATTGTCAAAACTATCAAAAATAGGGCTTAAAAATAAATAGGAAGTAAATTATATCTCAAAAAGTAAACAAAATGATTTATGAAACTGCATACTGAAATAGAATCAAACCATTGAAAAGGATGCAACATCTGCAATGTTATCTAAATGTACAATGCTAGAGGTGAGATGCTCAGAACCTTAGCTACCACCACTCCTGGTGATGAGAAAGAACAGGAAGCAGGATGCAAATGTGCCCAGGGTTGGTGTGCACATGCACTTAAAGTCTGTGTGTTTTATGGTATGTAGTTACAGTTATAAGATTAACAAAACCCAAACCAAATGTACCCCAGATCTGAATATAGCCCAGGGAGACCAATTACTCATTACTAATGAAAGAGAAGGTATCAGAGAGACAATGAGAGATCAATTTTCCATAAATGCACTTCAGCAAAAACCTGACATAAGAATGCAAGGTCCAGCCAGGAAATGGGACAAAAAAATGGACTGCATGCTCACTCTGTGCCATATGCTTCCAATTGCCCCACACAGGAACACAGTTTTGCTGGCAACTGGAGAGAAACAAGTTACAACAGCTACAAAGTACCAGCCTGGATGGGGGACCGGATGGGATAGGGAGAGAGGGGCATAAAAAGGGCTAGAGCTGGCAATCAATGAGGATGCATCCAGGACAGATGTCCTTGAGAAAGACCCTGAGAATCACACAGCACCCAGAAACAGAGTGGCTCCAAGGCCCATTTTCCTGGGCCCCTCTTCCAGCTCGGATGGAAGTCCAGGGAAGAGATGAACCAGCTGGGAGAGGCCCAGGAGGGCGGGCAATAACCCAAGGCCTGTGCACTTCACAATCTGCGTCAACATGAGCCCATTAGCTTCTCTCACAGGAGGGATCTCCTTTCACAGGTAAGAAACTGAACTCTGAGAACAAGCAACTCCATATGACTTCCCAGGTGGGACTGCCAGAAAAGGCAGGAAAGAGGCGTAACAGATTGGAAGGCAGAACCAGCACCTGGACCCACAACTCTGCTGTTCAGTTGCCCACACCTAAGAATCACACCAGGAGCCAGAAATGTACCTTCCCAAGTACAGGCCCACCTGCCAGTCAGCCCTGCCAGTCTCAAGCCTGGAATCTGGAATGTTCCAGCTTACTGGGGCAGTGCTTGTTAATCCCCAGATCTGGCTGAGGCTGGTCGTGCTGGTCCTTGGTCCTACTTCACATGACTTATGGAGATTACCTCCCTCCTGGCACAGCCCTGCCATCCTCAAGCACTAGCTAAATAAAGGGGCAGAGCCCGCAGAGGAGCTGGCCTTTTGGCCAAGGGACCAGGGTGGCCAACTGTGTGTATCTGTCCTGGACAAAAGGAGGTGAGTTCTGTTCCTCAGGTATCACCGAGGAAACTGAGAATGCAGGTCCACACAGAGCCTTGCACAGGTGACCCTGATGTCCTCCAAGGGGAGGTGTTGGTAACTCAGGCATACGACTCAGGCACTGCTGCTCAGAGAGAACAGCAACCACCAACACTCACTCACAGCTCTGATGCCTTTCAGAGGAACCAGACAAAAAGGCCACCTGGGTGCAGCCCGTCAATATGCAAGTCTAGAAAAGAACCTAATCACTGCAGCAGAAGGTAGGCAGGGCTGTCTCAGATGGGGTGGGCTGGAAGGCATGTGAGGACGACCCTCAGGCAGGGCAGCCACAGGAGCACAAACAACTCTGTGTCTTGTAATAGGTAAATTATGCCCCAATTTTAAAATAAGAGCTGATTACAGATAGAATCATCTGGGCAGCAGCCAGAGTTGTCACTCCAGAAGCATCTGTCAGAGGTGTACCTGAACAATGCAGTCTGCCACTGGAAGAGGGGCTCAGCTTTGCCTCGCAGTGAATCACCCAAATTCCGACAGGTAGGTGAGACCGAACTGGCCAGGAGCAGCTTCCAGGAAGAGAAACCAAGGTGGGGAGGGAGGATGACATGCCAAGCTCACACACAAGAACAGAACCTTCTGGAGGGCTGAACAGAGCCCTGTGACATCTCCACTGGGTCCCCATCAGGCCATATCTCAGACCTAGGGTGTCACCAGGGGTCAAGGGGGCCTGGGTTGGGGGGGCACTCAGGGTAGTCAGCCCCAGGGACAGCAGGGGACAGGCAAAAAAAGTGTCAGGGGCTACCCTGGGACCTTCCACCTTCCCTACAGAAAGCCATCCTAGGGCTGGTGCTCTACCATTTGAGTTCACAGATACAGAGCTGGGCTGGGGGGAGGCAGGGTTCAAACCCCTTGGACACATAGTGCAGGCCAGGGCAGTGGGGGTGAGGTGGCTTCTCACACAAGGAAGGTGGGCCTGGCCTGTGGGAATGCAAGCAGTGGTGCACCTTATGGCACCCCATGCCTGGCCTGTGCCTAAGGAGTCTGTGCCTCCTAAGTGGGGTACAGGCCTGGAGTGGGCAAGCCCACTCCCGGCAAGAGAATGGCACTCAGTAAATATATGCGGACTGACAGGAGAATAGGGAGGATGTGGGGACACCGCAAGCGGGTGACAGGCCCACACCAGAAGTGGGTGGACAGGGACAGAAGGTCCAGTGAATGGACAGGTGGTAGGGGTGCTAGGTGAGGCTTGGTGCTTGCGGGAGCTGGGAAGCGGGCCCTGCAGGCATCTCCTCTTTACCGCTCCTCCCTAGCCAGCAGGAGACACACCCCCAGTGACTTGGCAGCAGGAATGGCTCCTAGGCTCACCCCTCTACCTGGGTCTGCCTGTGGCTCATGCACACCTCCAGAGAGGGGTCCTTTCCAGGGCCAGCCCAGGGTAGACAGTGGCCCATGACCTGGCCGTGGGAAGTAGACAAAGGGGCAGGCCCTCCCGCCAGCACGTGGACACAGCCAAGGGCATTCCTGGGCCCCCACTGTGCACTGAGGTGGAGAGATGCAGATAAATCCTGTAGCTGTGCAGAAGTACAGAATGAGAGTCCACCCATGTGGCCAGGGAGGGTTCAGATCCCTAGCATAAGCTGCAGTAACGTGATAGGTTTCCCAAATGCATCTTCCTACTGGGATCCTTCCAGAAACATGAAATCTCCTGATGCCCACGTCCCACCCTGAAACTGTTTGATCCTTCTGGGTGTGGCCAATGTTTTGGAATTTCTGAAAGCTCCCAGGTGACCCTGGCGTGCAGGAATTCAATACACCACACTGACTCTGCATGAGCTTCCCAGGGAACCCAAGCCAGCTGAGAAACCAGAAACAGACCCATTCCCTACGCAGGCCCTCAGAGACCTGCAAACCCACACAAAAGGACCCCCCATGCACTCCACGGGAGAACTCAGCTCACCACCCTCAGCCAGCTCTTCTCATCTGCTCCCACCTTCCATTCCAAGAAGGACCTACCCCAGACCCACTCCCTCTTCCCTGGCTCACAGGTTTCCTGAACAGACAGGTGGTGGCAGGCATGGCCCCAGGCCCCTAGACATTTTTGGAGGCAGCCTGGGAAGGCCTGGCTACCCCCCAAAGGAGACCGAGGTGGGTGTGAATCTTATTTGATCTTCACAACAGCCACGCAAAGTAGAAACTTATCACTTCCATTTCACAGGTGAGCAAACCAAGGTTCAGCAAGGTCAGATGATTCCCCCGAATGGCACCACAGGGCTTCTCACTCCAAAACCAACTTTTCTTCTTTGCAGCAAAGTAGTTCCCAGAGCTGGGAAGGGCGGGGTGGGATGAGGGTGGAGCTGGGCTCCAAGGAGCTCCCAGCAGCCTCACCTGGCAGGAGGGCAGGGAGGAGCTGAGGAAGGCTGCACAGATCTCCCCTGCAGGAGAGGATGGGGGCCTCCTGGGGATGAGGGTTCCACCTGGGAACTGGAGCAGAACAGAGGCTACAAGCACACCTGCATACACCCTGCCCAAGCAAACAAGCCTCATCCATCAGATCAGCATGCCAAGGGCCCAACTCTGTCCCAGACTCCCTCCAAAGGCCCAGGAGGGGCACGTGTGTGATAGCTGTTCTCCACTGGACTGCCCTTCCCACTGTGTGGCTTCCTGTCTCAGTTTCCCATCAGAGCACCTGCACACTGGCTGTAGGGATCAGAAGAACTGGCCCCAAGGGGTGGTACTCACACAGGGATCACCCCCAACCCCCACGTCTGTCCCACAGGCCCACATCCATCCCATCACCAACCACAAACCCCAGCTGCCCTGGGCAGCATCCAAACGCTAAGCTGCTTTTAGAAAACTGGGAATCCACTCCTGAGCAGGAGGGATTTAGCCAGAATCGGTGCCATTTAGAGAAGATTACACTCTAATTGCCCCAGTGTCAGCAGACAGGCTTCTGGCCAGCTGAGCCCTGTAGCCAGTGGCACTCCCCACAGACCCTGGCTCCTCTGTCAATCCTGAGGCCTGGGGATAAGCCCTTGTCTTCCGAGGCAGCTGGCTACCCGACACAAACCTCTATTCAATGGCCTGCAGTCGAGGGAGCTGTCCAGCTCCCATCTATCCCAAGCCTCAGAAGACATTTGGTAGGCAGAGCAGCCGGGACTATACCCGGCTGGAAACACCAGGAGAGTGGATTGTGGTTTCTCACCTCATCTCTAATCTCAACACATGTCCTCATGTTATTAGCCCCATTTAGGAAGGGACATCCAGCAAGCCTCACAGTCAGCAAGTGGCCAGAGGCTCTGTAACTCAGGCCATGTCCCTTCAAGAACCCAGAGGTCTGCAGCTTTAGAGACGAGAGTGGAGCCAATGGAACTATGTATGGGCATGGGCTGCAATGATGATTCAATTCTCACATTTGCCCTAAGAGGCTCTGGAAGGCAGAGGGCCTGTCAGCAGCTGTAGCCATGATGAGATAAAGGGTCTCAGGAGCCAAGTGTCCCCCATGTCTGGCATTCTGTCACAGTCACCCTGGCAGGGTAAGTCCCTGTCATGAAGGACTCCCACACCCCGAGGAACCAAGGATGCTGCACTGCTCATGAAAACAGGTGAGAACCTGAGGCTCAGGGTGGGCGGCTGAGACCCTGTACTGAAGCCAGGTACCTGGTCTCCCAGCCTCGCCCCTCCAACCCGCACACATCGAGGTCACCCAGAAGAGTGAGGCCTGCAGGGATCCTTCCTGTGCTGTCTGTGACACACACACATGTGAACACATGTACACACACGCACACATGGTTCACTTCATCATAGCTCAGGCATGAAAGCCTAACACTCCTGACTCATCCTGGACACCCTCCAATAGACTGCCCGGGGCCATTTCTCAGCCCAATCACAACAGCACCAACATTGCTTTAAGTTGCAGCAGCCACTGCAAATCACAGCCAAAGAAAGTGCCACGTCAGGACCTGACCCTCCGCCCTGCGCCTTTGGCCCAGGCACGCTCCCTCTCCCCAAAGCCTCACAGGCTCCTGTGGGTCCTGAAAACAGAGATGTGTTCCAGACTTCAACCAGTACAGGCACAAAGGGGCATCCCACAGTGGAGGTGAGACACTGATGCTGAGAGAGCATGAGGAAAAAGAGGTGTACTTGGTAATGAGAGTCTGCGAGAGATGCAGACTTGGCGGCCTGGCATGTAAACACCACCCACACCAACCATAAATCCATTGTGGGTCCCTACAGACCTGTTCCAAAGGTAGTAAAGAGTCAGAGCTGGCATAGGGAAAGGCTGGGCGGGCATCTCTGGGGTGGAGTCTGACCCTAGCACCAGAGAAGAGGGCCAGACCTAGAGGTCTGGCAGGCTGGAAAGGGGCTCACATAGGGTGGTGAGCACCTGAAATAATAGTGAAGGTACCTGAAACCAAGATGGGGATGTGTCTGTCACAGTTTTGGAGGGACCTAGCCACCAGCTTCTGCCTGTGGGGCAAGCAGCTAGTAAATGCCCAAGTGGGACCCAATCCCAGGTCTGAGCAGTGGCTGAGTCCACACCCCTCCCCTAACTACTGCCTGGGTCAAATGCGTAAGGCTAGTAAGTTAAGCAGCTCTCTGGGTGGTTTCCCAGGAGTAAAGTCAACTCTGACTGAGCTGCTCCAACAGAAGGTCTCATGGACCACCTTAAAAACAGTGACACAAAGACACAGAGAAGTATCACATTCATCTTCTATCAAAAATCTAACCAACTGTACTAGTGATTTTTGTTTTTAACAATTTGCATTCTATTACTTTTTCTCAAGATTTAAAAAAAAAAAAAAAAAAAAAGAAGGACTATCAATTGATGATGACCAGGACCAACGCTGCCAACCCAGGGCTGAAGACCTAGGCCAGCAGATCCCAGTCAGGTGTGCCGAGTCACATAACAAAAACCACAGGGCTTAAGGGAAATATTCACCATTAACACATAAAAAGACAGAAACCTAGTAAAATCAGCAACATACATTCAAGAGGGCGGTGTGTTGGAAAAAGGATAATTGCACAGATGACTGGAACAGAACAGAACTCTCAGGAGTAGACCCACACGTATATGGCCAACTGATCTTTGACAAAGGAGCAAAGCAACTCCATAAAGAAAGGAGTCTCTTCAACAAATGACGCTGGAACAACTGTACATCCATGTGCGAAAAAATGAATCTGGACAAAGACCTTATACCTCTCACAAAAACCAACCTGAAATGAACCACAGATCTAAATATAAAATGCAAAACTAATAAAACCTCTAGATAAAAACATAGGCAAAAAATCTACATGACCTTGGGTTTGGTGAGGACAATCTTAACATGAAAGCAAAATGGCATTAAAATTAAAAACTTCTCGGGCTTCCCTAGTGGCGCAGTGGTTGGGAATCCGCCTGCCAATGCAGGGGACACAGGTTCGAGCCCTGGTCCGGGAAGATCCCACATGCCACGGAGCAACTAAGCCCGTGAGCTACAGCTACTGAGCCTGCGCTCTAGAGCCTGCAAGCCACAACTACTGAAGCCCGCATGCCTACAGGCCGTGCTCCGCAACAAGAGAAGCCACCGCGATGAGAAGCCCGCTCGCCCGCTCGCAGTAACAAAGACCCAACACAGCCAAAAATAAAAATAAATAAATTTAAAAAAATTAAAAACTGCTCTGTGAAAGGCACTATTACGGGAATGAAAAGACAAACCACAGACTGGGTTATTTATTTGCAAAGTAGGACTTTTATCTAAAATAGATAAAAGACTCTTAAAACTCTACGATAAGGAGACAAACAATTCAATTTTAAAATGAGCAAGAGATCAGAACAGACACCTCACCAAAGACGATATACGGACAGCAAACAAACACATGAAAACATGTTCCACATCATATGTCAGCAGAGAAATGCAAATGAGAACAATGAGATGCCCCTATACACCTACTCTAGTAACAATGCCAAATGTAGGTGAGGAGGTGGAGCAACAGGAACTCTCATTCATTTCTGGTAGGAATACAGAATGGTGCAGCCACTTTGCAAGACAGTTCGGCGGTTTCTTACAAAACTAAACATACTCTTACCCTGTGATCCAGCAAGTCGCACACTCCTTGTTCACCTAAAGGAGCTGAAAACTTATGTCCACACAAAACCTGCACATGGATATTTTATAGCAGCTTTATTAATAATCACTCCCAGCTGGAAGTAACCAAGATGCCCAATTTGAATGGATAAACAAACTGTGGTACATCTAAACAATGAAATATCATTCTGTGATTTAAAAAAGAAAAAAAAAAAAAGAACTAATAAGCAATGAAAACACATGGATCAATCTTAAAAACATATTGCTAAGTGAAAGAAGCCAATCTGAAAAGGCTACATACTATATGATTCCAGTTATATGACATTCTGGAAAAGGCAAAACTATAGAGAAAGTAAAAGATCAGTGGTTGCCAGGGGTTCTTTTTTTGGGGTGGAGTGGTGTTGAATAAAGCACAGGGGATTTTTTTAACAGAGTGAAACAATTCTGTATGATACTGTAATGGTAGATAAATGACACTACTTGTTTGTCAAAACCCAGATAACTTTGCCACACAAAGAGTGAACCTTAATGTATAAAAATTTTTAAAAAAATCATTTATGAGGTATGGGGATACTAGGCTGGAACACAGAATGTGGTAAAACAATCTAACTACGTTACAGATAGATGAAACCACCTCACTGAAGGGGATAGCAAATAAGGTGCTTGCTTAAGTAATGTATTTGGAAATCAGTGGAGTATATAAGACCGAAGTCAAAAAGAACGGCACATGAGCACTATACTCTAGTTGATAAATTATTTCACAAAGGGGTATAGGTCAACAGTTCTGACACTACTGTGATGTGTGCTGGAATGGAACAATTATGTAGCTGTGTGGGGGATGCGGAAGCCAGGTGTCTCACTGGTGGAGGGAGGTTACATACAGATAAGCAAGGGGAGGTGGTGGGAATGATCTACGTGGTGATAGATCAGAGCTGGAGACATCAGTAGGAACTCATGTTCAGCTTAATATAAATACATGTGACTACATCTAGAAATGTTTATAGATGTGTGTGTATATGTGGGCCACATCTATCTCCTGCCTCTGTTGGCTGAGAGGGCCTAGAAGCAGGGACACTCCAGCAGCAACAAACACCCAGCACCCAGATCTTGGCTTCTAATACCATTCTCCAATAAAAAGAACCAGGACTCCTTGGAGAATGCTTACTCTTGTACTGGGGCAGGGAACATACAGGATGACTCTGGAGAACCCTGTAGCACCAGAAAGTAAAGAGGCTCTCAGGAAGGAAGAGAGGAAGGGAGGGAGGGAGGAAGGGAGGATGGATGGAAGGAAGGAAGGAAGGAAGGAAGGAAGGAAGGAAACAGTCACAATGATGGGTATGTTGAAGGGGCACAGGAGCCAAATGAAAGAGCTGCCAGGGGCCAAAGCTGTAACAAGCTGAGCAACAAAATAAAGCCCAAATATAAAATAAATATCCGTGAGTCCATACCAATATAAATGAATGGATGAATAAACAAATAAATTGGGAAGAGACATGTCTCCCATGGGGAAAAATTCCGAACAATGTATGTTCATGCTTCCCCTCAAGGCAGTGAGCATGACCCTCTCCCGCCCCCGCCTCCTCCTTAGGGTGGTGGCTGTGCAGTTTGGAAAGGATGAAAGAGCACCTTGAAGTGGAGATGCCTAACAAACACCTCAGCCAGGGGATCTAAAGTAGTTTATTTTTTTTAATTAATGAAAAAAGGCAGCACAGTTTTATAAGTGTCAGGTAGTTTAAAAACACATAAATGCTGCAACACATGGCACTTTATCTTGACAAAACCCTGAGGTTTGCCCGTGGATGTGATGTCTCCAGAGGGGGAAAGCAGGCCTTCTGAAATGAGATGGAAAATCGCACCAGATGCAGGTGGGTGGGTCACTGGGTGCAGGTTCTGTGTTCACCTGGTGTTTTCTGAGGACAAAATCACACATAAACTCTCATTATGCTCATATTGTTCCCTCAAATATCAATCACTCTGGAAAAAATTTGCATTTTCAAAATCAGTGTTATGGCAGAACTGACTGCTCCCATAAGAAAAAAATCAAACCCTCTGAGACACCCTTTCTCCCTCACCATGCTGGCCACGATGACAAAACCGACAACACTAAGTGCTGATGAGAATGCAGACTTGCTTGTCAGCTGCTGCTGCACTCACTGCAATCCCAGCCTCTCCAAACCGGCAATGGGGCAACATTAGGTACAGCCTTGGGTTCATGACTGTTGGGCGCAGCAACTTCCAGGGGCCTACATCCCCTCTGATCATCCTGGGCCACGGTTCTACAACACTCAGGGGATCTCTCAGGTTGGTGGACAAGCCTGGACCCCTGCAGAGCATTTGGGGCAGGATATGAGGGGGAAGGTGGGAGGAGAATGACCAGGGGACCCCAGGAGCTAGAAGGGTGAGGTCCTAGGCCTGCCCTGACACCATCACTGAGGGAGAATCTGGTCCACTGCCAGGGCTTCAGGGATGTGCTGGCCTAAAACAAAGAAACCAAGGCCCAGGGAGAGGACCACTCAAGATCATGTCAAGCCTTGCTAGCACACAGTGTGGGATGTTAGCCCTCACTCTGAGCCCCAGCATCCTCACCTATGGAACTGGGACAAAGAGAGCTCCTCCCTCCTGGTTCAGCGAGAGCTAGACACCTCTCAGCATCACAGTCAGAATACACTTGACAGGTGACCATGAGCCTCAGTGGCACAATAAAAGCTGGGCTAATGAACTGGATGGGCAACAATGACCCAGCAGTGCAAGGGCAAGGCCATGTATCAGCTGAAGGTAGCACTATGGCCAATTTCTTAAAAAAGAAAAAGGAAAGACAAGACAAGAGTGAGGTGCCTGGCCTGCACAGGGGCGGGGACAGCTACTCCAGGTTGCCAGTGGGGAAGCAGGACGGGCAGCCTCAGGATGGTCACATGAGGCCCTGTAAGCAGTGGCACCCTCAGCCAGGGGCACCAAGTGGACCCTGCTTGGCTCCCAATGCAAACAGAACAACTGCAAAGCGACTATGAGCCAAATAGGGAAATCCGGATGCTGACCAGATAGAAGATGACATTAAAGAGTCACTGTTAATCTTGTGAGGTATAAAAATTAATCTGTGATTCTGTTTTTATAAAAAAACAGAATCACAGATTAATTTCTCAACACAACACACCAATGTACTTACAGTAGAAGTGAGGCACAGAACGGAGGCTGCCAAAGCTGGAGCTGCCAAAGTGGGTGCAAAAACATGCAGGCCAATCTCTCTGCTCTGGTTATGCTTAAAACTTCCCCTAAAGATGGAAGACCTTTAGGAGGGGAACAGTGCAGAAAAACTGCCTTAAAAAAGCAAACCCATAAAACTCAAACTACGACAATTATTTCACATGATACAACAATAGACTGGAAGTGCATAGACCTTCCAAACCCATGGAAACCTCCATGTCTTCGACCACTTGAATGAAACCTACTTTTCTGCAACTCAAAGAGTAACACCAAACTCTGTGTCTTTTTTAAAACAACTGTTATAGATGCTCAAAGCACTTTCTAGTTTTTATAGATCATATGTATCTCACATACATACACAGGAAGAAAAAAACTGGCAAGTAGAAAAACCCGGTAGTTACCCATACATACTCCATAATTCCTACAGAGACATGCTCATTTCTACATTTTGACGTTCTTAAAGTGAATGAACAATTTTTTAAAACATATTAAGCTCTAAAGAAGAAGCCAGGCCCCGATCCTCCTTGATGCCATCACCTGCCTGAGCCTGGACTGCCTGTTCCACCACATGTCCCCGAGACGCACCCTGCCCCTGCAGCCCCATATGTCAGTCCACCTCCCATGGCAGAGCAGGGCTGAGACAGAAAGGTTTGATGCCCAGGACAGCGGCTGGGCAGTCACACTGGGCCCTCTCCGGCTCTGGGGGACAGCTTGAGGGGCCACACTTCAAACACTGGACAATATGGGGTCTGGGGCCCAGGAGAGTCTCATCCATCAGAGCCTGCAGGGTCCTGGCCAGCCCCTGCCCGCTAGCCACCTTCACTTCGCTGTCTAAGAAGAAACCAAATCTTTCTTTATCTTCAGCGTGTGTAGTGGCCCTTTATCCAGTGCACGGATGTGGAGAAGCAGGTCTGACTGAGGGTTGGCTGCCCCAAATTGACAAGGGTAAACTGATCTCTCCTCCCTCACAGTAAGGCGTTGGGGTCCCTGAGGTGGGAAGGCCCAGCAGGAGTCTGTGTCTACCTGGCCATGGCTCTCTCTGAGGCAGCTGCTCAAACTTAAGGAGCCTCAGCCACTACCTGCCCAAATGCCCCAGGTACACCAGCCTGATCCTGAGGGCAGAGCCATTCCTCCAGGGCCACACAGCTCCTGAGGGCCCAGGAAGGGTCCAGTTGCTCCCTTGGAGCCAAAGTGTGGAAACCACAGCCCTGGACAGCACGTGCAGTACCTCCTCACCTGCCCAGGCAGTGCCACTCTTAGGCCTGGCCTCCCTCCTGCACCAGCTATGGGAAAGCAGCTCCTTCACAGTGTGCCCAACCACCCGTCCAAAGCCACACCCTGAGAACACTGAGGTACACAGCTACTTAACCCCCAGGCCCTGCAGGAAGACAGAATGCCAGGTGACACAGGAGTCTTGGGAGTTTTTAAAAATGGAAGAGCCCTCAAGATTGCTTCACAACGCCCTGCCAGACACAAGCTCTGCAGGCAGGAAAGTGGGGAGTGTCCAGCAATGCAGCCACAGTGGGGCGTGTGGTCATTGCCTTTGGATGTTGGTAGCTGCCTCTCCCAGCTGTTAGACCCCTGGGAGCAGGGCTATCTCAGCACCTCCAGGATTCCCTGGAACCCAACTTCCACCACAAGTCAGGCTTCTTCATGCTGACAGCAGACCACCACACAGCTTGCCCTGAAAGGCCCACAGGTCTCCTAGAGTCTCCCAACCCCCAATGGCTCTCTGCTCCAAGTTCTAGGGTGGTATCAGATGAGCAGAATCCTCACAGGGTTTAGTCCAAATCAGGACTTTTCCTGTCTCAAAACAAACACTTGAGGAGGATGGGCCTTGCACAGAGGCCTCCAATTGCCCTTCCCTCTTCCACAGGTGCCTGCTCTCTTGGGGACAGGCTTCCTAGGCTCAGAGCCTTGAGTGAAACTCAGCTTCTCTATGCCTCGGTTTCCCCAGCAGTACAACAGACATAACAGGGTGGTGACCCCAAGGGCTGGCATGAGGACTGCAGGAGTCGGTGGGGCCTGCGGAGGTTATGGCAGGAACAGCTCACCAACGGGGGTGAGGCCTGAGCGGCAGCCCTCACACCACTCTCCTCTGTGAAGCCAGCTCATGGCCGGAACTTCTACACAGAGTTGGACAGGAACCTGGTGCCCAAAAACAACTTCCAACTTGGTCTGAGCTATTGGACCTTCCTCAATCACTCACACCCATCCCTACCTTGGTTTCCCCATCCTCTGAGAGAGGAAATTACAAGAGGGATGGGAAGGAGGAAGCGAAGAGGACAGAGCAGCTGCTCCCACCAGCTCTGCCACAGTTGTTCATGCAGCCGCTGAGCCTGCAGGATGGAGGGATACCCAGGTATTGGGAGCTGGGCTCAGGCAAGTCCAGAGGAGGCTCTGAAAAGTGTCCAGGCCTTGAAGGGCAGGCAGGGCTTCCAAGATCCAAGATTGGGAAGAGGCAGGGATGGTGAGGGCAGTGAAGGCAACCAGGATGCAGACAGCAGTGCAGGCTGAGCCAGGCCAGAGGCCCCAGGCAGCAGGCTCAGGCCGCCCTCTGGGACACGCAGCGGGGCCACTCCAGACCTTGCGAGAACAAGGAGCAGAGACAAGGTGACTACAGGGACAGCAGGGAGGGGATCCAGGCCTGGGTGAGGTGGAGGGAAGGAAGGAGCTATGACACCAGCCAACACACACGTACTGCGTAAGCACTTATTGTGTGCCAGGCACCAGTCCCAGCCTGTGACAGGCTTCAGCTCACCAAATTCCACCCTCGGCTTCCCTGGGATATAAGTATACTGCACAGACAAGATCCTGAGGTAGCACATAAGTCAGCAAGGGCATGCAGACTTTGTCTTCCTGCTCTCTCTGGGAGCCAAGTGAGGGTGGGGCTGAGACTGCACCAGGACCCCCACCACTTGCCTGGGGCATGCCCTCCAGCCCTCACATTCCCAACCTACAAGGACCACTCACTCATGGTACCTGCCTGAGCCACGCAGGCAGGAACTGTCTTGAAAAGGGCAGCACACCTGTCCTTTTCAAACTGCAGCTAAGGACACAGAGTGAGATGTTCCATGGCTACTGAGGACAGGAAGCATCACATGGCTGACCAAAATCTGTCACCACGGTGGGGAAGGGGGCACAGCAGAACTTGGGACAGACAGGGCCCTTATTAAGCCAAGCTCAATCACTAGCAAAATGGTTAGGCAGAATGGGCCAGTGGGTACCCTTCCTCCCGCACACCATGGTGTCAGTAGGACACAGACACACATACATTCACCAAGTGAGAAGGCTGCAGGGCCAGCACCACTGCCACTGGCCCCACAGAGGACCCTCCCTCAGGTCTGGTCACAACCCAGTCACCTGGGACAGACCAGCCAGCTTCTCTCCCTCTAAGACAGTATTATCTACAAATGCTCAACAGGAATACAGGCTCCTCTGTTTGTAGCATAATTTGTTAGTAACTGAACCTACTTTAGTTAAAGAAATAAAGTTTTAAAAGAATGAAGATGGCTCATCGCTCTACAGGAGAAAACAAATAAAATTTTAAAAAGACCCAACAGATATGGTCTCCTTAAATCTTGATTTTTAAAATAAGAGTTAATATTTCCAAGTATAACAATAACAAGAATTACGAGAGGTTGACAAGAGCCTGTGCTGACATGGCTTTGAGTACACTGGTGTGAGCTTTCTGGCAACATCTACTGAGGCTCTGATGCACCTTCCTCTAGTTCTGCTGAGACTTCCAGCTGAACTGTTCTTATCCCACCTACAATGAGGGAAACTGAAGTTCAGGACAGTGGGACAATGTGTCCAAGGCCATGTGGCCAGTGTGTGTGAGAGCCAGGCGGTAACATCAAACTAAGCAAGCAGCCACCTGAAGAACACCTGTGGAGACCGATATACCTTCTTCCCAATTCCCCTGGGGACCCATCCTCCAGACACATGCCACAAAACTGAGTCAAGATTCTTACATTGGCCAAATGTCTGTGACAGTAAAACGCTGACAACTGAAAGGTCCCTAAGCAGGGAATGGTTAATTCCTGTGCAACTTTCCCTTCTGGTCTGCCCTTACAGCGGACGTGAATTCGACCTTGTGAACACAGAAGGGGATAGCACATGCTGCCAGTGGGGGCTCACTATGAACTCTGAGGGGAGAGGCTAGGGAAGACCAGGCTCACCTCTGAGCTGCAGAGGGTGAGCCTAAGGCCTCCCACTCCATATTCTCAAGGCCCCCTCAGCATCCCTCCATCTTGGGCACATTCCCCTACCCCACACACTAAGATGAGGCCCTTGCCAGAGGGGTTACATGTCACCCCTCTTGTAGATCTAGTGCCAGATAAGGCTGGCTTGGAGTAGGCACCAATACTTGCTGACAGACACAAGACCTCGGGTCGAATGAGCTCCACCGCCACCCTCCCTGGGACCCCTATCTGTCTTCTACAGGGCACCTGCTCCACCAAGCACAGATTTAAGTACCTTCATGAATTAATTCCCTGCACTATCAGAAGGGGACCCAACTGGTCTCCCCAGTGAGACACGGAAGCTTGAAATAGCCCAGGCACCTTCCTGAGGCCACTGGGAGCGGGGTGCTGGGAGGTGGGCAGTCCGGGAAGCAGCGAGCATGGTGGATCCTGAGAACAAGGGCCAGGAGCCTACCTGGACAAGGTAAGAATCAAGTAGGGAAGAGGCAGACTATCTCAGGCACTGACAGGCTAGATACTTAACAACTTGTCCAGGCTTTTTAAATATGCCTCAGACGAACCCTTTCTGGGTGGGATGTTGCAGAGAGAGAAGCTAAGGTCCCTGCTCATAGCCACATCACCAGCAAAGGGCAAGACCTGGATCCAAACCTGGGTGTTCCACCCAGGAAGCAACTTCTCCCTCCCCACCCCCACAACAAGGCTGGGGAGGCAAGGAGGACTGAGAGAAAATGGTGCTTAAATCACCCAAGAGAATTACTTCACGGCAGGACTGCGCAGCTCTCTCGCTGCAAGACTCTTTGGCAGCCTGGGGGTCTAACCTGCTCACCCCGAAGTAAAAATCACACAGGAGACACAAGGCTTATCCATGACAAACACCCACAGACCTGTCCCCCAACTTCAGGGAAGGGCCTGGGAGGGCAACCAGGACGAGAAGTGGACAGAAGCACTGTATCACAGAGAAGTAACTAGTGCGGTGGTCAGCGAGCTGAACATGGGGAGAGGCTGTGGGGTACCCCCGCCAGCTGTGATGAACACATGCAGAGCAAGCCCCCAACTTCGCCTTTTCCTGGTCTCCCGGCGCTGAAACCTCTGAAGGCAGCTGCGCCCAGAGAAAGGAGGTGATGTGCCTGGAGACGATGGAGACACACGCCCGGTCCTTCCCAGCCGGTCACCTGCATCCATCCCACGTCCCCATCCCCCGCACTCGGAAAGTCAAACACCGCAGAGGACGCCATCCCACCGTGCCCGATACCTGCCATCACTAGCAGAAAGGCTGACCACACGGCTCCACCGCAGCCTTTGCCGCGGAGGCCAGAGTTTCTAGAACGCGCATCGCCCACCACACTTGGGGCCCGCCACCCACCGCAGGGCCGCCTCCCGGCCGGCCAGGCACACTGACCCTGGGCGCCCCGGTGCTGGTCCGGCCTGCCTGGGGTCAGGGGTCGGCTGGGGGGTCGACCCGGCCCGGGGTCAGGGGTCTGTTTGGCCTGCGTCGGAGGCCGGTTGGGGGTCCGCTCGGGGGTAGTCTTGGCCAGGGTCAAGGGCCGGCTCTGGGGTCAGTGCTGAGGTCAGTCCGGGTCCGGGGTCGGGATTGGCCGGGGTCGCGGAGGGCGTGGCGCCGGCGGCCCTTGCTCCTTACCTCCTTGAGCTGTTCCATCTCGCCGCGGATGGCTTCGTAGTCCACCTCGAGCTCCTCGAACTGCAGTTTGAGTTGGTGCTTCTCCTCGAGCACTGCCAGCCCGTACTCGGCCGCCTGGATCTTCTCACGCGTGGTCTCGGCCAGCTCGTGCGACAGCCGCTTCACCTCCGCGCGCAGCCACTCCGGCTGCGCCTCCATCACTAGCCGCGCGTACTCCTCCTCCTCGGACGGCGCGGACATGGTGACCACGGCCGGAGTCACGCCACTCGCTCCGAGGCTCAGGCCGGGTTCCCGACCGCCGCCGCCGCCGCCGCCGCCGCCGCCGAACCCGACGGCGCCCCGGCCGCCGCCGCCACGCAGCCGCCGTGAGCTCGCCGCCGCGCGGGGCACTGTGGGGGCCATAGTCCCGCCCGCGGCAACTACAAGGCCCGTCGTGCCCAGCGCCCGTCCTCCCCCGCCCATGATTGGCCCGCGCCCCGTGCCGGGAGGCCCCTTCCAATGCTGTAGCCTCCGCTGCTGCCGCGCGGAGCGTTGTGGGGGTCGTAGTCCCACCAGCGCGCCGACTACAAGGCCCTTAGTGCCACACGCCCGCCCACCCCCGCCCGTGATTGGCCAGGGCATCCGCCGTCGCGGAGCCGGAAACTGGTGTTTTCCGGTGCCCGCCCCCGGGCCTGCGAGGCGTGGGTAGGTGGTGCGGTGGGTCACGGGGAGGACGCTGACTACGCTGTGCAGGGGCTGGGTAGAGCCGGCCACCGGTCTGAACCACCCACGTGGAGCGCTCGGAGCGTCGGGGGGACGGCGGGCCGGGTGGCGGTGGGGACTATAACCCGACGGTTCAGACGGCCGAGTCCTGCGGAGCCCAGGACGTAACCAGTGGGAGAGATGGTCAAACCGCTAGCGGAAGAGACGCCTTCGCGCCAGCTAAATACGAAATGCCTCGTGCCTGTTTCCTAAGAATTAGGCATTTCCATGCGCCCTACGATGATCCAATTCAGGACCGCCGACACTGACGGAGCCTCGAATCCAGCATCGCTTCCCTGCCCTACCCTCGTAGCATGGTTCCGGTCCGGGACCCGGTCCTGGGTCACGCCTCAAATGGCAGTCAGGTGTCCTTACTGTCCTCAATCTGGGAGACTTTCTCCCTCTTTGTCTTTATGACCTTGACCTTTCTGAGGCGTGCAGGCCAGAGTTGTACACACCGGTGTATCCCCACGGTTACATTAGGTTATGCACTTTGGCTGGAATATCAACAAGGTGGTGCTAAATTCTCACAGAATCCTGTCAGGAGACTCGCAAACCCATGGCCCGGATGCTGCTGGATACTCCTTTGTAATCATTGATACTATCCTGTGAGAAGACAATTCAGACTTTGCAAATATCCCGTCACTCAAGCTTTTAAAATTTTTATTGAGGTATACTTGATTTATAATACATCGAGTTTCAGGTGTACAATGTAGTGATTCACAATTTTTAAAGATTATACTCCGTTTATAGTTATTATAAAATATTGACTATATTCCCTGTGCTGTACAATATATCCTTGTAGCTTTATTTTATACGTAGTGGTTTGTACCTCTTAATCCCTTACCCTTGTCCTGCCTCTCCCCCCTTCTTTCTCCCCACTGGTAACCATTAGATTGTTCTCTACATCTGTGAGTCTTGTTTCTTTTTTGTTATGTTCACTAGTTTGTTTTATTCTTTAGTTTCCACATAAAAGTGGTAACATACAGTATTTGTCTTTCTCTGTCTCATTTCACTTTGCATGATATCCTCTAGGTCCATCCATGTTGTTGCAGATGGCAAAATTTCATTCACTTTTATGACTGAATAGTATTCCATTTGTGTGTGTGTGTGTGTGTATACACCACATTGTCATTATCCATTCATCTGTTGATGGACATTTAGGTTGTTTCCATATCTTGGCCATTGTAAATAATGCTGCTATGAACATTGGGGCACATTGTATCTTTTCGAATTAGTGTTTTCATTTTCTTCGGATATATACCCAGAAGTGGAATTAATGGATCATATAGTAGTTCTACTTTTAGTTTTCTGAGGAACGTCCATACTGTTTTCCACAGTGGATGCACCAATTTACATTCCCACCAGCAGTGTACAAGGGTTCCCTTTTCTCTACATCCTCACCAACATTTGTTGTTTGTGGTCTTTTGATGCTAGCCATTCTGACAGGTGTGAGGTGATATCTCACTGTCGTTTTGATTTGTATTTCTCTGTTAATTAGCAATGTTGAGCATTTCATGTGCCTGTTAGCCATCCATATGTCTTCCTTGGAAAAATGTCTATTCAAGTTTCCAGCCCATTTTTTAATCGGGTTGTTTGTTTTTTTGATAATTGAGTTATATGAGCTTCTCAGACTTTTTTTTTTTTTTTTTTTAATCAGGAGAAGAAAGGATTTATTACTTGCAGCAAGTAAGGAGAACACCGGGGATCTTTCCTAAAGCGGCATCTCCCAGAACAGTAAAATTGGGGAAGTTTTAAGCTGAGGGTACATGCATATTCTTGAAGGGGCTTGGACAGTTGACAGAATCCAAACTTTAGTTGATTGAAGTCACCAGGGTCAGAAAAGGTCAACATCATCATCCCTTAGGTTCTGGTTGATCTGGTCGTTGAGTGCTTCAGACTAACCTTTACCACTGAAAGATAACTGGCAATCTTCACAACTGATATATTATCTTTGCTATTGTTGCTTCTCTTGCCTGATAGCAGGTAATGTTTCTGCATTCTTTTGTTCCCTTAAGATCATTGATTACTGAGACCTGTTCAAGGGCAAGCATTGTAGCCAGGATTAGATCACAAAACGGCTTAGGCTGAGCTCCTTAAACTTTTAACTCACTAGTTTTCACTGATATTTCTTGCCTAAAGGAATTATTACCAGACTATTCTTTTCTATATATTTATTTATTATTATTATTTTTAAACATCTTTATTGGAGTATAATTGCTTTACAATGGTGTGTTAGTTTCTGCTGTATAACAAAGTGAATCAGCTATACATATACATATCTCCTCCCTCTTGCATCTCCCTCCCAGCCTTCTAGGTGGACACAAAGCACCAAGCTGATCTCCCTGTGCTATGCAGCTGCTTCCCACTAGCTATCTATTTTATATTTGGTAATGTATATATCAGACTATTCTTTTCTATTTCCATCATTCCTTTTCCACTTACTAACTTTGTACTCTAGGGAAGATATTACATTCATTAGTGGTATGGATCTGTAGATTCTTATTTTACTTAATGAGTTATAATCCATTTCTCTCCATATTCACTTATATGCTCAAATGTGGCAGATTTGGCCAGTGGGAGCTCCACCAGCTGGCTTTGTATCCTTTCAACATGTCACGATTTTTGAGAATTTTCTTACATTCTAGCAAAGTTGTTCCAGGATCATCTTGTACTCTGGGCCCAGACCTGGAATCAGCCATTTCTCCAAGGAGCCCTGATTCCTTTTAGTGGTTTAATGTTTTATTTGTATGAGGAGAATATGTCATAATTTTACTTGCAAAATTAAAAAATAATTTTTAGGGCATTCAATCACAGTAGGAGTAAGATGCCCAATCAGCCTGTCTGTCCTTGTCTTAGCACTGAGAGTCCCAAGTCCTAGGAAACCCTCAGGCCTAGGCTCACCATTCAGTCTAAGTGGGAGAGATGCTAGGGAAAAGAAGGGAGAAGGAACATAAGCGGAAGATGCTCTGAGAATTGGTGGCCCCTTCTGACCCAAGCTGGCCAAACTCCAAACCCCCACCCAACTCCATGCCTTCATATGAGGCTGGCCTGAGGAGGGAGAAGAGAAAAGGCTGTGGGAATCTGGTGCAGGCAGGCATTGACCACGGAGCTTAGAACTTGGAGACAGGGTGGTGGTGGAAGGGGACAGGCAAGGACTCTTATAGGTGCTGGGGACAGAGGACCTGTCACTGGAGGAGCCATGATGCGTGACAGTGTTGGAATAGTCATCAGGAAGAGATTCCCTGAGGATGTGACACCTGAATGGAGACCCAGAAGATGCACAGGAAGTGGCCAGTCAGGCTGCTGGAATAGGGGATTGGCAAAGATAAGAGAAGCAGGGCTGCTGCTTTTTGGGCTCCAACTGGGCCTCCAACGTTGCCAGGTACTTGACTTCCATCATCTCATCGAGTCCTTCCAATACCCCGGGATGTGGGGCTTATGCTACATGTTTTACAAATGAGAAAACAGGCTCAGGGCAAAATCCTTAGTTATCACCTTTGGCTTCTTACACCCTCCATCTGATTTGTCAATCTGTGAGCAAACGACAGATCCAGACCTAGCCTTGGCCTCCTGCCTTCCTGACTGCCCCCTCTTTGGCTCGAACCCATTTGCCTCCCAACTGGACTATTGTAGTCATCTTCTCACTGGCCTTCCCCCAGCCCCCTCACCCTATCTTTTCTCTAACAGCAGCAGTAGGATCCTTAGACCCAAGGCAAGTCACACCCCCTCAGCTCAAAACTCTTTCCTTTAGTACATTCAGGCTGCTGTAACAATACCACGGTTGGGAGGCTTATAAGCAAAAGATATTTATTTCTTAAGGTGCTGGAAGTCCAAGACCATGGTGTCAGCAGATTCAGTGTCTAGTGAGAACCGGCTTCCTCTTCTCTCACTGTGTCCTCACATGGCAGGAGGGGTGAGGCAGCTCTCTGGGGTCTCTTTTATAAGGCCACTTATCAGGGGGGCTCCACCCTCATGATAGAATCACCCACAAAGACCCCACCATCCTAACACCATCACCTTGGGGGTTAGGATTTAATGTGTGAATTTGGTGGGGCACAAAACTTCAGATCATAGCCCCCTCCCAGAGGCAAAGCCTAATTACGGCAGCCACCCCCCAAGACCCTTCACATTCTGGGAAGTGGCCCTTCTGCCCTCCTGACTTGTTCCCCTTCCTGGCTTTATCTTCCTCCGTGGCATCCTGCATGTTGTGCTTATTCACGTTTGCACCTTTGTCTCCTCCTGGAATGTCAGCTCCAGGAGGCAGGGACCTTGACCAGGCCTCAGCAGTCTCCTGACCCACACACCAGGGCCTCCAGCCAGGGTCCTGCAGGGGCTCAGGACTCAGTGGAGACCAGGCTGTCCTTATTATCCCCCCTCCCTGGACCCTATACCCTTCGCCAGGATGTAAGACATGGGAGAATGAAGGCCTTTGTCAGACTGGGATGCTGGGTGCCCATGGTGCACCCCCCCGCCAAGAATGACTGGGTGACCCTTAGGCTGGGGGCAAACGTAAGTGATATCCTCTCAGAAACCCGCTCTACCTTCATAAGCAAAGGCTCCAGGTCCCCCACTCCTCCCATCCAGGGCAAAGGGGCAGGATGCTCATGCGCACAAGTGTCCGGGCTGGGACCTGGCCTAGATGTGGCCCCTTTGGTAGCCTTTTTTGCTACCAAAGCTATTTGCTCAAAGACTATTTGCTATTAGGTTCCCTTTTTTGCTATTTGCTCAGGAGCTCTGCATGCTCACAAAAGCCCCTCCTCCTCCTGGAATCCTGTCTCCTCTCTGCCTGTGGCTATCTGATTGTAGACCAAGGAGCAAAGTCATCCCCTGTTAGGTGACTCCCTGCCTAGGCATACTTAGCTCAGCTGACAGCAGAGTAAATGGCATGGCATCCCCCATGTATTCATATTGTGTAACGTAGGATGAGTCTTTGACTCAAATGTCATTCATTTGATAAACTGTGCCAGGCCTTAGGGGTTCAGACATGTATTGTATATCCAGTTTTTCCAGTGCCATTTGTTGAAAAGACTGTCCTTTCTCTGTTAAATGGTCTTGGCACCCATGTCAAAAATCAATCAACCTTATATGCAAGGGGTTGTTTCTGGAATTTCTTTTCTTTTTTCTTTTTTTTTTTTACACTCTTCTTTTTATTTTTTTATTTTAATTGAATTTTATTCTTTTGATGTGGACCTTTTTTTTTTTTTTTTTGGCTGCATTGGGTCCTCATTGCTGCACGTGGGCTTTCTGTAGTTGTGGCGAGCAGGGGCTACTCTTCATCGTGGTGCACGGGCTCTAGGTGCGTGGGTTTCAGTAGTTGCAGCACACAGGCCCTAGAGTGTGTGGGCTTCTGTCGTTGCGGTGTGTGGGCTCAGTACTTGTGACACATGGGCTCTAGTGCGCAGGCTCAGTAGTTTAGTTGCTCTGCGGCATGTGGGATCTTCCCAGACCAGGGATCAAACCCATGTCCCCTGCATTGACAGGCAGATTCTTAACCACTGTGCCACCAAGGAAGTCCCTGGAATTTCTTTTCCACTGGTCTGTATGTCTATCTTTATGCCAGTACCACACTGTTTTGGTTACAGTAGCTTTGAAGTAAGTTTTGAAATAGGGAAGTGTGAATCCTCCAACTTTGTTCTTTTTCAAAATGCTTTGGCTATTTGTAGTCCCTTGAGATTCCATATGAGTTTTAGGATTTAAAAAAAAATTTCTGCAAAACAATCATTGGGATTTTGATAGGGATTGCATTGAATCTGTAGAATGCTTTGAGTAGCATTGACATCTTAACAATATTGTCTTCCAGTCCATGAACACAGAATGTCTTTCCATATTTACATCTTCTTTAATTTCTTTTAGCAGTGTTTTATAATTTTCGGTCTGCAAATTTTTACCCCCTGTGGTTAAGTTAATTTCTAAGTATTTTTTTCAGATTGTTCATTGTTAGTGTATGCAACTGATTTTTGTGTGTTGATTTCATACCCTATAACTTTTCTGAATTTGCTTATTAGCACTAATAGGTTTTGGGGTGTGTTTATTTGGTGTGGAATCTTTAGCATTTTCTGTGTATAAGATATGGACAAAGATAATTTTACTTGTTCCTTTCCAGTTTGGATGCCTTTTATTTCTTTTTCTTGCCTAATTGCTCTGGCCAGAACTTCCAGTACTATGTTGAAAAGAAGTAGCAAAAGCAGGCATCCTTGTCTTATTCCTGATCTTAGGGGGAAAGCTTTAGTTCTTTCATCATTGAGTATGATGTCCACTGTAGATTTTTTCATATATAGCCTTTATCATGTTGGGGAAGTTCCCTTCTATCCTAGTTTGTTGAGTGTTTTTATCATGAAAGGGTGTTGGACTTTGTCAAAAGGTTTTCTGCATCAATTGAAATGATCATGTGTGTTTTTTTTTTCCTGTTCATTCTGTTAATGTGATATATTGGTTGATTTTCATATGTTGAATCATCCTTGCATTCTGGGAATAAATTCCATTTGGTCATGGTGTAATCCTTTTAATATGCAGCAGAATTTGGTTGGCTAGTATTTCGTTGAAGATTTTTGCATCAATATTCATAAGAGCTAAATGGTCTGTAAGGTATTTTTAAAGGTATATTAACTCACCCAGCTCCCCTGGTTAAGATAATGGGGCTACATGGAACTGAACATGATACAATGTTAAGAGGGGGAAGAAACAGAAGAGAGAGTTCCTGTGCTTGGAACTTTGGAGCTGGGCCTTGCACACTTCCTGCAGAACTGGAAGAGAAGTGGAATCACTGTGGTTTAAATAGTAATGGGAGTATGGGGAATTATTTTTCTTTAAACATTTTTTGATAAAGGAAAGTGTGATTATGTAGGAAAATGACTGTTTGGATGTAAATACACCTGCAAGTATGTACAAGTGGAGAACATGATGTTTAGCATTTGTTTTGAAATACTCCAGAAAAAAGGGGAGATGAGGATAATGAAATTGCAGAAGTTGTTGATGGTAGTTGAAGCTGGGTGGGTGCTACATTATGCTCTTGATTTTTGGGTCTATTTTGAAATTTTTAAGATAAAAAATTTCAAGTGTTTTAATGTTGTAATGATATTATCTTCATAAAGCATGAGAAGACAAAAAAAAAAAAGTCATTTTCCTGTCTCTGAATGGCTATCATCTGAGTGCCACTTGACTTCTAGGTGGCTGTCCCTGCTAGTGGACATGAATTCTGACCTCCTGCTTCGACCAACTTCTTGTTTTAAATGAATGCATTGGTTGCTCTCATGTGCCTGCTTTATCTTATTTAATCCTTACAAAAGCCTAATGGCCTAGCTATTATCCCCATTTTTCAGATGAGGAAATTGAGGAACAGAGAATGATATGGCCATGGGTTTGAACCCCTGAGCTCTGGGAGATGGGGAGGGGACTCTACACTCTCACTCATCATCATCACCCCACTGCCACCTAAACTGTTCTTCATGTCTTACTCCACCTCTGGGTCCTCCTGGATCCCCAGCCAACATGGCATTTCCAGATGAATTTCCAAGGCTGTGTTAAACCTAGCTCCCCCATGTGGGCTCCCCATCTTTCCAGGCTCTCATCCAACTACCGCTGTGACAAATCTGTGTTATTTCTGGGCCCCTAGGATCAGAACCCTTTCCTGTGTTGGGAGAATTCCCCCATCATGTGAGTTTTGATGGGAGACAAGCCAACCTCCCAGTATTGAAGCTCAAAGAAGGGGCTGATCCTCACCTCCCAGGCTCCATGCAGCTGGGATCTGGGCATCTGAGCTGAAATGTTTGAGATTTCACCAACAAACAACTCTTCTCACAACCCCTTTCCCATATACACACTTTAAATAATGCCCACACCTACATAAAATACATATCAATCCTGCCCAATGAAGATAATCCAAGTCTCATACGATTGCCACATCCCAGTCCAGGAACTATGGGTGATTTGTGATTTTCTCAGTCAGGCCTGGGTAATAGCCCCTCAAGGGACAGTAACCATTGCCTAAAAGAAGAGTTTAATCATCCCAAAGTCTCCAAAGTATAATTGTATAGATGAAGTTGTAGTTCAGGAGATAGAAATCACTCTAGATGTTTCAAACAGATAAGGATTTAATACAGGGAATCAGTTGCTTGCAAAATCATGGAAAGGACTTTAAGATTTGAAGTCAGTGGGGCTATGACTAGACCTCAAAGTCATGCCATAGCGGCTGTAATCCAGAGATCAAGAAGCTGCACAAAACCATTGCCAAGGTCACAGCTGCCACACCCATGAAACTGGGTGAAAGTGAGTGGGACATGGATTTGGGCCATTGCAAAAGTTCACATCTGCCAGAACCTACACATCAGTGCCATCTCTACCAAGAGAATGGCACCCTCCTCCCTTCTGCCTTCCATATCTCATGCAATCACATCTCATTGGCAGAACCCAAGTCAATCAATCCAGACCCCTAAGAGCAAAAGTCTCTGGGAAATGTAGTTTTTAACCTTCCCACCCTTCACAAGGAGTAGAAGAATAAATGTAGAAATGGATGGTGAGTAAAGATAAACAATGTCTAGCACTGCAAGAGAATTCTTGCAACAAAAATACTCTGGATTTTTTTTTCAGGGTATTAAGGCAAACAGTGCCACCTAGCATCTTTATTCAAATAGCAATCAGCACTTGGACAGAAATCACAGTTCAGCAGCAAAAACTTTCTCTTGCAAGTGCTAAGCCACGGCCCATCCCTACGGCAATCTGCCACAGCCATTATCACCATCTGCTCTCCAGCTTCACAGCCCCTGCCCTGCCTGCCCTGGCTGAGCCAGAACTCCTGGCCCATCACGGGAGGGGGCAGGAGGGCCACAGGAGCTCAGCCTTTGCCCCACAAAGGTGGACCACGGCCTCTTGGCTAAGCAGGCACAGCATCCTCCCTGGTGCCCTCTGAAGTCTCAGCCTCTGGCAGCATCAGATCTGAGCCAAGCTGAACCTCCTGAGGAGGGTGGGGATGGGGGCATCTGGGGGAGTCAGGGAAGGAGGGCCAGGGCTGGGGGAAGGTGCCTTCTAGCTACTGGCCCCCACCTAGTGCAGAGGCCCAGGGGCCTGACTCTCCTGATCTTGCCCCAGCATCCCCTCCCCAGTGGGTCAGTATATCTTCTGCTGACTGTGTAGAATGGCTTCTTTGATGAAGGAGAAGACAACCAGGATCACTAAGCATTTGCCCCGCTTGCCTTTGGTGAAGTAATTGGAGACCACGTCATCTCCTGGCTGCATGGTGGAGGTTAGGACGTTCTCCCCAGCCGACAGTGACACAAAGAATGCAAATAGGATTATCCACAGGCAGAAAGTGAAATAAGCCAGGACCTCTGAGAAAGGATAATATTCCTCTGCAAAAACTTGAAACTCTAGGTCATGATTCACCACCACTAGCCCACACAACAGGATGAAGTTAAGCGAGGTCAGCATGACTAAGGGGAAGGTCTGGAGGAGGCCAAAGTAGACAAGGTTGGTGCAGAGACCCATGCCAATCATGCAGGTGGGGAAGCAATCAAAAATGTAGAGGCCAATTGATATAGCTGTGGAGAATCAGGTCATGTATTTTATGATCCTACTAGTGGCCACTGTGTATTCTTCTATCAATTCTGCCAGGTAATAGAGTCCGGCTACGATGGCCAGCAGGATGAAGACCACCTGGATGAAGAGCAACAGCCAGCTCAGCAGGTACACGAGCCACATGACGCCCACGCCCTGCCTGCCCCCTGACCGCTGGGATAGGCCTGCACGCTTGCTATTTGGATTTTTGACATGATCATGTTAGCAAGTCCACACATCCTCTTCCCAAAAATCATTTATCAAAGCTGGAGAAAGCGATCAAAACTGTCAAACAACTATTTCAGTGCTTGGAAATTCACCAAGTGCACACATCAAACTGAGAAAATTTTATTCATGAAAACTACTGAAATTCAGTTACAAACAGCAAAAGCATGTGATGTTCTTTCTTGGGGAAACTGCTATCACCTCCCATCACCATAATTCAATAAATGTGGAGGCAGGGGCTTCCCTGGTGGTGCAGTGGTTAAGAATCCACCTGCCAATGCGGGGGACACGGGTTTGAGCCCTGGTCTGGGAAAATCCCACATGCCACGGAGCAACTAAGCCCATGGGCCACAACTACTGAGCCTGCGCTCTAGAGCCCACAAGCCACAACTACTGAAGCCCACGTGCCTAGAGCCCGTGCTCCACAACAAGAGAAGCCACTGCAATGAGAAGACCGTGCACTGCAACAAAGAGTAGCCCCCGCTTGCCGCAACTAGAGAAACCCCACGCACAACAACGAAGACCCAATGTAGCCAAAAATAAATAAAATAAATAAATTTATTTAAAAAAATGTGGAGGCAGGGCAAGAAAACTATCACCTTTGATTCCACTGCTAGAGAGATCTCACTTGATTTGGAGTTATTTCAGTTAAAGTAGATCTCATTGGCAAGTGATCAGGGAAGACCTGAAGCTCTGCTAACAGTTCAGGACCGTTTTAAGCAAGCAATGGACCAGAAGGAAAGCTGAGGATTTACTAGGGAGCTGCAGGAGGTGAGACAGCAATGGGGACTTGATAAATTCGCAACATATCCCAGAGTGTGTGCACATGTATGAGAAAGACTAGAGCAGACTGAAGACATTTGCACATCTCCAGCCACCACAGTATCCTTTTTATGGAGCAAAGATGCAAGAGATTTCAGTGGAATGTGAAAGCCAGGGTAGACTTGAAAGTCACTTGAGCTTAGAAGGTGCTCCCCTGCCCACACACAGACCCATCAGCAGAAGGTGGAAACCTCATTAGCTCTGAGAACAATCTGATTAACCTTTACCTGAATGCTAAGCTATGCAATCACCAGGACAAAACCTGGGAAAGAGGGCTTAAACACAAAAATAAGAGCAAACAACTGAGCAGATACATCAGCAGCCATACACTGTTGGGGAGACAGAGTACACAAACAAAACAACAACAATAATACATGAGAGAAGGGAATTGGAATCCAGAGTTGCTACAATACATTATATTTTCAATAAAACATCATAAGACAGGCAAAGGCACAACAAAGTGTGGCCCATACTCAGAAAAAAGGGAGTCAATAGCTATTGGCTCTGGTTATCCCCAGATATTGGATATAGCAGACAAAGCCTTCAAAACAGCTATTGTAAATAAATTCAAACAGTTAAAGGAACCCATATTTAAATAATTAAAGCAATGCATTACAGCAATCACTCAACAAATAGAGACTCTCAATAAAGATGTTGTTATACAAAAGAACCAAATGGAAATTCTTTTTTTTTTTTTAATTTTTATTTATTTATTTATTTATGGCTGTGTTGGGTCTTCGTTTCTGTGCGAGGGCTTTCTCCAGTTGCGGCAAGCGGGGGCCACTCTTCATCGCGGTGCGCGGGCCTCTCACTATCACGGCCTCTCTTGTTGGGGAGCACAGGCTCCAGACGCGCAGGCTCAGCAATTGTGGCTCACGGGCCCAGTTGCTCCGTGGCATGTGGGATCTTCCCAGACCAGGGCTCAAACCCGTGTCCCCTGCATTGGCAGGCAGATTCTCAACCACTGCGCCACCAGGGAAGCCCTCAAATGGAAATTCTTGAATGGAAAATTACAATAACTGAAATGAAACTTTTACTAAAGGGGCTCAAAAGCAGAATTAAGATGCCTAAAAGAAGAAATAGCAAGCATAATAGATCAATAAAAATTGTCTAATCTGAAAACAAAGAGAAAAAAAGATTGAAGAAAGTTAAAGACAGCCACAGGCATCTGTGAGACAACATCAAGTGTACCAACATAATTGTAATGGGAGTCTCAGAGGAGAGGAGAAAGGGAAAGGGAGAGAAAAATATTTGAAGATATAATGGGCCAAATTTCAAAAATTTGACGAAAAACATTAACCTACAGATCCAAGAAGGATAAACACAAAGAGATCCACACCATGCACTTCATAGCCAAACTGTTGAAAGCCAAATACAAAATGAAAATCTTGAAAGCAAGAGGAAAATGATATACACTTGAATGATAAAATGACTTATCAAAAACAATGGAAAACATAAAAGTGTAGAATGACATATTTAAAGTGCCAAAGGAAAGATTGCCAAACAAGAATTCTATATCCAGCAAAACTATCCTTTAAAAATGAAGATGGTAAAAGCTTTTTCCAGACAAATAAAGATCAAGAGGTGCTAGCATATTGGCCTAACAAGAAATACAAAAACAGTCCTTCAGACTGAAAGAAAATGATACCAGATAGTAACTTGAAATACACAGGAGGAAATGAAGGAATACATAAGTAAATATCAAAGGCTCTATATGTATTTTTTCTCATTTCTTCTCTTAATTAAAATGCATAACATATTAAAGCTATATTATTGGATTTATAATATATATAAATGCAATAGATGTCACAATAATAATATAAAGGCCAGGGAAAGAAATGATAAATTTGAGCAGCTGTTCTCTATTTGGCCGAATTTCAGTTAGTATTATTCTAAAGTAAACTGTGATAAGGTAAGATGCATATTGTAATCCCTAGAGCAATCATTAATAAAATAACTAAAAAAACAGTTAAAATGTCAATAGAGGAATAAAGAGTGCTCTCTAAAAATTTCATTTAGAACAAAAGAAGATAGTAAAGGAGGAATGGAGGAAGAAAAGAGATATGAGACATATAGGAAAAAGGTAGCAAATTGGTAGATTAAGTCCAAGCATATCAATAATTACATTAAATGTGAATGTGTTAAACATCCCACTTAAAAGGCACAGATAGTGAGACTGGATGAAGAATCAAGATATAACTTTGTTTTCTACAAGAGACGCATCTTAGATTCAAACAAATTTGTGTGGAAAACATATAGTAGGCATATAATAACCACAAGAGAACTGGAAGGGCTATATTGTAGTTTGTCTTGAAATCAGACAAGGTAGACTTTGAGGAAACAAATAATACTAGAGACAAAGAGAGGCAATTCATTATCAATACACAAGGAACATATAAAAATTTTAAAATACACACACCTAATGACAGAGTCCCCAATTACATGAAGCAAATCTCGACAGAACTGAAAGAAGAAATACACATTTCAAAAATAATAGTTGGGGGCTTCCCTGGTGGCGCAGTGGTTGAGAGTCTGCCTGCTAATGCGGGGGGCATGGGTTCGGGCCCTGGTCTGGGAGGATCCCACGTGCCGCAGAGCGGCTGGGCCTGTGGGCCACGGTTGCTGAGCCTGCGCGTCTGGAGCCTGTGCTCCGCAACGGGAGAGGCCGCGATGGTGGGAGGCCCGCACACCGTGATGGGGGGTGGCCCCCGCTTGCCGCAACTGGAGAGGGCCCTAGCACGGAAACGAAGACCCAACATAGCAATCAATCAATCAATCAATTAATCAATAAAAAAATAAATCTAAAAAAAAAAAAAGTTGGAAATTTCAGTACTCTACTCTCAGTAATTGAAAGAACAATCAGGCAGCAAATCAGAAAGGATGAAGAAGACTTTAACAACATTATCAACCAACTTGACTTAAGTAGCATTTACAGAACATACACCAATGACTGCTGAATACATATTCTTTTCAAGAATTCATGGAACATTCTCCAGCATAGGTCATATGTTGAGACACAAAACAAGCCTCACTAAGTTGAAAAAGATAAAGATTATGCAAAGTGTGTTCTCTGAACACAATGGGATTAAAATGGAGATCAATAACTGAAAGAATCTGGGAAAACTTCAAGTATTTGGAAATTAAACTTCTAAATAATCCATGGCCCCCAAAAGATAGCAGAAGATTAAAATTTAAAGATTTAACTCAATCAAAACAGAAACACAACAAATCAAAATATAGGGGATTCAGTGAAAGCAGTGCTTAGAGGAGAATTTATTGCCTTAAGTCAAAAAAGAAAAAAGGTATCTCAACCCAACAACTCAAGCATTCACCATAGGAAACTTGAAAAAATGAGCAAACAATTATAAAGCAAATAGAAGGAAAGAGATGATAAATATTAAAAGCAGAAATCAATGACATAGAAAAAAATTAATAGAGATAATCAATGAAACCAAATTTGATTCTAGGAAAAGGCCAACAAAATTGACAAAACTTAGCTATATTAACCAAAAAAATTAGAGACAAGACATAAATTACCAAAACCAGAAATGAAAGCGTGGACTTCACAACTGACCTTACAGAAATCAAAATGATTATAAGAGAATATTCTGAACTAATTATAGCAACAAATAGACAACTTTGTTAAAATAGACAAATTCCTAGAAAGATGCAAATAACCAAAATTGAGTCAAGAAGAAATAGAATATCTGAAAAACCTAAATGTCCATTGACAGAAGAATGGATAAAGAAAATGTGTACATATATACAATGCAATACTACTCAGCCATTAAAAAGAAATGAAATAATGCCATTTGCAGCAACATGGATGGAACTAGAGATTATCATACTAAGTGAAGTAAGTCAGAAAGAGAGAGATAAATACCATATGATATCACTTATATGTGGAATCTAAAATATGACACAAATGAACCTACCTACGGAACAGAAACAGACTCACAGACATAGAGAACAGACCTGTGGTTGCCAATGGCAGTTGGGGGGATGGAGGGGGAGGTTGGGGTTAGTAGATGCAAACCATTATATATAGGATGGATAAACAACAAGGTCCTACTGTATAGCACAGGGAACTATAGTCAATATCCTGTGATAAACCATAATGGAAAAGAATATGAAAAAGAATATATATATATGACTGAATCACTTTGCTGTACAGCAGAAATTAACACAACATTGTAATTCAACTATACTTCAATTATTTATTTATTTATTTGGCTGCATTGGGTCTTAGTTGTGGTGTGCGGGATCTTTCATTGTGGCACACAGGCTCTTCTCTGTGGCATGTGGGCTCTTCATTGTGGCTCATGGGCTTCTCTCTAGTTGTGGCTCACAGGTTCCAGAGTGCATGGACTCAGTAGTTGTGGCATGCAGGCTCTCTAGTTGTGGTGCATGGGCTTAGTTGCCCCATGGCATGTGGAATCTTAGTTCCTCGACCAGGTATTGCACCCACGTCCCCTGCATTGGAAGGCAGATTCTTAACCAATGGTCCACCAGGGAAGTCCCCAATTCTTAAAAAAAGAAAAAAATCTATAGTCAAAACACCAATGCTAAAATAAAGGAGGTGAAAAATATTTTTTAAAAAAGAGCAAATAGAATATCTGAATAGACCTATAACAAGGCAAGTAGTTTAATTAGGAATAAAAAAATTCCACAAAGAAAAGCATGGCCCAGATGGCATCACTGATGAATTTTATCAAATATTTAAAGAAGAAATAATAATAATATATCACAAATTCTTCAGAGAGTTGAGGAGGAGGGAGACTCCCTACTTCTTCAATGAGGCCATTATTACCCTGATACCAAAGCCAGACAAAGACATCATAAGAAAAAAATTTTAGTACAATATCCAGTCTTATCACAGTCACAAGATTTCTTTACAAAATATCCCCAAGTCAAATTCAGCAATACATAAAAAGGATTATACACCATGACCAAGTGAGATTTATTCTAAAGTGATTTTAATATCTAAAAATCAATTCATGTAATACATAGTAATAGAATAATATATAATCATAAGTTCATCTCAATTCATGCAAAAAAATAAAACATTTGGGAAAACCCAATACAGATTCATGATAAAACTTTCAGCAATGTAGGAGTAAAAGGAACTTCTTCAACCTCAAAAAGGTGTCTACAAAACTTACAGACAGCATCATACTTAAGGATGCATTTACAATAGCTCAAGATGAGGTGAAATATTTAGGTGTAAATATAAGAAAATATTCACAGAACTTCAATGCTCAAAACTACAAAATTCTGAAGAAAGAAATCAAACAACATCTAAATAAATGGAGATATAATATGTTCATGTTTGGAAGACTCAACATTATAAAGATATCAATTGCCTCTAAAGTGATATACAGATTTATGGCAATTTCTATCAAAATCCCAGCAAGATTTTTTTGTCAATATAGATGATATTATTCTAAATGTATTTGGAAAGTCAAAGGAACTAGAATATCTAATAAAATTTTGAAAAAGGAGAATAAATTGGGAAGCAATCTTAAGGCTTTTTACATAGCTATGGTAATCAAGACTGTGTGGTACTGGTGCAAGAATAAACACATAGGTCAATGGAACAGAAGAGATTCTCCAGAAATAACCCCACAAGTATGGATAGCTGATTCTTAATATAGATTCAAAGGCAATTCAATGAAGGAAAAATGGTCTTTCCAACAAATGGTGTTAGAGCAATCAGATATCCATAGGAAAAAAGTTAACCCTGACTTAAAACTGCTGCTGAAAACTCAGCATCTGTGCACCAGTGCCAAATCAAATCTCAGAGACAGAGTTTTGGGTGAAGTAGAAAAGAATGGCTTTATTGCTTTGCCAGGAAAAGGGGGACACAGTGGGTTCATGCCTCTCAAAACTGTGTGTCCCAACCCAGGAGGATTTGGTGAGGAGTTTTGTAGTAATGGTTCAAGGGCAGGGTTGCTGATAAGGATTAGGGTGTGTGCAGGGCCTGCACTCCTTTAATCTGGTCTCAGGTAGTCTCCTGATGAACTTCTCTGGTTCCTTTAATCTGGCCTCAGGTGGTCTTCTCAGGAATGAAGAATGCTAACATCTTTTACTTGTTGGGGGTTTTAGTTCTGTAAAGAGCTCAAAGATATTGTTATGTGTGTCCCTTTAGGCAGAACCAGGACCCTGCCCCAAGGCTGCACTATTGTTTCTTGGCTGCTCCTCCCTTGTCTTTGCATCCCCTCCCTTCCCAGATTAGCAACTGTTCGAATCTGCCCTTTGGAACTCAGGGAATGTCATGGAGGCTGGAGTCTATTCCCTACAAGAAACGGGGGACACAGAAAGTCTTTTGTGCCCAGGAATCCCACAGGGTCCTGCTTGGTTTCACAAGTATTTGGTGATTTTCTAGATATCTTTCTAATATTTATTTCTAAGGTAATTCTATTGTGATCAGAGAACATACTTTGTATGATTTAAATTATTTTAAATTTATCAAGACTTGTTTTATAGCCCAGATGTAGTCTGTCTTGGTAAGCATCCCATGTGCACTTGGAAAAATACATATTCTGCTGTTGTTGGGTGGAGTATTTTATAAATGTCAATTAGGTCAAGCTGATTGATAATATTGTTCAAGTCTTGTTCAAGTCTTCTATGCCTTTCCTGATTTTCTGCCTACTCATTCTTTCAGTTGTTCAGAGAGGGGTGTTGGAATCTCTTGTTACAATTGTGATTTGTCTATTTCTCCTCACAGATTTCAACCTGGTATGATTTTCTTCTTCCTGAAGAACTTTAAAAATTATGTCCTATACTACAAATCTGCTGGAGATGAATTCTTTCAGTTTCACTATATCTGAAAAAGTCTTTGTTTTGCCTTAGTTTTCTAAATATTTTTGCTGATTATAGAAATGTAGGTTTACAGCCCCACACTTAGACCCCAGTCCTATAAATATCTTGCTGCACTATCTTCTGGCTTTCATTGCTTCTGAAGAGAAGTTCATTATCATTCTTATCTTTGATTTTGTGACATAATATGCCTTTTTGTCCTGGCTACTTTTAAGATTTCTCTATCACAGATTAAGGCAATCCAATTATGACATGCCTTCGTGTTGTTCTCTTCTCTCTCTCTCCCCCCCCCCCTCTGTGCTGGGGGCTGATTGGGCTTCTTGGACCTGCAGATTTAGAGCCGAGTTTCTCAGTCTCAGCACTATGGGGCCTGGTGGAGGCTGTCTATGCATTATAGGATGTTTGGCATTCCTGGCTTCTACCCACTAGATTCCAGTATTATTCTCCTCTGTGACAACCAAAAATGACTCCAGACATTGCCAATGTCCTCAAGGGCAAAGTCACCCCCAGTTGAGCACCACTGGTTTAGAGTTTTTTATCAGATTTGGAAATTTGGGGGATGTTATTTTTTTCAATAATGTTCCCTTTCCCTCTTTTCTCCTACAGGGACTCCTGAAACCATGCACCTCAGATTGGGACTTGAACCCATGAGGCCAGGACTCTAACCTGGCCAGAACCCTGAATGGGACTTGAACCCATGCAGCCAGGACTCGAACCTGGCCAAAACCCTGACTGGGACTCTAACCCACATGGCCGGGACTCGAACCTGGCCAAAACCCACAGTCTTCCAACTGAGATCACACACCTGGTTTCAGGAGTTAATGAAGCTCAGGTTCTTGATGTCTCATCTCAGAAAGAATTCAGTGAGAGACAAAGTGATAGTTTAGAAGTGGATTTATTTAGAGAGGAACACACTCCACAGACAGAGTGTGGGCCATCTCAGAAGGTGAGAAAGGCACCAGGGTATGGGGTTGTCAGTTTTTATAGGGGTGGGTAGTTTCATAGGCTAATAAATGGGAGGAGTATTCCAGCTATTTTGGGAAGGGGTGGGAATTTCCAGGAAATGGGGCACTGCCCACTTTTTTATCCTTATGGTCGGCCTTGGAACTGTCATGGCGCCTGTGGGTGTGTCATTTAGCTTGCTGATGTGTTACAGTGAGCATGTACTGAGGCTCAAGGTCTAATGGAAGTCAACTTGTCGGCCATCTTGGACCCATTTTGTTCTAATCAGTTTATGTCATGTCCTTGGGCCATGTCATTCCTTTAAAGTTTGTGCCCTGCCCCCTTCCTTCCTGTTTCATTCCGATTATATGTGTATTAATCTGACTGAATTTGTCCCACAGCTCACTGATGCTCCATTAATTTTTTTCAATCTTTTTTCTTTGTGTTTCACTTTGGATAGTTTCTGCTGCTATTTCTTCAAGTTTACCCATTTTTTCTTCTTTATTGTCTAATCTGCTGTTAGTCCCATCCAGTATTTTTTATCTCAGAGATTGTATTTTCATTTTAGGTAGCTTGATTTGGGTATTTTTCATATTTTTCCTATCCCTAATAACCTGTGCAATCTTTCTTGAACATTGAACATGGAATACAGCTATGATAATTATTTCAATGTCCTTATCTACTAATCCTAATAACTGTATCATCTCTGGGCTTATTTTTATTAATTGATTTTTTCTTCTCATTATGGGTCATATTTTCCTAACTCTTTGCATGCCAGACACTGTGAGTTTTACCTTGCTGAATGCTGGCTAATTTTGGGTTCCTGTGAACATTAGTGAACATTGTTTAGAGACGCAGCTAAGTCACTTGGTAACAGTTTGATCTTTCAAGGTTTGCTCTTGAGAGATGTTATGTAAGACCATGAAATGGAGCAAGACCCTGTGGGACCTTCCCTGGTACAAATCCCTTCTGTGTCCCCCGTTCCTTATTTGCAGGCAAAAGGCTTCAGCCTCCTGGACCTTCCCTGAGTTCCAAAGGGCAGATTCAAATAGTTGCTAATTAAGGAAGGGAGGGAATGCAGAAAGAAAGGAGGAGCAGTCAAGAAACAATAGTGTAACCTTGGGGAAGTGTCCTGGTTCCTCCTCAAGGAATATACATAACAATATCTTTGAGTTCTTCTGTAGGAACTAAGGTCCTCACCCAGGTAGAGGATGGTAACTTCAGGCTAAACATAAGATTCCTGGAACACTGCCCTGTTACCTCACCACCAGCCAGTCAGAAGAAAGTCACATACCCTGCAGCCCTCACTCCAAATTTTGCCTATAAAAACTTCTCCCTAAAAACCATCAGAGAGTTCAGGGATTTTGAGCATGAGCCACCCATTCTTCTTGCTTGGCCTTGCAATAAACTTTTCTCTGCTCTAAATGCTGATGTTTTGGTATATTTAGCCTCACTGTGAGTCAGGCACATGAATTGCATTTGGTAACAACCAGAGCAACCTTTGTTCTAGGGCTGATTACACTATACCACCAAGGAAGTACCCTCCTGAGTACCCTATCTAATAGCCTGAGAATTGCAATGTTTTCTCTTCTGACTGGTGGAGCAGGAACTATTCCCAGCCTTGCAAATCTCTGGTGATTGTTCTCTCACTCCTCACTCGTGGTTCTTTCCCTAGCCTTGGGTGGCATCCCCACACTCACACACTGCTCAGTACTCAGTATTCTAAGGGGACCTTCTGGAAATCTTCAGAGCTCTTTCTCCATGTAGTTCTCTCCTCTTGTGCACTCTGCTCTGTAAACTTTAGTGGCTTGGTTCTCCCCAGACTCTCAGTTCCTTCTCCTCAACTCAGGTGGACCACCTGTTCCCCCTGGAGTCACCTCCTCCTGTTGCACCCTGGATGCTCTCTCCAGGCAGTGAACTGTGGACAGTCCTAGGTCTCTCCTTATTTGCTTCCCCTCTTTCAGGGTCATTTTCCTTCACCTTTAAGAGCCAATGTCAGAAAAATAATTGTCTCATATACTTCATCTGTTTTTGTTACTTCATCTTAGAAGCAGAAATAATTCTTTAAACACCTAATTTTAATTTCTATATCACTTTTCAAAAATTTCCTATTTCTATTTTGAAAGGTGTTTTCAGAGATCTAGCTGCTAAGCACAGTTTAAAAATTATGTTCCACTTTAAAAAATCTGACAGTTTTAGTATTTTTGTATAAATGCCTAAAAACAGCAAGAGGGGAGCATCTAATTAGGATTTGGCATTCCTTAGTATAGGAAATAAATTGTGACTATTCATAGATTGGACAATTATCTTTCTACAGATTAATATATCCCATTTTCAATGTCTAACTGTAACAGGGAAGAGCCAATTTCGACCCCATGTTGGATCTGTTTCTTTGACTTTAACCTTTGCTTTTCATTGCTTTTGTTATTATAATCATACATAATGGTCTACCTCAGGGAACCCTGCCCCTCTGCCTGAATATGAAACTAAAGTGCCTTTGTTCAGCTCACAGGGAGACAATCTGACCCTGCCCACCTGTGAATGGCTGCGGAAAGGAAGAAATTAACACATGCCCTCCCCAAGGCTGGCCATTCCAGGAGATGTTTTGCAAGACTGATGGCCCTTTTTACTTTACTTCTTCACCCCCTCTCTCTCTCTGATTCTATAAAATAAACTGGCATCCAGACCCCATAAGATTTTTTAGGGGGGACCCTAGTCTGCCTTCTTTTCGGTCTCCTGGCTTTCTGAATAAAGTCGTATTCCTTGCCTCAACACCTCATCTCCCGATTTATTGGCCTGTCATGCGACGTGCAGAGCGAGCTTGGACTCAGTGACATAACTTCCATAAAAGAATCATAAATGAATTCTGTGGGAATGTGCACCTTCTTTCTGAGATGCACACTTTTAATTTACTTATATTTCTCTAACATTCCCATAATTAAACTTGTTTCATATGATGTGCAAATGGCTGACCTCACACCAGAGCTGACACATCATAAATAGCTTTGAAGTGGATCATGAAGGGAGAAAGTATGACTTGGTTCTATATTACTTTAAAACTCCAAACCACATGTCTACTTTCAAGCTGAAATAAAATGTACTGCTTTTTGGGGGGTTTTAATATGTGCAGCTGAATTATGACTCATTTTTGAAGACCACAGAAATGGTAAGGAAACAAAAATAAATCTAAGGAAAAGTCCTTGTCAGATCATTTTAGGATGTTCAGTAGTGTTCTCTCTTTTCTTTTCTCCTTCTCTTCCTCCTCCCCCTTCTTTCCTATTTCCCTTCCTCTCTCTCTCTCTCTCTTACTTAGTTTTTGCATTTTACAAGTTATCTTTTCTACCTGTATTTGAGAAGTAGAGAGAAGAGCAAAGCTTCTAATTGGGAAGGAGCTCTCAAGATGTTCCACTTGCTGAATATGGATAACATCAGGGCTTCTGTCTTCCACAATTCAGATGTAAGAACTTTAGGAGTTTAGGCTTTTCCTGACACACAATGAAGATTTTTTTTCGTACACTGCTGAGAGTTAAAGTCATTATGGAATTTACATTTTAGACGTGCTTTTTTTACCCCCTTAGTTCCAACCAATAGATTTGCTATTATGGAGTCAACAAAAACCTAGGTTGAATGATTATAAAGTAAATCAGGTTACTAGAGTTCTTTCTCAGATTCACTAAGAAAATAGGTTCTATTTTATAAATGCAGCATTTTAGACAGTAAATCTATTGAAGGAAGAGCAATATCTCATTTACTTTGTACATTGTGTGTAGTTCACATTCAGTGAATGTGTGTTGAGAGCAAGTAAGCATTATGCAGATACTCTGCTTTCCATGTGAGTGATCCCTCTCCATCTGTCTATGTGATATCAGTGTTCTCTCTTTGTCTTTGACCTCTGTCCTATCCCTTATCACTTGTTAATTTATTTTCCAGCTTTTAAACCTAAATTCTTTAGTTTAATGTGGGATATAATTTAAGATTATCCTGTTCAATTTGAAAACTTAAGGGAAAAAAGTAATAAACCTGGTATATGTTTTATTTATTCATCTCAGGTCCAGTAAAATTGGATTCTTAATTATGTAATGTTCAATTCAACCTTCATCTCTGTCAGTTATTTTCTTATGGAAGTCTAAAATTTGTTATAGTGTGACTTTAATCATCTTCTTAGTAACAAAAAACAAAAACTCTAATCTCTGTTTTGCTTTTCTCCTCTACTGTGAGATATTAGACTAAAATTTTAACTTTTCACTTAGTAATTTAACTTTAATATTCTTTTCACACACATGCATTCATGTTGGTGATTTCCCCCTTATTCTCCTCAATGTGCCATCATTGGTCACGACTATCTACCTCCATATTGTCTGCTCTACCTTCCTTCTCACACTTAACTGCAAGGTGTTGACAGGAAGTCTTCCTTGCAGGATGCCTTCTGGCCCCTACAGTGGTGGCCCTTTCTTGAGGGTCTTTTCCCTCTGCCTATGTGGTGTAATAATATCCAGATTCTCTGGTCTCTGCTTCTTCTCTTTCCTCCTATGGATTTCCCCTCTAACCTCCTAATAGAAACCAGGGCTTGTTCTGTGGCTTTCCTTGCTTCAAGTTCTTGCCCTGGAGACTGCATTTGTTTCTGAATTGATGGCTGCCTAGCATTTTATCTAGACTCTGTGTCCTGACTTCTAGTTCATGTCTGCTTAAAGGATATTTTTAACTGTCTCGCTGTTACCTCACCTCCATTGTATAGCATCAGTTTTATTTCTTCTCTCTGTGGTGAATCCTTTTTCCCCAGTTCAAACTTGGCTAGAAACTGGAGTCAGTTTTGACTCAATTCTTTCTCTTTCCCTTTAAGCAGTCAGTTACCAATTCTTTTTTTTTTTTTAACCTTTTTAAAATTTTTTCCCACAACTCACACACACACACTGTATTTTATTTTTACAAGAGATAAATAAACTGACACCAAACATTGTAAATGGATGACCACAACAAAAGCAACAATGATTGCAATTACCAAACACGAAACACACTCATACTATGTCATAATATTGACATTCAGTCCAGTAATCCTCCACTGTAACAGCCCCTTTACTTTGCAGTGAAAATTGATTTGTGTATTTTTTGCCTCTGAGTCCTTGTGGGATTTTTTTTTTAATTCAAACAGAAAGTCATAAAAATTATACTCATCCTCATCAGTTCACTCAGTCCCATGTAATTAATTTTTTTTATCTTGATCTTTTGTTTGTTAGCACTTTTATGAATTCATCAGTTTTCCATTAGAGTTCTGAAAATGCTTATTCATTCAGTTCAGCAGTATAGTCAGTTACCAGAAACCTGTACTTGTCAGAGTCTTTTCCATGAATTCCTTGAAGATGAACCAATTCTTATTGCTTCCACTTTTGGACACATCTTTCATCTGTCCCTTTAGGATCTCACATCTTGCTGGAATGACATAGTGGCCTCCTGAGACCTTCTGTGGCTTGGCTTCCACATTAAGCCCATGGTTCAGGTTGCAGATGGTACCACAACACCGCCTTCTTCTGCCACTTCCTGACAAGACATGGCCTACTCACCCCATCTACTCTCATTCTCTCCTCCACAAGGCCTATCTTTTTTTTCTTTCTTTTCTTTCTTTCTTTTTTTTTTTTGCCATGCCCTGTGGTGTGTGGGATCTTAGTTTTCTGACCAGGGATTGAACCTGTGCCCCCTGCATTGGAAACATGGAGTCTTAACCACTGGACTGCCAGGGAAGTCCCCACAGGGTCTTTCTTACAGAGTGGGCTCTTGTTGTGTGTGGATGCTGACCTCATTCCTATCTCCATGCCTTAGTGCATGCTGTCCTCTGCACCACTGTGTTCTTTCCTTATGTTCATCTCTGGTCGTTACTAAGTGAGAAGGAAAGATTTGCCTTCTCCCAGGGTTTTAGAGCGGCATTGACAAACTTTCTGTAAAGAGCCAGGTAGTAAATATTTAGGCCTTGTGGACCACAAACTACTCAACTTATCCTTTTAGCACGAAGCGGCATAGGCAACACGTCCATGAATGGGTGTGACTGTGTTCCAATAAAACTGTTTAAAGGCACTGAAATTTAAATTTCATATAATTTCCACCTCATGAAATATTCTTCTTTTAATTTTTTTCAACCATTTTAAAATGTAAAAATCATTTTATATCACAGGTAGAACCAAAACAGGTGGCAGGCTGGCTCTGGCCCTGGGCTGTGATTTGTCAACCCCTATTTTGGAGGAAGAAGCATCTGAGGGAGGACTGAAGACAGGAGTATATAACAACCTGCCCAACTTAGAAAGAAAGTCTACCCAGAGAGAAATACTTGACAGCTCTGACCTTACTGCAATGCATTCAGAGTATTTGTGGTGCCCACAGTGTGCTGACTACAGGATTCCTTCCCCTTCTCTAATCTCCACTGCCACCTCCTCAGCCAACTCACCATCAAGATCTCCTGCTCTGCCTCTCCATGCTTTCCCCACCAGGAGTTACCGTGATCCACAAAAAGTAAGGCAAGTGGAAGGCCTGAAGTCTTACATCCCTCAGTGCCCTCACTGCTCTGAGAAGGAGCTCGAGGGTCCTATCCTTATTCAGAGGTCCTGCCTGGCCTGGATGGACCCCTCTCCTCCTGCATGCTCCACTTCACCAGCTGCCACTCACTTAGGCATACGGGTGCTGCATTCCTCCAGCAGGATGTTCATCCCAACCTTTCTGATGGCTCCTCCTCTCTGCCCTCCTGTCCCAGCTTCATGGGACCTCTTGCTGCTGCCTTGTCCTCCCCTCACCCTGCATGGTTTGGGGAGCAGTGGCACTGCACTTACCATGCTTTTTTGTTTATCTATTTTATCTCTCTTCTCCTTTTCATCGACCTCCAGGTTGTCCCTATAGAACACAAGTCCCATGAGAGCAGGGCCTTGGTCATGTTGCTGACAGCTGCCTGCCCATACCTAGCGCAGTGCCTAGCACATGAAGGGAAAGACAGGGCCAGGCCCTCAGAGAAGCCCAGTTTGAGACACATCTCTTGCCCAACAGAACAAGTCTGGTGTAGTCGTGCATGGAGAGGGCTTGGGTGTACAGCCAAAGGAGCCAAGTGGAGAGGTATGAAGTAAGCCTGTGATGGCTACAGCTGGGTGAACTGGGCTTTGGGGGGACTGCCTGAAAGCCACTTCAAGCAGGACTTGCTTTAAACACAGAACTTGCTTCAAACACAGAAAGAAGACAGTGGCTTCAAGGAAACACCAATGACCTATCATTATTCTTTCTTATCTGTGCTACTTCCCCCACGTTGGCCAACCACTTAGCTGAAAATGATGACATGGAAGGAAAGGGGAAGACAGGGCTGCTCACAGACACTTTTCTTTTAGTTTTCCCTCGCTCACTAGAAAGATGAAAGTGTTGGCAGAATGTGAGTGTATCAAGAAGTGAAATAAAAACAGTTGACCTAGATTTGTGCAGCATTTCCTCTGCCCAGGTAAGAATGGAATCTGTATGCACATATGAGCAATGGATTGTGTAATTTCAGTGATTCTACATATGAGCTGAATGTTCTTATATTTGCATTTAAAACTGGCATCACATAATATAAAGATAAGTGGTAAAATTCATACTACAATTTTAAAATTTATTTTTTCTTTACTTAGAATGACATTAGGTAGCAAATAAAAACAAGCGAGAGAAAGCAGAAGAAAGAAAAGCACTTTCTGTATTGGTACCTTTCACAGCACTTTTTTGCTGCTTGCTGAATAAGAGGTCATGAATTTTCATTTGTACTGGGCCACAGTTAAGTTGCAGGTCCTGTATGCTGGAGGTCCTGTAGGGACCTCCAGGCAGAAATAAACAGAAGGAACAGAAAACACTACTTCTGGGGGATATAAACATGTTTCTTGGTCAGCTTCAGCTGTGCAATATTGTGATTTATAAGAAAAAACCAATGGCCAACAATTTAATCAATCATGCCTATATAATGAAGACTCCATATAAACCCAAAAGGAGGGGCTTTGGAGAACTGGGTTGGACAACCAGAATGGTTCCACATGCCACCATGCTGGATCCCAAACTCCACGGGGACAGAAGCTTCCTTGTTCAGGACCTCACATTATGTATCTCTTCATTTGGCTGTTGATTTATAGCCTTTGTAATAGACTGGTAATCCAGTGAGTAAGCAGGTTTTTTGAGCTCTGTGAGCCACTCTAGCAAGTTAATCAAATCTTAGGAGGGAGTCATGGGAACCTCCATTCTGTAGCCAGATGGTCAGAAGTGCAGGTGACAACACGGGCTTGCAATTGACAGCTGAACTAGAGGGCGGTCATGTGGGACTGAGCTCTTACCCTGTGGAATCTGATGCTATCTCCAAGTAAATAGTGTCAGAATTGGGTTAAACTGTAGGACTTTCAGCTGGTGTCCAAGATTTGCTTGTTGGTGGTGAAACCACTCTTCTCCCTCCACACACACACACACACACACACATTGGAATTGGTAGAGAATTGTTAGGCTGTCATAAAAAAATACCATAGACTAGGTGACTTAAACAGCAGAAATTTATTTCTTCACAGTTCTGAAGGCTAGAAGCCCAAGATCAAAATACCAGCATGGTTACTCTCTGGTGAAGCCTTTGTTCCTGGCTTATAGATGGCTGTCTTTTCACTGTGTCCTCACATGGAAGAGAGAGAGAGAATGCTCTGGTGTCTCTTCTTGTAAAAGCACTAATCCCATTGTGAGGGTCACACTTATGACCTCATCTAAATTTAATTATCTCCCAAAGGCCCCATCTCCAAAAACATCACTTTGGAGGTTAGGGTTTCAATATATGAATATGGGGGAGGGCACAATCCAGTCCATAGCAACATGCATGAAATGTTTGGGGAATATCAAGTAGGTTTGTATGATAAGAGTAGGTACTGGATAGGACAAAGCTAGTGTCATGTTGTAAAGTTCTTCTGGACTGTGCTAAGATTTAAATTTTACATAGGAAATAGAGAATTTGGAGCATAATCAGACTTGTGTTTTAGAATGATGCTCTGGCAATACATGTAGGATACAGCATAAAGGAGTATTATTTAGATGTAAAGGCCCAGAGAAATAGAGGCCAGCTAAGGCTATGATTTGATTTCCTGGAAAGGGGTGAGCCAAGACATTGGAGAAGGAGACAAGGATGCAGATGGCATGGTCAAATCATCTGTGTATTTTAATTGTTCTTCTGTAGGTTTAGATTTTATTATTTTCAAGGTAACCTTTCTAAAGGCTTGTTTTTATCCATCTAACATTAAATATACAGACTCTGGTTGAACTTGAAAGCAGCAAAAATGTTACTCACATAGGAGCTAAAGGTAGTGAACACTCATGAACTGTGTTGGTCTTAATGCTTTCCTGTACTTTTAAAGAATGAAAGTGATATCTGGCATTCTAGAAATTAATAGAATATCAATGATTATAAAATAATCTTATGATAAGAATTTGTAACATAAATATCAGGAACTATACTTTGCTGGAACTATAAGTGTTTGGAAGTGACAGAATTGTGTACCTGGAAAACCCATGAAAACCAGATTTAACAACTAGTAAGGGAATTCAGCAAGTAGTGTGGTATACTAATATATATGCACAAATAGCTTTCATAATATAAGTAATAGAATTAGCAAATAAAAATATATAATACCTAGTAGGAAGCCAACCAAAAGTATTCAAGACTGTGTAGTAAGGGGTTAACTCAGAAGTCTTGGGATGCTTAAACTTGGCACATTCCAAGGAAATGAGTAGCCCTTGACTGGATCTTGGCAGATAACTTCTAAGCCCTTGGACTATCCTGTCTGATAAGAATGTCTTTGTTTACCCAGGGTCTTGGGCCATGCTAGATAATTTATGCTAACAATGTGGTTTATAGTGAATGCCTATTTTTGTTTGCCTGGGGCTCTGGGTTATGCTATGTCAGTCTGATATCTGGATGGGCTGAAGACTAAGGTGCTCCATGCTTACATGACAGACATTCAATAAAATTCCTGGACACCAAGGCTCTGGTGAACTTCCCTGATTAGTAACACTTCACACATGTTGTCACTCATTATTGCAGGAATAATTAAGTGCTGTCTGTGCAGCTCCTCTGAGAGAGGACAACTGGAAACTTGCACCTGGTTTCTCCTGGACTCCACCTATGTACCTAATTCCTTTGCTGATTTTAATCTGTATCTATTTGCTATAATAATTTATAACTGTGAGTATATCAACTTTTCTGTGTCCTGTAAGATCATCTAGCAAATCACCAAACATGAGGGTGGCCTTGGGGAATCCCTGACACACTTGGTGTCAGAAGTGGGATTTGGGCTGTAGTGATCCTGACTTACTGAAACACTATGAAAGCATCCTTTTGGAAGAGGAAGGCTGAAGGGGTGGTGTTGATGAAACTTTGATACCCATGGTATGAAACAGTAGCTGTGCTGTGATCAATTACTAGAGGTAAAAGTTACCAATGGAATTTAGAATTTATAGACCCAATGCCTGAGAAGTTGGCTTACTAAATACATAAGAAAATGCAAAATAATGAGAAAAACAAGTTAATTATACAATTCCTTGGTTATTATTGTCTGAATAGCTAAAATGAAAGTAAAGGAGAGTGTTGAATGGGGAAGCTGATGCTGTTTGTCAAGCTTGTATTTCAGCTGATCTGAGCTATGGCTACTAGCCTCAGGGACATGACCAAGGGGAAAAATTATTTTGGAACAACAAATAACAAGCACTTCTAAGACTCCTGATCACCAAGAAGGTAGTCCAAGTGGCAGGGAGACAACACAAAGAAATTATTGAAACCAGTAATTTGGGGATAGTCAAGGGACTTTTCCCAGAAGCATGGAAATATTTAAACAGTTAAGAAATAGAATGAATAAAATGGACATTGATGGAGTTGAAACAAAAGTCTTAATGAAACACTAATGGAGGTTGGATGGACCAACAGGAACCCCTGCTACTCCTCCAACATTGAAGAGACATAAACAAATATGCTCTATTTACTCTACTTTCAAGGAATTAAAAACCAGAAGGCAAAGATGACTATGAGAAATCTAATCTTGAGTCACTGGAGGTGATGGTCCAGCAAATTATTCTGGATCAGTATTGATCAGTGTCTTTTGACCCAGTCCCCACTTAGGGTCTCAAGGCCATGCAGATATATGGGGGGAAATTGGCCAGGCACTGGAGAAGAAACTTTTCTGGGACATCCTGACATTGGGACCCCTATGCACTGTGATTCAAAACTTGGTGGTGAGGTCCTGATGGGGGCTACAGTTAGATTGGGAGGATAGAGGAAGAAATGTTTGATAGTTTGATAGATGAAAATATGGAGGAAAATTGGAATGTTTGAATGGAATTTATGTGACGTGGTTGCATCTCTTTTACCTAAATGCATTAATCAATGGATAGTATGTCTGACTGGGAGTCATTTCCCCTACCTAGTATTGTAAAACAGAAGACATAAAACTGTATTAATGAGAAATATGGAATTGCCTGAGCCCATACAGGCTGTTAATTTGAAACAGTATTGGATGTCTGGTGGACAAAGAGATAACCACTTTAATGACGTATTAGAAGTTGGAGTCCTGGTACTTAAAAATTCTCTGTACAATAGCCCTGTGTGGCCCATGGGGAAGGAGGATGGCTTGCTTGCTCATGGAGCATTTACACAGACTGGAGCTCATGGCAAAAGCCCATGAGTGCCACCCAGTGGTAACCACTGGGATTTTGGACTGGAAAATTTCCAGACATGGTGGTACCATGTATTCTGTTTGAGACAAAATTACTAGCTTGCGATTTGTTATTAATTGACACTACCCCTATGAGTGAAGGTATAAAATAATTTTGAAACCTGAAATACCCATAATATGTTGGGTGATATTAGAGACACACTCTAATACAAGAAAGGCAGTGCCCAGAAGAGTTCCATAATAATATGGAAATGGTTTATACAGGAATGTGCTGTGGGGGAAGGGAAGGAAGTACTCATCATATTCATGGGCAGGTGGCCTTCTTTCCTGTAAGGCAGCTTTGGAACCACCTGAGGACCTGCTGGGTCCACAGCTCTCTATTGACTAATAAAGAGTCATTTAGTTTACAAATGGTAGTGCCAAGGTAGACAGACAACATAGTGGCTGGAAGGTCATTGCACTACAATTGACTGATGGAAAAACTCTAGTTGAAGAACAAATCAGCTCAATGGGCTGAATTGCATGCTCTTCTCTTGTTGTAATGAAATAATTGAAACACAAATGATAAAAGCCCTTCAGTATGGGTTTTTACTGAAGGGCTTTTATCACTGATTCATGGGCAGTGGCCAATAAACTTGCCATATAACTAGGCAGAAGGGCCATGGAAAACTGGACTATTAAATTGATGTTAATGTAGGGCATGGCCCTATGAAACCACTCTAGGAACTAAAGGGGCACATTAAAGTAGAACGTGTCGATGCCCATTTGGAGATCCTACATGCAGCTGTAAGTAGACTATATGAGATCCCTGCCAGTATTCTCAGGGGGTATAAATGGGTCCAGGCAGGAATAGACACTGACTCTGGACTGGGGTTTGCTTACCTTTTGGTAGATGCAAGCATTCAAAATACCATAAAGGGACCAAACAGAAGATACTGTACCCATTTTGACTGCCAAGTCACATTTTTCAGACCAAGGAACTCACTTTACAACCCATCTAAGCAAAGAGACACCTCAATAAGTGGACATGTAATGTTGCATACAATCCTCAGAGCAGCGGTTTAATAGAGAATTGATAGTTCTGCACCTATGTAAGCCATCTCTCTATGAAGGTGAAAGGGAGTGGACTGAGGGGGAGGCACTTGCTGGACTCATATTGCTGCTGCAATTTGGGCCAATGCAGTGGTGGAAAGTTTGGATTAAAACCAATGTCAAATGGAGAGAAGGTGAAATAGTAGTTGAGCTCAAAGGAATAAATAAACAGGTTATGCAATGAGGGAAATCCAACATTACATTGGTGCCTTGAGATAATCTCAGGGCAAGAGTGTGATAGTGTCTTTTAGCACAATTATACCAGACATCCAGAAAGGTAAACTCATATGTTTGCTCTAGGAACTTGACAAGGTCACATGGCAGTCTGCAAACCTAGTTGACATCACTCTGGGAGACATTGTAGTCATATGATGTGTTGGTGAACAGGACCGATTCTTGATGGTCCCGTGAAATTCCAGTGACATGCCAGTATCTTAACTCCTGTTTTTCAGGTTATATCTACTACAGGGGATATCATTGGGGAAGGAATTTTTGGAGACTACTCCCTACAAGGCCTTCAGACCATGTGGCATATGGCTCCCAGCAGACTAATTACTGTGTAACTACAAACCTTAGTGATCAAATGCTTAGAAATGTCCCTGGTTATCATGAACAAAATACAGCAGCAGCATACTGACATAACACAGTGTTCAATGCACAAGTACATTTCATCCTTTTTCTGTGGATGAAAAGCTACAAGACAGAATAGTAGAAACCAATGGGTTCCTGATGGTATTAAAGCAGTGGGGATCACGTGGTGGTTCAAATTTCCCTGGGGAACAGACACACTGTGAACAAGGAAGACTGCGGGAGGCCTTGTGGCATACTCAGAATAAATTACATATAAATGTGACCACTGCTCATCTAATGCTAGTATGGGAACCCAACATTTTGGGGTACAAAACATGTATCCTAATTGCACTCAGACTATTAGTCCACAATGGCAAAAACATGCATGGTGGATTGACCAACAGTGGCCCACAGACAGAAAAGGGAGAAAGGTAAGTGATGGAATTCAGTCTGGAAAGGTGATGAGGCTTTAGTGAAGTGGGCTAGGCAGAGTCAACAAATAATACTGGATAATAATACTGGATAATGCTAGGAGCCAGCTTTGGAAAAAGGCTGTAACTGGATTCAACATGGCCTCTTGACTATTTTATTACAGATGGAGGCTAAAGTGTCCATGGAGCAGTGACCCTCCATCCTGGCTGCTGAGGCTCCAGGGGCATACTTAGGGGAAGCTTTTGGACCCTCAAACTTGAGGAAGTTCACTGGGGTACTTGTAACTTACATTGATGCACCATGACTGCCCTTGACCATGGAATAGACCAGAATAAGACATATGCTATAGTACAATTAGCATGGAAAAGAACTAGTCTGAATACTACCTTTGTTCCTGTAGGAGGGAAGAGCCCTGGTGTGTAAAAACACACAAGAAGGATTGGCCAAGATGGCAGAATAGAAAGATGTTGAGCTTACCTCCTCTCATGGGCACACCAAAATTACAACTATTTATAGAAAAACCATTGATGAAAAAGACCAAAACTTATCAGATAATATATAAAGAAGATATAAGATATAAAGAAGGAACCACAACAAGACAAGTAGGAGGGGCAGAGTTGCTATATAGTCAGGTCCCATACCCCTTGGTGGGTGACTCACAAACAGGAGAATGATTACAATTGCAAACGTTCTCCCAAAAGAGTGAGAGGGGCCAGCCTGGGGGTCCTGCACTGGGAAGATGAGCCCCCAGAATGTTTGGCTTTGAAGACCAGTGGAGATTACTTTCAAGAGTCCCAGAGGGTTGGGGGAAATAGAGACTCCACACTTAAAGGGTGCACACAAAATCTCATATGCCCCAGGACACAGGGCAGACGCAGTAATTTGAAAGGAGCCTGGGCCAGACCTACCTGCTGATCTGGAGAGTCTTTTAGAGAGGCAGGAGGCAACTGCAGCTCACCCTGAGGACATAGACACTAGTGGAAGCCATTTTTTGGAGCTTATTCTGTTGGGACACTGCTGCTGGCAAGTGCCATTTTGGATCTTCCCTCTGGCATAGCAGCCTCAGACCCAGCCCCACCCCTGCCCTACAGCCTGTAGGCACCAGTACCAGGATGCCTCAGGACAAGCAACTAACTGGGTGGGGACACAGCTCCATCAACCAGCAAACAGGCTGACTTAAGACTCTCTGAGCCCACAGCTGTCCCTGGACACAGCCTTGGCCACCAGAGGGCCCAGGATCTGGCCCCACACACCAGTGCACAGGCATTAGAACTGGGACCTTCAGGGACCTGCAGCCAGAGACCTTAGGACCCAGCTGGGCAGGTACCAGCTCCAGATCCCTGCCCCCACCAATGAGCCTGTTCTAGCCTCTGAACCAGCCTCATTTATCAGTGGGCAGACACTCACTGCAGGATAAACACGGCCCTATAACCTGTGGACCAAGCCCACCCACCAGCACGCCAAATCCTGCTCTGGGACTGTTCTGGGACCAGCTGGGCACAGACTCCACCCAATAAGCAAGCCTGTTCTAGTCTCAGGGCCAGCCTCACCCACCATCAGGCAGACACCAGCCACAGGACAAACATGGCCCCACAACCTATGGACCCAGAGTACTCACCAGCAGGCCAGCACCAGCCCTGGGACTGGCTGAGCCCTGGCCCTGCCCACTAGCAGGCCAACACAAGCTTCAGGACACACTGGACCCCACAACCAGCTGTGTCAGAAACCAGCCCCACCCACAGCAGCGTGACACCAGCTCTGGGACCCCTGGGCCTTGCAGCCAGATCCCAGGACTTGGCTCTGCCTGCCAGTTGGCAGGCACTAGCTCCAGGATCTGGCTTCATCCACCAGTGGGTGGGAACCAGCACCAGGATCTCCTGGATCCCAACTCCACCCACCAGTGAGTCAGCACTAGCCCCAGGCTCCCCTGAGGTTCTGCAGTCAGCTGCCTTGTGACCTGCCCCTGCCAAGCAGCAGCTGGCAGCCTCCACATAAGGCAAGGCCTGGCAACCAACTAGACCAAGGGCCAAAAAAGCCTACCAAACTGCCCACAGTAGTCAGCCCACCACAACAAAAGGACCCATGCAGCCCACATAAGGGGCACCTCTAGAACATATGGCTCTGGTGATGAGAGGGGAGTGTGCTGCTGGGATGCATAGGATGTCCCCTACAAGAGGCTATTTCTCCAAGGTCAGGAAACATAACCGATCCTTCCAGATATATAGAAATAAAAACAGCAAGTTAGGCAAAATGTGGTGACAGAGGAACATGCTCTAAACAAAGGAGCAAGATAAAATCACAGAAGAAGAAGTGAAGTGGAGATAGGCAATCTACCCAAGAAAGAGTTCAGGGTAATAATCACAAAGATAATCAAAGAACTCAGGAGAAGAATGGATACACAGAGCAAGAAGTTAGAAGTTTTAAACAAAGAGTTAGAAAATATAAAGAACAGTCAAACAGAGATGAAGAATACAATAACTGAAATAAAAAATACAGTAGAAGGAGTTAACAGTAGATGAAATGATACAGAGCAACAGACCACTGAGCTGGAAGACAGAGTAGTAGAAATCACTGACACTGAACAGAAAAAGAAATGAGGACAGTTTAAGAGACTTTTGGGACAAGATCAAGCACACTAATATTCACATTATGGAGGTCCCAGAATGAAAAGAGAGAGGGCAAGGTGCTGAGAACATATCTGAAGACATAATAGCTGAAAACTTCCCTAACCAGGGACAGGAAACAGACATCCAAGTCCAGGAAGGACAGAGAGTCCCATATAGGATTAACCCAAAGAGGAACATACCAAGACACATTGTAACTAAAATGGCAAAAATTAAAGCTAAAGAGACAATTTTAAAAGCAGCAAGGGAAAAGCAATAAGTTACATACAATGGAATTCCCATAAGCTCTCAGCTGACTTTTCAGCAGAAATTCAACAGGCCAGAAGGGAGTGGCATGATATATTTAAAGTGATGAAAGGGAAGAACCTACCATCAAGAATACTCTACTTGGCAAGGCTCTTGTTTAGATCTGATGGAGAGATCAAAAGTTTTTTGTTTTTTTTTAAAATTTAATTAATTAATTAATTTATTTTATTTTTTTTGGCTGTGTTGGGTCTTCGTTTCTGCGCGAGGGCTTTTCTCTAGTTGCAGCAAGCGGGGGCCACTCTTCATCGCGGTGCGTGGGCCTCTCACTATCGCAGCCTCTCTTATTGCGGAGCACAGGCTCCAGACGCGCAGGCTCAGTAGTTGTGGCTCATGGGCCCAGTTGCTCCGCGGCATGTGGGATCTTCCCAGACCAGGGCTCGAACCCGTGTCCCCTGCATTAGCAGGCAGATTCTCAACCACTGCGCCACCAGGGAAGCCCCAGATCAAAAGTTTTATAGGCAAGCAAAAGCTAAAAGAATTCAACATCACTAAATCAGCTTTGCAAGAAATGTTAAAGGGAGTTCTCTAAGTGAAAAAGGAAAGGCCACAACCAGAAACATGAAAATTATGAAAGGGAAAAAGCTCATTGGTAAAGGCAAATATACAGTAAAATGTAGTCAACCATCTATGCACAAAGATAGTAGGAAGATTAAAAGAAAAAGTAGTAAAACCATCTTCATCCACAATAAGCACAGATATAGAGAACAAAGTAGTGGTCACCAGTGGGGAGAAGGAAGGGGGAGGGGCAAGATAGGTGTAGGGAATTAAGAGATACAAACTACTATGTATAAAATAAATATGCTACAAGGATATATTGTACAGCTCAGAGAATATAACCGATATTTTACAAAAACTTAGAGTATAACCTTTAAAAATTGTGAATCATTTTGTTGTACACCTGAATAATATAATAATAATAATAATAATATTGTAAATTAGGTATACCTCAGTCAGAAGAAAAAGATCACACTAGTCTCAAAAGAAGAAAAGAAGTAATAAAAGCACACAATGGAAACCAGTCTCAGTATAGTCTGTCAACTGAGGCAGAGTGACCCACAACATCCTCATTGATTTGGGACCCAGAAATAATTGAGTCATGGCCAATTGTAATGATGCCTGTCCATAATGTTATCTGGTATGTGGGCATGGGCCTATTCTGTTGAGAAGGCTTAGTAAATGACACTGAAATTCTTACTCTATTTGTTCTTTAGTGAAACTGAATGGTACTACATCCACACTGCGATAAGGTGTCACACTGGCATTGTTGGTAAGATTCAACAACCGTACTCAGATAAATCATGTGATAATACTCATATTGATGATCAAATGTATTGGGAAATTGAGTTAAAGCCTTCTCAAGATGTAATACCAATGAAAAATGATGGACTTGAGGAAGAACTGGATTTAGTTAACTACAAGCTAATTTCTATGCTAAATGTCTATTTCATATTATTTTAAGGTGCAAATAGTGTTGGATCAAGGGGAGAAATGAGTCAGTAAATTAGTACAGAAATTTGAAAATGTATGTAATGGCTTTATAGAATGAGTTAGTTGTTCTTTCAATCTATCCCTACGCAACACTGACTCCCCCAAATGTTAGGCATATTTGTATTGAGACTATTGCTATCTGGTTCGTAAATGCTATACTAGATACAGATGCTCAGACAAATATGATCATTTTGTTATAAGAGAATCTAGGCTAAATGTCAGGGGATGGCCTGTGCAGTAAAGGATTAACTCAGTGGGGTTGGGATATTCAAACTCTGTACATTCCAGAGAAAAGATCAGCCCTGATTCACTCCTGGTTTTGATTCTTAAAACTTCTGAATTTATTTATTTATTTAATTTTTGGGGTTTTCTACATATAAGATCATATCATCAACAGAGATCATTTTACTTCTTCCTTTCCAATTTGGGTGGCTTTTGTTTCTTTTTTCTTTTTTTTTTTTGGCTTTATTTTTATTTTTTTTCACACACACACTGTATTTTATTTTATTTTTATTTTTATTTTTTTTAAAATTAATAGCTACTCTATTTATTTATTTATTTATTTATTTATTTTTAGCTGTGTTGGGTCTTTGTTTCATGCGAGGGCTTTCTCTAGTTGCAGCAAGCGGGGGCCACTCTTCATCATGGTGCGGGGGCCACTCTTCATCGCGGTGCGCGGGCCTCTCACTATCGCGGCCTCTCTTGTTGCGGAGCACAGGCTCCAGACGTGCAGGCTCAGTAGTTATGGCTCACGGGCCCAGTTGCTCCGCGGCATGTGGGATCTTCCCAGACCAGGGCTTGAACCCGTGTCCCCTGCATTAGCAGGCAGATTCTCAACCACTGCGCCACCAGGGAAGCCCTGTATTTTATTTTTACAAGAGATAAATAAACTGACACCAAGCACTGTAAATGGATGATCACAACAAAAGCAATAATGATTGCAATTACCAAACACAAAACACACTCATACTATGTCATAATATTGACATTCAGTCCAGTAATCCTCCACTGTAACAGCTCCTTTTCTTTGCAGTGAAAATTGATTTGTATATTTTTTGCCTCTGAGTCCCTGTGGGATTTTTTTTTTATTCAAACAGAAAGTCACAAAAATTATTATCATCCTCATCAGTTCACTCAGTCCCATGTAATTAATTTTTTTTCATCTTGATCTTTTGTTAGCACTTTTATGAATTCATCAGTTTTCCATTAGAATTCTGAAAATACTTATTCATTCAGTTTAGCAGTATAGTCAGTTACCAGAAACCTGTACTTGTCAGTCTTTTCCATGAATTCCTTGAAGATGAAACCTTTTTATAGGAACATTTTTGCAAAAGCATCAGAGTACACCCAGAACTGTCTGTAAATGACAAAAGACTTAAAAATGACCACAGTTAAAGATTTGATGAAAGTTCATAATAATGCAATTGACAAGGAAATTTAGTTATTGCTGAGATATACATTTTAAAGTAATAATTAGAATTATGACTTATAACATTATACCAGAACATATAAAATTTTTAGAAATTTCATGTAATGTCTGAAACATTTATATTAACATATTTCCATACAAATAACCCAAAGAAAGTTTAGTATTAGTTGTTTTTTAGTTTGTTTGTTTGCTTTTTATACTGCAGGTTCTTATTAGTCATCAATTTTATACACATCAGTGTATACATGTCAATCCCAATCACCCAATTCAGCACACCACCATCCCCACCCCACCGTGGTTTTCCCCCCTTGGTGTCCATACGTTTGTTCTCTACATCTGTCTCAACTTCTGCCCTGCAAACCGGTTCATCTTTCCATTTTTCTAGGTTCCACATAGATGCGTTGATATACGATATTTGTTTTTCTCTTTCTGACTTACTTCACTCTGTATGACAGTCTCTAGATCCATCCACGTCTCAACAAATGACCCAATTTCGTTCCTTTTTATGGCTGAGTAATATTACATTGTATATATGTACCACAACTTCTTTATCCATTTGTCTGTCAATGGGCATTTAGGTTGCTTCCATGACCTGGCTATTGTAAACAGTGCTGCAATGAACATTGGGGTGCATGTGTCTTTTTGAATTATGGTTTTCTCTGGGTATCTGCCCAGTAGTGGGATTGCTGGATCATATGGTAATTCTATTGTTAGTTTTTTAAGGAACCTCCATACTGTTCTCCATAGTGGCTGTATCAATTTTCATTCCCACCAACAGTACAAGAGGGTTCCCTTTTCTCCACACCCTCTCCAGCATTTGTCATTTGTAGATTTTCTGATGATGCCCATTCTAACTGGTGTGAGGTGATACCTCATTGTAGTTTTGATTTGCATTTCTCTAATAATTAGTGATGTTGAGCAGCTTTTCATGTGCTTCTTGGCCATCTGTATGTCTCCTTTGGAGAAATGTCTATTTAGGTCTTCTGCCCATTTTTGGATTGGGGTGTTTGTTTCTTTAATATTGAGCTGCATGAGCTGTTTATATATTTTGGAGATTAATCCTTTGTCCGTTGATTCATTTGCGAATATTTTCTCCCATTCTGAGGGTTGTCTTTTCATCTTGTTTATGGTTTCCTTTGCTGTGCAAAAGCTTTGAAGTTCCATTAGGTCCCATTTGTTTATTTTTGTTTTTATTTCCATTACTCTAGGAGGTGGGTCAAAAAGGATCTTGCTGTGATTTATGTCACAGTGTGTTCTGCCTATGTTTTCCTCTAAGAGTTTTATAGTGTCTGGCCTTACATTTAGGTCTTTAATCCATTTTTAGTTTATTTTTGTGCATGGTGTTAGGGAGTATTCTAATTTCATTCTTTTACATGTAGCTCTCTGGTTTTCCCAGCACCACTTATTGAAGACGCTGTCTTTTCTCCATTGTATATTCTTGCCTCATTTATCAAAGATAAGGTGACCACATGTGCCTGGGTTTATCTCTGGGCTTTCTATCCTGTTCCATTGATCTATATTTCTATTTCTGTACCAGTACCATACTGTCTTGATTACTGTAGCTTTGTAGCATAGTCTGAAATCAGGGCACCTGATTCCTCCAGCTCCGTTTTCCTTCTCAAGATTGCTTTGGCTATTTAGGGTCTTCTGTGTTTCCATACAAATTGTGAAATTTCTTGTTCTAGTTCTGTGAAAAATGCTATTGGTAGTTTGAAAGGGATTGCATTGAATCTGTAGATTGCTTTGGGTAGTATAGTCATTTTCACAATATTGATTCTTCCAATCCAAGAACATGATATATCTCTCCGTCTTTTGGTATCATCTTTAATTTCTTTCAACAGTGTCTTATACTTTTCTGCATACAGATCTTTTGTCTCCCTAGGTAGGTTTATTCCTAGGTATTTTATTCTTTTTGTTGCAGTGGTAAATGGGAGTGTTTCCTTAATTCCTCTTTCAGATTTTCCATCATTAGTGTATAGGAATGCAAGAGATTTCTGTGCATTAATTTTGTATCCTGCTACTTTTCCAAATTCATTGATTAGCTCTAGTAATTTTCTGGTAGCATCTTTAGGGTTCTCTCTGTATAGTATCATGTCATCTGCAAAAAGTGACAGCTTTAGTTCTTCTTTTCCAATTTGAATTCCTTTTATTTCTTTTTCTTCTCTGATTGCTGTGGCTAAAACTTCCAAAACTATGTTGAATAATAGTGGTGAGAGTGGACAACCTTGTCTTGTTCCTGATCTTACAGGAAATGGTTTCAGTTTTTCACCATTGAGAACAATGTTGTCTCTGGGTTTGTCATATATACCTTTATTATGTTGAGATAAGTTTTCTCTATGTCTACTTTCTGGAAGGTTTTTTATCATAAATGGGTGTTGAATTTTGTCAAAAGCTTTTTCGGCATCTATTGAGATGATCATATGGTTTTTATCCTTCAGTTTGTAAATATGGTTTATCACATTGATTGACTTGTGTATATTGAAGAATCCATGCATTTCTGCGATAAACCCCACTTGATCCTGGTTTATGATCCTTTTAATGTGCTGTTGGATTCTGTTTGCTAGTACTTTGTTGAAGATTTTTGCATCTATGTTCATCAGCGATATTAGCCAGTAGTTTTCTTTTTTTCTGACATCTTTGTCTGGTTTTGGTATTAGGGTGATGGTGGCCTCGCAGAATGAGTTCTGCAGTGTCTGTTGTTAATTCTCCTTTTTCATTTCTAATTCTATTGATTTGAGTCTTCTCCCTTTTTTCTTGATTAGTCTGGCTAATGGTTTATCAATTTTGTTTATCTTTTCAAAGAACCAGCTTTCAGTTTTATTGATCTTTGCTATTGTTTCCTTCATTTCTTTTTCATTTATTTCTGTTCTGATCCTTATGATTTATTTCCTTCTGCTAACTTTGGGGTTTTTTTGTTCTTCCTCTAATTGCTTTAGGTTAGGTTGTTTATTTGAGATGTTCCTTGTTTCTTGAGGTAGGATTGTGTTGCTATAAACTTCCCACTTAGAACTGCTTTTGCTGCATCCCATAAGTTTTGGGTCATCATGTTTTCATTGTCATTTGTTTCTAGGTGTTTTTGATTTCCTCTTTGATTTCTTCAGTGATTTCTTGGTTATTTAGTAGGTATTGTTTAGCCTCCATGTATTTGTATTTTTTACAGATTTTTTTTCTGTAATTGATATCTAGTCTCATAGCATTGGTGTCAGAAAAGATACTTGATATGATTTCAATTTTCTAAATTTACCAAGGCTTGATTTGTGACCCAAGATATGATCTATCCTGGAGAATGTTCCATGAGCACTTGAGAAGAAAGTGTATTCTGTTGTTTTTGGATGGAAAGTCCTATAAATATCAATTAAGTCCATCTTTTTTAATGTGTCATTTAAAGCTTGTGTTTCCTTATTTATTTTCATTTTGGATGATCTGTCCATTGGTGAAAGTGGGGTGTTAAAGTCCCCTACTATGATTGTGTTACTGTCGATTTCCCCTTTTATGGCTGTTAGCATTTGCCTTATGTATTGAGATGCTCCTATGTTGGGTGCATAAATATTTGCAATTGTTATATCTTCTTCTTGGATTGATCCCTTGATCATTATGTAGTGTCCTTCTTTGTCTCTTGTAATCGTCTTTTTTTAAAAGTCTATTTTGTCTGATATGAGAATTGCTAATCCAGCTTTTTTTTTAATTTCCATTGGCATGGAATATCTTTTTCTATCCCCTCACTTTCAGTCTGTATGTGTCCCTAGGTCTGAAGTGGGTCTCTTGTAGACAGCATATATATGGTTCTTGTTTTTGTATCCATTCAGCCAGTCTATGTCTTTTGGTTGGAGCATTTAATCCATTTACATTTAAGGTAGTTCTTGATATGTATGTTCCTATTATCATTTTCTCAATTGTTTTGGGCTTGTTATTGTAGGTCTTTTCCTTCTCTTGTATTTCCTGCCTAGAGACGTTCCTTTAGCATTTGTTGTAAAGCTGGTTTTGTGGTACTGAATTCTCTTAACTTTTGCTTGCCTGTAAAGGTTTTAATTTCTCCATCAAATCTGAATGAGATCCTTTTGGGTGGAGTAATCTTGGTTGTAGGTTTTTCCCTTCCATCACTTTAAATATGTCCTGCCACTCCCTTCTGGCTTGCAGAGTTTCTGCTGAAAGATCAGCTGTTAACCTTATGGGATTCCCTTGTATAATATTTGTTGTTTTTCCCTTGCTGCTTTTAATATTTTTTCTTTGTATTTAATTTTTGATAGTTTTATCAATAGGTATCTTTGTGTGTTTCTCCTTGGATTTATCCTTGTGGGAGTCTCTGCACTTCCTGGACTTGATTGACTATTTCCTTTCCCATGTTAGGGAAGTTTTCAACTATAATCTCTTCAAATATTTTCTCAGTCCCTTTCTTTTTCTCTTCTTTGGTACCCCTATAATTCGAATGTTGGTGCATTTAATGTTGTCCCAGAGGTCTCTGAGACTGTCCTCAATTCTTTTCATTCTTTTTTCTTTTCTCTGCTCTGTGGTAGTTATTTCCAGTATTTTATCTTCCAGGTCACTTATCCGTCCTTCTGCCTCAGTTATTCTGCTATTGATTCCTTCTAAAGAATTTTTAATTTCATTTATTGTGTTGTTCATCATTGTTTGTGTGCTCTTCAGTTCTGCAGGTCCTCATTAAATGTTTCTTGTATTTTCTCCATTCTATTTGCAAGATTTTGGATCACCTTTACTATCATTACTCTGAACTCTTTTTCAAGTAGACTGCCTATTTCCTCTTCATTTTTTTGGTCTGGTGGGTTTTTATCTTGCTCCTTTATCTCCTGCATATTTCTCTGTCTTCTCATTTTGCTTAACTTATTGTGTTTCGGGTCTCCTTTTTGCAGGTTGCAGGTTCGTAGTTCCCGTTGTTTTTGGTGTCTGCCCCCAGTGGGTAAGGTTGGTTCAGTGGGTTGTGTAGGCTTCCTGGTGGAAGGGACTGGTGCCTGTGTTCCGGTGGGTGGGGCTGGATCTTGTCTTTCTGGTGGACAGGGCTGCATCTGGTGGTGTGTTTTGGGGTGTCTGTGAGCTTAGTATGATTTTAGGCAGCCTCTCTGCTAATGGGTGGGGTTGTGTTCCTGTCTTGTTAGTTGTTTGGCATGGGGCATCCAGCACCGGAGCTTTCTGGCTGTTGAGCAGAGCTGGGTCTTAGCGTTGAGAAGGAGATCTCTGGGAGAGCTCTCGTTGATTGATATTATGTGGGGCTAGGAGGTCTCTAGTGGTCCAATGTCCTGAACTCAGCTCTCCCACCTCAGAGACTCAGGCCTGACACCAGGCCAGAGCACCAAGACCCTGTCAGCCACACAGCTCAGAAGAAAAAGGAGGGAAAAAAAGGGAAGAAAAATATAATTAAAAATAAAATAATATAAAATAAAATAAAGTAAAAAAATAAAAATTTATTCAAATAAAGTAATAAAAAAAAACCAAGAGAGCAACCAAACCAATAAACAGATCCACCAAGCACTAAAAACTATACTAAGATAAACATAAAAATCAGAGAGTCGCAGACAGCAAACTCCAAGTCTACAGTTGCTCCCAACGTCCACTGCCTCAATTTTGGGTTGATTCATTGTCTATTCAGGTATTCCGCAGATGCAGGGTACCTCAAGTTGATTGTGGGGATTTAATCCGCTGCACCTGAAGCTGCACGGAGAAATTTCCCTTTCTCTTCTTTGTTCACACAGCTCCTGGGGTTCAGCTTTGGTTTTAGCCCCACCTCTGCTTGTAGGTTGCCCTCAGGCTTCTGTTCCTGCCCAGACAGGATGAGGTTAAAGCAGCAGCTGATTAGGGGGCTCTGGCTCACTCATGCCTTGGGGTGCGGGCAGGGCAGGGGGTGGGGTACAGTAGTTATCATTGAAATGCGGGGTAAGCCTGCATTGGCAGTGACCAGCATGACATTGCAACAGCCTGAGGTGCACTGTGTGTTCTCCCGCGGAATTTGTCCCTGGTTCACAGGACCCCGGCAGTGGTGTGCTGCACAGGCTCCCAGGGCATGTTGATAGTGACCTGTGCTTGCACACAGGGTTCTTGGTGGCTGCAGCAGCACCCTTAGGATTTCATGCCCATCTCTGGTGTCCGTGCTGATAGCTGTGGCTCACACCTGTCTCTGGAGCTCGTTTAGGCCGTGCTCTGCCTTCTGTGGGTAGACAGGGAAGGAATCCCCTCTCCTCACACACCCTGAAACAATAGTCTCTTGCCTCTTAAGCAGGTCCAGAGTTTCTCCCAGACTCTCTCCTGGCTAGCTGTGGCTCACTAGCCCCCTTGAGGCTGTGTTCATGCAGCCATCACCAGTCCTCTCCCTGGGATCTGACCTCTGAAGCCTGAGCCTCAGCTCCCTGCCCCAGTGGTTGAGCAGGCAAGCCTCTGAGGCTGGTGAGTGGTGGTTAGCACTGATCCTCTGTGCAGGAATCTCTCCGCTTTGCCCTCTGCACCCCTGTTGCTGCACTCTCCTCCATGGCTCTGAAGCTTCCCCCCCACCCCCACTCCTCTCTGCCAGTGAAGGGGCTTCCTAATGTGTGGAAACTTTTCCTCCTTCACAGCTCCTTCCCAGAGGTGCAGGTCCTGTCCTATTCTTTTGTCTCTGTTTTTTCTTTTTTCTTTTGCCCTACCCAGGTACATGGGGATTTTCTTGCCTTTTGGGAAGTCTGAGGTCTTCTGCCAGCTTTCAGTAGGTGTTCTGTAGGAGTTGTTCCACATGTAGATGTATTTTTTAAAATAAATTTATTTATTTTATTTATTTATTTTTGGCTGCATTGGGTCTTTGTTGCTGTGCAGGGCTTTCTCTAGTTGCAGGTAGCAGAGGCTACTCTTCCTTGTGGTGCACGGACTTCTCATTGCAGTGGCGTCCCTTGTTGTGGAGCACAGGTGGGTTTCAGTAGTTGTGGCACACAGGCTCAGTAGTTGTGGCTCATGGACTCTAGAGCGCAGGCTTAGCAGTTGTGGCGCATGGGCTTAGTTGCTCCGTGGCATGTAGGATCTTCCTGGACCAGGGCTTGAACCCTTGTCCCCTGCATTGGCAGGTGGATTCTTAACCACTGCATCACTAGGGAAGCCCTGTAGATGTATTTTTGATGTATTTGCGGGGAGGAATGTGATCTCCACATCTTACTCCTCCACCATGTGGAAGGTCCCCCCCAACACATTTTGAGATGTATCAATATTTGTATTTTCTTTCAGTTCAAAATATTTCTAATTCCCTTTGAAATATCTTCTTTGACCCATGGATTATTTGAAAGGTGCATAGTTTAATTTTCAAGTGTTTGGAAATTTCCCTATTGTGTTTCTTTTATTGATTTCTAGCTTAATTCCATATGGTCTGAGAAGACACTTTGTGTTATTTCAAATTTAAAAAAAAAAAATAATCCTTGCTTTGTGACTGAGGGTAAGATTTATCTTTGTGAATGTTCCATATGCACTTGAAAAGAATGTACATTTTTCAGCTGTTGAGAGGATTTTTCAATAATGTCAGTTCTATTTGGTTGATGGTGTCATTCATTTACTCTATATCCTTCCTGATTTTCTTTTTTTTTTAATGGAAGTATAGTTGATTTACAATATTATATTAGTTTCAGGTGTACAGCATAGTGATTATAGTGATTATACTCCACTTAACGTCATTGCAAAATAATGGTTCTACTTCCATGTGCTGTACAATATATCCTTGTTGCTTATTTATTTTATACATTGTAGTTTGTATCTCTTAATCCCCTACCCCTCTCTTGCCCCTCCCCACTACCCTCAACCCACTGATAACCACTAGTTTGTTCTCTATATCTGTGAATCTATTTCTTTTTTTGTTATCTTCACTGGTTTGTTTTATTATTTAGATTCCATGTACAAGTGATAACATAGAGTATTAGTCTTTCTCTGTCTGACTTATTTCACTAAGCATAATACTCTCCAAATCCATCCATGTTGTTTCAAAAGGCAGAATTTCATTCCTTTTTATGACTGAGTAATATTCCATTGTTTATATATACACTCCATATCTTCGTTACCCATTCATCTGTTGATGTACACTTATGTTGTTTCTATATCTTGGCTGCTGTAAATAATGCTGCAACGAACATGTATCTTTTTTGAATTAGTGTTTTCATTCTCCCAGATATATACACAGGAGTGGAACTGCTTGATCATATGGTAATTCTATTTTTAGTTTTTTTGAGAAACCTTCATACTGTTTTCCACAGTGGCTGCACCAATTTACAATCCCACCAACAGTGTACAAAGGTTCCCTTTTCTCCACATACTCTCCAATGCTTGTTATTTGCAAACTTTTTGATGGTAGCCATTCTGACAGGTGTACAGTGGTATCTTGTTGTGGTTTTGATTTCCATTTCTCTGATAATTAGCAATGTTGAGCATCTTATCATGTGCTTGTTGACCATCTGTATATGTTCTTCGGAAAAATGTCTATTCAGATCTTCTGCTCATTTTTTAATGTTGTTGTTGTTTTGTTTTGTTTTGATATTGAGTTGTATGAGCTGTTTATATATATATAGAGATATAGATATCTATATATATATAGATAGATAGATAGATAGATAGATAGATAGATATTAACCCCTTATCGGTCATATCATTTGCAAATATTTTCTCTCATTCAGTTAATTGTCTTTTCATTTTCCTGGTTTCCTTTGCTGTGCAAATGCTTTTAAGTTTAAATAGTTTCCATTTATTTATTTTTTTGCTTATGATTCCTTTGCCTTAGGATACAGATCCAAAATAAATTTTGCTATGATTTATGTCAAAAGAGTGTTCTGTCTATATTTTCTTCCAGAAGTTTTATGGTGCCATGTCTTATATTTAGGTCTTTAAACCACCTTGAGTTATTTTAAAATATGGTGTGAGGGAGAGTTCTAATTTCATTCATTTACATGAGGCTGTCCAGCTTTCCCAACACCACTTGCTGAAGAGATGGTCTTTTCTCCATTGTATATTCTTGCATCCTCTGTCACAGATTAATTGATCATATAAGTGTGGGTTCATTTCTGGGCTATCTATTTTATTTCATTGATCTATGTGTGTTTTTTCATGCCAGTATCATACTGTTTTAATTACTGTAGCTTTGTAGTATAGTCTGAAGTCAGGTAGCATGATACCTCAAGCTTTGTTCTTTTTCTCAAGATTCCTTTGACAACTTAGGGTCTTTTGTGGTTCCATATAAATTTTAAGATTATTTGTTCTAGTTCTGTGAAAAATATCATGGGTATTTTGATAGAGATTGCATTAAATTTGTAGATTGTTTTGGGTAGTATGGACATTTTTACAATATTAATTCTTCTAATTCGTGAATACTGGATACATATATGTTTCTTTGTATCACCTTCAATTTCCTTCATCAATGTTTTATAGTTTTCAGAGTACAGGTCTTTCACCTCCTTGGTTAAGTTTATTCCTAGATATTTTATTTTGAGGGGTTTAAAATTATCCCAATTTTATTTTATTTTATTTTTTTATTTTTTTATTTTTTTAAGGTAAGTAACATTTTAAATTTTATTTATTTATTTTTGGCTGTGTTGGGTCTTCGTTTCTGTGCGAGGGCTTTCTCTAGTTGTGGCAAGCGGGGGCCACTCTTCATCGCGGTGCACGGGCCTCTCACTATCGCGGCCTCTCTTGTTGAGGAGCACAGGCTCCAGTCGCGCAGGCTCAGTAGTTGTGGCGCACGGTCCTAGCCGCTCTGCGGCATGTGGGATCTTCCCAGACTAGGGCTCGAACCCGTGTCGCCTGCATTGGCAGGCAGATTCTCAACCACTGTGCCACCAGGGAAGCCCCCAATTTTAAATAGGATTGTTTTCTTGCTTTCCCTTTCTGATAGTTCACTATTAGTATACAGAAAACCAACAGATTTCTGTATATTAATCTTGTATCTTGCAACTTTACTGGATTCATTTTAATGATTTTTTAAAATAATTCTTTATTTATTTTTTAAATTTTTGGCTGTGTTGGGTCTTCGTTTCTGTGCAAGGGCTTTCTCCAGTTGCGGCAAGTGGGGGCCACTCTTCATCGCGGTGCGCGGGCCTCTCACTATCGCGGCCTCTCTTGTTGCTGAGCTCAGGCTCCAGACGCGCAGGCTCAGTAGTTTGGATTCATTTTAGTTCTAATAGTTTTTTGGTGGAGACTCTAGGGTTTATATATAGTATCATGTCATCTGTAAATAATGACAGTTTTACTTTCCCTCCAATTTGCATTTTTTTAACTTCTTTTTCTTGTCTGATTGCTGTGGCTAGGACTTCCAATACTATGTTAAATAGAAGTTGCAAGAGTGGCATCCTTTTCTTGTTTCTGATTTCAGAGGAAAAGCTTTTAGCTTTTCACCATTGAGTATGATGTTAGCTGTGGGTTTGTCATAAATGACCTTTATTATACTGAAATATGTTCCCTCTATACCAAGTTTGATAAGAGTTTTTATTGTAAATGGATGTTGAATTTTGTCAAATGGTTTTTTTGCGTCTATTGATGATCATGTGGTTTTTATTCTTCAATTTGTTAATGTGGTGTATCATGCTGATTAATTTATGGATATTGATCCAAATCTGCATCCCTGGAATAATTCTCACTTGATCATGGTATATGATCCTTTTTATATAGTGTTGAAGTTGTTTTGCTAATATTTTGTTAAGGATTTTTGCATCTATATTTATCAGCAATATTGGTATGTAACTTTCTTTTTTTGTAGTGTGTTTGTCTGGTTTTTATATCAGGGTAATGATGGCCTCATAGAATGAATTTGGGAGTATCCCCTCCTCCACAATTACTTAGAATACTTTGAGAAAGATAGGTATTAGCACTTCTTTTTGTGTTTGGTAGAATTTCCCTGTGAAGCTATCTGGTCTTGGACTTTTGTTTCCTGAGAGTTTTTTGATTACTAATTCAATTTCACTACTAGTGATCAGTCTATTAAAAAATGTCTATTTCTTCCTGATTCAGTCTTGGAAGGTTGTATGTTTCTAAAATTTGTTCATTTCTTTTAGGTTGTCAAGTTTTTTGGCATGTAACTGTTCATAGTATCATCTTATGATTTTTTGGTATATCAGTTGCTATTTCTCCTCTTTCTTTTCTTATTTTGTTTATTTGAGTCCTCTCTCTTTTTTTCTTGATAAGCCTGGCTAAAGGTTTATCAACTTTGTTTATCTTTTCAAAAAACCAGCTCTTGGTTTCACTGATTTTTTCTATTGTTTTTTTGGGGGGAGGTGTCTCTATTTTATTGATTTCCTCTCTGATCTTTATTATTTCCTTCCTTCTGCTGACATTAGAATTTGTTTATTTTTATTCTAATTCCTTTAGATGGTAGGTTAGGTTGTTTATTTGATATTTTCTTGTATTTTGAGGTAGGCTTGTATTGTTATAAACTCTTTGAACTGCTTTTGTTGCATCCCATAGATTTTGGAAAGTCGTGTTTCCATTTTCATTTGTTTTGAGGTATTTTTTGATTTCCTCTTTGATTTCTCCATTGACCCATTGGTTTTTAAGTATCATTCTGTTGAGTCACCACGTGTTTGTGTTTTTCCCATTTTTCTTCCTGTAATTGATTTCTAGTTTTATACCATTGTGGTTGGAAAAAAATGCTTGATACAATTTCTATCCTCTCAAATTTGTTGAGACCTGTTTTTCGGCCTAGCATGTGATCTGTCCTGGAGAATATTCCATGTGCATTTGCAAAGAATGTATTTTCTGCTGTTTTTGGATGAATGTCTTATACATACTTATTAATTCCAACTTGCCTAATATGTCATTTAAGGCCATTGTTTCCTTATTGACTTTCTGCCTGGATGATCTGCCCATTGATGTAAGTGGAGTGTTAAAGTCCCCTACTGTTATAGTATTATTGTCAATTTCTCCCTTTATGTCTGTTAATATTTGCCTTATATATTTAGGTGCTCCTGTATTGGGGCATATATGTTAATGAGTGTTATAACCTCTTCTTTTATTGATCCCTTTATCATTATATAATGCCCTTCTTTGTCTTTTGTTATAGATTTTGTTTTAAAGTCTATTTTGTCTGATATGAATATTGCTACCCCTGCTTTCTGTTGTTTTCATCTGCATGAAATATCTTTTACCATCCCCTCACTTTCAGTCTGTGTGTGTCTTTAGCTCTGAAGTAAGTCTCTTGTAAGCAGCATATAGGTGGGTCCTGTTTTTTATCCAATCGGCCACCTTATGTCTTTTGATTGGAGCATTTAGTCCACTGACATTTAAAGTGATTGTTGATAGGTACGTACTTATTGCCATTTTGCTACTTATTTTCTGGTTGTTTTTGTCACTCTTCTCTGTTCATCTTTTAGTTTCTTCCCTTGTGGTTTGATGATTCTCTTTAGTCGTATGCTTGTGTTCCTTTCTCTCTAGTTTTTGTGTGCTTATTGTAGGTTTTTGATTTATGGCTACCATGCGGTTTATGTATGTTGATCTATAACTATATCCATTTGTTTTAAACTGGTAGTGATTTAAGTTCAGATGCATGCTAAAAAATCTACATATTTTTACTTCCCTCCCCCACATTTTGTGTTTTTGATGTCATTTTACATCTTCATATTTATCCCTTTACTGTTCATTTTAGTTACAGTTGATTTTACATTTTTTTTGTCTTTAGTCTTCAAACTTGCTTTTTTAAGTGTTCGAGTCTCAGCCTTTACTATATGTTTGCCTTTACTAGTGGGATTTTCCCCTTCTTATAGACACTTCGTGCTAAAGCCTTTTCTTTTCTGCTTAGGTAAGACTCTTTAACATTTTTTAAGGTAAATTTAGTATTGATGAACTCTTAGTTTTTGCTTGTCTGGGATGTTCTTTATCTCTCCTTTGATTCTAAATGATAATCTTTCTGGGTAGAGTATCCTAAGTTGCAGATTTTTCTCTTTCAGTGCTTTATATATATCATGCCACTTTCTTCTGGCCTGTAAAGTTTCTGCAGAAAAATCAGCTAATAACCTTATGGGGTTCCCTCGCATATGACGCTTTATTTTTCTCTTGCTGCCTTTAGAAATCTCTTTAATTTTTGCCATTTTAATTATTATAAGTCTTGGTGTGGGTTTGTTTGGGTTCATCTTGTTTGGGACCCTGTTTCCTATATCTGGATATCTGTTTCCTTTTTCAGGTTCATGCTGTTCTCAGCCATAATTTCATTAACTACATTTTAACCCCTTTCTCTCTTCTCTTTCTGGGACCCCTACAGTGCAAATGTTGGTGCGCTTGATGTTGTCTCAGAGGTCCTGTGAACTGTTCTCATTTTTAAATTTTGTTTTTCTTTTTGTTGTTCTGATTAGGTGATTTCCATTATTCTATCTTTCAGATCATTTAAGCATTCTTCTGTATCACCTAGTTTGCTGCTAATTCCTTGTAGTATGTTTTTCATTCCAATCATTGTATTCTTCTGTTCCGACTGGTTATTTTTTTTTTAAATAAATTTATTTATTTATTTATTTTTGGCTGTGTTGGGTCTTTGTTGCTATGTGTGGGCTTTCTCTAGTTGTGGCGAGCGGAGGCTACTCTTCATTGTGGTGCGTGGGCTTCTCATCATGGTGGCTTCTCTTGTTGTGGAGCATGGGCTCTTGGCACGCGGGCTTCAGTAATTGTGGCATGCAGGCTTAGTAGTTGTGGCACACGGGCTTATTTGCTCCATGGTATGTGGGAACTTCCTGGACCAGGTCTCGAACCCGTGTCCCCTGTATTGGCAGGTGGATTCTTAACCACTGTGCCATGAGGGAAGCCCCCGACTGGTTATTTTTTTATATTTTCTTGTTCCTTCTTAAAATTCTCACTCTGTTAATCTATTCTTTTCCCTAATTCAGTTTGCATTCTCATTACTAATGCTTTGAACTTTTTATCTGATAAATTATTTATTTCTGTGTCATTAGTTGTTTTTTAAGGGTTTTCTCTTTCTCTTTCAATTCAAACAAATTCCTGGTTTTTTTTCATTTTGTTTGACTTTCTCTTCTCTATGAAATTAGGTGACACAGTTATCTATCCTTGTGTGAGAGTATCCCTATACAGCCTGCACTTTACCAGTGGCTTCTGTGTGAGAGAGCTGTATCTGATGTGAGCATGAGTTATGTCTTTCTCCAGAGTGTCCTGATAGCTATCACCTTGGTGAGGTGAGGCTGGAGATGGAGGGGCTAAAGCCAGAGCCAGGTGTGAGCAGGGGCTTTTCCTCTGCTCAGTGGCCCACATCACCTATTGGGGGTGGGGGTGGGTCCCAAGTTGCTGGAGCAGAAGCCCTGAGGGTCGGGTCCAAGCTGGCTCTGTTCCGTAAGTGTGTGCTCCTCCACCTCCCAGCACTGGCACTCTCATGCAGATAGGAGAAGTGCTGCAGTGAGTGCTTGGTGTGGATCTGGGCATGGGCTGTGTCAGCCTCAGCTCCAGTTAGAGTCTCAGGTCACTTCTGATGCACTGCCTCCATAGGTGCCAGTAATAAATGTCTGTTCCCCATTCAGATGTTGTTCTGGGTTAGAGTTGGCTCCATCCTTCACAATTGAGCACACCTCTTGGCCACTGCAGCCCTTGCCCTAGTGTGGAGCTGTGCCAAAGAGCAAGTGGGGCTCGATTGGTGCTCAGCTCTGGCTAGGGTACATGCCAGGGTGGTTGCAGGAAACCACCCAGAGTCCTATGCAGTTTCAGTCAGCTTTCTCCACCTTGTTTCAGGAGTAAGCAAGTGTGTGTGCACTCCTCTTGAATGGAGTCTAGGTTTCTTACAGCCCTCTTCTTAGTCCCACTGGTTTTCTAAACAGCTAAAGGGACTAGTCTTCCTAGTGTCAGACCCCAGGTCTGGGGTGTCTATATGGCTCCAACTGCTCACTCCCTAATGGAGGATCCCCACCTGTGTAATCCCATCCTTTTCTTTATCTCCTCCCAGGGGCACAAGTCCTGACCTGATCATTTATTTTCCCTTCCTACCCAATTCTGTGTGGATCTTTCTTACAGCCTTGGTTGTACAACAGTCTTTCTGCCAGTCTCCAGCTAGTTTTCAGTGAGTATTGTGCCACATGTAGGTGTATTTTTGATGTGTTCATGGTGGGAGGTGAGTTCCTTTTCCTCCTAATCCTCCATCTTTTTTTTCTCTTAATCCTCCATCTTGACCTCCTTCCTGTCCTTGCTGATTTTCTGATACTAGTTCTATCTATTACTAAATAAGAAATACTGAAATTTCCAACTATAATCCCGGATTTGTCTATTTCTCCTTTCAATTTTGTCAAATGTTGCTTCTGTATTTTGACACTATTTTTAATTGTGTATACATTTAGGATTGTTATGTATTGATAAAATGACACTTTTATCATTAGGTAATGTCCCTCTTTTTCCTGATAACTCTGTTTTCCCTGAAGTCTGTTTTATCTGGTATTAATATAGCTACTCCAGTTTTTCTTTATATGATAAATCTTTTTCCATAATCTTACTTTTAGTCTTCCTAAATCACATATTTTAATGTTTATTTTATTTATTTATTTTATTTTTATGGTTGTGTCAGGTCTTAATTGTGGCAAGTGGGACCTTCGTTGAGGCATGTGGGATCTTTCACTGGGACATGCGGGCTCTTCGTTGTGGTGTGCGGGCTTCTCTCTACTTGTGGCATGTGTGTTTTCTCTTCTCTAATTATGGTGTGCGGGCTCCAGAGCACGTGGGCTCTGTAGTTTGCGGCATGTGGGTTTTCTATTTGAGGCACATGAGCTCAGTAGTTGTGGCACACGGGCTTAGTTGCCCTGCAACATGTGGGATCTTAGTTCCCCACCCAGGGATCGAACCCGCATCCCCTGCATAGGAAGACAGATTCTTTACCACTGGACCACCAGGGAAGTCCCCCCTAAATCACATATTCTTGAAGGGAGTTTCTTGTAGACAGTATATAGTTGGGTCATTTTAAAAAACCATTCTGATAATGTGTCTTTTAAATGGTGTGTTTATACCATTTACATTTTCTGTAATTATTGATATGTTTGTATTTAAGTTTAGTTTTATATTATTATATATACATTATATATTATTTGCTTTCTACTTATACCTGCTTTTATTTCATCTTTTCCTCTTTCCTACTTTCTTTTGGGTAATTTGAGCACTCTTTAGTGTTACATTTTAACACTAATTGTAATATGCACACTTAACTTCTCAGTCTATTTAAATTCAGAATTTTACCACTTCAAGAGGAGAATAGAAACTTTACCACCACATCAATCCCTTTTACCCTCTACTCTTTATGTTATAGTTGTCCTATATTTTACATCTACATATTTTGAAAAATCCCATCAGACAATGTTTTTTTTTCAGTTATTAAACATGTTTTAAAGAATCCAATAGGAGAGGAATAGTCTATTATTTTCACCCATTTCTGTTGCTCTTCCTTTAGCCCTGATGTCCCCAGGTTCTTTCTGATATCGTATCCCTTCTGTCTGTAAACCTTTCTTTAGTAAGCCTTTTAGAGCAGGTGTACTAGATATAAATTATCTTAGTTTTCCTTCATGGGAGAATGTCTTTATTTCATCTCCATTCCTGAAGGATATTTTCTGCTAGTAGTTATAGAATTCTTGGGTAAAAGTTCTTTTCTTTCATCACTTTAAATATATTACACCAGTTCCATCTGGTCTCCATGATTTCTGATGAGAAATCCTATCATTTGCATCTTTGTTCTTTTGTAGGTAACATATTGTTTTTCTCTGACTGCTTTCAAGATTTTTTCTTTGTCTTTAATGTTTAGCAGATTGATTATGAGTCTAGGCATGGATTTCTTTGGGCTTATCCTTTGAGGTTTGTCAAATGTTTCAGGGGTCCTTGAGATCAACTCCACTCCTAGAATCTCTCTAGCTGAGCTTCACTGGAAGGACTCAAGCACTCAGTATCTGCTTGTGCTTACCACTAAGACTTGTCACAGAAGTGCAGTGAGGACAGACTGCCACTGAGCTGCTCCCCTCACTGCCACATCCTCATCCCAGCACTGATGTATACTGCCTTTATTTAAGATTTGGATATTTTGCTCATCATGGATTTTTCTGCATTACTTTTGAGGAGAAACTCCTCTTTGTCTCTTCTTAAATTCACAGAAAACTTCTCAGCAACCCAAAGGAAACTTTGCTGGCCAAAGCTGGACACATGCCCAGGCCTAAACTACCATTTCAACAAGGCTAGACAATCAAACACAACTGAGGCTGGAGGAGATACATAGGTGGATCAGGGGATAAATTCCTTTCTGAGAAGAGCAGGCACCTGAGATGGAGGCTTCTGTTCCAGCAGCCTTTAGATACCAGATAGGATGTCCAGCATATTTTTAAAGAAATTGAATTTCAAGCAAGCCAAACATTACTAATAAAAATAGGATTATCTTTAATCTACAGCACTTAACATTCTTGTCTTTTTCCCCAGTTTTCCTGTGTTGCTAAATATATGAAAACTACTTCATGTACTATGTATGAGGTGTACTGTATACATTATACATATGCTATGTGTGTAGACTATGTGTACATATAGTGTACACATAGTGTATATAGTGTACTTCAATACTCATGTCAGTAAGACATTAAATAAGGAAGCTCTCTTAAAAACATATAGAAAAGAAATAATGGGCCATAGGAAAAAAATTAAAAGAGGTATGTGTGAACCATATATTTTGGTAAAGAATAGTCCAGATTTAGAGTTGGCACTGTTGAAATGCAGAGTTTTTTGTCAATACATTTTTATTTAAGGAATTCACATGTTATGATTTCTTCCACTGTAAATCACTGTAGTTCCTCCAATGGTTGAATCCTAATCTTCAAGATAGCCCTTTTAAAAAGAATTTTTGCTCAGCCCATAGTTGTCATGTCAGTCAATGCTTCTTTGATCTCCACTTGAATATGGACATACTGTAAAAATTCCCCACCTGTAATCTTTGAATTCAATTTCTTCAAGTAATTTTCTTTAGGGCCATGCTTAGGGTCAGAGTTGATGGATCTGCCTCATTCTGAATTTTAGACACCCTCTTACCATGCATAAATTCAAATTATATTCACTCCTAAGCTATCACACCATAGTATAGATAGTTGGAGTATAACAATACCTAAGAATAAAAAAGTTTGACTGTTAGGTCTTTAATAGTTTAGTAGCTCTGTCTTGTAGTTCATCCCCACAAATCTAACACATGGTTCTTTGAGTAAAGGAACCACATAGTGACTCTATGAAGTGTCCAACTGAGGCAGGAGATAGATGGGCCTCAGTGTGAGCAGCTGGAGTTTGTCCCCTATGGACAGATACTCCAAAATAGCGGGAGTGAGAGAGGAGCTGAGTCTTGCCCAGATAAAAGAAAGAGACCACATATTTCTCATTCTCAAGGTCAAGGAGACCTTCCCAACTGCACACGCACAGAAAGGCTCCTTGGAGGTCAAAAAGGGAGTGATGTCAACCTACCCATAAGCCTCTTTGCTAGAATCCAATCTTGGCTAAGAGGTGCACATGCACACATGGGAGGACCCTGAGATAAACCAAATATGGACTCAGAACCAAGCAAAACAAGATGTTTGGCCAAAGGAAACCTGGAAGAAATAAATATCCCAAGTAAGTGATTCAAACTACCACAAGGGCGGGACTCTCTCTCTGAGTCTGCCCGTATGTCTATCCACACGTACCCTTTTTCCTCCTAATAAACACTTTACTTGTTTCACTACTTTCTGTTTCTTTGTGGAAATTCATTTTCTGCAAAGCCATATGGGCCAGGGCCTTGTCACTGGCCACTGTCTAGTGGCTAGGATTCAGCGCTCTCACTGCCTTGGCCTGACTTCAATCTCTGGCCAGGAACCAGAAATCCTGCTTCAAGCCGCTGCAGGCTGATGCCACCCGAGATCACAATGATGTGGGTCTACAGAAAAAGCTCCATCAGGATAGCACAGAGATTCTTAACTCATGAATATCTGAGTTGATAAACTGAGGTTTAAAACAAAGTTTTCAACTAAAAAAAAAAAATCAACTCATAAAATTTTTTAGTTTAATTTACAATAAACCTAAATATTTTATTTCTTAAATTTATTTTAGTTTTTGCTTTTACTTTTCAAATGGGCCACATAAACATGCTCCTTAGTGTCTTCTAATCACAAGCAGATACAGAAAAAGCCTGTAGACCTTTGTTTCCCATTGTTGACTAAAAAAATATTCACAACCTAAAAGTTGAGAGTTATGTTTTACTCAGTGGAAAGTTTTAAGACTTCAAGCCCGGGAGGCAGCATCTCATGTAACCCTGAGAGAACTGCTCCAAGGAGGCGAGGAGGGAGCCAGGATATACAGGAATTTTGCAACAAAGGACAGGTAGTCTGACCATCAAAAGATTATTATTAATGAAAGAAAACCAGATATCTCAAGTTAAGGAATTTCGTGCTTTTCTATGTATAGGAAGATGCAAGAGTCTGGGCTCACTGAAACAGTTCCTTTGATATGCACCTCAGCTATCTGGGGCCAGCATCCTATGTTTTCCTATCCTGAGTTTCCTCAGGGCTCACCACAGGGAGTGGCTGCAGTCTGATGGCTGCTAGATGGCAGGTGTTCTTTTCCTTCCTGAGTTCCCTCAGGGCTCACCGCTCACCTTCGGCAGTGGCTGCAATCGCTGAGGACTGTGACATTCTTTGTTTACTGATACAGCAGGCAATATTCCATTTCTCATCATCATCAATAGACGCAAGTTGCTGTTTCCCTACATCTTTGCCAACATGGAGTATTGGTCTTTTTAAGTTTTGCCAATCTGATGTGAAAATAGTATTTTGTTGTTTTGATTTGCAATTCCCAGGCCATAGGAGGAATGCATCCTGAAACACTGAAAGGTTTAATTCTGAGAGAATCAGGTCACAATTGTGTGTAGAAATAGCTGACTGTCGTAAATCTCTTCAGGAGGTACTATATTGGATTCATCCAATATATTGACCTCCATTAGCATAGATCAGTTTGACTTAAATAGAATTAGACAGGAGGGACCTGGTCTAATTACTTACCAACTGCATTTATCAACCAACTGTTAATAAGCACCTTTTACTTGCTGACCTTCCAAGCTGAGCCAACCACAGCCCAGAGCCATTCCCTCGAGTATGTCTGGAATGTCAGAGATGACTGAAAATGACTGTCTGCAGACCTGAGGGCTTGACGACTCCAGGTTGGTATGAGTTATTTCTTAGATTCAGAATCTATCTTGGCATGTTTTCCTCCCTCTCTCCCCACACTCACAGGTATAAACACATGTCAGTCTTAAATGCTCTCCTAAACTGTTCCATGTGGCACTCATTCCCTCAGCCGCTCCTGGGTAAAAGGGACTAGTCACAAAATTTTGGGAGCAGCTACTTGGTGATTCTCCTTATTGGAGACATTTGCATAGTAAAGGCCTGACAAGCCTTGCAAAACCCAGTTCTCCCAAGCTTTTGCATATGGTGTGGGGTATGGGGCTTATTTATACTTGGCAGAAGGAATCTCTTTGAAAGACACTATTTTGATGTATTAATATTAGAAGTGTTTCAGGTTTCTAATGCTGAGGACCTGACCAGGGAGAAAGGTTAGGTATTAAATGCTGCCAGGATCTCAGGCTTATTACTAAGGCTAACCTTGTCACTCAGCTGTAATTAACACTTCAGTTCTGGGCTGATGTCTAGCTAACGTCCTCTGCTCACAGGGCCCATCTCAGGAACTCATCTTGTGGTTAATACTATAACCCTAGAAGTCACAAACAGTATTTCTTAGCTGCGTGACCTAGGGAAGTTGTTTAAGCTCTTTAATCCTCAGTTTCTCCAACTCAAATGGGTTAATAATGGAACCCATCTCAAAGAGCAGGGTTGTGGGGTTCCAATGAGACAGTGCAGGTGGAGAGCTCAGTACCCCTTAACCATGACCACTCCCATCCTTTGACCACACAACTTCGCTGCAAGAGTTGGAACTTCTCCACTTTGAAGAGAGGATGTTTGCTTTCTCCCTTCCAGGAGGCATCACAGCTGAGTGATTGAGGCACAGAGGGGAGGCCAGCTGCCTTGGTACTCTGCTTCCTGGCTGTGTGACCTGGGTGCTCTGCTTCACCTTTCTGAGCCTCCACAACCCTGAGAACAGGTGCCTCCCTGGCTTTGGGGAAGGCGCCCAAGTTTCGGTTTTAAAGCACCAAGTGCAAGGCAGGTGCAGCTTGAGTGTTATCTAGGTGTGAGCCAGCTTTAACATTTGCTCTTACCTGTTGGGAAAAGCACTAAGCAGAGAGTATTTTGATTCACTGGAGAAGGAGGTGGCCACAGTCTGGCCTGACATCTTTTTGGTATTTGGAAGTGACTGTGTGCTCCCTAGTCTCTTCAGCTGGGCTTTATGTGGCTTGCATTTCAGAGGGGCTGGACACAGAGGCATGTGGGCACTCGCTGTAGCCTGGAGTCTGGGGGTGGGGAGCAGGAGACCCTGTGCTGAGAACACTAACCAGGACATGGGCCTGGGTCCGGGGAAGTGGCTGGCTGTCCCTGTCCCGGCTCAGGGCCTTGAGCAGGGTTTGTTCCCAAGCATGAACACCGGGCCAGCAGTGTGGAGCAATGCTGGGGCCTGAAGACCCCATTTAGGCTCTGGTAAGGTATAAATGATCATCTTCACATTACAGATGAGGAAAATGAGACCCTTGACCAAGGCTCTGTGTTTGGAAAGTACAGGCAGTGCTGGGTTTGCTGGGCAGGTGCAGCCCCACAAGTGAGGTAGCAAACATAAGGCAGGTGTCCAGGACCCAGCCGGTGGACTTGGAAGTGTATGTGGGTTTCTCAGCAGGGCATCCACATCAGAACCATTGTCATGTCCGCCTTCACTTACAAAACACAAGGTTAAAGGTGAATGTATTAAGATCACAGATGGTGACAGCAGAGCATTGTCAACTTAAAAAAGTGCACAATGTGCAAAATGAGGGCTATATCCCAGGAGACAGCATTTCAGATAGTTCTGAGAAATTGCTCCAAAGAGGTAGGGGGGAAGGTCAGTATCTATGTGATTTTGGTGAAGGGGGAGTACATGCAATCCAGCACATATTTTTTGCAGAAGGTTTCTGCCAGTATAGTGAAGGTTACTGCTAGTCACGAGGAGCAGACATCACCATGAAGGATTTTAGTGCTTTTCTAGATATAAGGAGATACAAGAACTGGGTTAATAAAATCAGCTCCTGAAAATATCTAACTATCTGAAGACCTGTTCTGCCAGTTTTTCCCAGAGCACAGAGTGCCTCATTTCTGCTCTCCACCCTGAACTCCTTTCAGGGGGTGTTGAAAATCAGCAGCTGCAGCAGCACATGATTTAATCCTTGTAGAGGTAGATGGCAAGTGCCAATTTGTAGTTGACAGGGCCCCTTCATGCTCATAAATTCGACCATGCTTTGGGAGGCATTTCATGACCATTTAGTCCCATGGTGCTAAGAAGGCTCATTCCCAGGTTTGGCGAAGATTTTGCTGATAGGCCACTCAGTGTGCTATTACTGGGCTCGGTCTTACAAACAATAGTCAAAGATCTCTGGACCACTTGTCTTACTAGCCTGTTATGGTCCAGGAAAGATTTCCCTCTTGTTGCATCTTCCCATATCTAGAGTTACACTATTACAATCATTGATTGTATACAGAACTATATATTTCATCAACTGCTTCAAGTCGTCTAGTCATCATTATTTTTGTTGGAAGCTCAGTCACACATTTGGTAATACAAGAAATGAAAATCATGTAAAACAGGCAAAATACAAATAACATAGCTACCAGTATATTAAAGTCATAAGTAAGAATTAAGCCAAGAACTTTCATTAGGTGCAGCCCAGTATATCCTCAGGTCATCTGACTTAGTCTGTTCTATACCAATTCTTATCTTTCAGGGAAATGACATATTGGCACTGTCATAAGGCTCCCAGCCAATTTCCTAGTGTTACTAGGCTGGTTATCCTTAGTATCATTTAATTGTTCCCAAGATAAATGGGGGCCTTAAAACTTAAATGACCATAACCTGGTGTTAACCACATAAATCCATCCCATAATTGTGGGAGGTTTTATTCCTTGGCTGAAATTTCGCTTCTTGCTCTGATTGAGCTTGAGTAACTTAAGAGGAAAATTCATTTTTATGGTCAGGGTCAGAGCAGGTATTATTAATTGGCCAGGTGAGGGGATCCCATTGAGTAATATCAAGAGTAGCCTGAACAGGACTGAACTTTCTTTCTTCTAAAATAAATTTCCTAAGGGCCATCCAATTAGAGCCTTGGAATGGAGAAATTCACCAAGGTAATCCAGGAGTACTAGACACGGGTAATTGGCCACAAACCCAACAATTGGATTGATTTTTAAAACTAGCATAGGATCATGTCCATGATAGAAAAACATTTGATTTATATGCAAAGGTCCAAGAAGTCAAGAAAACATTATAAATGATCATACAAATAAGGTCAGCATCTTGGGTAAGCTGTCTACTTCTGATGTCGTCTTCTTCGCATCCTGGTGTGAGTGTAGTTTCCTCTGTTTGAGCATCGTTTTAAGGTGAGTTTGAGACCAGCAGTCCTCGCTATAGACCAGTCTGGTGCAGGGACCCTTTGTAATTGGAAATTAATCCAAGAGTCAATTCCCTTCAGTTTCATTGTGCATAAGCTAGTTAAGAATACCTGATAAGGGTCCTTTCATTTAGGTTGGAGATAGTCCTTTAAATTATGTCTTTTCTAGCATGCATAATCCCCTGGTTGCAGGTCGTGGGGCATCTGATCTTCATCCAAAGACATATTACTGAGATAAGCTTCAGAAACAAACTTAGAGTGTCCTTTTACTGATTCAATTAAACTTTACATTAATATAACGTAACAGCAAGGGACTATCCGGGAAGTGAGTCTTAGTGAATACAGACCTCCATTAACAAGACTGGGATTTAACATTCATTGAAACATCTTTTTCTTTCTAAAATTACCCTCATTTCTGCCAAATATAACCAAACTAAGACTAATTTGTTTGCAAAATAAGTCTGGTCTCAAAAACTTGGCCTGGTAATTTATATAATTATAATTGAGCATACAGGCTTTTTGCTTTGCTGAAACTTTTATAAGGAGTTTCAGATTGAACTTTTTTTTTTTTGGCTGCGTTGGGTATTCATTGCTGCGTGCGGGCTTTCTCTAGTTGCGACGAACGGGGATTACTCTTCATTGAGGTGCATGGGCTTCTCATGACAGTGGCTTCTCTTGTTGCGGAGCACGGGCTCTAGGCATGAGGGCTTCAATAGTTGCAGCACGTGGGCTCAGTAGTTGCAGTACGCAAGCCCTAGAGTGTGTGCGGGCTTCAGTAATTGTGGCATGCAGGCTCAGTAGTGTGGTGCATGGGCTCTAGAGTGCAGGCTCAGTAGTTGTGGCTCACGGGCTTTGTTGCTCTGCGGCATGTGGGATCTTTCCAGACCAGAGACTGAACCCGTGTCCCCTGCACTGGCAGGCGGATTCTTAACTACTGCACTGCCAGGGAAGTCCCTCAGATTGAACTTTTAAAAGACTTCTTAGGGCTAGGAAAGTCACGCCAAGGGCTTATCACAGATTTCACCTAACAGATCTAGGTGAATTCCTCCGTTTTTAAGGTCCCCAAAATACCTTGAGCTTTCTGTACCTGTTAGTGAGTGGCCTTCCTAATTTATCTGATAAAGCTGCTGGGAACCTAAGAGTTTACAATCTCTGGAGGGAGCAGATAGAGAAAAAAGATAAATGTTTCAATTCTGCTTACAAAGGTATAATTTACCAAATTACTGTAAGTCATAATTAGTTTGAGGGAAAGGTTTCCTTATACCTAGAAAACACAGATTTAAACCAGTAATTTTTCAGATAGAAACCATAAAAATTATAACCATATTCACCAGTTCACTCAGTGTTATGTAACTAACTCTTTTTGTTAACAGTTTATGAAGCCATCAGATTTCTCTTTAGGATTCTTTAATTTCTTACCCAGTTCAGCATGATGGTCTGAAAGCCAGAAATTTGTGTTTATCCAAAAGTCCTTTCTATAAATCTTCTTGAAGAGGAAGCATTTTTTACAAAGGCATCAGGATAAAACCATAACTGTCTATAATGACAAAAGACTTAAGAAGACACTTAAGTTTAAAATCAGTTTAAAATCAGTTTAACTGTAATCAGTTTAAAATCTGATTACAATGCAATTGACAAAGAAACTTGGTTACTGCTGTGACATACAACACTTTAAGATAATAACTAGAATTATGACTGATAACATTTTACCAGGACATATCAGAATTTTAGGAACTCCATATAATTTCTAGGATATCTATATTAGTAACATTTACCATACAATACGACCTAAGAAGATTTATTACTCATTTGACAATACTTCCCACGTAATTTAACACACCAATTGAACCTAATTAGTTCAATATCTCCTTTTGGGATATTTCAGGGGCCCTTTGAAGCATCCCAAAGTTAGCTAGAGGTCAAAAGGACTTCATTAGAACTTGATTTAGAAAGTTTTGACAAAAAATATCAAAAAGTTTTTAGAACACTCAATCAGATAGGATCACAGGTCACTGTGAAACAAAAGTTATTCACTTAGCCAAAGTAACAATAAAGATTTCAAAGGCTAATACAGAACAGATCACATGAGTTAAAGAAACTTAAAATCTGATATCAAAGGCAGTTTAACATTTTAAGAAAACTTGTCCTCTTAACAGAAAGAAAAGCCAAATTCAAGTTTTGCACCCACTTACTTTTAAAATTCATTTACTCAATTAAATTTATTTTAACCTTAGTCAATCCTGACCATGCACAAAACTCTTTTCTCAGGGTCCACTTTCCACAAACCTTTTTATCACTTTCTGTATGCATCACTTTATTTTCCCATTCAGAAAGAGCCACCTGTAAGTCAGACTTACTTTCTTTTCCCTTAATAAAATGTAATTCCATTCCTCATACCTTCTTTACTGAAAACACACATCCTACTTTCCTACTGTATACTAAAATGTTTCCTTTATTATTTCTATTAGCTTTAATCACATGTTTAAATTAGAATCCTCCGCTCTTAAAACCTTAATTTCTTATAAAAATGAAGAGATAAGCAATTAAGAACTGTTTTTTTACATTAGCATTCTGTATATGGGTGAACATAAATACCAGTGATATTTTCTAAAAGCATTTGTTTTCTTTAGAGAACGTGGCACCAAACATATTCATTAATAGTCTTAAATACCTTTTGTTTCTCTGTAAAAGGAAGCTAATGTTCAGTAATTAATGCTTCAGTATCTTATTTTATTTAGGAATGACCTAGCTATTCAATAAGCTTCCATCACTTAACTTATTTTAACACAACTCTAGAATGTCAAGTTACCAGAATCTGGAGAGACTATTTTAGATAGACATTCCTACAGCATAATTATTCTTAATAGAGTTTATCTAAAAGCTCTTATCTCATTTACATTTTCTTTCCTTAAAAGTTTCTTCGCATCAAGTTACTTTCCTTGCTGACAAATTTGTAACAGATATAACAAGATCTTATTTAGCTTATATTAAATCTAGGCACAGTAAAAGTATTATACTTAATGATGATGACTCTAAAGACACTATATTAATTAGATCAACAAACAAACATTAATATCAGGTATTAATTTAATACTGAATATTTCCCAGTTCACATGAAACTGAAATTCATTTAGCTTAATTTCGTTTGTATTTAGAATTGTTTGATTTGTAAGCATTTACTTTTCTTTAAGCCAGTTAAATAGAGCTCATTTACAAATTAACATCAGCAATATTATCCAAAGACAAAGACACATACTGAGACATACATATATACAAACAGACACAATGAGAGATCTCATAGCTTCATTTTCTAAACTTAGTCATGAATCAGATATTACAGTATAAAACTCACTAGTTGTAAACGACAGTTGGAATAAGTTAAATTTTAAAAAGAATTTTTTCCATCCCCGCCCTTTTTTTTCTCAGTCTCAGGAATTTAGAGATGCTCTAGATAAGATAAGTGATCGTGAGAGCTCTGGTCTCAAGGCACAGGGAGAGAAAATCAGGTTCTCCTAGTAGGACTTATTCCCTCAGGGTCAGAATTCTGCAGAGATAGGATTTTTGGATGTTTGTTTCCTTCAAGTTAGCTTTCTCTACTTTTTGGGAATTAAACAGTGGTCGGTTAACTTTCCACTGGCATTGTGTATTTAACTGGCACAATTGAAGGTTCATAATTTTCATAGATACCCCCGTTTCTTTCTTTTTAATGGTTTTGAAAATTTGGTTAGCCAGTGTAACAAGGGTTTTCGTGTGTAACTCGGACCAACCTAGATTGTGTCTTTTGACTAAAGTAACCAAATCCTCATCTAAGCCTTCTAAAAAGGTAGAGTTAAGCAAAGGATCATTTTGGTGGTTAGAGAATGATTCCGGTGTCGAGCCAGAATGTTGCTTAAAAGTTTTTTTTTTTTTAATCTTTCATAATAGTCCAGAATTGATTCATCTGATCTTTGTTTGCACTGTTGAATCTCTGTTCAGTCTACGGTTTTTGGAAAAGGCTCTGGGGTAAGTCTGAGTAATTTCTGAACTAATTTCTTGCATTCAGTGCGAGCCTGTTGTTCAAAATCTATTAAGGGATGTTTCCATCCTGCTTTCTTTATTCATTCCCTTGCTTTGCTTTCAGAAACTAACAGCTGTATTAATTGAAATAGATCTGAAAACCCTGGCTTGTAGATCTGGATGGTTAATTCAAGTTCCTTAGCAAATCCCAATGGATCCTGACTTGGATCAGGAAATTCCTTAGTCAAGGCTCTAAGTTCTGCTTGGGTCCAGGGTGTGTACATAAGCACCGAGGATGGTTCATCCCTCCCTGTAATAGGTTTCTCCTTAAAGGGAGCTATAATCACTTCTGATTGATTTATTTATTTTTCCTTTACTGAGGAAGAGGGAGAAGCAGGAGGCAGAAGAGTAGGAAGAGAAAAAGAGGTATCATCTGGGCCAGGCAATTCAGATAGAAGAGGATACATGGAAGTAGCAGAGGGAGAGACAGAGTCAGAGACAGAGTGCTAGCAGCTTTTTTAGTTCTGATATAGTTTCAAGAAGTTACTCTATCATTCCTCTTTTAGAAGCTTCTAGATACCAATCAAAGTAAGCATCCCATTCTTAGTAAGACCATTCAAAGTAAGTCTGTTTGATCTTACGTCTGGCTTTTTCTAACTGTGCATGCAAAAATATCAATTTTGGAATATCAAAAGAACCCCAGTTTGGCCATTTTAGTTTGAGATCTCCTTTAGTATAAGTTCCCCAATAAAGTAGGTACTTGCAAGTATGTGTTTTGTGTGTACATAAACCTGGCTGGAGTGTTAGTCAGAGGCTGGCTTTCTGATGCCCCTTGCTTCTGTGTTTGAGAGGCACTATTTCCCATTTTCAAGTTGAATTTGTAAGTGATAAAATTTACTGGTGAATTTGTGCGGTGGGCCTGTTTCCTGCTTGTGAGCTTAACTCCTCTAGGTATCACCTCAGAGTCGTTTCAGCCCTCTTATATGTCTCAGTTTCTCCCTTTGGTGTTCTAAGACCACTGCGGGCGCTTGGATCACTGAATGGCCAATTCTTATCCGCGACCCCTGGATGAGCAAGTGTTTTAATTAACGAGTGGGGTTTCCCTATGGGACCACTGCACGGTATGAGGACTCTGCCTCCACCACTCCCGTAAATTTCTCAGTCACCTGAGAAAGCCGTAACCGGCTGGGAGGAGCCTTCTCCCTTTTCTTCGGAGCAAAGCTCATGTAATATCTTCACTTTTATCCCGAGGAATTCTATTCAGGCAGCCAAATTGAGGAAAAACATCAGATCATCCTCTTACCTGACCACTCAGCACAGACCACTCAGTCTCCAACAACTGAGCAAACCCAGGTATCTTTCAACCAGCCCTGCCCCCCTCAGTATCTTTCACCTATGTGGGTATTCCCTGGTATCTTTCAACTGGGCCCACCCCCCAGTATCTTTCAATTGGGAGGGGGCAAGTACCTGCTATACACTACCAAATAAAACTCAGGATCATCAACCAATACGGGAGATCTGAGAATCAGGAGAGACTTACCCAAATTCATCTGGACTCTCCGAGGAGGTGGACAGGTGCAAGGGGACTCTGCTGGTAACAAGGCTCCAGTTCCTTGTAGAGTTCAGGCGAATTAGAGAAGTCCACTCTGGGTCCCTTCGTGGTCGCCATAAAACTGTCGACTTAAAAAAATGCACAGCGTGAGAGTTGTGAGTCAAGTTTTATCTGGGGCAAAATGAGGACTATAGCCTGGGAGACAGCATTTCAGATAGTTCTGAGAAACTGCTCCAAAGAGGTAGGGGGGGAAGGTCAGTATCTATGTGATTTTGGTGAAGGGGGAGTACATGCAATCCAGCACATATTTTTTGTAGAAGGTTTCTGCAAGTCTCATGAAGGTTACTGCTAGTCACGAGGAGCAGATATCACCATGAAGGATTTTAGTGCTTTTCTAGATATGAGGAGATACAAGAATTGGGCTCATAAAATCAGCTCCTGAAAATATCTACCTATCTGAAGACCTGTTCTGCCAGTTTTTCCCAGAGCACAGAGTGCTCATTTCTGCTCTCCACCCTGAACTCCTTTCAGGGGTTGTTGAAAATCAGCAGCTGCAGCAGCACATGACTTAATCCTTGTAGATGTAGATGGCAAGTGCCAATGGCAAGTGCCAATTTGTAGTTGACAGCATTCAGTCAGGTGCAGGGACCTCCTGAGTAGCACAGAGGCCTGATGACTATGCAAGTTGCAGCCACCCTAAGCATTGAAGAGAGGGGATGGGGTCCCGACCCCCAGTACTCGCTAACAGAGCAGGTAATAATACAACCGGATGGTTGTAAAACAATGGGAATCATGGTGCATCAGGGGGGTGATGGGTGCCATGCCAGCCCAGCAAGGCAGCAAGGCTTCCCAGAGAGAGGCTCCTGAGTCTTGACTGATGAGTGATAATCAGCCAGAGGAAGGGTGGAACAACCACTCTGGGGTGGGAACAGAATGTGCAAAGACAGAAGACAGGTGAATGCAGTCTTGAACTGGCTGACAGGTGGGGGTCATTTTGAGGGCAACCTTGACCAGTACTGGCTGCCTTGATAGCTGTGTGAGGGATTGCAGTTCTCTCTCAAGCCTATGCAGGGATCAATTAGCCATTTCTGCCTTGGACTCTGCAGTTTTCTATGCAGCTTGCGTCATGATCAGCTAGCAATATCTGCCATGAGAACAGGAGCAAGCAGTGGTGACAAGAGCTCTTTCTAAGTGTGATTCTGAGGAGCAGCTGCTCAGGGAACAGTGGGATGTGAGGCAGGAGATGGGTAGGTTATGGATCCTGATGGGCTGGCAGAACCCATTGTTTCACAACCATCCAGTTGTATTATTACCTGCTCTGTTAGACGAGTACTGGGCCCGGGACCCCATCCCCTCTCATTGCTTAGTCAGGGTGGATACAATCTGTGTACTCATCAGGCCTCTGTGCTTACTCAGGAGGTCCCTGCACCTGACTGAATGCTCTGCTGTCACCATCTGTGATCTTAATACATTCACCTTTGACCTTGTGTTTTGTAAGTGGCGGCAGACATGACAATGGAGCATGCGTGGTGTCTCTAGTGGTCCTACCACTGACTGTTCTCCTGCTTCCTTGGGACAGGTTCTTCCTGGTGCCCAGGCCTTGCCCAGCCTCCCCTGTCACCTTCTGCCTGGCATAGCGACAGGTCCTGTTGGCAGGGAAAGCTGGGTATGGGCGTGGGTGGATTGGGGTCAGGTGTACATACCCTGGGGCGTGGGGGCAGGAGGATGGACGGTGCTGCAGCAGTTCAGGCTCTGAGCGTGACTGAGGTTTAAAAACACTTTGGGTGACAGCCATGGGGAATGGAGAAGCCCTGATTTCCTCAGAGGCCCCCCAAGCAGGCAGGAGGGCGGCCCGGGTACCCATGAAGGTCTGTACCCCTGCAAATACCTTGAGCCCAGGAGCGTTCACTCAGCTGGCTCTGAGCTCGGGACCCTCTCTTCCTCTTTCCAACCTTCCTTGGTCCAGCTTGCAGCGCCATCCCTCAGGAATGAGCTACAAAATACAGATTGTGTGAATTTGTATAACTTTGGGGAGTTAAATGCTCTTATATTTGCATTTAAAACTGGCATTCCATACTATAAAGATTAACAGTAAAAGTCATGCTAATAATTTAAATTTTGAGTTTTTCTTTATTATAAATGAAATTATATAGCAAATATAAGACATCATGATAAGTTAAGAGAGAGACCATGGAAGAAAAGAAGAAGTTTTGTACAGTCCTCTTCTGCTTTTTAAACAATAGGCCCACATTTTCATTTTGTACTGGGCCCTACAAATCATATAGTGCATCCTATTCTTGCCCATGGTACCTAGCAAAAAGGAGGCTCCAGGGAATATTTGCTGAATTAAGTTGAACTTGGAATGAAAGTCTCATCTAGTCACACTTGAGCCAGCCCTGCCCTCGGCCCAGGGAACTGGATTCCTTCCTGACCTGGGCAGGATAAGACTGTCCTGGCCCAGGGCTCTACAAGCACTCATAAGGGGCGGGTTTAAGTGGACTGCCTCTGGGAACTCAGTGAGGTACCATTTGCAAGGATGCAGGAAGGTGGCTTTTCCCTGGGACTGACTTGGCAGAAGTGAGAGTCCAGGTGGGTGGTGTCACCTCCAAAGCCACCTTGGCAAAGCCAGAAAGCCGGGACTGCAGGCCTAGATCCGGTGTACCAGCACGGAGTCAGTGCCCTGCAGCTCTGTCAAGAGGGACCAAGCCCAAGAGAACTGCCTTTATTAACCAGGGAGAACCTTAAAATAAAAAACAAACAACCAATCAGTTTCTATAACAGTTAGAAGTCTTCAGGGGAAAAAGAAAATCTGTAGGAACATAAAACTGCCCCAAATGGAAAACTTTGGGCTTAAGTGAGAATCATTTGTTCCTGTAAAATATTTTCCACTACATTTTGTGCCACCCCTCTCTCACTGCATCATATTTACTTCAGGTTTTCTTTTGAGAACCAAGTCATTCCAAGGCTGCAGTCCCCATGCTCCACTCCCAGTCCACACCCCTCCATCCCCAGAAACAACATCATCATGAATTTGCTTTTCTGCAGCCCATGCTTTCTTAGTTTTTCAATGTAAGTGCAAGTGTTCATTTCTAAATTCACACGAATGACTTCATACAGTATATAAAGCCTGGAACTCACTTTGTTCATCCAACTGTGTTTATTAATTCATCCATGTTGATATGTGTAGATTTAGTTCATTCCTTTTTATTGTTGTACTGCATTCCGTTGTATTAACATACCACAATGCATTAATTTCCTCTCCAAGTTATGGACATCTGATTTTTGACAATTAAAAGCAAGGCTTCAGTAAATATCCCTGCACCAGTGGCCCTGTTAGCAAGTGCCAGCTCTTCCTGCTATTTTACTTCTATTTACAAGAGATAATAATACCACAAACAGTTAAAAAAATTAAAATTAGCCAGAGGTTATTAAAAATATCTTTATGCCAGTAAATTTGCAAACCTAGATGAAATAAATATCTAGAAAAATATGATAGCTAAGCTGACTCAATATGAAATATTCCTGGATAATCTTATAGCCACTAAGAAATAAAATCAGTAATTAAAAATCTTCCCACACAGAAAAAAAATCCCAGTATGGTTTTACCAGAAAGTGCTACCAGACTGGGAAGGAACCCATAATTCTAATATTTCACAAACTTTCCAACATATATACATATACAAAAGGAAGAAACACTCACCATTCATTTCATGATGCTAACATAAGCTTAATGCTAAACTCTGACAAATCCCACATAATTTGCCTTATGTGGGAAAAGCAAATTACAGGCCAATATTCTCATGAACAAAGTTGCAACACTTCTGAACAAGCATTAATAAGCCAAATCCAGCTATGCATAAGAAAGATAACACCTCACGATTGAGTTGAGTTTGTCTCCCCAGGTTTACAGAGCCATATCTGTGTGATAAGCGCTTTTCATTCCACACAGGTATATGCCAAGGCGTTCTGGTCTGTTCTGTTTGTCATTTGTCTCTGTGATAATACGTCATTACTATGTATAACACATCTTGGAATTTTATAGCACATGTTCCCCTACTGTATTCGTTTCTGGTGGCTGCTGCAACAAATTTCCACAAACTTGGTGAGATAAACAGAAATTTATACTCTCACAGTCTGGAGGCCAGAAGCCTGAGATCAAGGTGTCGGCAGAGCTGTGCTCCCTCCAGAAACTCTAGGGGAGGCTCCTTCCTGCCTCTTCCCACCTTTTGGTGGCTCCAGGCATCCCACGGTTTGTGACCGCATCACTCCCTACTCTGCCTCCATACTCACACAGCCTTCTCTCTCTGTGTCTCTCTACACTTTCTCTTGAAAAGGAAACTGGTCATTGGACTTAGAGCCCATCCTAATCCAGGATGATCCCGTCTTGAGATCCTTCACCTAGTTATATCTAGTTATTTGGTTGTGACCTGAGCAGGAGGCTGAGGCCGTCCTGGAGTCCTTGTCAGCCTAGAAGAGTCTGGGTTCTGTTCTAAGAGCTGTGGAAAGCCCCTGTAGGGAGGACAGATGACTTACAGGTTGAAAGGCTTCTGGCTGCTGGGTGGGGATGCACTGCAGGGAGGCTTGAAGGATGAGGGTATAACCAGCAGAGCATAGGAAAAGGTAGCATGAGTCAAGGGGGCCAGCGCAGAGGCTGCGGGAGTGGCCTGGAGTGAGAGCTGGGGACCACCAAAAGTTCCCAACTGGAACATAGGCAAGGATAAAATTCATCCTGACCATGATGGGAAGCAGGAAAGGGGCTGAGCAGTGTGAGGCTTTGCCCATCTCCTGAGGTTGACCCAGATGGCAGAGGAGGAGAGAGGAGAGGGCAGGGATGGTGGGGCAAGACAGAGAGGGACAAAAGGAAAGGGGAGAAAGGGAAGTCGTGACAAAGAGCTCCTGGCTGGAGTGCGGTGTTAAAAAGCATTCTGAGTCCAGGTTCTGGACCCACAGGGAGGTGTCCTGAGACCTGTGCTGTCAGTGTTGATAGGGGACTGTGTGGCCATGACTGTGGGCCCTGCCTGCCTCTCTCATAGGGGGTCCCAGCTCTGTGCACAGAGCTGCCACAACACTCACTGTTGAAGCTGTCAAAAGGCCCCTGAGCCTGAGCCCCAGCCCTTTATCAATGAGCTCAGTGGCCTTAGGAAAGCCTCAGTTTCCCTGTCTGTAAAATGGGTATCCCGCTAACCTTGAGCACTTGGGAAGAAGCCACGTGGGTCCAGTGAGATTGGCAGCACCCTGGGGATATAGGTGCATTTCTTCACACCAAGGGAGGGATGGAGACCTGCTACCCCTGCCTGACCCTGCAGACATACACCTTTGTGAAGACAGAACTGACACCCCCAGTTTCGTGACTCTGGGTCAGAAGAAAAGTAATAAGCCAATCCCAAGGCTGGGTGGGGGTCCTTGGTGTTCCCACCCTGGCTCTGCCCCTTGTTTTGTGGCCTGGGCAGATGAGAGACTCATATGAATTGGCACCTGGAAGGCCCAGAGCCTGCTGCAGTGAGCACCACATACCACCCCTTCATTCACTGTCCCACCTGTCCATACTCCCCACGCAGCCCCTGCCTCTAAGTCCTCTCCCTTAAGTGGAGACCACATGTCTCCTGGACCCTGTCCCTATCACTGTGGAGGAGTTGATGGGCAATGCCTCTTAAAGCACCTGGTATACCGTAAGTGCTCAATGAATACTTCCCTTCATCTCCTTAGATTCATTCACAGACTGTCCTTTTACCAAGAGGAGAGGCTCCCATCCCAGGGGGCACATATGTTCACCACATACACACTGAGCCGCCCAGTGCTGGGCCTGGGAAGTTCAATAGGCGACTGGGGCTGATCCTGTCACACGCACCACCACACCACAGTGCCAAGAGCAGAGTCCTCAGCCTGTGCCAACCCCAAGCTGGAGGTGTTGAGGCCCTGCAGGCAGCTCCCAATGAACTGGTTTTACTCCTAAAATTACATCTAACACATGGTTTTGACAAGACCCTTTAGAATCAAAGCTCCCTTCAACATTTATAGTTATGGCATCTCAGGCCAACTCTCATGAAATGAGTTAAAAGACAGCAGAGCCTTGTGACTCAAAGACGGTGAATGAACACACAGGGTGAACCAAAGATGAGCAAAGTGACAGTGTGCACTGCCCCCCGCCCCATCCCCGCTGACCCCTGAGTCATTTTCACTCAGGTGAAACAATTATTCACTGTTTAAATCTTCCCAATTAAATCTTCCCATTATGTCACTGATTTAGGTCACCCTACGTATTTGAAACCCCAAAAGAAATGGTCTTAGGAACTGCTCAATAGCTGAAACACATCCAACCTTATTACCAAGTTGGAAAAGTTGCAAGAGGCAAAACAGTTGATGGATTTTCAAAAAACCCTTCGCCAAGTTCTTACCCAATAGAATGACAGTCCTGGAGCTTCGGCAGAGTCAGGGCCTCTGGGGAGGAAACTGGTTCAGAAATGCCACTTGTTGTAGCTTAATATATATCCACAGTTCTTTGACTCTCTCCTCTCCAAAAGGTGGAGCCTAGCTCCCCTACCCTTGAGTGTGGGCTGGGCTTAGTGATTCACTTTTAACCAAAAGAACGTGGTGGAAGTGAGGTGATGTGTCTTCTAAAGTTAGGTCATAGGAAAACCTTCTGACTTTCTCTCCTGGATTATTCATTCTGGGGGAGCCAGATGCCATGTCATAAGGACTCCCAAGCAACACTGAAGAGAGCCCTGAGTGGGGAGGAGCTGAAGCCCCCAGCCAACAGCTGGCCATGAGGGCGTGGATCACCTTGGAAGTGGATCCCCAGGCCCAGTCAGGCCTTCAAGTGAGACTGCAGCCCTAACCAACATGTGCACCTCACAAGAGACACTGAGCCAGAACTACCCTGCCAAGCTGCTTCTGAATTTTTGACCCATAAAAACTGGGGGGATGATAAATGTTTTAACTACTAAATTTTGGGATAATTTGTTACACATCACTAGATTTGTTATACACCATTGAACGGTGACCACTTCTCTGGCTAGAGAAATACAAACTAGGAGGTTCTTAGAACTTGGAGCTGAGATCCTTTAACTTGGGGCCCTACCCAGATTCCCTTCACCTGCTAGTGGCCCTCACCCCCAGCCTCCCACTACTGAGTGCTGGCTGCTCTCAGCTTGCACTGCCCATTACACTTCACCCTTCATCAGACCTTGGCCAATGATTGATGGGGTATCTGTGTTGTGTCATTCATTCTACCATACGCTGTGGATCGGTCTGAGGCTTGGCCCTGGCAGAGACCCTAACCTGGCACAACTCCCTCTCTTATGCCACCCTGTACTACTTCCTCCAGAGATCCCTCCTCAATAAGCCACTGGCACAAAATCCCCCTGCCTGTCCCAGTAGAACGTGTGTCATCGTAGAGAGAAGAACCCAGTTGCTATCATGTGATAAAGCCTAGATGAAAGTACAACTCTAGCTCTTTCCACTCCATCACATTGCTTCCCTAGAACGTGGCATGTGGCAGACAGTGTGTTTATTGAATGAGAAGGTGCTAACAGCCTCTGGGCTTTAAAAAACTTCATGGGGCCTGCCTGCCAGAGACAGGGTAGGAGTTCAGCTTTAGAGTACCGGCCCTTGAGAGCTAGAGGGCCACGTGGGGAAGTGGCAGTACATGACCTGTGTTCCGCTCGGGGTCCTGCCGCTGACCACTGCATGGCCTCAGACACGTCCCTGTGCTCTGAGCCTCCAGCTTTGTATCTACAGAGTGGGGGTCATGTGGTAATCTTGCTCTAGCAAAGCTGCTGTGAGAAGGAGGCCATCACCCTGCTTCCAGCATAGCAAGTACACCCTGACCACAGAGACGTCTTATAAATTCATCCCAAGAACTAGATGGTGCCTGCCACAGAGCAGGGATCCATAGTGTGTGTGAAACAAAAGAATGAATGAATTAATGAATGAATGAACACAAGGGGTGGCCTCTGCAAGCTCAGATTACCATCTCACAGGAATGGATCTCTGTGAGGGGAGGGGTGGCTGCAGAGCAGGACTCTCCCACCCAGAGCCCAAGGGTAGCATTAACTCCTCCTCCCACCAGCTGTGATCCTCTGTCCTCTCCTCCAGGACATCTTCATACTGCAGGGAAAGATCCAGTTCTCTCCACTCCCTTCCCACTGCTTGGATATTCATCAGCAGATACAGATGTCTAATGATGCTGGTCACAAAACGCTGAGGGTGAGGGAGACAGAGGGACAGAAAGGAGGAGTGAGGATGGTAGGGACAAGAGCAGAGGTGGCTTCTGTGGTTTCTGAGGCCACCAAGTCCTTCGAGATTCTGTTCTCTCTCAGTTGTGAAAAACAACACTTTCTACAGCAGGAAACAGCTTTGCTGCTTCTATTTCCACACTTCAAAAGTGGCTTCAGCAATGAAAGGTAGCTTAGCTGATGTCTGCATCAGCACTAAGGCAGGACACAGGTGCAGAAATGGCTTTGCATTTAGGATTTCTCTTTGGGACCTAATGACTTTGCTGAGAGTCTTTCACAGGATGGTGCTGACAAGCCAGGGCTGCTCCCACCTGACAGGTACAAACTCAGGCTTAATTTCCTGCAATTCTGGGAGACTTTTCTCTTTTCACATCAAATTTAGCTTCGGAGTTTAGCTGGATACTATGATGATCTACAATGAGAGATTTAAATGAAAGGGTCAGAGAGATGTGACAACTGATAAGGAGGCAAGTGAGATGCAAAGACTTGAGAGACTCCACGCACCATTGCTGCCTCTTAATATGGGAAGGGGTTACCAGACAAGGAAAGCAGCATCCTCTAGGAGCCAGGAGGGATCCTCAGCTGACAGCAAGCAAAGAAATGGAAATCTAGTCCCACCACCTCAAGGAACTGAATTCTGCCAACAACCCAAATGAACAAAGAAACAGATTCTCCCCTGGAGTCTTTGGAGGGAGCACAGCCCTGCTGACACCTTGATGTTAGCCCCATGAGACCTAAACCCGACCTCTGACCTAAAGAACTGTATGAGATTTAAGTTTGTCTTGTTTTAAGCCACTAAGTGTGTAGAAATTTATTACAGCAGTGATAGAAAACTAATACAGGATTTTTCTTGGAACTAGAGAATTTATTGAAAATTTTATCTAAAATACTAAAAGCCCCAAAACTAAGACAAATTTGAAAAAGAAGACCAAGTGGTGAAAAAGTTACCAAGTGAGTGTAGTGGGTTGAATCATGTCCCTCAGAAATGTATGTCCAAAGACATATCCCTGTGAGTGTGACCTTTATGGAAATAACTAGGTGACCTCCTGCTCAGGTCACAACCATCTCTGTTCCTGCCTCGGGGCCTTTGTGCCTGCTGTTCCCTTAGCCTTTCCCATCCTCTGCAGGTCAGAGCCTCCCTCTCTCTCACATCGCCATCACCTTCCCTTATTTTGCTTTCTTCATTGAGCTTTCAGTCTCCAGAACCGTTCTGATATGAGAATTGCTACTCCAGCTTTCTTTTGATTTCCATTTGCATGGAATATCTTTTTCCATCCCCTCACTTTCAGTCTGTATGTGTCCCTAGGTCTGAAGTGGGTCTCTTGTAGACAGCATATATACGGGTCTTGTTTTCGTATCCATTCAGCCAGTCTATGTCTTTTGGTTGCAGCATTTTATCCATTTACATTTATTGATATGTATGTTCCTATTACCATTTTCTCAATTGTTTTGGGTTTGTTATTGTAAGTCTTTTCCTTCTCTTGTGTTTCCTGCCTAGAGAAGTTCCTTTAACATTTATTGTAAAGCTGATTTGGTGGTGCTGAATTCTCTCAGCTTTTGCTTGTCTGTAAAAGTTTTAATTTCTCCATCAAATCTGAATGAGATCCTTGCTGGGTAGAGTAATCTTGGTTGTAGGTTTTTCTCCTTCATCACTTTAAATATGTCCTGTCACTCCCTTCTGGCTTGCAGAGTTTCTGCTGAAAGATCAGCTGTTAACCTTATGGGGATTCCCTTGTGTGTTATTTGTTGTTTTTCCCTTGCTGCTTTTAATATCTTTTCTTTGTATTTAATTTTTGATAGTTTGATTAATATGCATCTTGGCATGTTTCTGCTTGGATTTATCCTGTATGAGACTCTCTGTGCTTCCTGGACTTGATTAACTATTTCCTTTCCCATATTAGGGAAGTTTTCAACCATTATCTCTTCAAATATTTTCTCAGTCCCTTTCTTTTTCTCTTCTTCTTCTGGGACCCCTATAATTCGAAAGTTGGTGCATTTAATGTTGTCCCAGAGGTCTCTGAGACTGTCCTCAATTCTTTTCATTCTTTTTTCTTTATTCTGCTCTGCAGTAGTTATTTCCACTATTTTATCTTCCAGGTCACTTATCCGTTCTTCTGCCTCAGTTATTCTGGTATTGATCCCTTCTAGAGAATTTTTAATTTCATTTATTGTGTTGTTCATCACTGTTTGTTTGCTCTTTAGTTCTTCTAGGTCCTTGTTAAACGTTTCTTGTGTTTTCTCTATTCTATTCCCAAGATTTTGGATCATCTTTACTATCATTATTCTGAATTCTTTTTCAGGTAGCCTGCCTATGTCCTCTTCATTTGTTAGGTCTGGTTGGTTTTTGCCTTGCTCCTTCATCTGCTGTGTGTTTTTCTGTCTTCTCATTTTGCTTAACTTACTGTGTTTGGGGTCTCTTTTTCGCAGGCTGCTGGTTCGTAGTTCCCGTTGTTTTTGGTGTCTGCCCCCAGTGGCTAAGGTTGGTTCAGTGGGTTGTGTAGGCTTCCTGGTGGAGGGGACTAGTGCCTGTGTCCAGAACCGTTCTGGTTCATTTGTTTATTCTGTCTCCCTCGCAGAACGTGTGCCCCATGCTCGAGGACGGGAACCTCATCTGTCTGGTTCCTCATTCTTCTGTGGCCCCATTTCCTGGCACAGGCTGGCTGAGATGGGGGATGAGTGTGGGAGTAATGATTTCTGAAAGCCTCCCTGACCTCCTTTGCTAGCCCCCTTCCAGGGTGCTGTGATGACCTCTGACCTTGAAGCTGCCCATGGTCATGATGGCCTCTGTTGACCCTGGAACATCATTCTAGAAGCAGAGGCTCTTGCTGTGTGGAGTTTTTGGTGGTGTGTACAGCCTGGAGCTCTGAGCTCACTGGTGCAGTGGCTAGTTTTACATATATCTGCCTGCATGCTTGCAGGGCACATCACTACTAGGGTACGGGCTCTGGAAAGCAAAACACCAAGTGACAAGAAACCCCACCCTGCCAAGGGCAGGGGCGCTGATAAGTGTATGGCCTGCTCTCGGCCCAGCCCGCACATTTCAGTCCTCCCTGCATTGCACATCCCATGCACCATCCTCCTGGGGGCACCTCCTTTCTCCCCACACTCTCCCTCCTCTCCTGAGAGCTCAGCAAAGTCACACCCCTCACCCTGGCCTGGCATTGGTGATGGTGATGATGATGGTGGTGGTGGTGGTGGTGATGGTGGAGGGAAGGGTTGATGGTTGATGGTAATGGTGGTGATGACAAGGGTAGGAGTCCCTCTCAGGACAGGCTTGTGCTCAGCGTGCTCCTTTAGTCCCATAATGCCCTGTGCTGGCTGCTGATGTGATCTGTCCACAAGGGTGGGGAGATGAGAGAAGGTGGGACAGGGGAGGGCAGCCCAGGCAGGAGATGGGGCTCTGTGGGGGGAATGGGGGAGGGTCTGGCAGGAGTTTCCTCCCAAGGCCCTTCTCACCCTCTCCTCCCCTCCTCCAACCTTCTTCCCTCTCCCCCCACAGCAAGAGGGCTGAGGAGGAGGGCTGAGTCCCTGTGAAGTTGAGGGGGGGAGAGGCCCAGAGAAACTGAGAAAGGAGAGGGGTCAGAGTAGGTCTGCAAAGCCCCACCCCCACCTAAGAACCCTAGAACCTGGCTGGAGGTGGTGGAGGGAGTTGGATTTGGACCCCAGTGGGCCACCCATCTTGGACTCAGTGACCTGGCACAATCTGTGACTTGTCTGAGAGCCATTCAGACTCTGCAGGTGGTGAGGGTCCCCAAGTGGGGACATGTGGGAGGTCACATCATCAATGACCCTGCCACCACTGAGGAGAGCATCCCTGGTGGATCACCTCTGGCTCTGGGGCTGGGAAGGCCTCTAGGTCAGGGAACCCTCACACATCCACACTGGCTGTGCAGCTGGACACAATCAGAATCACTGGGTCTTCTAGGCTGGTGGGGAGCAGCAGTGGCCATACCTGATCACTGAACACTCAGCCTGCTGCTCAGGCCCTGGGATGCCACAGAGCTTACATTTTGGAAGAGGTGGGAAACAAGTAGACAAGATAAGGCTGGCTTTGAAGAGCTTGTGTGGAAATGAAACAAGGCCCTGGATGGGAGGAATGGCTAGGGGAGATGAGAGGTCAGAAGGATCTCCCAGCTCAGTGGCAGGGAAGAGCTGGTTGGTTTTGGTAAGATTAAGGGCAGTGGAAGCAGACAGTGACAAGGACAATTGGGTGTGATGGGGGCCCTGTGGAGGATCCAGCTTAGCTGCCCACATGGCGGGGTATAGGTTGTAAAGGAAGCAAATAAACAAGATTAGATCAGATGGTGATGAGTGCTGGGAATAAAAGAGGTGATGGGGTGGGGAGTTCTGGATGGGTAGAAACCAGAGTGGCCCCAGGAGGCATCTGTGAGGGGTTGCCCGTAAGTTGATACATGTGACATGCCTCCTTGCAGGGCATTTACACTCTGAGGTAGGAACACATGTGCCTCATCGGAGGGATTACAAGAGGAATAATATCCCTGCAGCAGAATGGGTTGAAGGGAGTCCCAGGAGAAAAGGTAGGGGAGGTGTCTACGGCCAGCTCACTGGGGTTCTTCTGGGCCACAGTGAAGAGGGAGCATGTTATTCCAAGTGGCATGGGAGCCATGGCACGGTTTTGAGGAAGGGAGGGACCTGTTCTGGATTTTAGAAACATCCCATTTAAGAAACTTAAGAAACAAAGCAAGCAGAAGGAAGGAAATAATAAAGGTTAGAGCAGAAATATAAGAAATAGAAAATAAAATAGAGAAAATCATTGAAACAAGAAGTTGGTTCTTTTAAATGACCAGCAAAATAGATGAACGCTTAGACTAAGAAAAAAAAAGAAAGCAAAATCATATTACTAAAATCAGAAATGAAAGAGAGGATATTACTGCCAATCTTAGAGAAGTAAAAAAGATTATAAAGGCATACTATGAACAATTGTACACCAACACATTGGATAACCTGGATGAGATGGACCAATTCCTAGAAAGACACCAAACTGACTCAAGGAGAAATAGGAAATCTGAATAGACCCCTGACAAGTAGAGAGATTGAATCAGTAATCAAAACTATCCACGTAGAAAAGCCCTGGACCTAATGGTTTCACTGGTGACTTCTACCAAAAATTTAAAGAATTAACACTAATCCCTCACAAACCCTTCAAAAAATAGAGCATGAGGGAACAATTCCCATTTCATTCTGTGAGGCCAGAATTACTCTGATACCAAAACCAGAAAAAACTATCAAAAGAAAACAGAACTACAGACCAACATCTCTTATGAATATACAGTCATCCTTCAGTATCCTTGGGGTATTAGCTCTAGGACACACTCCCTCCAGCACCCCCACCCCCGTGGATACTGAAATCTGAGGATGCTTCAGTCCTGTATATAAAACGGTATAGTATTTGTATATAACTTACACACATCCTTCTGTACACTTTAAATCATCTCTAGATTACTTATAATACCTTATACAGTGTAAAGGCTATGTAAATAGTTGCTGGTGCTGCAAATTCAAGTTTTGCTTTTTGGAATTTTCTGGAATTTTTTTCAAATATTTCCCATCCTCGTTTGTTTGAATCCACTGATTCAGACCCTATGATATGGTGGGCCAACTATAGATTCAAAAAATCCTCAATAAAAAACCTCATAAACAGAATCCAGCAGCACATTTAAAGGATTATACACCATGACCAAGTTAGACCTATCACAGGAATGCAGGTTGGTTTAACATACAAAAATCAATCAATGTACAGTCAATCCTCATTATTCATGGATGCCATATTTGCATATCCACTTGCTTGTTAAAATTTATTTGTAACTCCATAATCAACACTTGCAGTTCTTTCGTGGTCATTCATAGAAATGTGCCGAGCAGATGAAATCTGAGTGGCCAACGCACATGTTCCCAGCTGAGGTCAAACAAGGGAACACTTTTCCTTCTTGTTTCAGCTCTCATACTGTAAACTCCTTTTCGATGTCTATTTAATGCCACATTTTAAGCATTTTTGTGCTTTTTGTTGGTGATTTTGCTGTTTAAAATGGCCCCCAGAGTAGTGCTGAAGTGCTGACTGGTGTTTCTAAGTGCAAAAACACTACTATGTGTCTTGGGGAGAAAATATGTGTGTTATACGAACTTCATTCAGGCATGAGCTATGTTCTGGTGACTGAGAATTCATGAACGAATCAACAGTATATATTAAATCAGGTGTCTTTAAACAAAAACACATATAAAAAAGACTATGTATTGATTGGTTGGTGGAAAAGTAGCATATGAGACTAGTGGGATCCTAACCCTGTATTTCTCTTAGGAACAGCAGTTCCGTATTTGCTAATTCACTGTTTGAGTTGACTTTGTAGAACATAACCAACTGTAAGTAAGCAGAATTTTATGTCTTAGTTTATTCAGGCTGGTATGTAAAATGCCATAGACTGGGTGGCTTATTAAGAACAGATATTTGGAAATTTCTTATAGTTCTGGAGGCTGGGAAGTCCAAGATGAAGGCACTAGCAGATTTGGTGTCTGGTGAAGGCCCATTTCCTGCTTCAGAGACAGCTATCTTTCACTGTAACCTCACCTGGAGGAAGGGATGAGGAGGTTCTCTAAGGTATCTTTTATAAGAGCACTAATCCCATGAGGACACAGCCCTCATGACCTAATCACCTTCCAAAGGTCTCACCTCCAAGTACCGTCACACTGGTTTCAACATATGAATTTCAGTCTACGGCATTATAGTATATGATATTGATAGAATAAAGGACAGAAACCACATGATCATCTCAATTGTTGCAGAAAAGCATTTGACAAAACCCAACACCCTTTTAGGATAAAAACCACTCAGTAAACTAGGAATAGAGGAAACTTCCTCAACCTGATAAAGGGATCTATGAACAGCCCACCAGGAACATCATACTTCATGGTGACAGACAGATTCTTTCCCCCTTCATCACAGTCAAACAAGGATGTCCACTCTACTTCTATTCAGCATCAAACAGGAGAGTCTAGCCAGTCTTCCCATCTAAATGAGGCATTTAGATGGGAAAGGAAGAAGTGAAACCATCTCTATTTGCAGATGATGTGGTTTTGTATGTAGAAAATCCTGAGAAGTCTACAAAAAATCTTTTAGAACCAATAAACACCATTTTTTTTTTTTATTGGAGTATAATTGCTTTACAATGTTGTGTTAGTTTCTACTGTACAATGAAGTGAATCAGCTATAAGTATACCTATATCCCCTCCGTCTTCAACCCCCCTCCCACCCACCCCCCCATCCCACCCATCTAGGTTGTCACAGAGCACCGAGCTGAGCTCCCTGTGCTATACAGCATGTTCCCACTAGCTATCTATTTTACACATGGTAGTATATTTATGTCAAACCTAATCTCCCAATTCGTCCCACCCTCCCCTTCCACCCCTGTGTCCACATGTCCATTCTCTACATCTACGTCTCTATTCCTGCCTTGCAAATATGTTCATCTGTACCATTTTTCTAGATTCCACATATATGCATGAATATACAATATTTGCTTTTCTCTTTCTGGCTTACTTCACTCTGTATGACAGACTCTAGGTCCATACACATCTCTACAAATGACCCAATTTTGTTCCTTTTTATGACTGAGTAGTATTCCATTGTATATATGTACCACATCTTCTTTATCCATTCATCTGTCATCGGACATGTAGGTTGTTTCCAGAATTAGAACTAAAGATTTTACAATTTGTATGGAAACACAGAAGACCATGAATAGCCAAAACAATCTTGAGAAAGAAAAACAGAGCTGGAGGAATCAGGCTCCCTGACTTCAAACTATACTACAAAGCTACAGTAAGTTACTGGCACAGAAATAGAAATATAGATCAATGGAACAGGATAGAAAGCCCAGAGATAAACCCACACATATGGTCACCTAATTTATGACAAAGGAGGCAAGAACATACAATGGGGAAAGGACAGCTTCTTCAATAAGTGGTGCTGTGAAAATTGGACAGCTACATGTAAAAGAATGAAATTAGAACACTCCTTAACACCATACATAAAAATAAACTCAAAATGGATTAAAGACCTAAATATAAGACCGGACACTATAAAACTCTTAGAGGAAAACATAGGAAAAACACTCTTTGACATAAACCACAGCAAGATCTTTTTTGACCCACCTCCTAGAGTAATGAAAATAAAAACAAAAATAAACAAATGGGACCTAGTGAAACTTAAAAGCTTTTGCACAGCAAAGGAAACCATAAACAAGATGAAAAGACAACCCTCAGAATGGGAGAAAATATTTGCAAATGAAACAACGGATAAAGGATTAATCTCCAAAATATACAAACAGCTCATGCAGCTCAATATCAAAAAAACAAACAACCCAATTAAAAAATGGGCAGAAAACCTAAACAGACATTTCACCAAAGAAGACATACAGACGGCCAAGAGACACATGAAAAGATGCTCAACATCACTAATTATTAGAGAAATGCAAATCAAAACACCATGGTTTTTTAAATAAATTTATTTATTTTATTTATTTATTTTTGGCTTCATTGGGTCTTCGTTGCTGCATGCAGGCTTTCTCTAGTTTCAGTGAGTGGGGGCTACTTTTCGTTGTGGTGTGCGGGCTTCTCATTGCGGTGGCTGCTTTTGTTGCAGAGCATGGGCTCTAGGTACGCGGGCTTCAGTAGTTGTGGCACGCGGGCTCTAGAGTGCAGGCTCAGCAGTTGTGGTGCATGGGCTTAGTTGCTCTGTGGCATGTGGGATCTTCCTGGACCAGGGCTCGAACCCATGTCCCCTGCATTGGCAGGCGGATTCTTAACCACTGCGCAACCAGGGAAGCCCTCACCATGGGTTTTTTTTGTTTGTTTGTTTTTTGTTTTTTATTTATTGGCTGCATTGGGTCTTCGTTGCTGCGCGTGGGCTTTCTCTAGTTGCGGCGAGTGGGGGCTACTCTTCGTTGCGGTGTGCAGGCCTCTCATTGCGATGGCTTCTCCTGTTGTGGAACACGGGCTCTAGGCACATGGGCTCAGTAGTTGTGGCACACGGGCTTAGCTGTTCCGCAGCATGTGGGATCCTCCCTGACCAGGGCCCGAACCCGTGTTCCCTGCACTGGCAGGCAGATTCTTAGCCACTGCGCCACCAGGGAAGTCCATCACCATGGGTTTTTATACGTCCTTTTCAGAAAACAAGCTTGGTAAGATCCAGTCTTCAGACTGTCCAATGCCCTTACTCTTCCAGACTTTCCAGATATTTCTACAACTTAGAACTTATAGGTGTTCTAAAGGGAAGTTGACTGGGGGTCCCTAGGCCTTTAAGCTTGGGGTTAGGACCTGCGGTGCTAAGGCCTTGGTTCTGTGATCCTACAGGGGATTGTGAGAACATAATCCCATTTGGGGTGAACAGTCCCAACCAGGTGGAATTAAATGCTAGGTCTGGGCACTTCATTAAAACCTGTGTTCAGAGAATTTTCACTTTTTGAAAAGGTAACATGACTCACACAGATATGAAGTGAGCACATGCCAAAGATCTGATCTGAGAATCACAAAAACACTCCAGCCCTCTAGCTCAGGCACCACCCCACCCTCCACTCCTCTGAAATTTCGCAATGGAAATGGTTCAGCAGCACATGTTTAGGCAGTAAGGGGAGCCGAAGTGAATGTACAGATAAGTGCAAAGCCATCTGTCCATGGGGCAAAAATCCATTGCCTTCCACCTGCAAGGTTCATTTGTATTTCTATGGGAAAGGATCGTTTGAATTATTATTAGTTGTCTCTTACTTTCACAGTTTTCTACAGTCTTTCCACAGATTTTCCTCACACTTGGTCAAAAAGATGAAACAGCATAGATTCTGAAGAAAAATTGTTTGGGGGCAGGGGGGATATTCATTATCCCAGCCCTTTTTGGCCATATTTGTGAGATTTTCAACATAAACGTGGTGTTGAACTGTGGTTTTGCATTTGGATTTTCCCCCTATTCTATGTTAAATCTAAAAACTTTATACAGACTTTGCCATGATTTAGATTATTTATAACGTTGCATCACAATTATGTATACCCTGATCAGCTGATGCTAAGACATTTTATTCAGATGTTTTTACTATTGAAGAGGTGCTGCAGGGGTGGAGCTTTGCTGCTGTTGATTTTCACTGAGAAATCTCAGGGGTGCAGTGTTGGGGGTGCCTGGGTTGGAGGGCAGGGATGTCCTGCCCTTGGCACATGTTGGCAGGCTAGACCAGTGGCTGCCTGCTGTGGCTCCAAATGGTCCTAGTTCGTCTGTTTCACCAATCTTTCCTGCCTTGGCTATTGTTAAAAACAAACAAACAAACAACAACAATAACATTTAAAATAATTCAACAGGTATGAAATGGAGAGGAGGTATGTATGAATTAGATGACTCTGGAGACCTCTTAAGAGTTCTGAGATCATTCATTCCACAAATTTTTTTTTCTAGACATATTCATGCTTAGTTTGCTAAGCATTAATAAACATATAGCTTAGTATATACAATGAATGAGTCTGCGGGTGTACCTTGTATCTATCATCGTAAGATTTGGTTTTTGAGACAAGTACAAAGCACTTAAGAATAGATAACATCTATCTGATTCCTCCAAAGGAATTGGGTTAAGGAATTGGATTAATATTGATTTTGTATATTAATAGACTTTACAAATTTTTGAGTGGCTGCTCTGAGCCCAGTGCTGTTCAGGACCCACTCTCCCCCAGAGAGCCTGTGGAAGCTTTGTAAACAGGCTCCAGGGTCACTTAGAAAAGCAGCCTAACCTCCTTGGGGGTGGGTTTTGTGCAGTTTCTAAGTTTCTGACAACTGAAAATTGGAGTGTTTTCACTTTGGGTTTACTCCTAGATGTATCTGAATGTGAGCTTAGTAATGTTAGGAGTGATGTGGGGCCGCATATTTGCTCCAGGGTGCCTAGGATGTGCTGTGGTCTATTTAAATTCAGTTCCAGATTCAAAGGGGTTGTGATGGTGGCCTGGGGAGATGCTGTGTTAGGTGCCGTCCAGACAGTCCCAAGGACACCAGCTCCAAGGAGAGATGATATCATTGTGGCACCAATAAGAGGCGCTGTACTAAACCTTTGCCTGTGCTGCCTCTTTTAATCCTTCCAGTAACCAAAAGGGGTTGGTTCTTTTATTGTTCTTATGATATAGATGAGGAAATGGAGGTTCAGAGAGGGTAAGTAACTTGCCCAAGGACACACAGTCCCTAAGCGCTCCATCTTCCTGCCTCTCTAGATGAGATGTGGGCACAAAGAACAGTCGAGAGATAGTCACTGCTGTTGGGCATCCACCAGGGTGCCCCAGGGCTCAGACAACAAGGAGTCTTATCCAGCGTGTGGGTGGTGGGGGCAGGAGGGTGTCCCTGAGGACAGGCGTCTGAGCTGGGTGGGTGTGAAGGGTCGAGGAGACAAGGTGTGGCCCTCGACCTTACTTTAACTAGAACAGCTTTCCTCTTAAAGGCCGAACTAAATGCTCTGTTGCTAGAAAAAAGAAAATGTGTTTCTGGTCCCAGAAAAGGCTGGAGCCATACTGAGGAGCCTTGAATGCCAGGACTTAAAGAAAAGTTGAAACACTACTACTGAGTTCCCAAGTACGTTTCACCCATCTCCCCCTAATATAAACTCTTAATGACCATAGTACAATGATCAAAACAAGAAAATTTACCGTAGTATGATATTATCAACTAACTGCCAGAACTTTTCTGAATTTTGCCAAACTGCTCACTGACATTTTTTCTTATTTTGGGATCCTACACTACATTTGTTATTTCTCCTGAATCTCCCCCAGGTTGTTGTTGTTCCCCAAGGAAACCTGGGGCTTTCCTTGCCTTTCTGATCTGGATTAAAGATTAAACTGATCTCTGTTTTTACAGAATGCCCCTTAATTTGAGCTTGTCCTCCATTTTCTCATGGTTGGAGTGAGATTATGCATTTTGGCAAAATATCACAGTCATGATGTTGTGTCCTTCTCAGTGCATCCTATTAGGCTGTGTTCACACAGCCAACTCCAGTCCTCTCCCTGGGATCTGACCTCCGAAGCCCGAGCCTCAGCTCCCAACCCTCACCCAACCCGGGCGGGTGAGCAGACAAGCCTCTCGGGCTGGTGAGTGCTGGTCGGCACCGATCCTCTGTGCGGGAATCTCTCCGCTTTGCCCTCCGCACCCCTGTTGCTGTGCTCTCCTCCGTGACTCCGAAGCTTCCCCACCCACACCCCCATCCCCACCAGTGAAGGGGCTTCCTGGTGTGTGGAAACTTTTCCTCCTTCACAGCTGTCTCTCAGAGGTGCTGGTCCCGACCCTATTCTTTTGTCTCTGTTTTTTCTTCTTTCTTTTTCCCTACCCAGGTACGTGGGGATTTTCTTGCCTTTTGGGAAGTCTGAGGTCTTCTCCCAGCATTCAGTAGGTGTTCTGTAGGAACTGTTCCACATGTAGATGTATTTTTGATGTATTTATGGGGAGGAAGGTGATCTCCATGTCTTACTCCTCCGCCATCTTTTTTTTTTTTTTTTTTTTTTTTGGCTGTGTTGGGTCTTCGTTTCTGTGCGAGGGCTTTCTCTAGTTGTGGCAAGTGGGGGTGCACGGGCCTCTCACTGTCGCGGCCTCTCTTGTTGCGGAGCACAGGCTCCAGACACGCAGGCTCAGTAGTTGTGGCTCACGGGCCCAGTTGCTCCGCGGCATGTGGGATCTTCCCAGACCAGGGCTCGAACCCGTGTCCCCTGCATTAGCAGGCAGATTCTCAACCACTGCGCCACCAGGGAAGCCCCCCTCCGCCATCTTGAAGGTCCCTTAGTGCATCCTATTAGGGCATCTGTGACTCAGCATATCCCTGGTTACGTTAGCTTGATCACTTGGTTAAGTTGGTTAAATTTCTCTGCTGTAATGTTCCTCCCTTGCCTTCGTAGTTGATGAGTATATTGGGGGGGACGGTGCAAATCCTGTTTCTCGTCACATTTTCCCCACTGCCTTTTGCCTCCACTGGGACATTCTGTCTACAGCATTTGTTCCTAGTGTTTGCCTGATGGGGATTCTCATTTCCCTTTTCCCATCTGCATTTGTTGCTTGAAATTCTAGAAGGAAGATCTGTCTCTTCTCCCGCATTTGTTTATCGACTTCCTCAGTTTTTAATATCAGTACAGGTTCATGGATATTTATTTTATTCTGGGGGTTAAAATCTGACACCGTCATGAATTTTGTTGCTCTAATTATTCCAGCTTTGGCAAGTAGGAGCTCCTCCAGGTCAAGTCCTGAATTCTATTGACAAGCCCCATCCTGTTTGTTTGTTTGAGCTCAGGTGGTCTGTACTGGGCTGAGCTGCACTGGGCTGCAGGGTGAAAGGCTGGCAGCTGGAGGCCAGGTGGGATTGGCTGCCCTCAGGTTCAAGCCCCCAGCCCCCCTGCAGGTACAGATGGAATCTGAAGCTTGGGGACATCAGGGCAGGGTCTAAATGGGCTTCTTTCTCCACTGGTGCTCTTCTTGGCTAAGTGAAGGAAATGTCCAAAATCGAGATTTGGAATACGCTGTTTTTTCCAAGGAAGAGTTGGTCCAGGTTTTAAACATCATAATCTTAGAGCATTAAACTTCAGTGGCTGAAGTTGCACTTGCCATCATTTAAGTTCATGGTGAAAACATGTCAGCGGTGGTGGCAGAGGACCCCCAGCCCAGAGCGAACTCTGTGTGCTCTGTGTGTTTCGGCGGCACAGACAGTAATGAGAGGATCAGAGATCTGGGACGCATCACCCAAGAGCTCGCAGCTGAGGCCAGAGCTGGGAAGGGAGCAGGAGGGCCTGGGGCAGCGAAGCACAGATCTGAACTTCAAAGCTCCTGTGAAGTTGTGCATGTCGTTCCCACTGAGGCACCGTCTGGAGAACAGAGTGTCCGTCTTTCCCATGTTATGGATGAGGCCTTAGCAAACATAGCAGGCTTCCCTCATCTGGGCTGTGGTGGCTGCCTCCATCCATCCATCCATTCTCAGGCCTCAGCACCATGCTCCAGGGCCCACTGTCACCAGATGGAATGGAAGGGCATCAAGGGGAGGGGGTCCAGGCTACCAGGTGTGGGGGCACTCCTGAAGTCACCTGGGGAAGGGCTTCTTACTTAGAGACCCTGGTGTCCCCAGGCTGATAGGTTAAGCAGCTGGGCCTGGGCCTCCCTGGGAGAGAGGGGCTCACCAGGTCCTGCCCACTGGGGACTGGCCAGCCTTAAGTTATGTGGCCCAGGGCAGGAGGGGAGCCAGGCGCTGGCCTCCAGCAGCCGTGCTGGGAGACTGGCTTCACATCAGGGCTGTTAGGATCAGACAGCACAGGACGTGTCTGTCCTGCTGCTTCTAGGTTTTCTGTGTCAGTTTGGCTCACCGCTTCCTTCCGAGCCTAAAACAGGCCTGGCGCAGTTTGTCTCCTATTTTCTTAGTTACCATCCTTTAGAGAATTCTGGGTTTGTTGTGGTGGAACGGAGAGATTGAGGAGGGTGCTATGGCACGTGGAGTGGGAGCACACATGTGCATGTGTGTGCGTGTGTACATGTGTGTGGGTGTGCATGTGGCTCCTGCTCACCTGCTGTCAGTATAGGACCCAGGTGGGCCAGCCTTGGTGCCCCCGCCGAGGTTGGTGAGACCAGGAACTCAGGAAGGAGGGCTGAACTGTTGAGTCAGGAGGCACTTACCGCTACCTCACCCAGAACTGCTCTTCCTGAGGCATTTTACATGCTTTGCCATGTCTTCATCTGTGAATGGAATTAATGACGCCCACCTCCCTGGGGGCAAATGATGATATCCTCATGTGAGGGCCTGACACGCACCAAGTGTTCAAAACAACTTATTCATTACGTATTCAGTATGTAAATATTTAGTAAACAGTTCTTATTAAATTTATATTTGATATATAGTAATAGTTTATTCAGAATTCCTGTGTGTCTGGGTGGTTGATTCAGCGTGTCCAAGGGAGGCTGATTTCTGGGCTGTCGGCCCGGCAGGTCTGACACACACCCGATGCTGAAGGTGTGCGTTGTGCTAGCTCATCCCGCTAGCACAGGAGTTTGGAATGCACTGATGCCACCACCTGTTCTTTCTCCTCCAGGATCAGACCCATGGGGTGGGGGCTGGCAGGAGTGGGTACGAGACTGAGTCTGCTGAGTGATAGGAAGCTTTGATTTGTGCTTCTGTGAAATGTCAAAAGCTTACAGGCAAATGCTGCAAAGAAAAGAAAGCATGTCAAGGGAAAATGCTTTCTGGGGACAAAGCATTTCTGCCCTTTATTCTCCTGGTTAGCAAAGGAGAAACATCCCATTGATGGGACAGCTGCTTGGATATTTTTAAACCCAGCAGATAAATGCTTGGAATTATGGTATTTCTGCCATTTTTCTACATGCCACAGGAAAATCACACTGCTCAAACCTTACATAAAGACACCTTTTTTTGCTTAAGTTTTTTTTAACAGAAGGGTCAACCATGTGTCCAGGCCCCTTGGGACTGAGTTATCAGATGACACCTGGACGGGCTTGCATGAGGTCGGCCCTTCTTGGTGGGGTGGGGGGTTCCTTCCAGGGAAAGACTTGGGGTTGTACCCCAGAAATGTTTCAGGGCTGGCCCCCTTTGATATTTTAGATTGCAAAGAAGCCTTTCTCTGAGAGACATCTGGGTGCTAGCTTTGGGTGAAAAGACCTGGATTTGGATGATTAAATGAAGCCACCTGTGGAAAGCACCTCAAACATAATTCCTGCTCAGGAAACAGAGGAAATTCCCTTCTTTCCTGGTTTTTGTTTATTACGTAGTTTTCATCACAACAGCATGAGAAAAAAGAACATTTTTGTACAATCCACTGTTGCTTCGTCCCCTCCTCATTTGCAAAAGTCGGTTTTACAAAGGGGTAATTCAGTTTCTATGACTCCGCCTTTTTTCCCATATTGCTACACAACCCTCCTAATTATTTTAATGGCTACACAATTGTGCATCAGCATTTCAGGAGCAAATGAGCATTTAGCGAGACAATGGCATTTTTCCTAGATCACAAGCCTGTGTTTTTATTTGTGGATATTCTGGGCACAGTAAAGGCCACATTGGGACATTTGGAGTTGTCTCCAGGGGATGAGACAAGAAAAGCAGTGTTACCTCCTGTCCCTGACACTGCATGCATGTCACTCACATGTGAGCACATGTGTGTGTGCATGTCCCTCACTGACAGTGACAGTGGCCCCAGGAGGCTGGCATTCTGGGTCATAGACATCATGGAATTGGAGCGAAGAATGCCTGCCATGCTGCCTGTCCTTTTCCAACACGAGAACTGAGAACATACCAGAAACGTGGGGCTGCAGGGGGGCCCAACCTGACAGACTTAGACTGTGGGCGTGTGATGAACCATGAGATCCAGAGGGTTTTAGGTCTACATAGTCTGGACAGCAAGTGTTATCCTGGCTTCAGAGCAATTTCTACATCCATGTGAGCATGTAAAATGGGTCATTGTTTGTGGTGTTATGAAAGCAATTAAGGCTGGGTGCGTTCTGTGGTTCAGGGCTAGAGGAGAGAGAGGTGCCCATCAGAGAAGGAGAAATCACTTGATTGCTGGTTTCCACCCATTTCCACCCTGTGTCGGGCTGAAGGGGCAGAGGGTGGAGAAGCAGCAGGAGAGATGCTCTCCATCACTCTCCACCAGCTCAGCCCAGGGGAAGCAGCACTGGCTGGGGCAGAAAGAATCACATGGCTATAGGAGAGTATTTACAAATAAGGGTAAGTTTGCAATATACTGTGGGGTGAGGGAACCACTTTCTAGAACAGATATTGTAGATTCTGGTTGGAAAATAAAAAAACACATGTAAACACTGGCATGCTGGCATTAACTGGGTAATTGCTGTGAGCTGGGCCCTGCACTGAAGTGTGTATGCATCAGCACGACATGGAATCCTCCGGCAACTCGGGAGTGCGCCCCACTAGCAAGATCTCCACTTTACAGATGAGGAGATGGGGTCACTGGTCAGACAAGGGGCGAGCTGAGACTTGAACCTGGGTTTCAACTGCACTCAGGGCATCTTTTTCCTTTAAAAGGTTTTCTCTTTATTGCACTTATTTATAATTTCATAAATAACATATTAGCACATTCTCTTTGCAAGGTGTTGTAATGCTACTGCACGAGTATATGTATAGATAAATTCACAGGGTGAGAAGTGAGGACTTTGAGGTTTCAGACCCTCTGTGTCCTGCCAGGTCCCTCACCAAGGGGACCTCAGTGGGCATTTGAAGGCCTTCGGACATTGAATTACGAAGATGTTTAGTGAGATCGTGGGCATGGGGGGTGAAGGACACTCAGACCTGTTGGGAAGCTGAGGCACTGCTGCTCAAGGCTTCAGGGTACCAGGCCAGGAACGATGGCTGACCTGGGCTGGGCTGCCTGCTTCACACCCGTGCCCTATGTCTGCTCAGTGCTCGCTGGTCGTGGTTTCGGCACTTACAACAGTGTGTGACATGGCCATTCACTCCAGGCTTGTCACTTACAGAGGGAATGACCTCAGGGGGGCACTTATCTCCTTGGCTTCCTTGGCAGAAAACTCCGTGATAACAGTACTCACCTTACAGGTTTGTGACAGGAAATAAACAAGTAAGTCTGTGTCACATTCACAGACAGGGCTCAGGGTAGCTGACATACCCTAAGGATCCAAGTTTCAGTTAGCATTCCCCAAACTGAGGGGTGCAGGCAAGTGTGAGGGTAAAATGTGAGTGTGGAGGTAAGCCTGAGTGTGAGGGACACACACACGCGCACACACACACACACACACACCCATAGTCTCCAAAGAACTCTTTAAGCAGATGCATATTCCCTGTATGCTTCCCTAGGCATGTATTAAGTGTCCACACACTACAAAAGGGGGTTCATTGTGGTGATGAAGCATTTTAAATGCCCTGTTGCCTCAGAACTTTCTAAAAAGTCTGCAAGAGGGAGGATGGGTGGCAGAGGTGTTCAGAACAAAAAACAAGGCCCCTCCCAGCCTGCCGGGGCCCCCTCCTTAGCCCATGACTGTAGGGACTCCCTGGCCCTACAGGTCCCACTAGCCTGTCACCCACCCCCCACCCTTCCTTGTTGCCATGGTGACAGTCGGCATCCCAGGCTGTGGGCTGCGGGCTGCACTCCCCTCACCCCTCCTGCTGGCTCTGGAGGAGCAGGCGGGCTTTGTCAGGGCTCAGCGTCTCCCTGCAGCTGCAAGACGGAGAAGAAAAGAGGCTGCCGTGGGTGCCACTGAGGCCCCTTGAGGGCCGGAACCGGCAGGCAGGGCCACTCCAGACCACCAGCCCCGAGCTTGTGGGGTCCCTGCCAGCCTCACCCTGGACTGACTGCCCACAGCACAGCGTGCCCAGAGGGAGGAGGCCAGCCCCGCCCCAGTGTGGGAACCTGGGGCGGTGTCCTTCTCCTTGGTGATCTGCCTGGGGTCCCCTCCTGCAAGCCGTCCCGGGCAGGAGTGGCTGATGGCGCTGCACAGGCCTGTGGAGAAACCCTGGCTCTGCTTGTTTCCGTGTTTCTTGGTTTTCCTCCTCAAGGGAAGGCGGTGAGTAGACGGGTGTCTGAAAAAGGGAGACTTTTTCTCGTTTCAGGTGGTGAAGTCCTAGGTGCGTCACTTCTCTGGGTTCCTTGGGTGCTGCTTATTCTCCAGGGTTGTAGGGCTGGGGGATGGAACACTGCTGCGGTGTGACTTGAGGAGGGGGTCCCCCTGCATCTCAGCACACTGGGTCTAGGCTGACGACCTGGGCTGGCTTTGCTGAGGGGTCCCTGGCTCTTGAATGGAATTGTCCAGAATATTTTTTAAACAAATGCAGGATGTTGGATTCTGTAATGGGACCTGGTCTAATTCTGGATTTCCCTCACCCTCACCTCAGTCTTCTCCTTTCTTTTTAAATGGATGGGAAAGGAATAGAGTGTGTGCTTTAGAAATACCACTTCCTGAGGTTGCCATGATAACAGGGACCACATTTCAGATGTCAGGATTGTCTTTTAAAAAAAAAATAGATTTTATTTTTTTTAGAGTAGTTTTATGTTCACAGCAAAATTGAGGGGAAGGTACAGAGATTTCTCATATACTCCCCTGCCCCTGCTCCCTGCCTCCCCCATTATCATCATCCCCCACCAGAGTGGTGTATTTGTTACAACTGATGAACCTACACTGACACATCATAATCACCCAGAGTCCACGGTTTACATTAGGGTTCACTCTTGGTGTGTACGTTCTATGGGTCTGGACAAATGTATCATAGCAGGTATCCACCTTTATAATATTGTACAGAGTAGTTTCACTGCTCTAAAAATCCTTTGTACTCCACTTATTCATCCCTCCTGCCTTAACCCCTGGCAAGTCTTGAACTCCAGTAGCTTTTCTGAAATGTCACACAGTTGGAATCATACAGTATGTAGCCTTTTTAGATTGGCTTCTGTCACCTAGTAGTATGCATTTTAGGTTCCAGGGTTGTCTTCTTTTTATTTCTTTTACTTACTTACTTTCTTTTACATTAGGAAAACCAGCCCTTCAGATAAATGTGGGCAAGGGGACTTTTTCTTTAAAGAGGCTGTAAGGTGCTCATTCCCAGGTCCTTGGTGACCCCAGGCTGTCCCTGGCTCTTTGGTGATGTGTTTCCTGCTCTACATCTGTGAATCAGGACAGTGAGAACATCTTAGCTGTTGCTGTGGATTTCTAGGGTGACTGGGTTGAATCAGCTTGCTTGAATCAGCTTGAAGTGAAAAGAATGATTATGTGTGTTGTGTCTGTGAACATATGTACACAGACTCAATTCAAATGACAGCACACCCCAGCTCCAGATAGGTTGTTTACGAGAGGTTATATTGTGCAGAAAAGTTAAACATGTCTTGGCAGGCGTGGCTTTTCCTTCCAGGCCCCTATGTCTAGCCAGTTGGTCAGCTGAAGGCCAGCTGGCTTTGGACGCAGGGTCTGCTCTGTGTAGGCGAGGGTCCCAGCCTAGCCAGGTTGGGCTGGATCCCGACAGAGACCCCATCAAGCAGAGCTTGGGCTGGGCCTCAGTTTCCTCATCTGCACTTCAGGGGGTCTTGACAGCTCGTCCTCAGGCCCTTAGTGGCTCACTTGGTGACCTCAGCCGGGCTGTGGGGGGCCTGGCTCTGCTCTAGGCACCAGGAACAGACCAGCTCACACAGGTCTTGGGGGCTCAGAGCAGGACACGTCTGCCTGCCAAGCGAGTTGGTGGGGGGGCACACACCCAGGTGACGGTGGCCCCTCCCACCGCGTGACCTTAGGCCAGTGCTTCAGTTCCCCCAGCTGTCCGGTGGGGCTCACTGTGCGTAAAAGGAGCTGAGGGGTACAATCTGTGGCAGGTGGAGGCTGTCTGACTGAAGTACCTGCCAGGGCTGAGGGGACACCCAACCCAAGTTCCTGGGCTCCAGTTCTGCTTCAGTGCTGTAGCTTCGGGCCAGCTTTGGGGGTATCCACCTTCTCCAGGACACCCAGAGAAGAGGTTCCCCAGAACCTGGTTTGTAGTACAGCCATAGCTCAGCACTCCCAGCCCACCCAGGGCCGCCAGATGTCTGCGTGGGCCAACTGTGTCCAGAGAGCGGCGAGACACCAGTGTTTGCAGCAATCTTCCCGGGAAGAACTGAGAAGCCATCCCTTCCGAGCCAGCACCCTCCCCGCGTGCACTGCTGTGCCCTCGCCCTCTGTGTGCTGCCAAGGGGTATGGTCCCCCCTGCCCTCCCTCTACTTTCCCTGAGAGGCTCTCAGCCATCCTCTGTCCCAGAGCCACAGGCAAGATCCCTGTTAGGGTTTTACTAACTGACCAGCCAGTCACTACCCAACCACTAACCAGCTAGCTGACCTCCCTGCTTCTCATTTCTTTCCCTTTTCCTCCCTTCTTTCCCTCCCTCTCCCCCTCTTCCTCCCTCTCTCTCTTCCTCCCTTTCTCCCTTCCTTCCTTCCCATCTTGTTCCAGAAAGGATTTGGTTTAGCCTAAAGTATTAAGGATAAAGAGAAACAGGTGAATATAATGTAAGAGCTGGTTGTATTTGCAGACAGAACTTGTGTTGCGGGGGGCGTGAAGCCCCATGACCGAGTTCTGTGGGAGTTCTGGGCTTGAGCCTACCCATCTGAGAGCCCGGGTGTTGGAAGAAGGCAGGGGAGAGAGAAGGCTCTGTACCTGTGAGTTCAAGGTTGGCCAGTTTAGTCCGAGCCTCCTCCCCACTTCCAGGTCAGGCCCTTGTGAGCTATCAGAGCTCATGAACATTCTTCAGTCTAAAGAATGGAACCCAGAAACAGACCCAAGGAGCCCACTCAGAGGGGGTCTGAGGAGTGGGAGCCCCTAAATGACCATCCTCCTGGCTGTCCCTCCCAGCACTCTGTCTCCTGTCCCCTGCAGGAACAAGGGAGAGGGGACACCATGGGGGTGGACGACTCGCTCCCCCTTGGCCTGGCTGGGAGATAAAGGCTAAGTCGAGCGTGTTTAGAGGGAATTCCAACTGGCTTTCTAGAGATCCACCTGGGGCTTTTAAAATGAAAAGTTACTAGTGATATATGCTTGAACGGATAAGTGAGGAAGGCCTGTGTTCTCCTAGTACATAATTTTGCGTCTCAGAATATTTAACGTGGACTAAGCTGGATGAGGCTAGAATTTTTTGCTGAATGCATCTTACATTGAACTTATAGCATCCTAAAAGAAACTGCTGTCCCATGCAGATGTGGGGTTATATCTGTGGACTCCCATGTTCTTAACATTGTGTCTAAAGGATCCCTCATAGCTGGTGCTCAGGCTGCAAATTGGATAAAACTGCTGACCTCTGAGATGTAAGCCTCCTAGTCAACAGGCTGTGACTTTTCAGCAGCCTGTGCTGTTTCTCCAAAATGGGTCCAGGAGAGTGTGGCTGTTGCTTTTTTGTCCTAGATGATTGGTCAGGGAACCCTGGTGTAGGTGGGAGCCTGGCCTGTGTCCACCTGTGCGTGTGCATCATGTGCAGGGAGTGTCTGCAGGAAACCATTGAAATGGTAACCTTGCTAAGGTCAGGAGCTGCTGCAGAGAAGGTCCTTCTTCCCTTCCCCATTCCCCACACGTATGGGGAGTCTAAGATCTTCTGTGGCAAAGGGGGCATCTGTTCTCTATTCTCTCCATGATCCTTTGTCTTAAACCAAGTTCCAAAAAATTTTGTCTGCAAAATAAACTATGCTGCTTAAGAAATAATCAATTGCAGGGGTAGACAGATGCTTCCAGCCTGCTATTGCTTCCTGACACTATCCCTCAGCTTTAGACCTCTGTTAAGGGACACTCAGGTCCTCTCCCCTTCCCCTCCTTTTCCCTCTCCCCATTCTTCCCTCCCTGACCTCCTTTCTCACTAGGACAGTGGTGCTGTGAGTAAATTCCAGTTCTCTCTAGTTACCTTCTCCCAGAGTCTCCAGCACAGCAGTGCCCTGAAACAAAGCCCTCTAAATAAGCAGAGCTGTTGATTTCTGAATTGCCTTTGGTTAATCAGGAGCAGAGACTAAGGAGCTGAATAAGAAAGGAAGGGTCCAAGTGACTGTGCAAATGCCACCTGGCTAACTCTAATGTGGGTGGATCTTGAGCATGCAGGGGAGACCCTGCACCTCTCTGGGCTCTGCCATGCTCTGGTTGAGGCTGTGCAGTTGCCAGAACAATGTTGGAATCACCCTGTATCCAGACACCTGGACCTGAAGAGTGGGGCAAGGCCACTCTTATTGTCTTACTCCTTCATATAGCTCTCTATTTACACAGTGATATTTTCTTCTTACAGGATTAAAAAAAAAAATGTACCCTGGACACAGCACTTTCCTTTCAGTGTAGATCATCAGAGCTCTTTGTTAAAGATAAGAGGTTGCTTCCACTTCAGGCTTGAATGTCATTGCAGCCCACATGAGGGCCTCTCTGTAATTATCCTGTCCTGTCTGGAAAGCTCTTAAATGCCACTTCATCCAAGGGTTTGAGGCTGAGATTGCTTCTCCAGTGCAATGCCAAAGGCTTCTCTTGGCTGAGATGACTAAACTGTCAAATATTTTTAGAGCAGTTCTTTTTTCTTTTAATAAGAAAGTAAAGCGAATAATGCTTAATCAGCTCCTCACTGCCCACCCCGTAGCCCTGTGTTGGTGTGAAGGGGCTCTCTCACTGTCACCTGCCCAGGATGTGGCCTCACAGACTCCAGGTGCTGGCCTGTTCACCCTCCTAGCTGCCTGACTGCTGGTGAAGATGGGTGACGTTCAAGGCAGTGCCCAATTTAGGAAATATTTTAGGTCTTTGAACAAAACTCACTTTCAGTTTAGAGCAACCTAGAAAACTTTTTGCAAAAACATGTTTTCAGAAAGCAGAATTACACTCAGAGTCCCTTCTTTTGGGGTTTCTTGACCACATTTTTCCTAAAAGAGATTTAGGACAGCTAAGTAGAAATTAAAATTTCCATACGTAAACAGACGTGGAGACAGCTGGCTCTGACTGTTTAATAGCTGGAGGTTTGGAATATCAAAAGAGCAATGGAGAAGGCTTTATTCTCTTACTCTTAAATAGGTTGGCTTTTCTCCCAATTGCAAATACAATAAACGTTCTTCGTAGAAATTTAGATATTACCGAGAAGCATTGAGAGGAGAATGAAAATTCCCAGAAGCTCACCACCCAAAGATGGCGAGGTTTTTGTGGGTCTGGAAAGATTTCCCTTTTCCTTTCCTGGGTCTTGTCTATTGATAAGTAGAATATTCATTAAGATTTGTCTTGGGGCCTGAAAGCTAAGTTGCACCCCCATCCAAAGCCTGTTGGATTCTCATCCCAGACTCCCGCTCGGCGAGTTTAGCATTTCTGTGGCTCTCGCCTGCCTTGTGGAAAGGAAAATGACAGTGCTGGACACTTTGTCCTATCCTTGGAGTCTGACAGGTGCCCCCAGTGCCTGCTGCATGTGTGCCCCATGTGACCAGTGAGTGGAAGGGGTATGGGCACAGGGCTCACTTGTGCAAGTGTTTGTCTTTCTCTGTCCAAATGATTTCACATAGCATAATACCCTCAAAGTCCAACCATGTTATTGAAAATGGCAAGATTTCATCTTTTTTTTTATGGCTGAGTAACATTCCATTGTGTGTGTGTGTGTGTGTGTGTGTGTGTATGAAACATCTTCTTTATCCATTCATCTATCAATGGACACTTAGGTTGCTTCCATATCTTGGCTATTGTAGATAACACTGCAATAAACATAAGGGTGTTCAAATTAGTGTTTTTGTTTTCCTCAAAAAAATACCCAGAAGTAGAATTGATGTATCATATGGTAGTTCTATATTTAATTTTTTGAGGAACCTCCATACTGTTTTCCACAGGGGCTGCACCAATTTACATTCTCACCAGCAGAGCATGAGGGTTCCCTTTTCTCCACATCCTCGCCAACACTTGTTATTTGTTGTCTTTTTGATAACAGCCATTCTAACAGATGTGAGGTAATATCTCTTTGTGGTTTTGACTTGCATTTCCCTGATGATTAGTAATGTTGAGCATCTTTTCATGTGTCTGTTGACCATCTGTATGTCTTCTTTGGAAAAAATGTCTATTCGGGTCTTGTGCCCATTTTTTTTTTTAAAACATCTTTATTAGAGTATAATTGCTTTACAGTGTTGTGTTAGTTTCTGCTGCACAACAAAGTGAATCAGCTATATGCATACGTATATCCCCATATCCCCTCCCTCTTGTGTATCCCTCCCACCCTCCTTATCCCACCCCTCTAGGTGGTCGCAAAGCACAGAGCTGATCTCCCTGTGCCATGCAGCTGCTTCCCACTAGCTATCTATTTTACATTTGGTAGTGTATATATATCAATGCTACTCTCTTACTTCGTCCCAGCTTACCCTTCCCCCTCCCCGTGTCCTCAAGTCCATTCTCTACGTCTGTGTCTTTATTCCTGTCCTGCCCCTAGGTTCATCAGAACCATCTTTTTTTTTAAATTTTAGATTCCATATATATGTGTTAGCATACAGTATTTGTTGTCAGAATGGCCATCATCAAAAAATCTACAAACAATAAATGCTGGAGAGGGTGTGGAGAAAAGGGAACCCTCTTGCACTGTTGCTGGGAATGTAAATTGGTACAGCCACTATGGAGAACAGTATGGAGGTTCCTTAAAAAACTAAAAATAGAACTACCTTATGACCCAGCAATCCCACTACTGGGCATATACCCTGAGAAAACCATAATTCAAAAAGACACATGCACCCCAATGTTCATTGCAGCACTATTTACAATAACCAGGACATGCAAGCAACCTCAATGTCTGCCCATTTTTTAATTGGGTCGATGTTGAGTTGTATGAGTTTTTTGTATATTTTGGATATTAACCCCTTATCAGATATATTGTTTGCAAATATCTTCTCCCATTCAGTAGGAGGCCTTTTCATTTTATTGATAGTTTCCTTCACTGTGCAAAAGTTTTTAATTTTAATTTTTAACTTATTTTTGCTTTTGTTTCTCTTGCTTGAGGAGACATATCCAATAAATATTGCTAAGACTGATGTCAAAGAGGGTACTGTCTATGTTTTCTTCTAGGAATATTATGGTTTCAGGTCTTACATTTAAGTCTTTAAACCATTTTGAGTTTATTTTAGTATATGGTGTGACATAGTTCAGTTTGATTCTTTTGCATGTATCTGTCCAGTTTTCCCAACACCATTTATTGAAGACACTATCTTTTCCTCATTGTATATTCTTACCTCCTTTGTCATAGATTAATTGATCATTTAATTGTGGGTTCATTTCTGGGCTCTCTATTCTGTTTCATTGATCTATGTGTCTGTTTTTGTGCCTGTACCATACTGTTTTGATTACTGTAGCTTGGTAGTGTAGTCTGAAGTCAGGGAGCTTGATAAATCCAGCTCTGTTCTTCTTTCTCAAGGTTGTTTTGGCTATTCGGGGTCTTTTGTGTTTCCATACAAACTTTAGAATTATTTGTTCTTGTTCTGTGAAAAATGCCGTTGGTATTTCGATAGGGATTGCAGTGAAACTGTAGATTGCCTTGGGTAGAATGGTTATTTTAACAATATTAATTCTTCCAATCCATGAGCACAGTATATCTTTCCATTTGTTTGTGTTGTATTCAATTTCTTTCATCAATGTCTAAAGTTTTTTGAGTACAGGTCTTTTACCTCCTTGTTTAGATTTATTCTTAGGTATTGTTATTCTTTTTAATGCAATTGTAAATGGGATTGTTTTCTTAATTTCTCTTTCTGATAGTTCATTGTGAGTGTATAGAAATGCAATAGATTTCCGTATATTAATTTTGTATCCAGCAAATTTACTGAATTCATTTATTAGTTCCCATAGCTTTTTGGTTGCATCTTTAGGATTTTTTATACAGTAAGTCCCCAACATGCAAACAACTTCCATTCCAAGAATGCATTCGTAAGTCCAACAAAGTTAGCCTAGGTAACCAACTAACACAATCGGCTATATATACTGTACTTTGATAGGTTTATAATACTTTTCACACAAATAATACATAAAAAGCAAACACAAAAAAAAAGAAAACATTTTTTAATCATACAGTAACTGAAAAGTACAGTACAACAGCTGGCATACAGGGGCTGGCATCAAGTAAACAGGCAAGAAGAGTTACTGACTGGAGGAGGGAGAGGAGGTGGGAGATGGTAGAGCTGAAGGATCATCAGCAATAGGAGACAAAGAGCAAGCTGCAATTTCACTCACACCTGACAGTGATGGAATGCACATTCTCATCTTTGAAAGTTCTCATCTTGAAGGTTCATATGTAGGGGACTTACTGTATATATCATGTCATCTGCAAACAGTGACATTTTTATGTCTTCCTTTCCAATTTGGATTCCTTTTGTTTCTTTTTCTTGTCTGATTGCTGTGGCTAGGACTTCCAATACTATGTTGAATAAAAGTGGTGAGAGTGGGCATCCTTGTCTTGTTCCTGATCTTAGAGTAAATGGTTTCAGCTTTTCACCATTGAGTATGATGTAGATTCTTGGAATTTTCTTTGTAGACAATCATGTCATCTGTAAATATGGATGTTTTTATTCCTTCCATCCTGTTCTGTATGCATTTTAGTTCCTTGCCTTGCACTGGCTAGAGAATCCACCACTCTGATGAATAAGAATAGTGAAAGCAGACATCCTTGCCTTGTTCTCATTCTTAAGGGAGGTTATGGGCTGTATTGTGACCTGCAAAATTTATATGTTGAAATCCTAATCCTCAGCACCTCAGAAAGTGACTATATTAGGAGATTGAGCCTTTAAAGAGGTAATTAAATTAAAATGAGGTCTTGCAGGTAGACCTTAATCCAATATGACTGGTGTCTTTATAAGAAGAGGAGATTAAGATATAGACCCACACAGACAGAGGGAAGACCATGTAAGGGCACAGAGAGAAGACTGTCATCTCCAAGCCATGGAGAAAAGCTTCAGGAGAAACCAGCCCTGCTGACACATGAATCTCAGACTTTAGTCTCCAGAACTATGAGATAATACATTTTGTTGTTGTTTCTATGGTATTTTGTTATGGCAGTTCAAGCAAACTAATACCCACACTCTCACCACAGAGCCCCAGAGAATACCACACTTCAACTTCATAGACGAGTTCTGCCTGTTCTTGAACTTCATCTAAATTAGTCTTTTGTGCTTGGCTTCTTTTGAGAAGCATCCGTATCACTGGTATATCAGTAATTCATTCCTTTTAATTCCATATTATGGCTATACCACACTTCGCTTATTCATTCTCCAGTTGGTGGCCATTTGGGTTTTTTCCAGTTATGAATTATTATGAATAGGGCTGCTATAGACATTTGTGACCAGGTCTTTGTGTGGACAGATGTTTTCTTTTCTCTTGGGTAGACTCCCTAGGAGTGGAATTGTTGGGTCATAGGGCAAATGTATGTTTAACTTCATAAGAAAATGCCAAGCAGTTTTCCAAAGCAGTTGTACAATTTTATGCTCCCACCAGCACTGTGTGAGTTTTGTTTGCTCAGCATTCTTGTCAACACTTAGTATTGTCAGTCTTTTTCATGGTAGCCATTCTGGTGGGGCATGGTGATATCTCATTGTAAATTTAATTTGCATTTCCCTGATGACAGGTGATGCTGAGCACCTTCCCATGTGCTTTTTGCCCATTTAGATAACTTTTCTTAGTCAAGTGCTTCGTTTAGTCTTTTCCTCAAAAATTTTTTTTTGTTAGACCATTTGTCTTTTTTCTTATTGATTTGTAGGGATTCTCTATATATTCTGGACACAAGTCCTTTGTCGGATAGATGTATTACAAATATTTGCTTTCAGTCTGTGGCATGCATTTTCACTTTCTTAATGGGCACAGGTTTTTGATGAGCACAGGTTTTTCATGTTGATGAAGTTCAGTTAGTCAAGTTTTTCTTACATGGCTAGTGCCTTTTATAGCTTAGGAAATCTTTGCTTACCTTGAATGCATGAATGTTTTCACCTATTTATTTTTAGAACCTTTTTAGTTTTATTGTTCACAGTTAAGACTGTGATTCATTTCCAGTTATTTTTATGTGTGTGGTGTGAGTGGAGGGTCAAGGTTCATTTTTCCATGTAGATAACCACTTATTCCAGCTTGTTGAGAGGGTTTTCCTTTCCCATTGACAAGTGTTGGCACTTTCACTGAAAATCAACTTGATCATGTGAATGTGAGTCCATTTCTGGACTCTATTCTGTTCCACTGATCTATTTCTCTATCCCTATGCTAATATCACACTGTCTTGATTTTTAATTTAATTTAATCTTATTATTATAGTAATGATTTTACTTAATAAATTAAATCATTTTATATTTTATAGTAAGACCTGTGCTGTGGTAATCTATTGAACTAGTTCTCTATTGTTGGACATCCAGAACACCTCCAATTTTCCCCTATTACAAATATGACTGTATTGCATGTCCTTACTCATCTGTGTGAACATGAAGGATTGACACCTGGAGGGGGCAGAGCTGTGTGGGAGGGGGTGACCTGTGTATTGTCATCCTTGTTTTGGTCGAGGCTCCAGACTGCCTCCCACAAGGGGGTTGGGGGTGAGGGAGTGGTGCACCCCAGGCACTACTCTGACCCTTTCCAAGCCAACCTCCAGTGTTTGGTGCCTCTGGAGTGCTATCTCATGTCTTGGTTCTGTGCTTTGTCATGGAGACAGCCATGAGAGGAAGTAGAATTTTTTTGTTTGTTTTAATTATCTTAGTCTTACAAAATGATTAAATTAAAATTAGGTAATATGGTTACATGGCTAAAAATACAAAAAGCTACAAGAGAAATCTCACTCCCACCCCTATCTTCATTCACCCCTTTCCTCTTGTTCTCTATAGATAACCATTTTAAACTGTTTTTAAACATTTTCAAACTTACAGAAAAATTGTAAGAATTGATTCACCAAGTGTCAATATTTTCCCGTATTTGCTGTCTCTCTCTGTATATATAGGCAGATTTTTTTTTGTCAGAACCATTTGAAAAAAAACCTTTCAGAGCTCACGGATGGAACGTTTTGTGGCTAGGTACTTCCCATTGTGTCACTCAGGCTCTGGTCATCTCATTTTAGTGACTAGCTGCATCATCCTTTGAGGTGGCTTTGCCAGATCCCCCCATTGTGTAAATTTCCCTCTGCAGTTAGCAGGTGGCCATGTGATTTATCAGCAAGTTCCCCCTAGGTGGGTCTTTGTTGTTTCCAGACTTGCTCTTATCATCCCTGATGCAGGGAACCACCTGGCACACTGTTGTTGTGTACCTGGGCAGGTGTGCCTGCAGAACTGATTTCTGGAGAGTTGAATTCAGGGCATATGTGCCCTTTCACCCTCCCATCCACCATGTGGAAGGAGCCTCTTCCCACAGCCTCACCTCCCCCCTCCCCCAGTCATTGCCAATCTGACGGGGAGAAAATGTATCTCAGTGTGGCTGTAATCTGTAGTTCTCTCATTATGTGTGAGGTGTTTAAAAACCACTCACATTTCCTTTTCTATGATTATCGGTTCCTGCCCTTTGCCCAGAGTTACTGGCTTCTGGATCATTCCACAGTTCCACTCACCATCCCCCACCCCCAACACCCTTATTTGGACTAAATGATGGAGAGTGACTCATCTGATGGCAGGTCAGCCACTTGAATCTTAAAAAAAAAATGAACCATTTTGGAATAAAACCAAAATGGTTTTAGGTTGAGTCAGATTAACTCATCTAACTCCACATGTATAAATCTGATAAACAGCAAACAAATTACTTTACATCTGGTAGCTGTTTTTATCATCCTTTTGTCCCTCATGCTGCCTCACTGATTGACACATGAGCCAGGAAGTTATTTAGAATGTGAAATGCCATAAGAGACAAGATTTTGAGAGAAAGCCTAACTTGCTCATGGCCTTGCAACAGGACTGTTCCATCTCATTAAAATATTCAGTACTGAATTTATAATCCCTTTATTATGGAGTAATTTTAGATATACAGACAAGCTGCAAAGATAATACAAGTTCCTATACCCTTCACCCAGCTTGCCCCAGCACAGGCATCTACAAAACCAGGTTCCCTTTGTCAAGAAATTGGCATTGGTAGAATAACATAAACTGCAGTCTGTAGTCAGATTTCACCAGCATCCAATCTGGGGTACCATATTATATTTAGTGTATTGGATTTAAAAAAAAATTTTTTTAAGCTTTTATTTTTTAAGAGTAGTTTTACTTTCACAGCAATGTTAAGAGGGAAAAGGGATGTTCCTATATACCCCTTGCCCCTACACATACATAGCCTTCTCATTAACAACCCCCGCACCTCCCCCAGAGTGGTACATTTGTTGCAATTGACTAACCTACATTGACAGATCATAATCATGCAAAGTCCATAGTTCACATTAGGTTTCACTCTTGGAGTATATTGGATTTTAATGTTATATGTGCCCAGAGTTCTACTAAAAGATAGAAGAGAGAATTAGGTTCTCTTTGTATAAGTTTTTATACAAGGAAATAAAACACCTTAAGTCTTAATGTTTCTAATGTCTTGTCACAGCATATTGAATAAATGTTGGTTTTACCATTTTTCATCTTTCTATATTTATAGCAACAGTGAGAGATTTTCAATGTTCTGAAAAACATTTCTAAAGCTCCTGGAACAATGGTAGTTTTCCCCTTCGGTCAGGACCATTTTCTTGCAGGCCATTTTCTTGGTTCCACACTGCTGTGCAGTGGGGACTGCCTGCTGCCTGGCCGGTGAAAAGGGATTTGTTGATGCCGGCTCTGGGTCATTGTGTTGGCACAGGATACCCCATCAGGGACACTGAAGTGGTGTTGGGGTGTGGTTTTGGCCTGATCCCCAAGGACACAGAGAGGACTGTGGGGCAGGGAGCGCACGCAGGGGCCAGCAGCAGCGCTGAGGGGCTCTGATGGGACACCATTGGGCTGACAGCTCTTGGAAGATCCAGAAGAGTGGCTGCTCCGTGTGTCTCCCAAGTTGCCCAGTACTGAAGCAGCGATTGCCCAACACCCTTGGTCCAGAGTGTCCACCTGATGGCTCACAAGAGTGTCCTGGGAGAGGTCGCTGGCACCTACAGTACTGAAGGACAGCAAGCGCTAGGTCATCTCAGATCAACACAGGCAAGAAGACAGGGCTACCCCCAGGCCTGCCACTTCCTGGTGACAAGGAAACTGGAGGCTCTGTTCTCTGCCCTGCTTAGAGCCAGAGGATTTGATGGGATCTCTGAGCGTCCACTCAGAATGTACGCAGGTGGGTTAGGCACCCCCTTTTCTAACAGGGGCTTTTCCATTGCTGGCGGCTGTGAGTAAACTCTGAATTTGTCCCCATGGGAAAGTCTCTTAAACATCAGAGTCTCATACGGGGCTTAGATATGATCACAAAGCTCAATGACACATACAGTATAGGTGAGAGGTGACTTTTGCCCAGAGCTAGTGCTTTTGCTGTCCCTTGGCCTCTGTGTCTGCAGGAAAACCTCAGTGAGGCCTGGCCACACATTTGATTCTGCACATTCTGGGGCCATCAGATGTCCACAGCCAGGGACACCCTTGCATGACCGGAGGATGTACCCTGGTGGTTGATCTTATTCTGAGCAGCATTTGGGGTGGGCCTGTGGGTGCCAAGTTACCCCACAAATCCAGCCCAGGCAGAGTCTGGCTCAGGCATGTGCTTACTAAATACCAGCTGGGAAAGAAGGGTCCTACCAGCAGACCAGAACCATGAAGGGGGACTGGTGGAGATACTCGAGGAAGGCTGTGACCCTGCTTCTGGGGCTGGGTTGATGGTGGTTGTTGGGAGATGCGGAGTGGGACAGAGAGCAGAGAGGAATGGGGATGAGCTGGAACCTGCTAGCGCTCCTGTTTGGGTCTCTCTCATCTAATCACAATGACTTTCAGAAAGGGAGGCACCACTTCACTTTCATCTCCCAGATCATGGGCAAATTTCCCTTGTGACCAGCCCTAACTCAGGTCCCCAGGGAGAATGGGTTCTGGGGGACAAAGGTTCTGCTTAGCTCGTTGACAGTCTGGGGTCCAGTGCTCTCCATCTGGTGGCTCCTGGCCTGACTTCCATGCATTTGCCTGGCAGATGGGGAAGAGGGAGCTGTAAGATTGTGTGGGCATTTTTTGAGAGGCCAGGCCTGAAGGGGGTATGTCGCTCCCATTGTCCAGTGCTGGCAACATGGCCCACCATCAGCAGGGGAGGTCGGGAGTGATAAGATGTGGTCACTTCACTCTCCAGAAGAAAGTGGAGACGGTACTGTCCTGTACTCCTCACACTCAAGGAAGTGTAAATAAGAAACAACCATATGTGGCCATTTTATGTTCAATATTTTATACTATAAAAATACTCGTTTTGGATGACCTCTGTTCCTCAAGCTGGGACACAGCACTCTCGGAGTGAACGGAGAACCAGGGAGTTCAGGGTTGGGCAGGAAATTAATGTACAGATGTACAGAGAGACAAACAAATTTATAGAGAGACTCCGTAAACCCTGGACTTAACCCCCAAGGCCTCTTTCTTCACGCTTTCCACTGTTCTTCGTGCAGACCTGTTTGTTGAAGGGCACAACAGTAAAGTCAGGTAAGAATCACGGGATTGGAGATACACGAAACGTAGCTAACATTCAATTCGCGAATCACTCGGTTTATTGCACACAATCAGCACACAACAGAGCTTAGTCAAAGTAGGGAGAAAATAGGAAAGAGGGTAATGAATCACTCCAGGGACAAGTCCTGGAAGGAGGCATCTTAGCACCAGCCGCAGTCTCTGGTCCAGCAACGGGTGTCTTGACAAGTGTGAGTGGCAAGTCGCTTCTGCTCCAGCAGAGCCTCCGGCAGGTCCGTCTGGAACAGCCCTCAGCAGCGTGGAGCCGGGTCCTCCAGCAAAGAGCCTTTAAGTCATTTGGCTCAGTGGTCTCAACTTTTAAGAAGTCAGTAAGGTGTAATGGTTACACCCCAGGGGGTTTTGTCTCTATTAGTCACCCCTTCTGTTCCCGAAATCTTTCCAAGGATGTTGCCAAACAAGTTCCTTATCTATATTGACACTCTCAGTGTATTACACTCACAGTCGTGTATTGGACATTTCAAAACAACCAGTATGGAAGTTCACATTCACCACTGTGACTCCATCTTGAATTACTTAATGTGGCTTAAATCTCATGTGTTTCACACAAGATGAGTAGGAATCATAACACAAAAGAAATCATATCACAAGACCATCCTGGGTTCCGCGCCGGCCTGTCCCTTATTCCAAGAGACTGCCCCATACTCTCCTCTGTGAGGGCTGAGAGCTAGGCAGCAGCCCCAGCTCGGGATGTGGGCTCTGCCCCATTCAATGTCCCCAAGACCAGTTTCTTATGGCTGGCCTGGGGCTCTCTCCCTTTGGATCACCTCCTGAGTGAAATGAGTAAACATTCCCCCTGGTAGAAAGGTCTCTGCTCACCCATTCTCTCCAGCCTTTGGTTCCACACAAGTCCCTTTTGGTGACTGCTTTCAGGGTTCTTCTGCCTTCCTCAGATGGGCTGCCCCTAGGTCCTTGCCAGCTGTCCTGGTAGGTGGGGCTGGGGTTTTCTGGGGCAGAGCAGGGGCCATGGGGGGAGCCCTCCTGATCAGTGTTGTCCCCTGTGCAGTGAGCTGCTTGGGGGAGGAGTGAGCATCCCCTTTGGAGGATGGATGGGCAGAGGGATGACGGTTTGGGGCACTTGGCCTTCCCCTGAAGAGCCTCTGATTCGTGAAGCTATTCAGGGCCATCGAGAGTGAATGACAGAATCTTCAACATTGTTACCAGGGAACGCTTCAGGGTTGAGGAAACAATTTGGACCATTGGGTCACTAATGAAATAATTGGATAGAGAAATAGGAATGTGTACCATTAATATCCTGTAGTCACCTCTTCATTTTGGGCTGATGCCCCCTGACCTTAAGGTGATGCCCATTTCCTGATGACCATATTATATCATTGCATAACAGATCTATCTATTATTGTATAACGAAATGCCCAAAACTTAAGTGGCTTAAAAAGACAGGAAACACTTACCAACTCAGTTTTGGTGGGTCAGCAATTTGGGTACAGTTTATCTCTGGCTTGGGGTCTCTTGTGAGTCTGCAGTCTTACCCAGAGACTTGACTCTGGGTAATTCACTCCCTCATGGCAAGTTGGTGCTGGCTGTTGGCTGGGGGCCCAGCTCCTCCACACATGGGGCTCTCCTCAGAGATGTTTGAGCACTATCATGACATGGCAGCTGGCTCCCCCAGAGCAAGTGACCCAGGAGAGAAAGGCAGAAGCTGCAATGGGATGGGTGACCTGGCCTCAGAAGTCACCCTCGATATTTCTGCAGTGTCCTATTGGCTGCATTACTGGGTCAACCCTATTCAAAGGGGGCATGGCTGCAGAAGAGTGGGATCACCAGGAACCATCTTGGGAGCTGACTGCCACAAGCAATCTTCTTGCTGGATGGTGTCACCTCCCAGTGGAGACCCCCGTCTCAGGATGAGAGGGCACTTCACCCCAGTTCTGCTTTCTGGCCATGCCCCGCCACCACATGACCTTTGGGTCATTATACCTGGTCTGCTGCTGTGCTGCCAGGGTTCATCTCTGCTTTCTTAGGTCAGTTCTGTACAGCAGAGGTCTGGGCTTGGGTCTCCATGTCCTGATGGAGCCCCCCTGCCACTCTCTTGTCTGAGGGATGTCAACAAGGGGAACGACTGTGCTGGAGGATGGTGGCAGGCACTGTCCTTCCCAGCCTGGGCTAGAAGCATTCCGATGGTCAATCTGCCACAGGCCAGGCTCTCGCTCCTCACAAAAACTCCAACCACGCATCCTGTATTATCTCCATTTTATGAGAAGAATTGGAGCTCCGAGTGTCTCAGTGATGTGTGGAGGTCACACAACCTGTGAGCCAGGATGTGAAGCCAGGTGCCCCTGAAACACAGGCCACCCTGTCTTCTGTCACCTGCTGGCCGGGCTACTCTGAGTCCTCAGTGATGGCTGGGGGCCAGATGGATCTCATCCTCACCTTGGTCTTCAGATTCCTGGAGGGAGATGCACCTGTGTATCCTAGAGCTGGGCCTGAGTCCAGGGTGGCCATACTCCTAGGGTCTGGCGCATGGTGGCTTTCACTGAAATTAGTCATGGAGGTGAGTGAGAGCTCATCAGTGTCCTAGTTGTACAATTCTTCAAATCTTTGGTCGAAAGGAAGAATATCTGGAGGTGGAAGTGGGTAGCATGTCTCAGCCTACCCCCTCCCAAACAACTGGTAAATATTTAGTAGAACTGAGGGCGGAAGGAAGTCCCTTCTCCAGCTGGTGTGGGCATCACTTAGAAACTCGTGGAGAAACATGGCTGTGTGCTCTGCCAAGGGAGGTCAGGGTGGGCTGGAGAAATTATCTCATTAACTGGCCCTTTTGATTATTTCATTCGTTACACTCATATGATCCCTGTGTGTTAGGTACTGCCTCTGAGGGGGGCTCTATGGTGACACCCCTGCAACAACAAGGAAACCAAGGCCCAGAGAAATTGCTTTGTTTTTTAAAAAGCATGTAAGCCTGGATGAAGAATCCATCATTTAAATTAGGTCAGAATTCGTGGTCTAAGCCTTGTAGGAATCCTGTATCTTTATATATTTACTTTCACCCTACAAGTCATGGAGCCCTCCCTGTGGGCGCTGGGGGGGCTGGATTGGGCTGGAGCATCCATTGTGGAACAGGTCTCCTCAGGAAGTGGCGGGGGACTGGTTTCACCCCTGGGAGCATCTTGAAATAATCTGTTTTCAGTGGGACCTCTCCATTTTCCAACCGTCTGCGGCCATTTTCACCGTTCCCACCAAAGAAGACCTGAAGAAGCCTCTGGGGGCCCATTGGGCCCTTTCTTTGATCTAGGGGCCACTGCCTGTATGGTCTGGGGCCAGTTCCACTGCTCAGGCACTGAAGACACTGACGACCCCTCTCTGAGGGTCTGAGCGACAGGCGCCTGGAGGTCTGCTTAGAAAAACCCACAGAGGCAGAGGCAGAATGGCTGCAGCCTCCACGCCCAGAACAACTCAGGGACACCCAAGCAACCTGTTAAACTTTAAACCAACACAGGCCAGGATGGCCTGGGCCTTGGACAGCGTTCCAGCCGGTTTGGGCTGTATTTTTGCAAATAAGGCAGGGGGAGAACCAGTGAGCTTGGATGTGTGATAGTGCGGAAATGCAAATGCACTGTCGTTTAGTGACCCATATTGCGAAAACCAGCAAAAGGAAGTTGTGTTTTGCTACTGCCTGAAGTCAGTCCTGGAGAGGAGTGTGTGTGCCGCAGAAGACAGGTGAGTGGTGCTGGCTTCGGGGTCTTTGCCAGCCCTGAGAGCCTGTGCTGGTCCTGTAAGGGGCACTTTCGGGGTTAGGGGAAGTTCAGAGCAGGAGCCATTTGGGGTCGGATGTTTTCAAGGCAGGAAGCTGCCGTGGTGGCGCTGAGTGGTGTCTTGTGTCCCTTTGTCTTCCTGTGGTGCCTCTGGCATGATTTGTAACAAGTCAGGTTATTGTGGGCATTATCGAACAGCAAATGAGCACACCTGCCAGGACAATGTTGGGTGTCATCTGTGGTGGCTTAGACTCTAGCAAAGATGAACCTGAGGCCAGGGTCCCTGAGTAGGCTGGGCTTACAGAGGAGGGATGAATGGTCCCAAACACAGTCCCTAGGGGGTTAGGCCTTTCCACATGGTGGGGCTCCAGAAGATTCCTCTGCAATCTGCATTTTAGGTACTGACAGACAGGGCCTATCCATGATAGTGCTACTAGGAAGGAAGGCCGAGCCCGTCAGGGCCTCCTCAGAATTCCACACTGTGCCCAGACAGTGCAGGGTGGTGGGCGGACCACCTGTGAGAGGCTCGCAGACTGGGGGAGGCTCATGGGCAGCCATGGGGTACCAGAGGCAGCTGTGTTTGTGCCCGTTGTACAGAGTGGACATGTTCTAGGGCACGACTGCACCCAGAGCACTTGGCTTCCAGGACCCTCTGGGGTTTGTAGTGTGGGAGTCCCTGTGATTGCTGACAATCAGCCCCTTTACAGCTTCTTGCGGTCAGTGAGGTGCTGTGGAGTCCCCTTTGGAGGTGGAAAGTTGGGCCTGGGGTTCTCTGAGACCCCACTGGAAAGGGGAAACTGAGCATGGGGCAGCAGGTGGCTGGTGCCCTGCTGATGTTAGTGGCCAACTGGGACGTTTGGCTTGCAGCCCCTCCCCCAGCTTGTGACTTTGGGCAGATGCTTTGACCACCTAGCTTTCCTGTATGTGAACTGGGGTCTGAGTGTTGCCAGGCTCCGGAGGTGAGCACAGCCCCCTGGAGGCTGGGTGTGCTTGGGGCAGCTCTGCTATTATTCGGATTAGTCCTCAGACAAAACCCAGGGTGACCTCGCTCCGCCGTTCTTTCAGGAGAGGAAACTGAAGGCCACAGAGAAACTGAGACCCACCGCTTGCCCTAGACCATGGACTGCAAGATGCCAAGCTGGGCAAACTCAAACCTTTGGAGCCTGACAGCTTGACTGGCAAGTGGCCCTGGGGCTGGGTGGGGCCGGGTGCAGAGGGGGAGGAAGTGGTTTGTCTCCAGCTGGTTGGTTGCAGGAGGCCAGAGGCCCTGGTTCCGCTCCTCGGGCTGATGTCTGTCTCCCCACTAAAACCAGCACCTCCAAATATGCAGTGCCTCGCAAAGCTGGACAAGACTGTGTGCTCTGCACACACAGAAGCCTGGACTGTGGTAGGTCTGTTGGGGTTAAAGCTGAGATGAGGTGCTGAGTGAGGCCCCAGAGGAAGGGTGAGGCTTTGCTGCCCAGAGCCCCTTGGGAACCTAGGGTGGTGGGTGTCCCTGGACCCAGAACAGTGACCATGGAAGAGTCGCTGACCCAGTGCCAGGAGCACCTGCCTTGCTGCATCCTTGCCACCTTCTCCAGGTGGGCTCTCACGACCCCACTGACAGATGAGGAAACAGGTCCATGGAAAATTGGGTGAACATAGGAGTAAAAATGTAACCTTGGGGCAGTATTAACCATAGCCGAGATGTGAAATCCAAACCTGGATGGGGTGTCACTCACTTGCATGACCCCCTGGCTACCCACAGCTATGAGATTCCATCCTGGCTCCAACAACCAGGTCCCATCCCCTCCCTTTCTGGGCTCACCCACCTAGGCACACTGCCAGCTCTTCAGATGGCCTGGCTCACTCTTGTTTGCTTTGTGCCCTTCCCTCTGTCTGATGCTATCTGATGCTGTTCCCTCTGTCTGGGACACTGGTCTCTCTGTCTCAGATGCTGTTCTCTCTGTCTGACATAATGTTCCCTCTGCCTGGGATATTGTTTCCTCTGTCTGGGACACTTCCCTCTGCCTGAGAGGCTGTTGCCTCTTCCTGGGACACTGTTCCCTCTGTCTGAGACTCTATTCCCTCCGTCTGGGATGCTGTTTCCCCTGTTGGGACATTGTTTCCTCTGCCTGGGATGCTGTTTCCTCTGTCTGCAATGCTGTTCCATCTGTCTGGGATACTGTCCCCTCTGTCTGAGCCCCCATGTGTGATGACTGGTCACCTAGGTCCCCAGTGAAGTGGATGGTGGCTGACCTTACACATCAGCTCTGGGGGTTTTGGTGGGGCCCACTTGGAGCCCCTCGGTGCCCAGGGCACAGACCTCTTGCTGGTGCAGGTGTGTGGCTTTAGGAAGGTGAATCCATTGTCTGGGTGTCCCTTTTGCTGTAATTACCTGACAGGGTCCCTGTGAAGTTAGATGAGACGACGTGGGGCTGTCGAGTGATGGACTGTAGGAGGTGGGATTTGACCTTCTGTAATATAGATTTGCATTTTATATTTTCAAAATTTGGACTCAGCCAGAGGACATTTTTGTATGGTTATGTAAAAGTACATATTAGAAGGGAAATAAGACCGCTTGAGATGCTGATTCAAATTCATCTATTCACTTTCTCACCGAACATGCTTACTGAGTCCTGCTGTTTGCCAGGTGGGGGACCATGTGAAGGAGGTGAGATTTCCACCTGTGTGGCCTGCAGCCAGTGGGGAGTGGAGATGGGAGGTTTGGGTGAGCCTGGAGGGGTAGGGGGGATGGAGGAGGGGCGGCCTCATCTGGGAAAGGCCTGTCACAGAGCAGGGAGTGAGTTCAGGGAGCTGTGCCAGGCTGTTCCTCTAGAAGGAGCACCTTGCAAAGGCCCCTGAGGTGACTCAGTGTGGAGGGAACGGCAGAGTTACATCTGTGTTCAAGGATTTCAGTGTCAATCGGGAGCTGTTGGAAAGTTCTTAACTGTTTTGTTTCATAACTTTTTTAAATAAAAATTTCAAACATAATCAAAAGTAGAGAGAAATATGTAGTGAGCCCAGGGTGCCCAATGGAGGAGGTCAGAATGGAACAAGGAGCCCCCCTTGCCCCACCCCAAGTGTGGGCCTGGAGGTCTAGGGTACTGCAGAGATCAACTTTTTTCCCAAAATACTTTATTACAAAACATTTCAAACATACAGCAAAGCTCCAAATATTTTACAGTGTCCCCTCCTGAGATCCTACTTGCTTTATCACACATCTACCTGCCTATGCAAGGAAGGATTTATTTTTTATTTCAAAGGTTGTGATTTTATTTTTATAGTTGCTTTTAATGTATGGTAATGCACAGTGTCTGTAGTGTTTATATTTATACTCCTTCTAGATGAAAGTAAAATAAAAACAGAAACAAAATATGAAACAGAAATAAGTACAGAAAATTCAAAAATAGGAAATAAAGAAAAATATTAAGTAAATACATAAGTAAAAAGATTAAGTAGAAACAGTGCAGGGACTTCCCTGGTAGTCCAGGGGTTAAGACTCCATGCTGCCAATGCAGGCGGCATGGGTTGGATCCCTGGTCAGGGAACTAAGATTCCACATGCTACGCAGCGCAGCCAAAAAAAAAAAAGAAAGAAACAGTGCAGTGGTCTGTTTCCCAGGCACAGCCACCCTGCGCACAGTGCAGCCCTGCATGTGACCCTTCTTGTCATAGCTCCTTACACTGTACCCAGTGCGTTCCCTGAGTTTCTGTCAGTCCAGCTCTGGGCACATGTCATCACTACTGGGCTCATTGTGTGATTTCACCAACTCCTACTGTAGCTGAGCAGGCCCTGTGACAGGGGACCTGGGAGCTTCAGGCGATGCTAATGGCTGAAGGCCATCACCCTGGTGAGGTGTCCTGACCATGTTTGTCTGTTTAGGGCCACTAAAAATGTACAACATGGCCAGTTGAGGGTAGAGTGTTGTGCACTGCCTCAAGCTTTAAGAACCTTTGCAGGACTGTTGTTGGGTCCAATTTTACAGACAAGGAAACTGAGGTTTGGGGAAGTTGAGCTTATCTCTGGTTACCGGGTCAATAAGTGGTAGAAACTGATCACTCTGGATGCAGGGCCTCAGGCCCACTGTGCTGCTGCCTTCCTGGATCCACGCAGGAGGGCCAAAGATGCATCATGCAATCCATGGGGGCTGTCATGCCCCCACAGGCCCAAGAAGACGGCCTGGGGTCAGAGCAGGGAGGAGTCCAGGCAGGGCCTCTACATAGCTGGAGTTGGCTGACCCTCCCTGGTGGGCAGGGGGCTCTAGCCTTCCCACCTCCCTCCCAGTGAGGCACCTGTGGTCTCAGGAATGTAATCAACCAGGAAAGCATCCTGCATTTTCCCCACAATCATTTATTGAGCCTCTAGTAATGATACCCATGTTCTGTGCTGGGCCATGAGCTGTCTCTGAGCCTCACCTCATCAGGTGGGGGACCAAAAAACAGTCTGGAGGCCGAGGCCAGAGCCAGAGCCACACAGAGTGTGGGCCACAGTCCAACCATCCAACCACCCCCCAGGTCTGTTCGAGGCCCTGCCCTGGGGGCCATGTCTCCTGAGGAGTAGTGTGGGCAGTGCAGGGTGACGCGATGCATCAGCAGCGGGGTGAGAGGTTTACAGGCAGCTCTTGCTCGGGCCCAGGCCTCTCCACAACCACACGTCACCGTGGGCCTCGAGGCTTCCGGGTGGGTTAGTGGAGAAAAAGCCTGGGTTTGAGGACCAGGGTGACAGGAATGCAGGGCAGGGAGTAAGTTTTCAGTGCTTTTGAATCACTGTCACTTTGACCCTAATTTACAGAACTTTTTTATTTTTTACTGTGGTAAAATACACATAACATAAAATTTACCATTTTAACCACTTTTAGGTGTACAGCCCAGTGGCATTAAGTACATTCACATTGTTATGCATCATCGCCACCATGCATCTCCAGAACTTTTTTATCATTCCAAAATGAAAATCTATTCCATTCAATGCTAACTCCCCATTCCCCAGTCTCAGCTCCACCATTCTACTTTCTATCTCTATGATTTGCCCCCTCCAGGTACCTCAGACAAGCATAATCTTAATATTTATCCTTTTGTGTCTGGGTTGTTTCACTCAGCACGTCTTCGAGGTTCATTCATGTTGAAGTAGGCTTCCACCTTTTGGCCGTTGTGAATAATGCTGCTCTGAACCTTTGTTCACATGTGAACAGGGGGCAAACATCTGTTCGAGTCTCTGCTTTCAATTCTTCTGGGAGAAATGCGTTCTTGAGGACATAAGGGATTCATGTTGGAATTTGGTGTTGAAACAAATGCAGCTTCTCTAAGAAAAGCTGCAGCACACCTAGGAGCGTTCGGACCCCCACCTACCTCACAGCCCCGCCGTCCAGCCTGCAGGCCCCTGCCCACTCACCAGTATCCCAGTACTAGAACGGACAGGTAATTTTTGCTTCTTTTTTGTTTTTCCATAATATCTAAGTTTTCTTAAAAAAAATGACTCATCACTCATGCGGTTTAAAAAAATAACAGTAACTTTTTAAAGTGATGGTGTGAACTGTTTGGGGAACATCTGATCAGGGCGTCCCAGCAATCTGGGATGGTGCTGTGCTCATCCGTCTCCTTTCCTCCCCACTCTGCTGGCCCCATCCCGTCCCGAGGTCCCATTGACCCCAGTGAATTTTGAAGCATGTGGCACCCCACAGTACCTGCGTCCATCTCTGTGTTCTCAGCACACAGGATGGAGAACGCTGACTGTAGCAGCTGCAGCCAGAGCGCTTCCCGGGCTGAGGCCCCAAGGCAAGTATTGCGCTTCTGGATCCTGACACTGGAGTGCAGGCACCCCTGGGTCACGGGGCAGCTTTGCTGACATGTCATTGATTGTTGCATCTGGCATGGCCAGCGCAGCCAGACCTTTGTCACTGCTGATACAGCCTTGTGGGTTTCTGCAGCCTTGTCTCCTAGCCTGCAACCTGCATGCAGGTGTGTGCAGCACAGCAGTTGCTGGTATTGCCCTATGGTGCTTTCAGTATTGTTTGGATTACCTCCTTCACGTAACCAACCACCTGGACATGGTAGGGTAAAGAGCAGCCCCACCGAGGATTGTCATCTCTCATGATTCTGGGGCTCGTGGGGTGCATTCCCATGGCTCTCACTCAGGGTTTCTCTGGGACTGTCGCCAGTGAGGGCTGGAACTGTTTCAAAGTCTTCTTCTCAGGCTCACACATCTGATGGCTGCTGCCAGCTGGGGCCCCATGTGCCGGGGCCGCTAAGCCATGTCAGTGACAAGACAGCCGAGGTCTCTGCTCACTTGGGGGCTCCAGGGTACCAGGTGACAGGCAGCAAGTGAGATGGGCATAACGGTGGTTTGAGTGGGGGCTCCTACACTGTTTCCAAGGTGGGGACGTCCAGCGGCAGGTGGAGCGAACTTGTGGCCCATCTGTAAGACTATCCCTGCCCAACTCAGGCAGCTACCAAGTGGTTCAGAGACTCCAGGGCAGGCACCACAGCATTCATGCTACCCCATCCACTGGCTGCTGTGGATGGAGCCACTTAACGGTCCACAATGCACTGGATAGTGGGGCACATTTACTTTCTCTGTACTTCTCCAGTCCCCACACCTCCCCCAGTCCCAGGTTTGGGGCCTTTGATGCTGGGTGGTGGCAGCCTTGGGTGTCAGGGGCCCTGGGTCCTGAGTTCAGCAGCAGGCTCAGCTCACCTAGGGTGGACTCTCTCAGCTCAGGGCTTCTAAAGGGAGAGCTGAGTGGCTGGGAAGACAGAAATGACAAATGCTCCTTGGCTCCTCCGTGATTACACGTCCCTGGCCTTGGGCATGTCAGAATGAGCCCGGAGCCCAGTCCAGGGGGTTCAGAGCAGCATGTCTGGTGGACCCAGCTCCTGGGTGCTGATTACCCCAGGCCAGCATGGCCAGGGTCAGCCTTGGCGTCCTTGTCTGAAACATGGAATGTCACCCACCTTGGTGATTGTGACTGAGCAAGAGTACAAAAGCACTCAGCACATCTCCTGGCACATGGGGTGTGTGGGCGTGTATATATAATTGGATATATGTTTATATGTATTTGTGTATGTGTGCATGTGCATATGTGTATACACGTGTGGAGGCATGTGTGTTTATATGTGTGTATGTTGGGCACCCTTGAACATGTGTTTCCTCTCCCCCAACCCTACCCTAGCCCCCGGCTCCTCTGAGCAGTGTGGAGGGGAGGCTGGAACTGGACTGCCCTGCCCTGCACTCACTTTGGCCTTGGACAGGCAGCAGGGAGACCAGTCCTGAGGTAAGCGAGGCTGGTGGCTGTATCCTGTGGCTTCCCAAATCAGATCAGAGGGTCATCTGATCTTTAGGAAGGTTGCTCTGCAATCAGGACCTCCCTCCATCATGTACTCTGCTCCCTGGAGGATGTCTTTATGCTGAGCCCTGGGCTTCCCAGTCTGGCCAAGCATGGTTCAGCTGCCCTTGCACTAAAACCCCTGGAAGATGAGATGGTCATGGCTAAAGGGCCGCCAGAGGAAAGGCTCACTTCCTCCCTTTGAAGGGCATCCAGGCAGGCCAGCCTCCCCAGGCTCTGGGCCTGCCACACCCCTCGCCACCCTCCTCTACATGATTCATTGTCCCTTCTGTAACAAGGAAAATGACACTTGGTGAGTGTCAGCAACTCACCAAGTTTGCACAGCTCGGAGGTATCACCTTCCACAGGGTACAATCAACATACAATTAGCTGCATATGTTTAAAATGTACAATTTGACGTTTCAACATACACATATACACCTGTGAAAGTGTCGCCACTGCCAAGATGATGAGCACAGCTGTCAGCCCTTGAAGGCTTCGCTGTGTTCCGTTGTAACCCCCACACCACACCCACCCCTCCTTCCAGGCAACATCCCGGTCTGCTTTCTGGCACCACATGTTAGTGTACATTTCCTAGAATTCTATGTAAATGAGAAAAAAGTAGGTGCCTTTTCTTTTGTCTGTCTTCTTTCACTTGGCATGATTATTTCTAGATTCATCCATGTTGTTCAGAAGTATTCTCTTTTCCCCTCAGTGGTTGAAAGATTTGTGTAGAATTGGTATCAATTTTGGTCATTATTTTTCTCAAATATTTTTCAAGCTCACTCCTTTTTTGAGACTCCACATATATATTCTGGTTACACAGATATTATGCTGCTTAAAGTTTTTCCACATCTCACAATTCATTCTTGCTCTTTCATTTTAGATAGCTTCTATTGTCTCTCTAAACTCACTAATTTTTCTTCTACAATATCTAATCTGCCATCAATCCCTTCCAGTGGGTCTTGATCACACACTTTGTGGTTTTCATCTCTGGAAGTTGGATTTGCATCTTTTTTTTATTCTTCATGTTTCTACTGACCTTTTAAATATAATGTGGGTAACTGCTGCTGCCTTAATGACCTTGTCTGGTAATTCTAACATCTGTATCCTATGTGGGTCAGTTTCAACTCACTGACTTTTTCTCCTCACTATGGGTTGTGTATTCCTGCCCTCCATGTCTGGTAAGTTTTGGTTGGATGCCAGACACTATAAATCTCACCTTACTGGATGCTGAATATGTTTGTGCTCTTATAATTGTCCTTAGGCATTGTTTAGGGATGCAGTTAAGTTGTTTGTAAACAGATGGACTTTCCTGTTAAAATTCATCAGTATTTGTTAGGTGGGACCTGAGCAGAGCTCACCGTGGGGCTAATTATGCCCCACACTGAGGTAAGAGCCTTCCAAGTTCTCTAACTCCCTGTGGATCTTGGGGTTTCCAGTCTAACTGGTGGAAACAGGCATATTCCCTGCCCTGTGTGAGCACCAGCTGATGTTCCCTCTGACCCTCTCAAGTAGATCTTTCTCCAGCATTGCAGTTTCCTCACACATGCACTGAGCCATCTCCGAGGGCCCTTGTCAGCTCTCTGCGCTCTCTCTAGTGCTCTATCCTGTGACCTCCAGCTGCCTTCATGTTCCTGGACTCCCAGCTCTGTTTCCTTACTCAGGGGTCTACCTGGGATCCCCTTCGCTGGGCAGGAAGCTGGGGTGAGAGAGGGATCACTGCACTTGTACCCACCTCTCAGGACCACTGCACTTTGCTGCCTGGTGTAAGGTGTCTCTCAACTGTTGTTTCGTATGTTTTATCCATGATTTGGTTGTTTCCAGTGAGAGAGTATCTCCAGTTTCTGTTATTCCATCTTGACCAGAAGCAGGAATCCCTGAGGTGTGATTGCAGCAGGCTCCACCTGGCACCAGATGGCTGCATTGGACACACCAGAGCTGAGTGCGTGGCCTGCATTCCATCTGGCATATTTTGACTGCTGTGTCATGTCTGATTTCCGGAAACTGGAATTTATCACCTGTGCTATGAGAAAAATGCAGCAAAGCATGCATTTTCTGTTTAGAAATCTTGATATTTCTCCCCATTAAGCTCTTTAAGAGTGTGGCAGTAGCCAATACTAAATGTGCACCCTGCACTGGTTTTGGTGTCACTTAAAGAAAGGTCCACTCAGAAGAAATCTGACTGCACTGGAAGGCAAGAGCGCAGGAGACTATCCCAGGGGCTGGAGTTGGCGCTTGACTCCTGGGGCCTCGCCAGCCCTCAAGGCCACACACGCACAGAGGTGGCTCATGCTTCTCTTCTGAGCACGCTCTGACCGGAGGCCCTTCTGCTGCATGGGTGGCCGAGGGTCAGGCTTCAGGACACCTTTTTGGTTGTGTGTGTTGCGGGGAGGGGAAACTGCATCTCCACCGATGGTTCTTTATTTCGTTTAGCAAGGGAGGAAGGGAATGTGTGAAGAAGCCACTGGCAGCAGAGCTGAGTGAGTGCCTGTGTCTGGGAGGGTGCGTGGAGATGCCAGCCAGCTCTCCTCAGACACAGTGGGCACTGCACACTCAAGGGGACCCTTTCTCCCTGAGTCACTGCATGACTGGGAACAAGCTCAGTTCTGGCCCCAGTTTTAAGCCAGGGCCTAGAAGCTACTGCACGGGGACCAGGGACTCAGCCATGCTCCATCCACCCGCAGACCTCTGTGACCTGCCTGGGGGTCTCCTGCACTGGGTGGTGGCACGAAGATGCCCTTCCGTGTTCTCCCTTGAGCACTGGGTCTGTCACCCACACTGCTCCAAGTGCCAGTGGAGAAGGTGGTTTTCATTCTCCTTTCACGTTTTTTTTTAGAACCTCCTGAACTGCTCCACTTCAAAACTGCTGGGCAAGAAAAAGATTTTCAGCAAATCCTCCCAGCCCACCAACCCTGTGCAAGGCCTGGGCTGGCCAACTCAAACGACTTGGAACGCAGCCAGCAGGGAACCTGGCACCCACCCTTCCACCTCAGTGTCCTTGTGGAGTCTGACAGCCTCAGGTAACCCACCTCTTGCCCAGGAATAAGTGACTGCCACTCCTGGTCCCTGTCCTCCTCTGCAGCTCCACGGGGGGTTCAAGTGGAAGATTTTGGGGAATGTCAATCTCCTCTCAGTCTAGTCTCACCTTTGACCCTCTCTGTGCACCTAGACTGACATTTGAAGGTGCCTTTCCTCCACGAGGGTTTCCAGAAGAGGCACCATGTGAGGGCATGAAGTAGCTCCAGAGCTTAGCAGGAAGAGGAACTGGGGACCAAGATCCAGCTTCCTCAGCCTCCAGGTCTCTGGAAAATGATGGGTCACCTGTCAGACAGAATATCGACAGTGATATTGAGGGAGGGTCTCGATGGGCATCCTGCCTCACCTCAGAGCTACATGGTAGGATAGAGCGCCACGGATGCCAAAGCACAGTACAGACCAGATTCACTGTGCTCATGATGGTTATTGCTATTCTTTTACACATATATTCTGAATTCATTGAGGGGCAGGTAGCTTCACGCTACAGAATTCATTCCTCCCTCTCCTTTTTTTTCTTTCACTCTCTCTTTTTTCTTTCTTTCTTTCCTTCCTTCTTTTCTCCCTTCTTTCCTTCCTTCCTTCTTTCTTTCTTTCTCGCTCTCTCTTTCTTTCTCACTCTCTCCCTCCCTCCTTCCCTCTCTCTCTTCCTTCTTTTTTTTAATGAAGAAATTTATTTTTAGAATAAAATGCTTTCCATTGGCCATTGCCCCAAAGCCTGCCTAGTCAGGACCCAGCTGAGGCTGACCAGGGTGTTCACTTCACACTCAGCCCCATTCCCCCTCCTCCATGTTGATTTTCTCCAGAGGGCCCCACCTGGGGGCTGGTCCATGGCCCAGCTGGCATTGACTACACTCATTTCTCCCTGACAGGAAGCCCCCGGCCAGCCCCTCAAAGAGCTCAGAGAACTCAGCTCTGAGGATGGAGCCAGGAGGGGGGTCCTCAATGCCCCCAGCCCCCATTGCCACCCGGGGGGAGCCAGATGCTGGGCCTAGCAGCTCCTCCCTGGAGCATCCAAGCACAGACCCAGGGAAGCTCCGAGCGCTCCCTGTTGGGCCTGGAGCCCACTGCGGGGACCCTGCCTCCGGGAGCCCTGGCAGCCAGGCCTCTGCGGGGGACATGAGCTCTGTGGGTGAGCCCAGCAGCGGCACTAAGATCCCTAACCGGGACAGCGGGATAGACAGCCCTTCCTGCAGCGTGGTTGGCGAGCACTTCTCCTGCGAGGACGGCAGCGAGGCGGGCCCAGGCCCCACCATCAAAGGCCTGCACCTGGAGACAGCCCCAGGTGGCAAGACCCCACAGGAGGAGGCCGATAGCGATATGGGCGAGGGCAGCAGTGAGGAGCCAGACCCCGAGAATAGCCCCTTGAGGGCTGACGCGGATCCAGCCAAGGTAGGCCACCTTCCCGTCCCAGGTGTCAGGGGCTGCAGAGCTCTCTTCCGAGGGTATTTGAGGTTTACAGTGCCATCACCCAGGCCTGGTGCCAGTAGCAGGGTGTACACTCAGACACCATACTCAGAGAAGCCCCTGCTATGGGTTGGTGGGCAGGCCCTGGGGAAGGACCACGCAGGCAGGGGTCTCCCTGACACATCAGACAATGATCTCACCCCCAAGCCTTAGTTCCATGGCCCCACAGTGGCACAGGGACCCCACCCCAGGGTGGCTGTGGCGGTTCATCTTAGAGGGAACAGTGCTGCCACCACTCTTTGCCAGTGCTTGCTGCCTGCCTTGCAGAGCCCCCATGAGGAAAACAGCATGCTTGTCACCTTATTTTATGAATGGAGAAACCCCAGGGTTTCCCATGGGGTGTGGCAGAGGCAGGAAGGGAGCCCAGGCATGCGAGGGGAGCCCCGTGTAGATGGCCCCGGGAAGCAGGTGTGCCCACCTGTGGGGGCTCGGCCTTGCAAGAAAGCTCATCTGTGTCCCTTTAGCGTTTTGGGCTCTGGGCTCTACACTGGGACTGGTGGGGACATGGAAGTAAAGCCGACAGCCCCGGCTTAGAGAGACCGCCTGTGCATGGGAGGAGAACAGCGTAGGTAAGCTACAAGTGACTGGGTCCCAAGACAAGCACAGGTGGCATTTGGCCAGGGTCAGACCTTCTGGCTCCTGGTAGAGATGGCATGGACTAACATGGCCGCATCAAGAGGCAGGCTTAGTGGGCAAAGGGCAGCCACAGGCCTGCACTGCTGAAAGCCAAATTCCCAGCGAGTGGGCTGGGGGCATGTTTTAATCTAAGTTTTATTATTATTCAGGAATGGTGAAGCCAACAAATCAGGAGATGACTGCCATTTAAAGACAGTTTATTACTCATAGTTCCCGAGAGGAGGGGGCACACCACACCATGGGAAACCAGAGGGAAAAGCACCAAGGTGGGGCAGGAGGCAGAGGGAGTGGAAATTGTGAGCAAGAGTCTTTTTTTAATCACGTAATGATTTTATTCTTTTAATTGAAGTATAGTTGATGTACAAATACTATATAAGTTACAGTAGAGTCTTTATTGTGGTTTCTGAGGAGAGGGATGGGTGAGACAGGGTAAACAGGCTTAAGATTGGCCAGTTTGAATAATTTCAGTGGGTTCTGTGCACAGGGGCTGTCCCTGGATAGCTAGCACCTGGACCTGTGTAATTAGGGCGGGGAATAGGGGAAAAGCAAGTATAAAGAAGGTGGTTGGGTGTGGGCTCTGGATGGGTTGGTTTGCACTTGAAAGACATTCTTGCCAGCGAATCCTTTACATCTCTAGGAATCAGCGAACCCTGGGAGGGACAGTCCCTCCAGGATCAGCAAGGCCCCGAAGTTTTGGTATCAGGATAATGCTGGTCTCATGGAATGAGTTAGGAAGTGTTCCTTATTCTTTCATTTTTTTGGAAAAATTTGAGAACAATTGGTATTAATTTCCCAGTGAAGCTATCTGTTTCTGGACTTTTCTTTGTTGAGAAGTTTTTTATTGCTTATTTAACCTCCTTACTTGTTATTGGTCTGTGCAAATTTTCTATTTCTTCATGACTCAGTGTTGGTAGGTTGTGTGTTTCGAGGAATTTACCTATTTCTTTTAGCTTATCCAATTGTTGGCATTTAATTGTTCAGAGCCATCTCTTCTGATCCCTTGTATTCAACTGTGGTATCAGTTGTAATATTTCCTCTTTCATTTTATTTATTTGAGTTCTTTCTCATTTTTGGGGTAAGTCTAGCTAAAGGTTTGTTAATTTTGTTTATCTTTTCAAAAAACAACTCTTAGTTTTGTTGGTTTTTTCCCATTGTTTTTCTACTCTCTGTTTCATTTATCTCTGTTCTAATCTCCATTATTTCCTTCCTCCTGACTGCTTTGGGTTTAGTGTGTTCTTTTTCTAATCTTGAGGTGTAAAGTTAGGTTGTTGATTTGAGATCTTTCTTCCTTTTACATGTATGCGCTTACAGCTAAAAACGTCCCTCTTAGCACTGCTTTTCCCACATTCCATAAGTTTTGACATATTGTGTTTTCATTTTCATTTGTCTCAAGCTATTTTCTAATTTCCTTTGTGACTTCTTTGACTCTTCTTTAAGTGTGTATTTTCTTTTTTTTTTTTTTTTATGAGTTCATCAGTGTTTCATTAGAGTTCTGAAAATGCTTATTCATTCAGTTCAGCAGTACAGTCAGTTACCAGAAACCTGTACTTGTCAGAGTCTTTTCCATGAATTTCTTGAAGATGAAACCCTTTTATAGGAACATATTTGCAAAATCATCAGAGTACACCCAGAACTGTCTGTAAATGACAAAAGACTTAAAAATGACCACGGTTAAAGATTTAATGAGAGTTCATAATAATGCAGTTGACAAGAAAATTAGTTATTTCTGAGATATACATTTTAAAGTAATAACTAGGATTATTACTTATAACATTATACCAGAACATATAAGATTTTTAGAAATTTCATGTAATGTCTGAAACATTTATATTAACATATTTCCATACATATTTCCATACAAATACAAATATAAGATTTTTAGAAATTTCATGTAATGTCTGAAACATTTATATTAACATATTTCCATACCTATTTCCATACAAATACAAATATAAGATTTTTAGAAATTTCATGTAATGTCTGAAACATTTATATTAACATATTTCCATACAAATAACCCAATGAAAGTTTAGTATTAGTTGTTTTGTTTGTTTTTTTATACTGCAGGTTCTTATTAGGCATCAATTTTATACACATCAGTGTATACATGTCAATCCCAATCGCCCAATTCAGCACACCACCATCCCCACCTCACCGCAGTTTTCCCCCCTTGGTGTCCATATGTCCATTCTCTACATCTGTGTCTCAACTTCTGCCCTGCAAACTGGCTCATCTGTACCATTTTTCTAGGTTCCACATACATGCATTAACATACGATATTTGTTTTTCTCTTTCTGACTTACTTCACTCTGTATGACAGTCTCTAGATCCATCCATGTCTCAACAAGTGACTCAATTTCGTTCCTTTTTATGGCTGAGTAATATTCCATTGTATATATGTACCACAACTTCTTTATCCATTCGTCTGTTGATGGGCATTTAGGTTGCTTCCATGACCTGGCTATTGTAAATAGTGCTGCAATGAACATTCGGGTGCATGTGTCTTTTTGAATTACGGTTTTCTCTGGGTATATGCCCAGTAGTGGGATTGCTGGGTCATATGGTAATTCTATTTTTAGTTTTTTAAGGAACCTCCATATTGTTCTCCATAGTGGCTGTATCAATTTACATTCCCACCAACAGTGCAAGAGGGTTCCCTTTTCTCCACACCCTCTCCAGCATTTGTTGTTTGTAGATTTTCTGATGATGCCCATTCTAACAGGAGTGAGGTGATACCTCATTGTAGTTTTGATTTGCATTTCTCTAATAATTAGTGATGTTGAGCATCTTTTCATGTGCTTCGTGGCCGTCTGTATGTCTTCTTTGGAGAAATGTCTATTTAGGTCTTCTGCCCATTTTTGGATTGGGGTGTTTGTTTCTTTAATATTGAGCTGAATGAGCTGTTTATATATTTTGGAGATTAATCCTTTGTCCGTTGATTCATTTGCAAATATTTTCTCCCATTCTGAGGGTTGTCTTTTCATCTTGTTTATGGTTTCCTTTGCTCTGCAAAAGCTCTGAAGTTTCATTAGGTCCCACTTGTTTATTTTTGTTTTTATTTCCATTACTCTAGGAGGTGGATCAAAAAAGATCTTGCTGTGATTTATGTCAAAGAGTGTTCTTCCTATGTTTTCCTCTAAGAGTTTTATAGTGTCCAGTCTTATATTTAGGTCTCTAATCCATTTTGAGTTTATTTTTGTGTATGGTGTTAGGAAGTATTCTAATTTCATTCTTTTACATGTAGCTGTCCAGTTTTCCCACCACCACTTATTGAAGAGACTGTCTTTTCTCCATTGTATATCTTTGCCTCCTTTGTCATAGATTAGTTGACCATAGGTGCGTGGGTTAATCTCTGGGCTTTCTATCTTGTTCCATTGATCTATGTTTCTGTTTTTGTGCCAGTACCATATTGTCTTTTTTTTTTTTTTTTTTTAACAGAACAACTTTTTATTAGAAATATTGTATATTTTTGTACAGCTGGGAAAGTGCCATTTAGAGTAGTTTTTCATAAGATGACAGGATTCAATTCCCAAGAAAAATGAAAAGTTCATTGTTCTCTTATTTGTTATAACTTTTTTTTTTCCACACCCACACACTGTATTTTATTTTTACAAGAGATAAATAGACTGACACCAAGCATTGTACATGGATGACCACAACAAAAGCAACAATGATTGCAATTACCAAACATGAAACACACTCATACTATGTCATAATATTGACATTCAGTCCAGTAATCCTCCACTGCAACAGCTCCTTTACTTTGCAGTGAAAATTGATTTGTATATTCTTTGCCTCTGAGTCCTTGTGGGATTTTTTTTTTTTAATTCAGACAGAAAGTCACAAAAATTATACTCATCCTCATCAGTTCACTCAGTCCCATGTAATTAATAATTTTTTTTTCATCTTGATCTTTTGTTAGCACTTTTATGAGTTCATCAGTTTTTCATTAGAGTTCTGAAAATGCTTATTCATTCAGTTCAGCAGTACAGTCAGTTACCAGAAACCTGTACTTGTCAGAGTCTTTTCCATGAATTTCTTGAAGATGAAACCCTTTTATAGGAACATATTTGCAAAATCATCAGAGTACACCCAGAACTGTCTGTAAATGACAAAAGACTTAAGAATGACCACGGTTAAAGATTTGATGAAAGTTCATAATAATGCAGTTGACAAGAAAATTAGTTATTTCTGAGATAAACATTTTAAAGTAATAACTAGGATTATTACTTATAACATTATACCAGAACATATAAGATTTTTAGAAATTTCATGTAATGTCTGAAACATTTATATTAACATATTTCCATACCTATTTCCATACAAATACAAATATAAGATTTTTAGAAATTTCATGTAATGTCTGAAACATTTATATTAACATATTTCCATACAAATAACCCAATGAAAGTTTAGTATTGTTTTGTTTGTTTTTTTATACTGCAGGTTCTTATTAGGCATCAATTTTATACACATCAGTGTATACATGTCAATCCCAATCACCCAATTCAGCACACCACCATCTCCACCCCACCGCAGTTTTCCCCCCTTGGTGTCCATATGTCCATTCTCTACATCTGTGTCTCAACTTCTGCCCTGCAAACTGGCTCATCTGTACCGTTTTTCTAGGTTCCACATACATGCATTAACATACGATATTTGTTTTTCTCTTTCTGACTTACTTCACTCTGTATGACAGTCTCTAGATCCATCCATGTCTCAACAAGTAACTCAATTTCGTTCCTTTTTATGGCTGAGTAATATTCCATTGTATATATGTACCACAACTTCTTTATCCATTCGTCTGTTGATGGGCATTTAGGTTGCTTCCATGACCTGGCTATTGTAAATAGTGCTGCAATGAACATTCGGGTGCATGTGTCTTTTTGAATTACTGTTTTCTCTGGGTATATGCCCAGTAGTGGGATTGCTGGGTCATATGGTAATTCTATTTTTAGTTTTTTAAGGAACCTCCATATTGTTCTCCATAGTGGCTGTATCAATTTACATTCCCACCAACAGTGCAAGAGGGTTCCCTTTTCTCCATACCCTCTCCAGCATTTGTTGTTTGTAGATTTTCTGATGATGCCCATTCTAACAGGAGTGAGGTGATACCTCATTGTAGTTTTGATTTGCATTTCTCTAATAATTAGTGATGTTGAGCATCTTTTCATGTGCTTCGTGGCCGTCTGTATGTCTTCTTTGGAGAAATGTCTATTTAGGTCTTCTGCCCATTTTTGGATTGGGGTGTTTGTTTCTTTAATATTGAGCTGAATGAGCTGTTTATATATTTTGGAGATTAATCCTTTGTCCGTTGATTCATTTGCAAATATTTTCTCCCATTCTGAGGGCTGTCTTTTCGTCTTGTTTATGGTTTCCTTTGCTGTGCAAAAGCTTTGAAGTTTCATTAGGTCCCACTTGTTTATTTTTGTTTTTATTTCCATTACTCTAGGAGGTGGATCAAAAAAGATCTTGCTGTGATTTATGTCAAAGAGTGTTCTTCCTATGTTTTCCTCTAAGAGTTTTATAGTGTCCAGTCTTATATTTAGGTCTCTAATCCATTTTGAGTTTATTTTTGTGTATGGTGTTAGGGAGTATTCTAATTTCATTCTTTTACATGTAGCTGTCCAGTTTTCCCACCACCACTTATTGAAGAGACTGTCTTTTCTCCATTGTATATCTTTGCCTCCTTTGTCATAGATTAGTTGACCATAGGTGCGTGGGTTAATCTCTGGGCTTTCTATCTTGTTCCATTGATCTATGTTTCTGTTTTTGTGCCAGTACCATATTGTCTTGATTACTGTAGCTTTGTAGTAGAGTCTGAAGTCAGGGAATCTGATTCCTCCAGCTCCATTTTTTTGCCTCAAGACTGCTTTGGCTATTCGGGGTCTTTTGTGTCTCCATACAAATTTTAAGATGATTTGTTCTAGCTCCGTAAAAAATGCCATTGGTAATTTGATAGGGATTGCATTGAATCTGTAGATTGCTTTGGGTAGTATACTCATTTTCACAATGTTGATTCTTCCAATCCAAGAACATGGTATATCTCTCCATCTGTTGGTATCATCTTTAATTTCTTTCATCAGTGTCTTATAGTTTTCTGCATACAGGTCTTTTGTCTCCCTAGGTAGGTTTATTCCTAGGTATTTTATTCTTTTTGTTGCAATGGTAAATGGGAGTGTTTCCATAATTTCTCTTTCAGATTTTTCATCATTAGTGTATAGGAATGCAAGAGATTTCTGTGCATTCATTTTGTATCCTGCAACTTTACCATATTCATTAATTAGCTCTAGCAGTTTTCTGGTGGCAGTTTTAGGATTCTCTATGTATAGTATCATGTCATCCGCAAACAGTGACAGTTTTACTTCTTCTTTTCCAATTTGTATTCCTTTTATTTCTTTTTCTTCTCTGATTGCCGTGGCTAGGACTTCCAGAACTATGCTGAATAATAGTGGTGAGAGTGGACATCCTTGTCTCGTTCCTGATCTTAGAGGAAATGCTTTCAGTTTTTCACCATTGAGAATGATGTTTGCTGTGGGTTTGTCATATATGGCCTTTATTATGTTGAGGTAGGTTCCCTCTATGCCCACTTTCTGGAGAGTTTTTATCAGAAATGGGTGTTGAATTTTGTCAAAAGCTTTTTCTGCATCTACTGAGATGACCATATGGTTTTTATTCTTCAATTTGTTAATATGGTGTATCACATTGATTGATTTGCGTATATTGAAGAATCCTTGCATCCCTGGGATAAATCCCACTTGATCGTGGTGTATGATCCTTTTAATGTGTTGTTGGATTCTGTTTGCTAGTATTTTGTTGAGGATTTTTGCATCTATATTCATCAGTGATATTGGTCTGTAATTTTCTTTTTTTGTAGTGTCTTTGTCTGGTTTTGGTATCAGGGTGATGGTGGCCTCATAGAATGAGTTTGGGAGTGTTCCTTCCTCTGCAATTTTTTGGAAGAGTTTGAGAAGGATGGGTGTTATCTCTTCTCTAAATGTTTGATAGAATTCACCTGTGAAGCCATCTGGTCCTGGACTTTTGTTTGTTGGAAGATTTTTAATCACAGTTTCAATTTCATTACTTGTGATTGGTCTGTTCATATTTTCTGTTTCTTCCTGGTTCAGTCTTGGAAGGTTATACCTTTCTAAGAATTTGTCCATTTCTTCCAGGTTGTCCATTTTATTGGCATAAAGTTGCTTGTAGTAGTCTCTTAGGATGCTTTGTATTTCTGCGGTGTCTATTGTAACTTCTCCTTTTTCATTTCTGATTTTATTGATTTGAGTCCTCTCCCTCTTTTTCTTGATGAGTCTGGCTAATGGCTTATCAATTTTGTTTATCTTCTCAAAGAACCAACTTTTAGTTTTATTGATCTTTGCTATTGTTTTCTTTGTTTCTATTTCATTTATTTCTGCTCTGATCTTTATGATTTCTTTCCTTCTGCTAACTTTGGGTTTTGTTTGTTCTTCTTTCTCTAGTTTCTTTAGGCGTAAGGTTAGATTGTTTACTTGAGATTTTTCTTGTTTCTTGAGATAGGCTTGTATAGCTATAAACTTCCCTCTTAGAACTGCTTTTGCTGCATCCCATAGGTTTTGGGTCGTCGTGTTTTCATTTTCATTTGTCTCTAGGTATTTTTTGATTTCCTCTCTGATTTCTTCAGTAATCTCTTGGTTATTTAGTAACGTATTGTTTAGCCTCCATGTGTTTGTCTGTTTTACGTTTTTTTCCCTGTAATTCATTTCTAATCTCATAGCGTTGTGATCCGAAAAGATGCTTGATATGATTTCAATTTTCTTAAATTTACTGAGGCTTGATTTGTGACCCAAGATGTGATCTATCCTGGAGAATGTTCCGTGCGCACTTGAGAAGAACGTGTAATCTGCTGTTTTTGGATGGAATGTCCTATATATATCAATTAAATCTAACTGGTCTATTGTGTCATTTAAAGCTTCTGTTTCCTTATTCATTTTCATTTTGGATGATCTGTCCATTGGTGTAAGTGAGGTGTTAAAGTCCCTCACTATTATTGTGTTACTGTCGATTTCCTCTTTTATAGCTGTTAGCAGTTGCCTTATGTATTGAGGTGCTCCTATGTTGGGTGCATATATATTTATAATTGTTATATCTTCTTCTTGGATTGATCCCTGGATCATTATGTAGTGTCCTTCCTTGTCTCTTGTAACATTCTTTATTTTAAAGTCTATTTTATCTGATATGAGTATAGCTACTCCAGCTTTCTTTTGATTTCCATTTGCATGGAATATCTTTTTCCATCCCCTCACTTTCAGTCTGTATGTGTCCCTAGGTCTAAAGCGGGTCTCTTGTAGACAGCATATATATGGGTCTTGTTTTTGTATCCATTCAGCCAGTCTATGTCTTTTGGTTGGGGCATTTAATCCATTCACGTTTAAGGTAATTATCGATATGTATGTTCCTATGACCATTTTCTTAATTGTTTTGGGTTTGTTTTTGTAGGTCCTTTTCTTCTCTTGTGTTTCCCACTTAGAGAAGTTCCTTTAGCATTTGTTGTAGAGCTGGTTTGGTGGTGCTGAATTCTCTTAGCTTTTGCTTGTCTGTAAAGCTTTTGATTTCTCCATCAAATCTAAATGAGATCCTTACCGGGTAGAGTAATCTTGGTTGTAGGTTCTTCCCTTTCATCACTTTAAGTATATCATGCCACTCCCTTCTGGCTTGCAGAGTTTCTGCTGAGAAATCAGCTGTTAACCTTATTGGACTTCCCTTGTATGTTATTTGTCGTTTTTCCCTTGCTGCTTTCAATAATTTTTCTTTGTCTTTAATTTTTGCCACTTTGATTACTATGTGTCTCGGCGTGTTTCTCCTTGGGTTTATCCTGTATGGGACTCTCTGCGCTTCCTGGACTTGGGTGGCTATTTCCTTTCCCATGTTAGGGAAGTTTTCGACTATAATCTCTTCAAATATTTTCTCTGGTCCTTTCTCTCTCTCTTCTCCTATAATGCGAATGTTGTTGCGTTTAATGTTGTCCCAGAGGTCTCTTAGGCTGTCTTCATTTCTTTTCATTCTTTTGTCTTTATTCTGTTCTGCAGCAGTGAATTCCACCATTCTGTCTTCCAGGTCACTTATCCGTTCTTCTGCCTCAGTTATTCTGCTATTGATTCCTTCTAGTGTAGTTTTCATTTCAGTTATTGTATTGGTCATCTCTGTTTGTTTGTTCTTTAATTCTTCTAGGTCTTTGTTAATCATTTCTTGCATCTTCTCAATCTTTGCCTCCATTCTTATTCCGAGGTCCTGGATCATATTCACTATCATTATTCTGAATTCTTTTTCTGGAAGGTTGCCTATCTCCACTTCATTTAGTTGTTTTTCTGGGGTTTTTTCTTGTTCCTTCATCTGGTACATAGCCCTCTGCCTTTTCATCTTGTCTATCTTTCTGTAACTGTGGTTTTTGGTCCACAGGCTGCAGGATTGTAGTTTTTCTTGCTTCTGCTAAGTGTGTATTTTCTAATTTCTACATATCTGTGGATTTTCCAGTTTTCCCTGTGCTGTTGATTTCTAGTTTCATTCTATTGTGATTGGAAAAGATATTTTGTATGATTTCAATCTTCTTGAATTTGTTAATACTTGTTTTGTGGCCTAACAAGTGGTTTGACCTGAAGAACGTTCTGTGTGCACTTGAGAAGAATGTTCGTTCTGCTGTTGTTATATGGAGTGTTCTGCATATGTTTGTTAGGTTCATTTGATCTACAGTATTATTCAAATCCCCTGCTTCCTTATTGATATTTTGCATGTCCTATCCAGTATTGAAAGTAGAGTACTGACATCTCCTACTATTCTTTTGTTGCTATCTGTTTCTTGCTTCAATTCTGCCAAAGTTTGCTTCATATGTTTAGGAACTCTGAGGTTTGATGAATAAATATTTATAATTGTTATATCTTCTTGGTGAATTGGTCCTTTTAACATTATATAATGTCTTTCCTTGTATTGTGTAATGGTTTTTTTATTTAAAGTCCATTCTGTCTGATGTAAATATGGCCACTCGTGATCTCTTTTGTTTACCATTTCCATGAAATATCTTTTTCCATCTTTCACTTTCAGCCTATGTACGTCCTTAAATCTAAAGTGAGTTTCTTGTGGGTAGCATATAATCGGATTTTTAAAAAAATCTGTTCAATCAATCCATGTGTTTTGATTGGGGAGTTTAATTCATTTGCATTTAAAGTAATTACTGGTAGGGAAGGACTTACTATTGCCTTTTTCATTGTTTTCTGTATGTTTTGTAGCTTTTTTGTCCCTCTCTTACTGCTTTCCTTTTTTAAGTTTAATTGATTTTTTGTAATGATATGCTTTGATTCCCTTCTCATTGCCCCTTGTGTATATTCTATGTACTTTTTCTATTGCAATTACATAAAATAATTAAAGTTATAGTATTTTTTTTAAAGATCTTCCGTCTGCTTTTTATATTTTTATTGGCGTATAATTGCTTTACAATGTTATGTTGGTTTCTGCTGTACAACAAAGTAAATTAGCTATATGTATACATATATCCCCTCCCTCTTTGACCTCTCTCCCACCCCCCCATCCCATGCATCTAGGTCATCACAGAGCACTGAGCTGAGCTCCCTGTGCTATACCACATGTTCCCACTAGCTATCTATTTTACACATGGTAGTGTATTTATGTCAAACCTAATCTCCCAATTCATCCCTCCCTCCCCTTCCCCCGCCGTGTCCACACGTCCATTCTCTACATCTGTGTCTCTATTCCTGCCCTGCAAATAGGTTCATCTGTACCATTTTTCTAGATTCCATGTATATGTGGTAATATTTGATGTTAGTTTTTCTCTTTCTGACTTACTTCACTGTTTCACTATGTATGACAGACTCTAGTTCCATCCACATCTCTACAAATGACCCAATATGTTCTTTTCTATGGCTAATATTCCATTGTATAAATATGCCACATCTTCTTTACCCATTCATCTGTTGAAGGACATTTAGGCTGTTTCCAAGTCATGGCTATTGTAAATAGTGCCGCAATGAACATTGGGGTACATGTGTCTTTTTGAACTATGGTTTTCTCAAGGTATAAGCCCAGTAGTGGGATTGCTGGGTCATACGGTAATTCTATTTTTAGTTTTCTAAGGAAACTCCATTCTATTCTCCACAGTGGAGGTATCAATTTACATTCCCACCAACAGTGCAAGAGGGTTCCCTTTTCTCCACACCCTCTCCAGCATTTATTGTTTGTGACTTTTTGCTGATGGCCATTCTGACTGGTGTGAGGTAATACCTCATTGTAGTTTTGATTTGCATTTTTCTAATAATTAGTGATATTGAGCATCTTTTCATCTGTATAGCATTTTATTTTAAGCTGATAAAAACTTAACTTCAATGATATACAAAAACTCTCCTCCTTTACAGCTCCCCCTCCCAGACACTCTATGTTATTGATGTCACAAATTATGTATTTATATATATAGTATGCACTTTCACATAGATTTATAGTTTTTAAATATTTTTGTCCTTTTTGTGTTATTTTCTATCAAAATTATGATAGTACAGGTTACTATATTTGTTCATGCATTTTCCTTTATTGAAGAACCTTATATTTTTGTACAGCTTCATGTTGCTATCTACCATCTTTTCACAACTTGAAGGACTTACTTTAGCATTTCTTGTATAGCAGGTCTAGTGGTAATGAACTCTTTATCTTCTGTTTATTTGGGAAAGTCTTAATTTCTTCTTCTTTTTTAAAATTTTTATTATTTTATTTTGTTTTATTTTATAAATTGGAGTATAGTTGCTTTACAATATGGTGTTAGTTTATGCTGTACAGCAAAGTGAATCAGCTATATGTATACATATATCTCCTCTTTTTGGATTTCCTTCTCATTTCAGCCACCACAGAGCACTGAGTAGAGTTCCCTGAGCTATACAGTAGGTTCTCATTAGTTATCTATTTTATACATAGTATCAATAGTGTTTATATGTTAATCGCAATCTCCCAATTCATCCCATCCCCCCTTCCCCCTTGGAATCCATACGTTTGTTCTCTACTTCTGTGTCTCTATTTCTGCTTTGTAAATAAGATCGTCTACACCAATTTTTTCAGATTCCACATACATGCATTAATATATGATATTTGTTTTTCTCTTTCTGACTTACTTCGCTCTGTATGACAGTCCCTAGGTCCATCCATGTCTCTACAAATGACCCAATTTTGCTTCTTTTTATGGCTGAGTAATATTCCATTGCATATATATACCACATCTTCTATATCCATTCATCTGTTGATGGACATTTAGGTTGCTTCCGTGTCCTGGCTATTGTAAATAGTGCTGTAATGAACATTGGGGAGCATGTATCTTTTTGAATTATGGTTTTCTCTGGGTATGTGCCCAGTAGTGGGATTGCTGGGTCATATGGTAGTTCTATTTTTTGCTTTTTAAGGAATCTCCATACTGTTCTCCATAGTGGCTGCATCAATTTACATTCCCACCAACAGTGTAAGAGGGTTCCCTTTTCTCCACACCCTCTCCAGCATTCATTGTCTGTAGTTTTTTTTTTTTTTTTTTTTTGGCTGCTTTGGATCTTTGTTGCTGTGCACAGGCTTCCTCTAGTTGTGGCAAGCGGGGGCTACTCTTCATTGAGGTGTGCGGGCTTCTCATTGTGGTGGCTTGTCTTGTTGTGGAGCATGGGCTGTAAGTGCGCAGGCTTCAGTAGTTGTGGCTCGCGGGCTCTAGAGCGCAGACTCAGTATTTGTGGTGCACGGGCTTAGTTGCTCTGTGGCACATGGGATCTTACTGGACCAGGGCTCAAACCTATGTCCCCTGCCTTGGCAGGTGGATTCTTAACCACTGTGCCACCAGGGAAGCCCTATTGTTTGTAGATTTTTTGATGATAGCCATTCTGACCAGTGTGAGATGATACCTCATTGTAGTTTTGACTTGCATTTTTCTAATAATTAGTGATGTTGAGCATCTTTTCATGTGTTTGTTGGCCATCTGTATATCTTCTTTGGAGAAATGTCTATTTAGGTCTTCTGCCCATTTTTGGATTGGGTTGTTTGTTTTTTTGATATTGAGCTGCGTGAGCTGCTTGTATATTTTGGAGATTAATCCTTTGTCAGTTGCTTCATTTGCAAATATTTTCTCCCATTCTGAGGGTTGTCTTTTCATCTTGTTTATGGTTTCCTTTGCTGTGCAAAAGGTTTAAGTTTCATTAGGTCCCATGTGTTTATTTTTGTTTTTATTCTCATTACTCTAGGACGTGGGTCAAAAAAGGTCTTGATGCAATTTATGTCAAAGAGTGTTCTTATGTTTTCCTCCAAGAGTTTTATACTGTCTGGCCTTACATTTATGTCTTTAATCCATTTTGAGTTTATTTTTGTGTATGTTAGGGAGTGTCCTAATTTCATTCTTCTACATGTAGCTGTCCAGTTTTCCCAGCATCACTTATTGAAGAGGCTATCTTTGCTCCATTGTATATTCTGGCCCCCTTTGTCATAGATTAGGTGACCATAGGTGCGTGGGTTTATCTCTGAGCTTTTGATCCTGTTCCATTGATCTATATTTCTGTTTTTGTGCCAGTACCATCTGTTTTGATTACTGTAGCTTTGTAGTATAGTCTGACGTCAGGGAGCCTGATTCCTCCAGCTCCAGTTTTGTTTCTCAAGATTGCTTTTTCTATTTGAGGTCTTTTGGGTTTCCAAACAAATTGTAAAATTTTTGTTCTAGGTCTGTGAAAAATGCCCTTGGTAATTTGATAGGGATTGCATTGAATCTGTAGATTGCTTTGGGTAGTATACTCATTTTCACAATGTGGATTCTTCCAATCCAAGAACATGGTATATCTCTCCATCTTTTTGTGTCATCTTTGATTTCTTTCACCAGTATCTTATCGTCTTCTATGTACAGGTCTTTTGCCTCCTTCGGTAGGTTTTTTCCTAGGTATTTTATTCTTTTTGTTGCAATGGTAAATGGGATTGTTTCCTTAGTTTCTCTTTCTGATCTTTCATTGTTAGTGTATAGGAATGCAAGAGATTTCTGTGCATTAATTTTGTATTCTGCAACTTTATCAAATTCATTGATTAGGTCTAGTAATTTTCTGGTGGTATCTTTAAGATTTTCTATGTATAGTACCATGTCATCTGCAAACAGTGACAGTTTTACTTCTTCTTTACCAATTTGGATTCCTTTTATTTCTTTTTCTTCTCTGATTGCTGTGGCTAGGACTTCCAAAACTATGTTGAATAATGGCGGCGAGGGTGGCACCCTTGTCTTGTTCCTGATTTTAGAGGAAATGCTTTCAGTTTTTCACCATTAAGAATAATGTTTGCTGTGGGTTTGTCATATATGGCCTTTATTATGTTGAGGTAGGTTCCCTCTATGCCCACTTTCTGGAGAGTTTTTATCATAAATGGGTGTTGAATTTTGTCGAAAGCTTTTTCTGCATCTATTGAGGTGATCATATGGTTTTTATTTTTCAATTTGTTAATATGTGTATCACATTAATTGATTTGGGTATATTGAAGAATACTTGCATCCCTGGCATAAATCCCACTTGATCGTGGTGTATGATCTTTTTAATGTGTTGTTAGATTTGGTTTGCTAGTATTTAGTTGAGGATTTTTGTGTGTATGTTCGTCAGTGATATTGGCCTGTAATTTTCTTTTTTTGTGATATGTTTGTCTGGTTTTTGTATCATCGTCTTCATTTTTGAAAGATGGCTTTGCTGGATACATATTCTTGGTTGACAGTTTTTTTTTTTTCTTTCAGCACCCTAAATATATCATCCCACTCCTCCCACCCCACCCCCTTTTTTTATTATAATGTGTCCCAGTGTGGTTCTTTGGATTTATCCTATTTGGAGTTCTGTAAGCTTCTTGAATTCGTATGTCCATTTCTTTCCTCATATTTGGGACATTTTCAGCCACTAATTCTTCAAGTATGCTGTACTTCACTCCCAAAATGCATATATTGGTCCCTTGGGTAGTAGCCCATAAGTTTCTTAGGCTCTCTTTGCCTTCTTCATTGTTTTTTCTTTTTGTTTCTCTGATTCATGATTTCAAATGACCTAGCTTGAATGTTTCAGTCTAGTTATTGCAATTTTCAGTTCTAGAGTTTCTGTTTGGCTCTTTTTTTTTAATAGTTTGTATCTCTTTATTGATATTCTCATTTTGTTCATGCATCACTTTCCTGATTTCACTTAGTTGTCTGTGTTCTTTTTTAGTTCATTGAGCATCTATATGACAGGTATTTAATATTTTTTACAGGCAGCTCATAGAGTTATGTTTCTTTAGGTTTGGTTTCTGGAATTTTATTTTGTTCCTTTAATCACACCATGTTTCCTTGTTTCTTTGTAATTTTTTGCTGGAATTTGGGCATCTGAAAAACAATCATCTCTCCAGTCTTTGCATGCTGGCTTTGTGCAGGGAAAACCTTAGCCAATCAGGCTGGAATTTCTAAGACCTATTAAACTTTTTCTGATCTCTTGCTCCCCTGGCATCTGCTTGCAGAACATCAGCTCTAACATGCTGCTTCCCTCTGTTTTCAAACTCTGGTGCTGGTCATGACAGCATTCCAAATCAGGCAAGACAGAAACCAGTCCCTCAGGCAGCTTCCAGATGAGCCAAAACTTTGGATGCACAGTTCACTCCTTTGTTTCCATCCTGAGGGAGGAGCCCTAGTGTTGGGGGAGGGGGTTCTTCCCAGTTGTGCTGTGCTATGCTGCATGAGGGAGGAACACAAAAGGGTGTTCCAAACGTGCCAATTTTCATTCTCTATTTGATAGAATCTCTTCTTAGTTTTACAATGCCTTGGAAGCTGTAGCTTCTCAGCTGGTCTCCAGAGTTTTCACAGAGGTATTCTTATTTGTATACTGTTAACTCATGTGCGAGGGAAGGAGGACCTATTACTTTCTTTTTTTTTTTTTAATATATTTTCTTGAAGTATAGTTTATTTATAATGCTGTGTTAATTTCTACTGCACAGCAAAGTGATTCAGTTATATATATATATATTTAATATTATTTTCCATTATGGTTTATCACAAGATATTGAATATAGTTCCCTGTGCTATACACTAGGACCTTGTTGTTTATCCATTCTATGTATAGTAGTTTGCATTTGCTAATCCCAAAATCCCAATTCATCCCTTCCCCCACTTTGGCAACCACAAGTCTGTTCTCTATGTCTGTGAGCCTGTTTCTGTTTCATAGATAAGTTCATTTGTGCCATATTTTAGATTCTACATATAAGTGATATCATATGGTCTTTCTCTGTCTGGCTTACTTCACTTAATGTGATAATCTCTAGCCCATGTTGCTACAAATGGCATTATTTCATTCTTTTTAATGGCTAATATTCCACTGTATATATGTACTGCATCTTCTTTATCCATTAATCTTCTGATGGACATTTAGGTTGTTTCCATGTCTTGGCTATTGTAAATAGTGCTGCAGTGAACATTGGGGTGCACGTATCTTTTTGAATTATAGTTTTGTCTGAACATATGCCCAGGAGTGGGATTGCAAAATCATATAGCAACTCTATTTTTAGTTTTTTGAGGAACCTCCATAGTGGCTGCATCAATTTACATTCCCAGTGTAGAAGGTTTCCCTTTTCTCCACACCCTCTCTAGCATTTCTTATTTGTAGACTTTCTAACGATGGCCATTCTGACCAGTGTGAGGTGGTACCTCATTATAGTTTCGATTTGCATTTCTCTAATAATTAGCAATGTGGAGCATCTTTTCATGTGCCTGTTGGGAGGGCCTGTAGCTTTCTAATCTGCCACCTTGCTGATGTCACTCCACAATATATTTTGATGTGGCTATTGCAGCTCCTCTGTAGTTAAAGCCCCGGGAAGATAGAGTTCTCTCTGGGCTGCAGAAGGTTTGGGGGGGGTTGGTAGAAACTATTATGTCTTCCCCAGAAACCTCCCTGGAAATTCCATCTGTGAGAACTGAGCCCCACATCCCAGTCCCAGCAGCCTCCTCTGGCCTTTTGGGGCCCCTGGTCATCCCTGGCATACAGCGGGTAGCCTTTGTCATATGCTGCCTCCCCAAAACTCATCTTCCCCAGGTGAGCTATGGCTCTTCTCTTCACAGTGCTCTGAGCCCCAGAAGCTGCTCCACATTGCCCAGGAGCTGCTGCACACTGAGGAGACCTATGTGAAGCGTCTGCACCTGCTAGACCAGGTAGCCCTCCTGGCTTGGGCCTGCCTTTGTCCACTTCCAGAGTTTCAGTGGGCAGTTTCAGAGGCAAACTTTCTATCTTAGCATTGGCTAGGGCTTGCTGTTGGAGTATGACTGACATGAATACTAAAACTTGGACAAATTTAAGTCTCCTCCAGAAAGTCTTAGTTTTTGCTTTCAGAACTTGTGGCTCTGGGGCAACGGTCTCATCCAGTCACCTTGGGGTTTTTTTCTTCTTGGCAGTTAAATTATCTGAGCATGTAAATGGCCTCTGGACATCTTTCTGCATAAATAGTTGGGACAGTGGGTGGCACTCTCCCTGTCCACCTGGCAACGTGGGGTTTATGAGCACAGGAAGTAAAACTCCAACAGAAACTGGGTTTTGACAGGTGCTTCTTCTGTTTGTAGCTCACAAAGCAAAGAAAGGAAATCAGGACCATCCATTTCCCTTGAAAGGCAGATGGAAGAAAGATGGCCTGTCCCTATCTAGAGGGGACTGTCCCTGCCTCACCCCCAATTCTTAGCCATAAGTAAGCTTGCTTTAAGACCATAAGGTTCTTTGAGCCAGTCTGATGAAGTGGAAGGTTCACTAAGAAAACATAAGGCAATGGCAGCCTCTCTTGAGCTCCCATACCTGCAGCAGAAGCATGATCATAACCATCTGCAGTGACCCACACTCAGTGACCACTGCATGGGCTTCTCCGTGCCCAGGTTTTCTGCACCCAACTGATGGAAGCAGGGATCCCTTCGGAAGTCACCACAGGCATCTTCTCTAACATCTCCTCCATCTATTGCTTCCACGGGCAGTTCCTCCTGCCTGAGCTGCAGACACGGATCATGAATGAGTGGTAAGTGCAGCTCATGGTGCCCGGGAAGTGTAGGGGCTGGCATCTCCAGGGAGTTTGGCTCCAATGCCCTTAGTGGTTGAGGGTCATGGTGATACTATTGCAGTGGTTTTGTTGAATACTCTCTGCCAAGCAGCCTCTAAATCTGGGGTTTGCATGCCCAAAAGCCAGGAGGCACCTGGGTAGCCTGCCTCATAGTGCCCTGGGCTCTCTTTCTGTAGGGTCCTGGGCCAACCCTGACCCCAAGCTCTCTCAGTGTCTTAGCTTCTTCATCTGCAAACTAAAGGGGCTTTAATACCTGCTCAGGGCTTTGTGGAATTTAAGTGAGGTTTGCCATCTGCAAACACCAGTGAATAGACAGTGCTTATTGGTTTATTTTCCCTCCTAGTGTATATTGCACCTCTGCTTTAAAAAATGAGATGTTTTTCTTCCTCAGCAGTGTCCCCAGAGGGCTGTCCATCTGTCCCTCTGCCGCTTCCGTTCATTTGTAGCAGAGGGACTGCCCAGCTGTAAGAAATGATAATGAAACATTACCGGCATGGCCCCCAGCTTGCCATTCTCCACATTATGTGCTTCCCCCTCTGTTCTGGGTGCTGCTGCAGCTTTGCTTTGGGGTCTCTGCTGTCTCCCCTCTTCACTGGCCTGACTTGAGCCAGTGTGTGGTTCTCCTGTGGTAAGAGGGGAAGAGGCCATTATCCAAGCTGCAGCCAGGCCAGGGAGAACACAGAGGCCAGGGGGCTTGACTGGGGGTTTCCCTGCACCTGCAAGGCTCAGCGAGGGTCCAGGGCAATTTGTAAATGTTTAGAAAGACATGCTCCACCTGCAGAGCAGGTTATACTGTGTCCAAGGCCATGAGGTTAAAGCTCAGGGCTAGACTGGCTTTCTGTCTGATGCAGTGCACACCTGCTAGATATGAGTTTTCTCCTCAAGGCCCTGGAGAGACTGTCAGCACACAGACACTCCTTGTATAATAATGGTACGAGAGTCCAGCAGCTTGTCCATCCGTCTTCACAGGTGGTGGGCCTTTGAGTGCACGTTCCTAGTAATGCTGCAGAGGATGACTTTATGCATATGCCTTTTTTTTTTCTTTTTGATTATTTCTTTAGGATAAATCCCCCACAGTTCTAAAGTCAAAGGTTATTAATATATTTTCTGCTCCTTGAAATTTATTTCCAAATCCCTGTCCAAACCATTCATTATTACACAGTGCTGCTTTCCCATGACATTGCCAGAGTTAGATTGCCCCATTGTTCCTAATCTTTGCTCATACAGAAGAAGTATAATGGGGTTTTCTTGATTCTTTTTGATAACTGTGGCTCATCATTAAAGTGATTCCATTATTACTAGCAACTCCTGGTTTTGAGCAATCGTTCTATGACTGCACGGTTGAAGTACTTTACATGATCCTCTAGGTAACACACTATTTTCCATCCCATGTGATACAGGGGAGGAAAGTAAGGCTTAGGGAAGGTGACCAGTTTGCCCACCATCACACAGAGCTGGGAGTCAGGCCATTGTCCCATAGCTCCCTGGTGAAGTCCCTGGCCCACCGTGGCCCTTCACTGGAGCTGTTTGTCTGACGATCTCACTCCCCCACAAAGGGACACAAACCCCCGGCTTGGAGACATCCTGCAGAAGCTGGCCCCATTCCTCAAGATGTATGGTGAATATGTCAAGAACTTTGACCGGGCCGTGGAGCTGGTGAGCACCTGGACCCAGCGCTCACTGGTATTTAAGGACATTATCCAAGGCATCCAGGTAGGGCGGTCCCACCTCTGCTTCACGGGCACAGTGCTGGGTTTGTGTTTCAACATGGAGAAAATCAGTAAAATTGTGGGATGTGTCCAGATGCTCTATTGATGTTTTGATCCTTAAAATAACTCCCAGAGACAAATCATCATTCTCATTTCATGGGTGAGGAAATCGTGGCTCAAAAAGTTTGTGCGATCTGTGTCATCACAAACTATTATTCAATAGGACCTGGATCCAAACATGCTGGTCTCCCTCCACAGCATCCCTCAATGGCTAGTGGAAGCACTTAGGAAAATGTTGCATTGATCTTTTCTTTCTCTTTTTCTGCAAACAGCCTGTTCACACCTCTGGTTGCTGTTGTCTACTGCCATGTTGGTCTTTTTCTTATTGATTCATGAGGTTTTTATATGCTAAGAATGTCAGCTGTTAACTGTCAAATGTGTTGCAAATTATTTTTCTCCATTGATGTTTTATTTTTTAACTTTATGTATGATTTTGTTTTCCATACAAACTTTTGGGGTTTTAATTAGCCACATTCACCAATTTTAAATAAAGTAATTCTTTAAAAAATATTTTAAGTATGTGCCACATGCACATACATGCGTACATGCACACACGTAATACATAGGCACATGTGCATATGTGTACATACACATGTGTTCACACATGCATACGTGCACCTACATTCCTCACTGTACCCTGAAAGGTTAATGGGCACAGAGTCCCTCTCTGCTGAGGGTTTGGAGGCCAGGCTCGGATTTGGGGTGGCCCCTTGATAACTTTCTGGGTTTTCCCCAGATCCCACTGTAATCAGGTCACCCATGATTTCTCAGCATAGGGTCCTAGATCCCCCTGCATCTCCCAGCATCCCTGTCCCTCCCCAGAGAGGATAGCTCTGATACTATCAGAGTGTTTCCTTCTCCCCTTTTGCCTGCACTCCTTGCACGCTCACCCCCTCACTTATGTCTGGGCCCTCCCAGCTGTCCCCACAGACAGTCTCCAATGAGGATGTGTATAAAAAGGCCAGCGCTGGGTCTAGAGCAGCCCTGCCTTGGGTCCAGCTCCTTACTCCATCGTTCAACCTCTCCAAGCCTCAGTTTCCTCTGCTGTAAGATGTGGTCTGCAGTCAGTTGGGTACAGTACTCCAGGCAGCCTCCTGGGGGATCCACACATGTGTCCATGGGTGCCTCACACTGCTTCTATCTCCCCCACAGAAGCAGGAGATGTGCGGAAACCTGACGCTGCAGCACCATATGCTGGAGCCCGTGCAGAGGGTCCCCCGTTATGAGCTGCTGCTCAAGGACTATCTGAAGAGGCTCCCAGAGGATGCCCCAGACTGGAAGGATGCAGAGAGTGAGCCAAGCCGGCCACAGGCTGAGGAGCTCCTGGGCAGTGGGAGCTGGGGCCCCTGCTGAAAACCCACATTGAGAGAGACAGAGAGTCAGAGACAGAAAGAGAGAGACAAAGAGATAGAGACAGAGAGACAGATAGAGACAGAGAGACGGAGAGAGCTCCAAGTGACCCCTAAACAAGGAGGTGACTGAGAGTCTAAGTGTAAGGGAAAACCGCCCCTGCCCCCACTGTAGTACGAGGGGTGGATGATGGTTCTGTGGAGGGGGCTGCTAAGTGTTGGCAGAGCTTAGGCCCCACGGAGGACCTTATGGGGCTGGCAAGGCTGCTCCTGGTGCATGGGCAGCAGCTGGCGGGCAGCATGGGGCAAGGTCTGCACAGGGGAGTGGCATGCCAGCCCTGGCGGACCCCCAGCAAATGGGATGCGTCTGCAGGGTCGCACCCCCACACCCAGGGCCAGGTCTCATGAGCAGCCTGGTACAGCCGTGGGAAAGGGCAGGAGCAGGGCAGAACCTGACACTAAGCCTCGTGGGGCAACTACCTGGGTGGAGTCACCAGGCGCCCTGCAGCTTGACTCTGTCTTCTTCCTGCAGGGTCCTTGGAGCTCATCTCCACAGCTGCCAACCACTCCAACGCTGCCATTCGGAAAATGGTGAGTGTGGGCAACCCTGGAAGATGCCCGAGGGACCAGTAGTTTGGGGCAGGGAGGGCACAGGGTGGGCCAGGCACTGTCAGCATGCATACTCACCCACCTGTCCCCCAGGAACACAGAGGCTCCACTGAGAGCCAGACAGGCCTGTCCCTTACTAGCTTGGTGATTGCTGGTAAGTTATATAGCGCTCCATGCCTCAGTTTCCCCATCTGTAAAATGAGGTCACTGACAGAATCTGTCTCATTGGGCTGTTGTGGGGATTAAATCACTCTACATAAAGTGCTCAGAACAGGACCTGGCATAATTTAATGTTAGCTCTTGGTGTTAGCATCATTCATTTGTTCGTTCATTCACTCACTGAAGCTCTGTCAGCTGGGGCTGCTCTAACAAAGTATTGTAGACTGGACAGCTTAAACAGCAGACATTTACTCTCACCATTCCGGAGGCTGGAAGTCCAAGACCACGGTGCTGGCGGATTTGGTTCCTGGCTTGTAGACAGCCACCTTCTCGCTGTGTCCTCACATGGCAAAAAGAGAGAGCGAGCTCTCTGGTGTCTCTCTTAATAGAGCTCTAATCTCATCATGCCCCCACCCCTCCCCCACCCCATGACCATGATCTCATCTAAACTTAATCACCTACCAAAGGCCCCACCTCCAAATACAGCCTGAAGGTGGAGGAGATGGTGTCCTCTTGTTGATCTAACGCGCCCCCGAGTAATAGGCTCTGCCGATGGGGAGGCCTCCTAGCCCATACCAATGCCTTTTGACCCAGTGGGCCCTGTCTTCACAGGCCCTTGTTTGGCCTGCACACTGCCTGGACATGGTGTAAGAATTTCTAAATCCTTGCCCAGAATTAGAGATCAGGTCATTTCACAGGAGAATCCAAATTCCTGGCTTTACTGGAAAACTCTGAAAACCCCAGGCCCACACTGCAACCTGGGACGAGGCGAGGTGCCCCCTAAGTGGGCCGGCTCTCCAGGCCGCCACAGTCCCTACCCAGCCCTGGTTGCCTCAGTCCTGAGACCTATTTACTTTCACATGGACACTGTTGTTTTCTGAGAGGAAAAAGAAAGTGAAATATTTCTTTGACCCCATATCTCTCAAAAGGGAGAAATGAGAGACAGGCCGCCTGTCTTGGGGCAGCTCTTGCTATGTGTGGTCCACGTCCTGTGTCCTCATTACCTGCCTGTCCCCGGGACTGGGTCTGGAGCCCCCAGACCAGATGGGCCTGAGGTCAGGCCCACAGTGGGGCACCCATGGCAACCTAAACAGGTGACATTTCACTCTAGATCCTTTTTATCTAATTTTCCCCGTGTCTCTCTCAGGAGAAAATGCACAAGCTCTTGGAGGTGTACGAGAGACTGGGTGGGGAGGAGGACATCGTCAACCCTGCAAACGAGCTGATCAAGGAGGGCCACATCCAGAAGCTATCAGCCAAGAATGGCACGACCCAGGACCGCCACCTCTTCCTGGTGAGCCCCCATCCGGTCACACCCAGCCCTGCCCAGTCCTGCCCAGCCCAGCTGCAGAACCACGCCCCTGCCATGCCACACCCAGCCCAGGTGCAGAGCCCGGGCAACCCAGCCACTCAGCCACACCCTCACCCAACCCAGGCCCAACCAGCTGCAGAGCCACGCCCCACCGCTAAGCCACTCCCCCAGTCCAACCCCCAGCATGCCCTCACCACGCCCACATTCAGTCCAGCCCCGCCTAGCCCTGCCCACTCCTGCCAGAGCCACGCCCCACCTCCTCCCTGGGGTGTTCCTCTGTGGAGTCAACCGCCCCTCATCCCATACCTGCCTGTCATTATCGCAGTTCAACAGCATGATCCTTTACTGTGTGCCCAAACTGCGGCTCATGGGCCAGAAGTTCAGTGTCCGGGAGAAGATGGACATTTCCGGCCTCCAGGTGGGTGAGCCCTTCCCACCAATCTGTTCCCCTGGGAAAGCACAGAGCAGATGTAGGGACACAGCGCTTTAGCCACCAAAGCACTCACTGCTGTGCAACTGGTTGCCTGCCTGCTTCTCTGGGCCTTGCTTCTATCCTGACCCAGGCGTGAGGGAACATCTCTGAGGGCGCCTTGGCCTAGCATCCTGGGCTGAATGGGCAGGATCCCCTGTCCCTCCACTTGGCCTACCTGCCAGTGCGCTGCTGGATTCATGTTGGCAGGATGAAGGACAATGCCAGGACCTGGGTCGTCTCCCGTCCCCTGTGAAGTCAGCCCTAAGGGCCCCATTTACAGACTCTAAGGGAAACTTGGGGTGAATGCAGATGGGGTGCCCATCCTGCCTGTTCCCTGGTCCTTGGTCCCATGCTCTCTCCACTCCTGCACCAATTTGGAGCCCAGATGAGGTTCTGCAGGCACTTGTATCCAAGGTCCAGATGACCTGTTGTTCCTGCTGTCCCTATTCCTTGAGTCCATCGATGTCTCGTGCTGTGGGGCTGCTGGAGCTGGAGTCAGTCCCCCTCTCCTGTGGGGGAGTGCTTTGAATTAACGGGCACTCCAAAAATACTGGCTAAATCAAAGTATTTAGTTACTCTAAAAAGTGAAGGGGTGCATTAGTGATACAAAAAATTCCCTCTGACAGTGGCCAGCCTGTGGGCCACATTCAGCCAAGGGCTGTGGGAGTGCGGTGTCGAGGGGATGAGGGAAGGCTCCCTGTTGCAGACACCGGCAGATCCAAGGTACCTGCCCATGGGGCCTCAGAAACCCCAGCAGAGTAGTGGAGATCCTCCTGGCTCTTCTCCTAAGATTCCCATCCCTGTGTCGGGGGTGCCTGTGGGTAACTTTGTGGGGAAAGGCACTGGGGCTGACTTCCTGGGAAGCCCTGAGAGCAGGCAGATTTGGCTGGCACAGTTCCAAGAACAGTGGATGAGTGGTCCTAGCCCTGCCTGAGTAGGTCGGTGGTCCACCCTCCGCCATGGACTGACTCATGGAGTGGCCCGCAGCAACCATGACCCTAAGCCGAGCACTTCCCTGCAGACTCACTGGGTCACCTCTGCGCCCCACTTCTCAGGGAAAGACCTCCAAGTCTGAGAGTGTGAGTCCACAGTTCAGGACCTGCTAAAAGTGACCTACTGTTTTTGTTTTGTCCTTTGTTGTATGCCTTCAGGTGCAGGATGTCGTCAAGTCAAATGCAGCCCACACATTCATCATAACTGGAAAGAAAAGGTCCCTGGAGCTACAAACTCGGTAGGTTTCAGCTGCCTTGGTGTCTGCTGCTGTGTGAATGTGTTTGACCTGAAATTTTAGCAGATGGCTTCCTTTTCTAAACTGGATAACCTTTCGATGTGTTTTTATTCATTTTACTCGCTTATTTGTGGTTTAAAATGTAACAGTACTAAGGGGAAGTCAAGGAAAATTAAGCCTCTGCCCACCCCCTGTTCCCCACCTCCAGAAGACATTCTTAACCATCTCTGAAGTATCCTTCCGGAATTTCTGTCCCCATACATATATATCTATTTTTTATTTTGTTTATTTATTTTTAAAATAAATTTATTTATTTATTTATTTATTTTTGGCTGCGTTGGGTCTTTGTTGCTGCTCCGGGCTTTCTCTAGTTGCAGCGAGCAGGGGTTACTCTTCATTGTGGTGCTCAGGCTTCTCATTGTGGTGGCTTCTCCTGTTGCAGAGCACGGGCTCTAGGGCGCATGGGCTTCAGCAGCTGTGGCACGCGGGCTCAGTAGTTGTGGCTCACAGGCTCTAGATCGCAGGCTCAGTAGTTGTGGCGCACGGGCCTAGTTGCTCAACGGCATGTGGGATCTTCCTGGACCAGGGCTCGAACCCTTGTCTCCTGCATTGGCAGGCGATTGTTAACCCCTGCGCCACCAGGGAAGCCCTGTATCTATTTTTTAAATCACAGATGACCATTTTCTATCTAGTCTGTTCTGCATCTTGCTTTTTTCATTTAATTTATCAGAAATCATCCCATATATGAGCACCATTTTCTAAAGCAGCATAATTTTCCAATATGATCATTGGCTGGTTCCCATTGACGGGCACCTAGGTCCTCTGGGGTCTTGCTGTTGCAAATGGTGCTGCAAGCAGTATCCATGAACCAAGTTTTGTACATATGTGTCGTTACTTCCATCTGGAGTAAAATTGCTGGCCAAAGGGTAGCATGTCCACTTTAAATTTTGGTGGCTATTGTCACACTACCCTGTAAGATGGTGCGTGACTTGTGGCAGGGCTTGGGAGAGCCCATCTCTCACTTCCGCCAATGATGTGAGATCTTTGCAATGACCCATTGTGGCCCAGGGAAGTGTTGATTTACATCCCCTGCAGAGGGCTCTGCATACCAAGCTTACCACATCCAGCCACATCTGACTTCATCTGGCCATACCTGACCCCACCTGCACCCACAAGGCCACGCTTAACCTCACCTGACTGCACCTGGTGATACTGGCCACAGTGTTCCAGAGCCTTTGGGACCACTCTCCCAAGCCTTGAGTTGCACTTCCAGACAGTGAGCAGCGCAGGCATGTACTGCAGGGCTGAGAGGAATCAGGTGGTTTACAGTCAGTATCCAAGACTAAATGAATAAAATACTCTTTTGGCTTTTATAGGACAGAAGAGGAAAAGAAAGAATGGATTCAGGTGAAACTCCTAAAGTTTTAAAGTAACCAAATGACCAAATTCTTGAGCGGTATGGCCATTTCATGTTGGAGCAAGGGATGGGATGGCTCCGTGTCCCCCCAGGTATTACCCACCCATCTATCCACCTTGAAGTGATGGGGTGACCAAGTTTATAAGCAGCTTCAGACTCCACAAACCTTTGAATCCATTCTCTTATTTGGGGCTCCCCAGTAAACAAATAAACATAAAGGCCTGGAGGTGGGCATGCAGGGAGGTGCCCTCACCCTGGGGAGGATCTCCACTGTCTGGCAGCTCCAAGGTGGGTCCATGTTGTCCTTCTCTACATGGCTGGCAGGAGCAGTGGGTCTTGCAGGACGAGCAGCTTGACTCCCAGGACGGAGCCTGTGCTTCCAGAGACAGGCCAGGCAGCGTCCTGGGGCAGCCAGAGCAGGCTCAGCTCAGAACCAGCCATGGTAGGGGCACAGGTCAGGAGGGCCACGGCAGAGTGGAGGCCAAGGCAGTGACCGAGGTTGGCAGACCACCACCAGGCCAAATGCTAACCATTAGATTTGTGGCTCCCAAAATTCGTAAGACAGAAATCTGAGTGAGAAGAGAAAAAGGAAATTGAAACAGATATTAGATGGGAATGCTGTTGCAGGAAATGGAAACATGGCCTCGAATCCATATAAAATGTTCCGAGAGCATCTGCTCTTGGCTTGGAGTACTGCATGTGGGGTGGCACTGGGACCCATGGAGACTGGAATGGGGACCTGGTCAGTCACTGATCACATCCCTGAGCCTCGTTTCCTCATCTCAGAGGACATGTGAGCCTGTTGGTCAGGGGAAAACGCAATGACCGCAGGACCCTTGTCCTCACCCTCCTGGAATGCTCTCTGAGGGCCCTTGTTCTTTGTGGTTTTGTTTCAGGTCATTGAGGCCACCATTGAGAAGCACAAGCAGAACAGCCAGACTTTCAAGGCCTTCAGTGGCTCCTTCGGCCAGGATGAGGATTCCTCCCTCACTCCAGACCCGCCTGTGAGTGCCAGTGTCCCTGGGGTGACCCAGGCCCTTTGCACAAGGACTGGTGTCTCGGAGGGAAGCTGGTCCCCATGCTCTCCTCATGCCCACCTTTATTGAGCATGCATGTGGGAACCCTTGTACCTCGTAGCTGGGGTGGTCAGCGCTTGGACAGGAGGGAGGGAAGGACAGGCCTGGATAAAGCTGCTACATGAGGCATTGTCCTATCACATGCACCTAGGGGCTGTGATCTTATCAGCAGGGGTAGCTTGCTCCCCATGGGAAACTGTCCCCAGGCCTGGGGGGAGCCAGGAAGCAGGATCCCCACCCAGGGCCAGATGGGTCCACCCTAGGCCTTGGCCATTCCCTCTGTCTGGGTACAACCAAACATGACTTCACAGTGAGGGTCCCTCACTCCATGCCTCAGGGACATCCCTGAAGCTAAGGGATACCCAGCCCAGCCTGGCTGAGCAGCCCTGAGTCCCAGACACCAGACCTGGTTGGCCCTCCCTGTGGTCTCACTGGTCTGTGGCCCACAGGCCACCTCATTATCCACTTAATATTTGCATCAAATCTCCATTTTGTCTGCTTTCTGGACTATTTTAGAAGAAAACTTTGTGTTGTCCCGGGCAGGGAACGTACTGTCCCCTACCTTGAAAAGAGGTGACCTGGAAACAGAACCCCCCCGCCCCACCCCATACCTGCCATTAAAGTTGGTGCAGAGACAGAGCCTGACCATAGAAGGCAGGGCACCGAGCTCTCCACAGATGCCTGAGGAAAGAGCTAGAGGCCAGGGCCACCTCACATGGTGTGATGCAGCTGGCTAGGCCTGGTGGGCCTCAAGGAGGTTCATACCTGCCCACCGCCCTCCACCCCAGCTGGGAAATGATAACTCTTCTGAGATGCCTTCAGGCCAGGAAGGACAGATTCCCAAAGTCATAGCAGACACTAGGCCCCGACAGTCTTCCTCCTGACCCTGTGACCAGACAGAAGGAATGGTGGCATTCCAACAGTGCATTGGATGTCAGCATGTGGCCACGGAACCTCTGCTCATGCCAGCTGTCTTTGTCCCCTCCAGATGGTGAGCGCCAACTCAGAGGTGCCTGCAGTGGTAGCCACTGGTGGAGCGGGTGCTGCAGGGGTGAGTGACCCCCCCAGCTTTGACAGGGGTGGGAGGTGGAAGTTGGGGTCAGACCAGGGTGACCTGAGGGTGAGGGTTTAGCCTCCCCCTTCCATGTGACCTGGGTCCTCGCACTGATGGCCCCTGGGGCCTGTTGGTGGAGGGTTGGGGCAAGCCCGCTGGGACCCAAATGTCCATTTCCTTGGGTGGGTGAAGGTTACACAGCTGAGTTCTTCTGAAGACTTGTGCTCTTTACCACAGGTAAAGTATGCCTGGATGAAATGTGGATCAAGGCAGTACCTGGCCCTCAGGAGGCTCAGTCAATGTGGGCGGAGAAGGCGTGGTCCAGGGTCAGATAGCCTGTGTCCATGTCCCCACCCTGACAGGGCCAGGCCACGGGACTATGCCCGAGTCCCTCCTGCTCTGTCAGTTTGGGAGATTAGTAACAGGGTAAATGTATGCGCCTTGCATGCAGTGAGTATCCAGTACAGGGAAGCATCATTATTAACCACTGGGCCTAACAGTCGTGAAGTCTGATGACATTTATAAGCCTAGACTACCAAGGAGGTGCTGTACCCTGCATCCTGAGAGGGGATTCTCCTGGGCATCCTCGCTTTGCCCTATCCCTCAGTTTTCCAGGCTCGGAAGGAATGAGTGGAGGCCTGAGCCCCAGCCTGACCCCTAACAGGGGGTTTGCTCCTAAAGGGGAACTTCTTCCATGGGTGGGTCGGTACTGCCCCCACATTCTCTTCACTGTGCCTGCCTCTCCTTCCCTCCCCCCCACTTCTCTATCTCACATCCCTCATCTGGGCCAGCACTCCCTTGGTGGCAGGTGCTCCCCAGTTGGACAGCAAAGTCTGCCTGAATTTAGCACCAACTTGCAGAGCTCCTTCTTTTCTGGCTACAAGGGCCACCCTGCTGGTCATCACAGCCATTCTGGGTTGGCACTTGTTAGGGTCAACCCATTTTAAGAAGAGGAAACGGGCTTGATAGGTGAGGAGACCTGGCCTTTGGCTCAAAGGCCTTGTGGTGGGACTTGACTTTCCTGGGACAGCAGCAGAGGGAGGGACGGATGTCTAGTTCATCATGGGGAGTAAGTGTTCCTGTCCTGATGTAGATTTTTAGTAAGAAAACTAGTCCCCTCCTCCCACACGATCCATGCTGCTGGGTAGCATTGAGCCCCTGCTGAGGCCCCAGAACAGATGTGCCCAGATGCCCCAGTCCTCTGCTCTGTTACAAGAGCAGAAGCTTTGCCAGGTCACCACACGACCCCTGACCCAACGTGTCTCTGACTGCCGGCACTGGGAAAACGTTGAGAAGTTTTTGGGCTCCCAGGGAGGGATGGAGCGTTTCTAGGGCATCATGGGCTTCAGGGACCAAGTGAGAGGAGGGAACCCCCTTATTTGAGTGCTACTGCTGCCACATGGTGGTACTGCGAGAACCAAAAGGAGCCTGTGCTAATTTGTTTGAACTCAGAGTCAGGAAATCTGAAAGCAGCACTATCAGCAGGGGAGAGATGGTCTTGTCACAGCCCCTCAAACTCCCTGAGGGGCTTCCTGCATTGTGGCTCTGTCTGGCCTTGGCTTCCTTCCAGCCCACCCTCCCCCACCATGCCCTGGCCTCCCTCACTTGGCCGTGTCCCAGGGCCTTTGCACCTGCTATCCCCTCTGTGCAGAATGCCTCAATTATGCCTACTCTGCCCCAAGGCCTCATCTGTGAAGCCCTCGCGGCTGACCCTAGAGTCACCGACAAATGTTTCTCACATGAAGCAACCCACCATCAGCTTTCTGAATCACCAAACTGTGCATGTGAGGCTGGCAGTGTGCTATTGGGCTCCTTTCTGGAACGTCTAGGAATGTCATGAAAAGCAGCTTGCACACTCAAGCTTCATCTGTGTAACTAACTGCCCAGAGAAAAATGACAGATGGGGCCTCTGCAGCTTTCCAATCAGCTCCAGGGTCCCTTGGCCAGGGTTTCTGACAACCTCCATGATGGCCCTTTGCATGAAGCACTGCTTCTCCCTGCCTCTGCAGGGGAGCTGAGCTGGACCCCCTGCAGGGCCCTCTGCTATCCGACCCTTGGCCTGGGGCAGGCCGGAGGGCATCAAGGGCTGTGAGCAACCCCCATTCTTTGTAGGGTGAGTCCACAGGCAGGCCTCAGTCCGTGGATGCAGGGAAAAGTGGAAGTGGCTGCGGGCTGTGTGGTCAGGGAGACAGGGCTGAGGAAGATCCAGTGCCAAGGCAGAGAGAGAGGAGCAGGAGGTGGGGCTGGCACACCTGACAGGCAGTGCCCATCAGAGAATGTTCTAGCTGGAAGGGACCTGAAGGTCACATGTTTAATGTTTTAACACGTGGAGTGGGTCCTGACATGAGGCCTTGGGCAACTCCTCCGCCTCTACCCTTACCTTCCCTTGGGTGGGGAGAAGAGAGAGAGCTCAATGAAGCTCCTGCCATACTGGGTGAGTCCGAGATGTGCTCAGTGGATATATGTGGAAAGTACCCCAAAGTGGGTTTTAATTCTGGCACTAGAAAGAGTGATCTTTGCTACAACATGCCAGATGTAAGCTTTTGGAGAGGAAATGTAAACTCACTCTTGGTGTGCTCATTTGATTTCCTGGTGGTGTCCTCAGACGCACAGTTCCCACAAGGCCCTCTTTCCTAAGAAAAGCTAAACCCAAACCAGAAAGTTTTGCAAGGGGGCCTTGCAGAATCCAAAAACTTCCCCGTTCTGCAAAAGTTGCATCTCTCTTCACGGAAGCACAGAAATGTCAGAGTCCAAAAGGCCTCCCTGGGCTCCAGACCCACCATGGCAACACATGGACCCTTCCGCGATGCCGTGAAAGGCCCCACCCCTGCCACCCGTCGCTCAGCGTGCACAAAATTAGTGCCGCCCTTCCACCCCAAGCCCGGGACAGGGCTGCCTGTGAAGGGTAGAGGGCCTGGGCTGCACCCGCCACAGGGCCGGGCCTAAGACCCAGGCCTATGTCCACACCCTTTAGGACCAATGATAACTGTGTGGCTCCATCTTCTGAGGCTGGTTGTCAGGGCCACTGTTTGGGACCCGATTCTTACCTGAATTTTCCTCCTGCTTCCCTGCTTTGTAAGTGAATCTGCTGAAGAGAAAATGCTGAATAAAACAGGCCCTCAGCACAGACCTCCCAGGCCCATGCTTGTGCATTTGGAGCGCTTTGGGTGAAGTTGCTTGGCTGTTACTGGGGAAGCCACGGTTCCACACCTCCCTGGTTAGACTTGGCCCAGGCCTTTCCAATGTCTCCACATCCAAAGAGAAAATCTGAGCCCCTCCCTTTGGTTGACTTATTCTATATCCTCATCCAAAAAGGAAGTATGGTTGGCCAGGAAGACCTGTCCTCAACGATGCAGGTGGGTTCACCTCAGCCACCTGGTCACCAGCCCTCGGTGTCGGGAACTACCTGGGGGAGCCGCGTCAAGCGTAGGCCATGGTGGCTCACAGTCTTCAGCACCGAGGAAGCTGGTACCCAGCCAAGAAAGCTGGTACTCAGACCCTGTCTGATCACTGAACTGCAGCCAAAAAAAGGAAGCCAGGATGGGTCGCTCTTCCAAGCCCCAGCCCCAAGATGCCCGGCTCTAGGAACTGCCCTCTGGTCCCTCTGGCCAGGATGGGGTCCCTGCTGACCTTCAGGAGCTGAGCTCTTAGCCACATACCCCTGGCCCGCTACAGCCTCTCCTCCATCTCGTGGGCAGCCCTGCCCCTCAGGGATGCCCCAGTAGCCCCCATGGCCTCCCTGTGTTCTCAGCAGTTGTTCAGCGCTGTTCGCAGGGTCTGGAGAGCCAAGGTTCTGCAGCACATGTAAGTGCTTGAAGGCAAAACAGCTGATCCAACCACCCTGCCGCTGACCACTCCCACTTCAAGTGCCCTTGGTGTCCTCACCTGGAAAACAGGCATGGCAGGGTCACCTTGAAGGTTGGTAGAGGGCTGAGGCTCCTGGGCCACGGCAGACCCAGGGATGGCCCCTCCCCTCTCTTCTCATGTCTGAGCCCCAGCAGTCCTGAGAGATGGTCTCAAGGGAAGGAGCCCTGAGTGGGGCAGACAGATGTGCCTCAGGGCTAGAGTGTGGCTGGCAGCCAAGGTCGGGTGACAGGGGTGGCCTCCAGTAAGGCACGTGGCTGTGGGGAGCGTCAGTATTGCTTGTCGGGTCTGTGCCACCCATTTTCCACCCACAGGGCTCTGTGGTCCTGAGCTGCATGGAATAAACTGAGAGGGGGCCCAAGGTTTTCTTACACCCAGTGTCCATGGGGTCAGGGGTCATGAGCTGGAGGAGGAGGGGGATGGGGTCTTGGGCAGAGCAAGTGTCCCTATCACCCTCAGAGGCACCAGCTGGTCCCAGGGCTCCTCGTACCAGGGGGCCAGCACTGGCCTCACAGTGGTGGGGCCCACAGTGGGGTCTATGAGCAGAGGCAGCAGAGCTGGGAAGCATAGGCCAGAATAGTGTGCTCAGGCTACTTAACAAAGTGCCACAGACACTTATTCTCTAACAGTTCTGAAGGCTGGAAGTCCAGGATCAAGGTGTTGGTAGGGCTGGTTTCTCCTGAGGCCTGTCGACTTAAAGAAAAACACACAACTTAAGAGTTGAGTTTAAGTTTTATTCAGGATCTTACTGAGGACTATAGCCTGGGAGACAGCTCTGAGGAACTGCTTGTAAGAGGGAGGGGAGGAGCCAGTATATGTAGGAATTTTTTGGCTAGGAAATACATGTAGTCAAGCATACATTTTGGTAAAAGATTCCTGCTATATCACAAAGAACGGATATCTCAAGTTAATACTTTTAAGTGTTTTTCTCTGCATGGGAAGATGCAAGAATCTGGGGTCACTGAAATTCTTTCTGAGATGTGCATCTATCTCGGGGCCTGTTTCTCCAACACACAGAATGCCTCATCTTGTTTTTGCATCCTGAATTCCCTCCAGGGTGCACTGTCGTGGGTGACTGCAGTGGTTGCATCTTAACCCTTATATAACTGGATGATGAGTGGCACTCTTTGTTCTTTTTTTGTTCACAGGCATCTCTCCTTGGCATGTAGATAGCCATCTTCTCCCTGTGTCCTCACATAGTCTTGCCTCTGTGTGTGTCCATGTCCTAATCTCCTCTTCTTATAAGGACACCAGTTATATTGGGTTAAGGCCCACCCTAGTGACCTCATTTTACCTTAATCACCTCTTTAAAGGCCCTCTCTCCAAATACAGTCACATTCCGAGGTGCTGGGGGTTAGAACTGCAAACTGTGACTTTTGGGGGACACAGTTCAGCCCGGAACAGCCTCCAATGCCCAAGCCCCTCCCTTCGGTCCCCCTCACCCCCAACCAGTGCATCTCTTTCTCCTTAAACTTGCAGAGTTTATATTAAACATATTTTTTAGCTTATTTTGTTCAAATTTTTATTAGGGAAGTTTTGGACACATACAAGTAGAAATAACAGACAGTGAGACCTCCACACCAGCCTGGAACAGCTTCAACTTTGTGCTGTTCATGTTTTATCTGTCTTTCCACCCCTATCCTCACCCCACCCCCACATACTCTTCTTTCTTCTGGAATATTTTAAAACAAATCTCAGACCTCATTTTATTCTGCTCAGAAACACTAATGTTAAACTAATTTTAAGTGTTTCTCTTTTAAACAGAAAAAGTGTCTCTGGGCCTCAGTTTCCCCATCTGTGCAGGGGAGAGGTTGAGACAAGCACTTCCAGTAGCCATTCTAGCTCTGACATCCTGGGGAATTTGATACATATCTGTGACATTTCTTAAAATCTTAAGTTTGTGGTGAATTGACTGTGTTTTCTGCTGGGACCCCAGCGCCCCCTACCCACACAGAGAGGAAATGCTAAGGGGCTGGGGCGGTTCAAAGCTAGAAAGCTGTTTCATCAAACGATGGGGCATTTCCTGAGAGCCATGGTTACATGTAAGGGCAATCAGCAAAACCAGTCAGGATTCTTGTGCTGTGACAGGGTTCAGGGCCAGGGGCGGTTCCTCACCCCACTTTACAGATGAGGAAACCAAGCTTGGAGAGGAGAAGTGACTTGTGCAGGGTCTCATGGCTGATGAGGGGCAGGGCAAGGGCCTGGGAGCTGTCCCCCAACTTGCACCACTCCTAATCATATGGGGAAACCTAATCAGACAGCGCTACTGAGCCCCCACCCCAGCCTCACCCTGCATGGTCGGTGCCCACTCCCACCTTCACTCCCTCCTGCCTCCTGCTCACCTCCCAAGCCCTTGCATCAGGTGGGGCTGGCGTCCTGGACACGACTGATGTCACTATGGCCAGGGGTAGGCAGCCAGAGCGGACCACATAGGTTCCCTCACCCAGCTCTCAAACCGCTGTCCACAGTGCAGAGGGAACACAGTCCTCAATGGGAATGTGAGGCAGGAGGTGGGAGGGGTTGGGGGGGCTGGTCAGCGAGTGGCTGGTTTGCTTTTCTACGTGTCTTTTGGTTTTCTTCCTCTTTCACAAGCTGTTCTCGGTGAACACTTGAGAAAATCCAGATAAGAGAGTCAGATAAGAGTAACTCTACCCCAAACAGCCAATAAGATCATCAGGGTGTGCTTCCTTCCAGTCTTTTTTTCATGCACGTACTTTTTTTGGTATAAACATTATACGCTACTGTACGTTATTTTGCAACTTGCTTGTTTCCCTTAGCAATATAACTTGACACCTTTAAACAGTCTTCCAACATGTCGCCTTGACATCTACCTCCCATGTATGATTTATATAACTGTTCCTTAGTTTTAGACTGCATCAGATTTTTTTTAAATTTGTAAATATGTTTAACTAAAAGAGGAATAAATACTTTTTTTTTTTTAAAGTAAAGTGATAGAATAAAATGAAAACCTCTCTCCCACTGCTGCCTGCCACTCTCCAATTCCTCTTTGCTCCAAGGAGTTTGATGTGGTTCTTGTAAAACTTTCTGAGAAACCTTACACAAAACAGCTTGTTTAAATGTAAAAGAAAACAAACAAACAAACAAAAAAGAAGTAAAAGCATTTTATAGTGTGTTCTTGTGACTAGTCTTAAAGATCTTCTAACCTCTCTGAACACACACCATGTTTCATGACTTCCCGTTGTCTTGCTGAAAGGACTCATCACTGACCTCTTTTGTGGGAAATTCAGGCAGCATGGAGGAGATAGAGAGGGGAGTCCAGCCCCTGACCCTGCTCCTACCCCAGGAGAGTGCTCTCGCATGTGTTGGGTGGGCAACTGCGCACCCCTGAGTGCCTGGCATGGAGCAGGCACCATGCTCTGGGGTCCAATGAAGGACAGAGCGTGGAAGCAAGGGCCACCTGGCTGGATGCTGGGTGCAGACACCCCAGTCCTTGGCGTCTGGGCTCCTGTGCAGAGCAGCCACCGTTTCCCCCAGTGTGGGTTCCGGTTGTTATCTTTGCAGACACGCAAAGTCACTGACCTCTGTGGTGGGACAAGTCATTCCAAGCATAGAGTTCCTGTTCCCCTTGGAATCTCACCCTGTGTGACAGCAGGGCAGCTTCTGGGGAGTGAGGCTGGGCAGGGGGCCATGGCCAGTGTGGCTCCTGCTTAATTCCCTTCTGCACGTCCGGCTTTCTTGCCCTGCATGTGCATTGCCTGTGTATCGCACAGCTGCCACTCCACATGCGCTGGGAAGCTGACTGCAGCCGTTTGCCTCCCATAGCTTGAGCCCAGGAGAGGGTCCTCTAAGACCAGACGTGACAAGGAGAAGCAGGGCTGCAGCAGCTGCGGCGAGACCTTCAACTCCATCACCAAAAGGAAGCACCACTGCAAGTTGTGCGGGGCGGTGAGTCCAGGTGGGAGGAGGCCAGCTGCTGGGGCCTCCATGTGCTTAGTTCCTCCTCCCAATCTTCTTTCCATGCCCACAGACCCCTGGATCCTGGACCTTCTGAGCAAGAAGGCAGGCCCTGGAGGCCCAGCAGGGGACAGACTTGGGGTCTCTGCCCTGTGGACAAGACTCCCGACTCCCATGGCTCACAGACAAGCCCTTCCCTTCCACATGCCGTTAACACCTCTCCTTCCAGCCTCCTTCTGGATAGTCTTCTGTCCCTGGGCATTGGGGTCACAGGTGCCCTTGTCTTGCAGGTCATCTGTGGGAAGTGCTCCGAGTTCAAGGCCGAGAACGGCAGGCAGAGCCGTGTCTGCCGAGAGTGTTTCCTGACCCAGCCGGTGGCCCCCTCGAGCCCCAGCCTCGAGGACCCCTTGGAGCCCAAGCAGAGCACAGAGGTGGGTGGGCTGGGTCTGGTGAGCCTTCCAGACACAAGACCCCAGAAGCCTTGACAGACTGTGCTAGAGCTGTTGTCTTCCCTGAGACCAGGACTGGTAGAGCTCAGTTGGGTTCATAGGCCACTGAGAGCAGCTAGCAGTTGAATGCCAAATATCACATGTGTGCGTGTTGGGCTCTTAGGATCCAGTCATGGCTGAGAGCTTGGGAACCATTTGCACTCAGGAGTTAGATGGTGCATTAGTCAGCTCAGGCTGTATAACAAATACCACAGGATGGACAGCTTAAACAACAGAAACTTATTTCTTCATAGTCCTGGAGGATGGAATTCAGAGATCAAGGTGTCAGCAAGCTAGTTTCTCCTGAGGCCTCTCTCCTTGGCTTGTAGATGGACATATTCTCCCTGTGTCTTCACACGGTCTTCTCTTTGTGGGTGTCTGTGTCCTAATCTCCACGTCTTATGAGGACACTAGTCATATTGGATTGGAGCCCATACATATGACCTCATTTTAACTTAATTACCTCCTTAGAGGCCCCATCTCCAAACACAGTCACATGGGGGGTTAGGGCTTCAACATATGGGTTTGAGGGCAAACAATTCAGCCCACAGCAGATGGGAACAAGTGTCATCTTCACTCATGGTCACTCTGATTGAAGGCCTGGAGGCCCTGCTGAAAGGAGATGCTGCCCCTGCCTTGCCCAAGCCATCAGGGGGCTAGGGGGCAGTGAGGACACCAGACCCCTTCTCACCTCCTGTCCTCCTGAGCATGGCTGCTGCCTTCCAGGCCCTCCTTCAAGGGCATTGTACCTATTTGTTGAGGTAACAGGAAAGCTGGAAAAGTGAGAATGTGGTTTCCAAAAAAGTGCGTTTTTCCATTCTCTCCACATAACCTAGTGCATAATTCTCAAGGCCAACTGCACATCGGGGTCTTCTGGGAAGCTATTTATAATGTCAGTTTCCCTTCCCAAAGGTTCCAGGGAGGGTCATCCGGGTGGGCCGGTTGGAGCCCCAGTTAGGGTCTCTGTATGTTAGAGGTCAAGTGCATCAGTATATTAGAACTGAGTGTAGGATTATCTCGATAGAGGAGAGAGGAGCCCCTTGCTCAGCCCCCTTGGCCCCCTCATCCATGCACTTTAAATGCTGTGTTTGGGAGACCCAGGTCTCAGGTCCAAGCAGGAACCAGCTCTGCCAGGTGTGTCTGAGGGGCTTCCTGATGACCTAAGGGTTGTGTCCATGACTGCTCTAAACACATCAGAAGAAAGGGAGGGGTGGGTGTGTGGTGTGTGTGTGTGATGTGTATGTGAATGTGTATGTTTGTGTGTACTGTGTGTGTGGTGAATGTGTGTGAGGTGTGTGTGGGTGTTGGGGGGGGTGGTATGGGTGTATATGTGTGTGTGAATGTGTGTGGTGTGTGTGGTGTTATATGTGAGAGGTGTGTGTGTACAGGAAAATCATCAACAGCTGCCACATTCTGGTTCCCTGCTGTTCCATTTTTTCCTACCTTATCTTTATTTCTGTCCTGACCCTTCTTGTGGTCTCACTGCCTAGAAGGTCCAGCCCAATCCCAAGTGGCCTTGCAGTGACCCTGGGGAAGCTCAGGCTGGCCCAGGCCTTGTCCAGTCTGTCTCCCCCTCCTCTCTCCCCCAAGAGCTTCGGCCTTGGTGCTTCCTGGAGAGTGGCTCTTACAAGGGAGACTCCACCTGACTTGTCCTCTGTGTCCCCAGAAGCCAGCCACTGTGGACCCCCTGCCCAGCCTGCTCTGTGGCCCCCTGCAGGTGTCGGATGGCGGCACAGCCTGGAGCAAGGTGTGGGCTGCCATCTCTGAGTCGGACTCCCTGGAGTTGGTGCTGCACCTTCGAGGAGGCAGCCAGGTGTGTCCTCTGTCCGCTGGGCCACACTGGGAGTGGGGGTCCACCCTGCTCCGGCAGCCCACAGCCTCAAGCCCGCGGCGCCCAGATAGGCCTGGACCATGCAGCCTGGGGCCAACCCCATGTGGTGGGTGGCTCATGTGACCCTAGGGCCTCAGTTTCCCCGGCTGTCCAGAATCACCCTTCTGCTGCCCACTTGTGGGAGATGGTATTTAGTGATGCCAGGACTCCAGGGGCCGAGGTGCTGATGCTCCTCTCCTTTTCTGCAGGATGGCCAGCTGCTGCATGCCATCCCCCTCTCTGGCTGGAGGGTGAGTGTGCCAGACCCCGCAGAGAGGCTGGATGCTGGACACGTGTGGCAGCTGCAGCAGGCCCAGCAGTCTTTGTACCTGAGTGCCCCGTCCGCCGAGCTGCAGCAGCAGTGGTTGGAGGCCCTGAGCTCAGCAGCCCATGGGCACCCGGCCCAGGCCAGCCCGGGGGCCCAGCAGCCCCAGGCCCCAGCTGCCCCATGAGCTGAGTCTCTGCCGCGTCTCCTAGCTGTACAGCCACCACGGCAGGGTCTGTACTCATCTGAGAGGTGGCATCAAGGCCACATGCAGGCATGAAGGGAGCCTGGACTGCTGAGGGACCAACAGGCCACATAGCACTTGGCCCTGGAGGGTTCCTCCACATCAGAGAGGAGAAAAATGAGGCCCAAACAGGGGCAGCCAATTGCCCAGGGTCACCCAGCACGTCCCTCAAAGACCCGGGCCTCTGCCCTCAGGCCCAGCAGTGTGGCCCAGAGTGGGGCGTGGGGTGACTGTCAAGAAAACTCCATCTGAGTGGGAAGTGAGGGGTCATCTGCGCCGGAAGACAGAAGGAGCTCATGGGTGGTGCCCAGGGACACCTGGTGGATGTCTGCAGTCATGCCACCCCTCCTGACAGTTGCCCACCCATCTATACCATCTACATCCATGTGAGCTGAACCATACTGGCCCCCTGGACTCCACCTCTCTCCTCTTTCCTCTCCCGGGGACTGGGCACACCCTGTGCCACCTCGTAGCTCGCCACCCCATTTGGAGATGCCCAAGGGGGCGAGTGGTGGGTTCCTGAATAACCATGCTGCGAAACTACAGGCGGACCACACAGGCATCGTGGGGGTGGGCTGAGATTTGTGCCTGCCTTCCCTGGTGGGTGGTGGACAGTGCTTATCTACATAAATAAATGCTGGCAGCCAACAGGTGGACACAGCCTTGGGGCAGGGTCTCCCCACAGTGGGCCTGCTGGTGGTTGGATGGAGAATGAGGGTAACAGATGGGCACAGCCAGTAATGAGGCCCTGGACCCCAATCCAGGCCTGCAGGGTGCAAGTAACACCCCTGTGGTTGCCCCAGGATGCAGCGGCATTAGACAGCAGGGCCTCAGACAAGGTGCCATGCCTGGAGACCTGCTCTGTGTCCCTGGTCATGCGAGTGAGGTAGATAGGGCCATTTGCCCCTGTAGCAAGTGGAGCCAGACTTAGATATGGGATCGTGGGGGTGCTGGCTACTCACAAAGATGTCAGGGAGGTCTTTTTGCACCAGAGCCCCGAGGCCCTTGAGGGAGAGCAGAGGGACTTAGGGACTGATGACTGAGTGGTGTCCAGTCCCTTGGGACCCCCTCCCTCTAACATCCGCAAGGCACCCTGCAGGGATGCCTATCACTGCCCAGCCATGGGCAGACTTGCAGGGCATATACCTGTGGGCTGAGAGGGCCATTGTGGGAGCCAGAAATGGATGACTGGTTATGGGTGAGGCGGGGGTGGGGCCCAGGCAAGGAGTGACAGGGCACAGGTGAGGTGCTCAGGGCACAGGTGAGTTGGGAGTGGGACCCAGGTGAAGTGGGCAGGGCCCAGGTGAGGTGGTCAGGGTCCAGGTGAGGTAGGACAGGACACAGCTAAAGTAGAGACCCAGGTGAGGTGGGCAGGGCACAGGTGAGCTTAGGCATGAGTCAGCGCCATCCCCCACATACCGACCCTGCTATGCCTGGATGCTGCTGCAGCGGTATACCTGCTGCATACCTGGGCGTCAATCCTGCATCTGTAAGAGCTCACCACCCTGCAGTGGGTGTTCTGAAGCTGCTTGAAGGGGAGGCCAGGCCCTTCCAACTGAGCTCTTACTCAAGGAAATACAGCAAAGTCCCTGCCCATGGAGCCAAGGCAGGGACAGCAGGTGTCAGAGGCATTGAAGGGACCTGGAGCCCAGCTGGCCTCTTCCTGCTGGTCCTGCCCCTTCTCCCTTGGAGCTCTGCTCTCTCTGCCTCATGCACTGACTGAGCGGACCTATTGGGGCTCCTTCTCAGGGTCAACTCTGTAATACTCCAGTCTCACCTCAACCCCAGGATGTTCCCACTTGACAGTTGAGGAAACAGTCACAGAAAGGATGCCTCCAAGAGTCCCACAGTTCCAGACCAAGTGGGCAGCCGGAATTGACCTGCTGGACATGGTACCACTCTGCTGGGGTCTGAGGGGGCAAGACTGGACCCCCCATCCAGGGTCCTCACCCGCGGCCCCCACCGTGGGTTCCTGCCCAGGGTCCCCGTGTCCGGTTCCCAGTGAGCTCTCTGTGCCCCAGGGCAGACCTGAGCCCTATCCTCTCCCACCCAACAGCCTGGGGGGCCTGGCACACAAGCTTCCACAGTAATTTCAGGAGGGTCCTGTCCTCAGTCAGCACATCGGAAGGCTGGCGAGGTGGGCATTCTGTCCCTAGCAGCTCAGGGTACACCAGGACATTATATTCCATCACGGTCCATATGTTCTGGGGCCAGCTACAAGGGTGAAAGCAGGAGGCATCCCAAAGGCTGTGGCTGCAGCAGGACCAGGAAAAATGTCCTCGCTGTCCATTTTAGACAGTGCTGGGCCCTGAGAACACAGAGGAAAGGAAATCCCTCTCTTTGGAGTGGCTATTCCCATTGAGACATTGAGAAGAAGATGTGCAGCCACAGGGGAGGAACAGAAGCAGGGAAGGAGAGTGGGCATGGCAGGGGGTGTGGCAGGAGGTCCCTAGGAGCCCCACTCCCAACCAGGACACCCTGGGGGAGGGGTTGCAGGAAGGGTGCCTAAGTTTAGTGCAGGGCCACCAAGGCCTGGAGGAGCCAGTGACACACAGCGAGGAGCAGAGGGAGCCTGGGGGAGACAAGGCCTGGTCATGGGGTCTCCACGGGGTCTCCTTTGGTGATGCGCCAGGAGGCAAGAGCCACGGGGCAGGCTTGGGGGTCTTAACAGATCCAGTTGGCTGCAATGGGGGCAACCAGGGCAGAGCTGGAGACAGGGCCTGGTGTCTCCAGCAAGTCTCAACACAGACCCCCATGACGGGCATGCTGGAGGCCAGCAGTCATGGTGATATAGGGGAGCCTCTGCCAGCTGTCCCCACGCAGGCATGGACCTGTGCGGCCAGAGCTTCCAGCTTTTCAGGAGATGAAAAGAAACTCAGATGTTCTTGTGAAATATCCTGATAAATGTTAATAACTATTGTGGAGTCTGAAGTCATGGGGTCGGTGGCCGGTGCATGGCCCCAGAAGGCAGGTCTGTCCCCAGGGACCCTTCTGGCTAGGGGCATCTAGCCTGCCCCTCTGGATGCCCCAGTAAGGACTGTGAGAAACAGGCTGCCACACCATGTGTGTGGCCTGGGCGTCTTCCTACCTGCACACTGCCCACCTCTGTCCACCTTCATCTTGCTCCCATAGCCTGGGGCCTGGGCACTCTGCACTGCCCACCCACAGAGGGTGGAGGCTGGATGCACACTGGCTTTCAGCCTCTCCACTGTCCTTCCTTTTCTGTCTGCTCCTCCTCCTCCTCCTCCCCAAGTCCAGCCCCCAACCCTGCAGGACAGGAGGCCATCCCCTGGATAGAGGGAGAAGGAAGGCCAGTGGGCTGAGCAGGAGGTGGCCCCTGGGGCCTCTGGGGTCCTAAAGAATGCCAGACGGGGCAGGAAAGGGTCTGAAGTACCCAACTGTCACAGGAGTCAAAGGCCTGAGCTGAGGGTCTTCTGTGCCCCCAGGGGCTGCTTCCTCTTCAGCCTGGGGAACACACATTCCCCACTAGGCCCGGGGGGATGCTGGCCGTGTCCCTCACAGTCCTGGGAAGAGGAAGGAGCCAGCATACACAAGGGCCTGCTGCAGCCAGGCACCCAGCCCAGCCATTCGCTGAAAATAATGACAACTCAGGGTGTCTTAGTAGCAGTGAAACTAAGCCCCAGGGAGGGAAATACACTTGCCCAAGGTCACACAATGAGTTAGGGACCCAGCCAGGAGTCACTCATTCACTCTTTGTCCATTTCTTCATGCAGCAGGCACTGCTGGCATACCTCCTGTGTGCTGGGCACTGGTGTGCCAGCCACTTGGATTTCTGGGACTCAGGGGTTGGACTCAGGCCCTGTAGCCTCTGGCCCTGTCACACTTCCAGCCTCATTTTCTCCTGTCCGGTGCCCCCGCACTGCTTCTTTCCCACCCCAGGTCACCAGGCTCCAGCCACTGGACCTTCAGAACACACCAGCCTCCTTCCCATCTCAGGGACTTTGCACATGCTGCTCTGTTTGCCTGGGGTTTCTTCCTGCAGGACTTTGCAAGAGTCTGCTCCGTGAACCTCAACAAAGAGCCCTTGCCCCAGTCTCTCTACTTGTTGTTGGGATATTTGCCCTCTTGTTTAACCTCTGTCTCCTCATCTAGAACAGAAGTTCTGAGAGCAGAATGAAGCACCTACAATAGTGCCTGGCACAGAGTATGTGCTCAGTTAATATCTGCCAACAGCTTGGGTGAAAACTCAGAGACTTTGTTCTTGCCATGCAGCCCCAGAGCACTTTGGATATGGAATCCTCTTTTAACAGTTGGGGAAATCGAGGCTCAGAGAGAGACAGATGCTGCCTGAGATCATAAAGGCCCAGTGCTCTCCTGCCTCCTCTGAGGTCCCCAGGTCTCCAGGACATAGAGCCAATTCCTCCTCAGATGTCTGGTCCCATTGCAGAAACCAGCACACAAGACCCAAAGGGGCTGCCATGCCCCAGGAAATCAGCAGAGGGGCATTTGGACCCAGGTGGGTCCGCCGCACACCTGTGCCCATCCCTCACCACCCTCCAAGCGGACAGCAGACCACTGTGCACATGGAAGTGGCAGGATCAGCCCCTGAAGTCCCTGCTTACACTAAGCCTCAGAGTCCAGGCCTTGGGGGGCTCTAGCCCTCATCCCCCAGATGCTCAAAGGGCCTCCCCACCTCCTGGGGTCTGACAGGGCCCTGGAATCCAAGCCCCTCTGAGCAGCTAGTCCAAGTGCTTGGCATCTAGGAAGGAGGGTGGGCTCACCTCCCCAGGAGCCACTGCAATGTGTCTGCAGACAAGCTCTCTCTGAATGATCCTTCTAGGAGGCCCAGCTGGCAACAGAGGGTGGCTGCACTATGGACCCCCTACCGCCCATTCCTTTCAGTCACCTCCCCCTCCTCGTGGGGTCCCCAAGGGGCTCTTGGTGGTCCCAGAGGGCTCCAGGTGGTCACAAGGTGTTCCAGGTGGTCCTGAGGGCCCCAGGTGGTCCATGAGGGACTCTAGGTGTCCTAGGAGGCTCCAGGTGGTCCTGAGGGGTTCCAGGTGTTTCCGAGGACCCCAGGGATCCTTAAGGGTCTCCAGTTTGTCTCAGGGGGCCCCGGATGGTCCCCAGGGGCTCCAGATGGTCCTTGTGAGGCTCCAGGTGTCCCCTGGGGGCTCCAGGTATTCCTAAGTACTCCAAGTAATCCGAGGAGCTCCAGATGGTCCCAAGGCAACCAGCTGTGACAGGAGGCCAGGCTGCTCCTGGTCACATACCCTCCCACACCCACCACTGCCCCCCATTTACAAGAGAGAAAACTGAGGGCCAGAGAAGTAGGTGGGGCTAGGGCAGGCCATGGGGAGCAGCCAGGTTCCCACCCTGCATTCTGCACATTCCGTCCTAGAAAGCTGGCCTCCCCCACCCTCCTGGCCACAAGGCCCACCAGGCCTGGTCTTGCTGACCCAACAAATTTCTGGGCTTGGTGCCCTGCTCACAGGTGCAAAGCTCTGATGGAGGCCCTTGCAGCCCCAGGAAGCCATTGTCCCATGGCACCCGCGCCATCTCGCAGCCTGCAGATTTCTTTCCCTCAAAGCCCAGGTGTGCTCAAGCCGCTGTCTGCTGGGCCTCAGTGGCCCCCCCGATGGGAGCATACCAGGGATCCCTGCGGATGGTCGCACACCCACATTGCTCTCCCAGCTTTGTCTTACTTTCCTGATGGCCCCACTGTGCTGTCCCCAAACTGGACTTGGTCCTCTCTGACCAGCAGGATGGCAAATACCAGGTAGTGCCTAGGGAATTTCCTGCCAAGGAGAAGAGCTGGTGGCTCGGGTGGGCCACCTGGCCCCAAGATCCTAGAAAGTGAAGGTTACAGGGGAAGGATTCCAGCTAGCCCTCCTGTGGCACAGGCTCACTGACCAGCTCTCCCGCTCCCTCTGCTGGGGTTGGTCCAAGATGGCCACGTGACCTAAGATAGTTCCCCCCCACTTGAGGGTGGAGGGGGGCCATCCTGGAACGGGATGGAAGGGCCTCCCGGGGAACCCAAACCAGGATGGGAGAACAGAGGCAGGAAGAAACCCATCTCTGACTTCACCTGAAGCAGCCATGAGAGAACAAAGTTCATTTGGAGTCTGATTTCTTCTATGGCCCTGCCCCACCCCGCAGACCCCATCTGCAGGGACCAGCCTGCACCCCCCAAAAAGTCCTGCCTTGACCCTATCTCCCCAACAGAATCCAGGCTGGCAGTATCCCTGAGAGGGACAAAAATCTTCCATTTCCTGCCAGGGCCAGGCCTGCCCCGGGAGCCTGGTCTTAAGCACTCCAGTTCTGCCTGCTGAAAATGCACATGCCACCATCCCATGAATCTCCATCCTGGAGAGGGATCTCCACTTCCTTGTGCCCTATCAGAACTCAGAAAGTACATTATAGCCCCCCAGAACAACATCTGCCCCCAAGGGGCACTGGAAAACTGACAAAAGAGCAGCCCATCCACTTCAAGGAAAAATATTGGGGTCATTCCCAAAGTACCCCACTTCCCAGAAGTAGGGAGTGGCTATTCCCTGTGTGTGGTCCTAAACCCAGAGCCCTACGGCATTCTCTCCTCTGTGCTCCCAAAACCTTAGAGGAAAGGGCCATTATCTTCACTCCACTCACAGAGGGGGACATTGTAGCTCAGCACCAGGAGTTATGTCTTAAATGGGTTGCCAGTAGCTCACAGGGTGGAGGTGGGCATGTCTTAGGTGGGTCCCCATTGACTCACAGCAGGGGGCCTGTGTCTTAGGTAGTTTTCTCCCAGTAGCAGATCCTGCTACACGGATTGAATGCAAGGAGTTTATTTGGGAGGCAACCCAGGAAGAATAGTAGGGGAATGAAGAATAAGGCAGAGAAGGGAAGAAAGCCAACACAAGTTGGCTTCCTGGGTTGAATGGTGTCCCCCACCCTAAATCTATGTCCACCTGGAACCTCAGATTGTGATTTTATTTGCAAATAAGTTCTTTGCAGATGTAGTTAGTTAAGATGAGGATAGAGTGGGCTCTAAGTCCTATGACTGGTGTCCTTATAAGAAGAGGAGGGGACACACAGGGAAGGCCTTGTGATGATGGAGGCAGAGATGGGCATGCTGCAGCTATGAGCCAAGGAACACCAAAGTTCACCCAGAGTGGCCAGCAGCTGGAAGAGGCATGGAAGGATCCTTTCCTAGAGCTTCCAGAGGGTGTATGGCCCTGACAACATCTGATTTCAGACCCCTGGCCTCCAAAACTTTGAAAGGATAAATTTCTGTTGTTTTAAGCCACTAAATTTGGAAATTTGTACAACAGCTGTAGAAAACTAATACAGATTTTGTACCAGGAAGGGGGATGCTTCTATAACAGATACCTAAAAATGTGGCTGTGGAATTGGGTAATGTATACATGCTGGAAGAGTTTTGAGGCACATGATAGAAAATGCCTAGATTTCCTTGAAGAGATTGTTGGTAGAAATACGGACAATAAAGGCAATTCTGGTGAGAGAGAGGTCAAAATGAAGTGAGGACTCCTGGGCATATAGCTGGAGAAAACCATAATTTGAAAAGACACATGCACCTCAATGTTCATTGCAGCACTATTTACAATAGCCAAGACATGGAAGCAACGTAAATGTCCATTGACAGATGAATGGATAAAGAAGACGGGATACACACACACACACACACACACACACAATGGAATATTAGTCAGCCATAAAAAAGAATGAAATAATGCCATTTGCAGCAACATGAATGGACCTAGAGATTGTCATACTGAGTGAAATAAGTCAGACAGAGAAAGACAAATATCATATGTTAACGCTTATATGTGGAATCTAAAAAAAATGATACAAATGAACCTATATACAAAACAGAAATAGACCCACAGACATAGAAAACAAATTTATGGTTACCAAAGGGGAAAGTGAGAGAGAGGGATAAATGAGGAGTTTGGGGTTAACATATACACACTACTATATATAAAATAGATAAGCAAAAAGGACCTACTGTATAGCACAGGGAACTATACTCAATATTTTGTAGTAACCTATAAGGGAAAATAATCTGAAAAAAACAGATATATACATATGTATAATTGAATCACTTTGCTGTGTACCTGAAACTAATGCAACATTGTAAATCAACTATACTTCAATTAAAAAAAAAAAAAGAACCTCCAAAAAAGAAAAGAAAGAAGTGAGGAGAATGTAGAGAAAGTTTCTATTGTCTCAGAGAATACATGTATGGTCATGAACATAATGTTGGTATCAAGTACGAACATGAAAGGTGCTTCTGGTGAGGTCTCAGATGGAAATGAAGAGCCAATTATTGGAAACCGGAGGAAAGGCCATAAAGCAGCAGAAACTTGGCTGAATTGTATTCTAGTGTTGACTGGAAAGTAGAAATTGTAAGGAATGAACTTGGATATTTAACTGAGGAAATTTCTAAGCAAAATATGAATGATATGGCCTGGTTTCTCCTTGCTGCTTGTAGTAAAATCTTAGAGGAAAGATATAAATTGCAGAAGGAACTGTTAAGCAAAAGGAACCAGCACATGATGATTTGGGAAGTCCTCAGCCTGTTAAAATTAGGAAATTCACTGTTCAGAAAGTGTGGTCTAAAGACAGCACCAAAGATGTTGTGGGAGAACCTACTGTTGAAGAGATTAAATCTGTGACTGTCGGGTATACTCCACCATCTCAGCGGAATGCAGGAAGAGAGATGGGACTACTCAGGAAAGATCTGAGGAGCCTCTTACCTGATGGTGTAGCTCCCTGTGAATTATGCAGAAGACCAACAAGGCTTTTGAGACTGTTACATTAGTGGAAACTCTGCCAGTCTAGATTGAGAGGCCCAGAGATGAAATGAAGTGAAGAAAGAATGGCTTGGAGGGCAGAGCCACGAATGCAGAGGCAGAGACCAAAGAAGGTGGGATGCAGCTGCTGCCAAAGCCCCGGAGAGCAGGGCCACCTTCATGCACCCAAAGGACAGAGCATCAAGCCACAATGGGTTATTTGCAGGCCTTGAAATCTACTGGAATGTGCATGCTGGGCTTCAGACTTGCTTTGGATCAGTGACTCCTTCGTTCCTTCCTTTTTCTCCCATTAGGAATGGGTTAAGACTTTGGGAGATGTTGGGATGGGGTGGATGTATTTTGAAAGTGGGACCAAAGTGACTTTTGAGGGGGTCAAAGGGTAGATTATGATGGGTTAAATAGTGTCCCCCACCAAAATTCATGTCGACCTGGAATGTCAGAATGTGACCAAGACAGAAGGTCTTTGCAGATGTAATTAGTTAAGATGAGGTCCTACTGCATTAGGGTGGTCCCTAAATCCAATCAGTGGTGTCCTTATAAGAAGAGAGAAAGGACACACAGAAATGTGATGGTGGAGGTGGAGATTGCAGTGGTGCAGCTCCAACCAAGGAATGCCAAGGATTCATTTGTTGTTTTAAGCTTCCTGATTTGTGGTACTTTGTTGTAGTGGCCCCAGGACACTGATACACAGAGTGTGGTATCAAGCAACTTAGGTCTGGAGGCAACTGAAGCTTGGCTGTAGGGGAAGCCTGTGTGCCACTCACCCTGTCCCAGCAGAGACCCCAGGACGATGCCGGGGTTTTTAGACCTGCCATGATGAGGTGAGGTGAAACACTTGCCATGCGAAATCGTAAGGTGTCTCAGTGCAACGGTGTTAGGGAGGACTTGAGTAGGGTTTGGGCTCATATAAGGCAATTTTGAAGAGGTTCAAAGAAGCAGAGCTGGACTGGATGCTGTTAGGAAGTGGGGCTTGTTCTGTGTTTGAGTATCAGTAAGTTTTATTAGAAAGTATAAGGAATGAAGGGAAGCAAAAGCTGTAGCTGGTAGCAAAGCAGCAGCCACTTATATCACCAGGATAGGTACAGTTGATTGTTTCTTTGTCTCACAGAGTGACCTTGTCTGACGTTGATGTTCTGTGACGGTTTATGTTCAACAGGAGAGCCCCAGGGCCCAGCTTTCTCACTGTATAGAACCAGCACCTCAGAGCTAACCTGCCTGAGGGGCCAGGGTGCTGGGAGCACACTGCACCATGTAGGGCCACACAAGGAAGCACCAGGTTTGCTCAGGAGGCAGAGGGAGAGGGGGACATGTGGTGAGAGCCTTTACTGTGGTTTCCATAGGAAGCAACGAGTGAGCAGGGTGAGCAGGCTTAGGACTGGCCAGTTTGAATAATTTTAGTGGACCAGGGCACAGAGGCTAGTTGTCTGGTAGCTGGCCCTGGGGTGACTAGGGTGGGTGGACACTGGTCTGGAGTGTGAGGTTGTTGTGGCGTTGGCGCTGGATGTGTTGGTTTGCATATGAAAGATGTGCTCATGGCAACTCCTTTACTATCTCTAGGAACTGGAGGTCATCCCTCCAGGGTCAGCCTGGCCTGTGTCAAAGCATCAGAACACAGAAAATAAAAGACATGACTAACACAAGACCCCAGAGGGAGACTCAGGAAGCTGGGAGTTGGGCCTAGGGCCCTGAGTGAGCTTAGCAGAGGAGACATGGTGGGCACAGGCAGCATCTGTCACAGATGACCTGCCCAAAGTCACCACAGCAGTACCAGGATTTGAGCTTAAGGTCACTGATGCCAAATTCCACAATCTGATCCACAGCTCAATTTGGTGAGTGGAGAGAAAGGAATAGCAGGAGTTTGCCCAAGGTGTCACCAACATTATCTACCTGGACCATCTCTCGTTCTCAGATTCCTCAAACAGTTAGTGACACCTGCCCTGTGCTCAGCCTGTGCTGGGCTCTGGGGCCAAGGAGATGAACCAGGTGTGGTTCCTGCACTCCAGGTACAATCTGTCTCTTGGGTGGGAGAGAAGGAGTCACAAGCCTATGGTCTGCCCCAAGCCAGCCTGGGTAGGCAAGGAGTCCTTCCTGGAAGCAGTGGCACCTGAGTGAATTGTGGAAGCACGAGGAGAGCCACAGGGCTGGGTAGACTGCAAGGAAAGTCAGCTTAACTGAAGGCTTTATTCCTGGGCCCTGTGGACCCAAGAGATCACAGAGGTCAGCAGCATGGGGCACAGAGCCAGGCAGGAGCAGGTATTTGATGACTGGATGGAATAAGATAGGGAGTCAAGGAAGAGCTGGGCAGGGAGCTTTTAACCTAATCACCCTTTGAGTCTGGTTTTAAGAGGTGGTGGCCATCAGCAAGGGAAGGCAGGACCTGTGCGCCCACAGTCCTCTGAAGGCTGAAGGGGCATGTCCCCCACCGAGGATCACAGTGTTCAGATGACAGATTGTCTGCTGCACAGGGGCCCCAGTGAGCACAGAGATACAAAGAGATCCAGCCCATGCACTACCCTCAGGGTCTTGGTCTTCACCAGATGGGCTAGCCTTGGCCTCCCCTGGCCCTCCTTGAGCCTCTCAAAGGAGATGAGAACAAGGTGGTCTCCAGGAGGACTGGGACCATGGGGGTACCGAGGACAGGGGAGAAAAGAGTACAGCAATATCCAAGATCTGCATGAGCTTGGACCCACCTGTGCTGAGCTGGGTCTCGATGGGAAGGAAAACTCCTGGGCACCATAATCAGGACTCCACATGTGGGTACGTGAGAGATGACCTTGTCTCTGGTTATAGGCTCTGCCCGCCTGCCCTCAGATAGCATTGTTACAGCCCAAGGCCAGACGAATAGAGTGTACATTCCTCTGAACAGTTCAGAAAATGTGGACAAGCATCAAAAACACAGACATTACTTGTATCCCCTGTCAGCACTTAACACCACGGACTAGTGTCCTCCAGTCCTCCTGTGTTTGCATCTGCTTGTGCATGTTTTATCAGAACTCAGTAAGGTCATACCTGCATTTGGGGTCTGAATCTGATCTAAGTTCTCTAATTTGGAATGGCCTGCTAGTGTGCAGGTGCACATCAGATACCCAAGAAGAGTCTGGCCTAGTGCTTGTGGCCCTCAAATTTGCTGAGGATCCTCCCTATGAAAGGTGAGGTCTGTCTCCACTCGTTGAACCTGAGCTCCATGGCTGCTTGATGAATAGAATACAATAGAAGTGACATTCCAGGCCAAGGCCTGGATAAACAGGCAGTTTCCACTCCCTGTCTTCAGGAACGCTTGCTCCTAGAAGACAGCACCATGCCATGAGGAAGTTCAAGCAGCCCTGTGGAGAGGTGCCAATGCCCTGGGATGCCTTTCCAGTGGAGTCTCACGGTGGATCAGAGCCAAGGTGCTGAGCCCTGCCTGGACTGCAGATTCATGAGCAGAAATGACTGTTGCTGTTGTAAACAGTATCTGTGGTTATGCAGCCACAGGTTCCTGGAACCCTGGCTCATCGAGTGCCTCTGCCTGGCACAGCGATTGGTCCAGGAATGAACACATGGTCCAGTGCATCTCTGGGATGAGGTGTTGGGATGCTGAAAGAGTTGCTCCCCTGCTCTGGGATCCTGAGCTTCAAGGACTTCCCTCTGAACTCTGAAGCTGCCAGCAGCCATCTCCTCTGGGTTGACACTGGGTTTCTATCCCTTGCAGCTGACTAAAGCAGCTACTTAGCAAATGTGTGACTCACAGGCCTGAGCCTCAGTTTCTCACCCGTAAAACGGGGACAGCGAAGCGCTCCTGATGATTACTGGAAAAGCACAGCTGTGAGCACAGGGAGTGAGGAGGTGAGAGCAGGTATACAGCCTGCAGGACTCAGAGCAGCCCCTTCCTGCTCTCTTCTGTCCTGACCCTCCTACTAGCCCTGACTATAGGGCTCACATGCTGGACACACTTGGACTTGCACTGTACATCTCATCCTTCCTTTGGCCCTGGTATGAGGAGTGCTAACATGCCCATCTTGGGAAAACTGAGAGGCACAGAGAGCCAGAATGTCAGGCCCCAGAGGCTGGGCCTTGGGGATGAGCTGTGTTGCTAGGGACAGACCCTTTCCCCAGGCCTCAGACTCCCCATCTGTAAAATGGGAGCCCTCCAAGCACCTGTCCCAGGCCAGGTCTCTTCAATCTGTCCATGCAGATGGCCTTGGCCAGCCTTCCAGGCCTTGTGAAAGACCACCCCCTAGGAGGCCCAGGGAATGCCTTCCCACAAGGCATGTGCCAGGCCACAAGCCTGGGCCTCTGAGGTGCCCTTGAGCCATAGCCTTGGCAGGTGTGGCTTGAGAGGAGGTGGGGAGGAGACAGGAGCCCAGAGAGGGGGCAGGGCTTACCCAAAGTCAACCAGCAGGCTGCAGAAGTAGCTAAAATGCCCTGAGCCTGAGGGGCTGATGAGGGCCAAGAGGCCACAGGGTCTGTGTTAGGAAGGGGGAGGCAGGCTCTCATACTTCTGTGACTGGGGACTCAGGCTCCCTCCAAGCTGGCTGGGCAGGTGCATGGCATCAAGGAAGCTTAACTGGCTCATAACCACTAAGCCTCTGGATTGCCCTGGACCTGCCTATTCAGTTCTTACCCCAGGCTTACCTAGGAAAACTTCTGGCTGTGAAAACATACCCCTGCCCCCACCTGGCGGGGGCGGGGGCACAGCCAAACCCTATCATTATGAGTGAGCCCTCAGACCACAGTCATGAGGCATCATCCTAGCTGGCAAATGGCCTTAGATGGGACAGTTCCACTTCTCTGAGCCTCAGCTTCCCCATCTACTAATGAGGGGCCAGTCCATATCTTTTCTGACAGGTAGAATTCAGAACTGTCCTGTGAATGTGTGTTACCATTTACATGTATCCCACCCTTAAAATCTTTATGAGTTTCCTGTTTTCTGATGAGAGAATAGATTCATGCTTATTGTAAAAAATTCAGACAACTCAGAAAGAGTCAAGAGGCAGGAAAAAATGACCCATAGTCTGGCTGCCCAGAGGTGGAAGAGGAGCCCTGGAAGCAGCCCATCAGCCTTTGTCCCTCCTGTGCCCCCTGTGTCCTGGCTGCTGAGCAGGCTTGGCATTCAGGAGGGCCTGGTCTTATCTGTTCTGTGAATCCATCACCTGCTTTTGCCCCCCTAGGAAAGCGTATAGCCCATAGGCCTGCCTCCTCCCAGCTTCCTTGCTACATGTCTGCAAGCCATCACCGTGAACCTGTGGGTGGTGGCTTGATGTCACCTGGGGTGAGTCACCTGTCTCCCTCCTGGAAGCCAAGGAAAGCCTCACTTGTACAGACCTAGGGCCAGGGAGGACAGCCCAGTGGTCAGAGCCTGGGCCCTGGTGGGGAGTGGGCTCCAGCCCGGGGTTCCCTACAGAAGAGGACCAGCTCTTGCCTTCCTGTGGAGCAGCCAGAGGACTAGTGTGTGTGGAGGATGCCAAACAGCCTGGCAGAAAATATTTTTGGGAAAATTCCCTCCCCAAATACCCAGCTCATTGGAGCTACAAGTTTAGATTACTTTTTAAAATAATTGCTCTTAATTTAAAAACATAATTTTTTTAAAAAAGAGGCAAAGCCCATGAGACCACCCTGCTTCCCTGACTCTCATTTTGGGATGGAATTTTCTGGACTTGGTCCTTTATGAGAGGGTTTTAGGATTAAAATCTTATTTTTATATTGAGTGGTGGAAAAAATGAAGAACATTTAAAGAAAAACAAAAAGCATTTTACATTTCTAAAGTGATTATCCAATTTGAGGGAAACACACCAATGACCAACGCCTCCCCCGCACCCCGCCACCATGGCCTGTGGACGCTGTGTCAGGACAATCAAGTTGAGGAAGGCTCTCTGGGACAGGCTAAGCCTTGAGGGAAGAGGAGACCCCCAAGCCAGATCTTCATCATCCCCTCAAAGTCTCTGGTAGCATGTGTGTAAGCCCATTTTATAGAGCAGAACACCAAGACCCAGAGCTTCCAGACCCCTCCCCCTTCACGCACCTCCCTGGTTCCTTCCTGCCAGTTCATTTATTCAACAAATGTTTGTTTGGGCATACTGTGTGCTCCCAGATACCAACGCAGATGGGGAAGAGGTAATGGGGTAGGGGCTGGACCCCAAATGCAGAGAGGCCAAGGCTTGGGTCAGTTCCTCAAGTGTCTCTGCTGGGTTCTTCTTGCCTCTTCGCCATTGCCTCCACCACGGAGCCATATGTCCTGTCTGCTTCACAGGCCTGAGGTCATGCAGCATGGAACGGCTTTGTCCAGGAATGGCATTTGGGAGGGCTCCCTTGAGTAGGCGGCCAAGGCCTGAGGGCCAGGAGACACCAGCCTGGCATAGCACAGGCACTGTTCCCAGTCTGGGCCAGGACTTGGAGAGCTGGGGTGCAGATAGGGATGGCAGCAAGTCCAAACACTGGCAGGGCCTGTGTAACCCACCTTTCAGGAGATGCTCCATCCTTGACCATGTCACAGTCTCCCTCACCTTGGGAGGGTGGCAGGATCTTTTCTATCCCTCAGATCAGAATACTAAGGCTCAGGCACAGGATGCCTGTCAGAACTGCCATCCCTGACATGGATGGGGGACGAGGTGGTGGCCCAAGCGGTCTGAGTCTGTGGTAGACTACTGCCTTCGCCTCCCCGGCCTCAGTTTCCCTCCCTACCCATGGTAGGTGTTGCTGGTGCTCTCCAGGAGCACGCCGTTCCAAGAAGTCCCAGCAAAGGTAGATGGGGTGGTCCAGATCAAGGTTCATACTGACTGAGGTTCCACCTCCAGAACCAAACCCAGTGCCTCCCACTGCTTCTGAAGATGTCTTTGACACAAGTGGGTGTTCTGAGGTATAACGAGGTGTATAGTTTCCTGTAGCATGTGACAGAAGTCTCAGGCCACCACCAGTTCCCTAACGGTACAAACGGAGGCCAGCACCACATGCTTGAATACCCAGAACATGTAACCATGCCACAGATGGCCAAGAAAACATGTTGTCTCATTCTTGTTATGTTATAGGCTGTTATGGGCTGAAATGTGTCCTCCCCAAAATTCAAGTGATTAAGTCCTAACCCCCAGTACCTCAGAACATGACCTTATTTTGAAATAGGGTCTTTATAGAGGCAATCAAGTTAAAGTGAGGTCATTAGGGTGGCCCTATTCCAATAGGACTGGTACCCCTATAAAAAGGGGAAATTTGGACACAGAGACAGATATGCACAAAGGGACAAAACAGCTGTATGAAAATTGAAATGATGCTGCCACAAGCCAAGAAACTATCAGAAGCTGGGGAGAGGCATGGAGAAGACCCTTTCTAGTGCCTTCAGGGGGAGCACAGCCCTTCTAGCACCTTGATCTCAGACTTCTGACCTCCAGAACCCTGAGATTACACATTTTTGTAGTCCTAAAGTACCCAGTCTGTGGTACCTTGTTACAGCAGCCCCAGGATGCATACACATAGCAGGCCTGGGCCAGCGTGCGGTGCTGTAGGCAGCCCGCAGGCAGCTTCCACCAGCTCTACCCTGTAGTTTCAAGGGCCACACCAGACCTCCCCTCCCAGCCCTGCTCATGCACCTACAGGCAGCTGTCCTGGGTACAGTGGTGCACAAAAGACCAGAGCCAATGAAAAGGCCACAAGATCCCAGAGGTGGGTACGGGGCCATGTGGTAGGGAATTCTGGGGTCCCATGTCCCTGAGTGTGGTCTGGAGGGGGCAGATCACAGTGGGCCCTGTGGACTCACCTGGCTTCCTGATGTGGCAGATGGGACATACACGCTTGGTTCACATCAAGGGAAATGAAGAAAGTCATTATGTGTGACCCACAAGTCGGAAGTGGGAATTAGATATTATGGGGTGAAACAACTCTGACCCAGGAAAGGGCAGGGCCCTTATGTATCGCACTGAACATCAGCTTCTACCAGGCTACGAAAGCAAAGGTGGGGAGGGGCTGGCCCGCTGGAACCCTGCTCTATTGTCCCACAAGACACCCACCTCTTCGCTGCCACCTGCCAGGCACTCCAGAGCCAGGCCTGTCCAGCTGGGCCACCTCACAGACTTGCAGGGGTGGCCACACTGGACTTCTGGCTATACCTCAAGCTTCCAAAGAATTAAGATCTCAAGGCCTTTGCATCAGTTGTTCTCTCTGTCACTAACTGCCTAATGGTGGATCTCTGGATATATCTTGGTATTCACTCCTAGTCTAATGTTTGATCCCTGGGTCTATCTTGGTTTGCACTCCTAGTCTAATAGTGGATCCTTGTGCCTAGGTTGGTCTCCACTATTTAGTCCATTGTTGGATCCCTGGATCTATCTTGGTCTCCACTACCTAGTCTAATGGAGGGTCCCAGTGTCTATCTTGGTCTCCATTCCTAGTCAAATGATGCATTCCTGGATCTATCTTAGCCTGCACTCCTAATCTAATAGTGGATCCCTGGGTCTATTGGTCTCCACTACTTAGTAATGGAGGACCCCTGGGTCTACCTACGCTAATGGCGCACCCCTGGATCTGTCATGGTCTCCACTACCTAGTCTAATGGAGGATCCCTTCATTAGACCAAGATCTATCTTGGTCTGTACTCAAATGTTGGATTCATGTGTCTATCTTGTTCTCCACTACCTATTCTAAGGATGGATCCCTGGATTTATCTTGGTTTGCATTCCTAGTCTAATGATGGAGCCATATGTCTATCTTGGTGACCACTACCTCGTCTAATGGTGGATAAACTCAGTGATAAACCATTAATCTAGGAGTGCAGACCAAGACAGACCCAGGGAGTCTCCATTACACTAGGTAGTGGAGATCAAGACAGATCCAGGGATCCACCATTGGCCTAGATAGTGTAGACCAAGATAGACATAAGGATCCATCATTAGACTAGGATTGCAAACGAAGACAGACCCAGGAATCCTCCACTTACATTCCCTCAGCTCTACCGGGCTGGTCACCTGATCAGGAGCTACCCTGAGATGCCCTGGCGGGAGGAGGGGGGGGGGTGCGGGGGGGGGTTGGTGGGGGAGGGGGTCGTCTATTGAGTCTGTTGTCTTAGAGCTCCCTCAGTGTTTGCCTGGGCCTGGGCGGGGTGCTGCGCCTGGGCTGGGCGGGGTCCTAGGGAGAGGAAGGGGCGGGCCGCAGCTCTGAGCCTAGCCAGGGGCCCCTTCAGAGGGAGCTGGGTAGGAGGAGCAAGGATATGGCAGGGTCCCCGAGTGTGTGAGCCCAGGGCCAGACCCTGGAGGTCTGAATCCTGCCCCCCACGACTCGGGGGTCCCTCACTGAGGACCTACAATATCGACACCCACCACAGAGGGCCTGACCCACAGTGACACAGATGGGGTTCACATGTGCTACTCACCGAAAACACCTGGTCTGTGGGGGGCCCTGGTGGTCGGAGGCGCAGGGGCAGAGGTCAACACCTGCGCAAAGCCCTGGAGCGAGACTTCCCGCTCTGCTGGCTTCGCCCCCTCGGGGATTTGGGTTCCTGCGGGGTCGGCCCCGCCCTCAACCCTGGATGGGCGTGACCGGGCGGCCCAGCCCCCGCTGGCCCCTGCGCGGTAGTCTGGCCGAACGCCGCGGAGCGCGCAGGGATGCGCGAGGAGGCCACGACCCTCAGCCGCAGGGCGAGGCCCGGGGGCCGCATGGGGGACGCCACGCCCGCCCCGGGGAACTGCACAGGTGAGGGCCGAGGCCGCAGACCTCGAGCGGGGCTCTGCGCCTATTTCTCAGACGGGGAAGCTGAGGCGCGGGGTGCACAGCCCTGCGCGGGGGCGGTGGGTGCCGCACTGCCGCGGTGAGGCGCACAGTCGGAGGACAAACCTCCCCGACGCTCTCCGTCCGCCCCGGAGGCGCCCCAGCGGAGCCGAAGCCCAGTGGCAAGCGGCCAGAAACCAGGCGGCGGCGTCCAGCTGCCCGCCAACCCAGGTGCACGCCTTTTCCCAGTGGGGGCCGCCTCAGTGCGGGGGATGTCGGTGTGACGGACGTGGGAAAATCGAAACTGGCCTCATCTAAGGGAGGTGTTCTGGATCCTCAGCTAGCTCCCCAGCCGCACTTCACAGGCGGGGAAACTGAACCTGGGAGAGGGGAGTGACTGCTCAAGGTCCCGCTGCAGCCGAGCCTGGGGTGAGGCTCCGGGGTCTCCGGAAGGAGGAGTGGGCTGGCTGTTATCTTAAATGTTTGATTTCGAGATTGTTCTGTAGGGGGGTTCACCTTCCTGCCTTGCTCGGATAGGGGTATTGCAGCTGAAGCCCCGGATTCGAATGTCGGCCTTGCTCCATGAATGCGTCTAAAATCTAACCCGTTTAGAAACAAAGATAAAGCCGGACCTTGAGCCCCAGATGTTCCTGGAGGCTCACTTTAGGGCACACTGCCCGCTCCCCCTTAAGCCTGAGGGTCTCTGCACACCTGTGCCCCAGGCCAGGCGCTGAATTGCACAAGTGGAAGCTGGGCCTGAAAGAGCAGGCTGGCACAGGTCTCACACACACACACACCCCCGGGATGCAGCCAGTCATGCTTAAAACAGTGACACCTGCCACCTTGGGGGGAATGCTGGCTTCCTCTCAGATGGGGAAACAGGCCCAGGGAAGTAAGTCACAAAGCAGAGGCATGTGGCTTGGTGGCGTGGAAGCTAAGACCTGATACTGCCCCTGGTGTGGTGGGGTCGGTTTATTTTCTTTGACTCCCTCGGGCAGCCTGATGCCCAGTCCTGAATTTGGTGTTTTGCCCCTGTGTGTGAAGAGGACAATGTGTGTGCAAGTTGTGCAGCACTGCCTGGGGAGGTGAGTTTCCACTGTGAGGTGGAGGGACTTGCCCAAGGTCAGCCAAGGACAGGGAAGGGGAGGCCCTGACTATATATAAAAGGCTGTTTGCAGAGGACTCTCCTGGGGGAAAGAGGGTCTCAGAATCCAGTTCCTGCCCTCTGGCCTGCCAGGCCTGGCCCCAGCCCTACTTCTGACCGGCTGCTGCTCAGCCTCCTCCCAGATGTGAGCCCTGTGGGTCCCAGCCTGTGAGTCCTTCCCAGGAATTTAGGGTTGGATCCCCACACACACAACGACCTGCGGTGCGTCTCTTTATCTGTGTGCCTCAGTTTCTCCATGTGCTAAGTGGTGGGCCCTGTATACCTGCCCCAGGCTTGTGGACAGGCCAGGGGGAGCCAGGGAGGGCCCAGTGCACCCATCCTTGCATGGTTCTGCTCCAGGGTAATGCTGTTGTCCTGACTCATCCACTCCTCTGCCCCATGGCCCCAGTCTCTTGGGCTCTGAAATGGGCACCCACCTCTCCTTGTGGGGCAGTGAAGTGATGGGTGCGGGGGTCTTTAGAGACAGTTTGGCACTGTGTAAAACACAGCAATGGGATGGGTGTTTTTCCTGCAATCTGTAAAATGGGCACATTATTCTGCTTTTCCTAGAGGAGGTATGAGAGTCCAGACACAGAGTCCTAGGATTCTCCCCTCATCTCCCATGCACGACGACCGGGGAGAGGCAGGTGGGGGAAGGCCGGCTCAGAGCAAGGCCTTAAATCTTTATGGCCTTGCTCTGAATGGCTGACTGGGAGGCCACCCTCCCACTGCTCTTAGGCCCCTGGCCTGTCCCTGGCCCTGTTCCCAGGGCAGCTCCAGCACTCCCTGATGGAGGAGATTGTCCAGGAACACGGCCCTGCCAGAGGAAGACCAGTGGCCAGAGGTGACCCTCCCCCATACCCCTGAAAGGGGACAGCAGGAGGACTGCTGGGTGGGTGAGGATGTGCTCTGTGGACATCCTCTTCGCTTCACTCCTGCAGCCCAGCCACTGGGCCAGCCCTGGGCCCATTTCATGGAGGAGACCAAAGCCCAGAGGGAGTAGGTGGGAATCTAAATGTGGCCTATGTGCCCCTAAGGCCCAGCTCTGGCCTCCCACCATGGTACAGGCAGAGCTGCTGGATGAACGAGGTTCCCTGGAGCCTCGATGTTCTCCCCTGAGAGATTTGGGGGTTGGGGGGTGGGGGGAAGTGCGCTCTTCCTGGTTTGGAATTTACCTGGTTATGTTCTGGAGGAGAATATATATTCTGGGTGTGTGAGCTGACCTGCTATCAGGGAAGTGCCTGGGAGACCGGGGTCTGGACCATAGCCAAGGGCCAGGCTTGCAGTAGCTCTGAACCCTGCACCTGCCTCAGGACACACGACCAGGGCATGGGCCTCCTGCATGTGGCTGTCCCCACTGCTGGGGTCTTGGGGGGTCCCACTCTCCATAGAGTACCTCTGTACACGTCAATCTTTAATTTCTCTTTGAGAAATTCCTCCTGAGGGTTCCTCTTTCCACTTGGGGAAACTGAGACTCAGAAGCGACTTTCCAGTCCCACAGGGACCCAGGCCCATAGTGGGCTGGTCCAGTGGCCTGCTTCCCCCCATCTCCCCACTGTTTGTCCACAGTCACAGCCAGCATAAAAGGTAACTTATTTACCTGGTCTCAGCGGGTGAGGTCAGGGTTTGGGGGCCGTGTCGGCTCCAGAAAGGAGGATGGGAGGGATGGTCCTGTGGTCCAAGGTTCCAGATAAAAGATTAACAAGCAAGGATTGTTCTCACCCCCACTGGCCAGGCAGGCTGGGGGAGGCATGGGCTGGGAGAACAGGCTGTCTAGGTCAGGCCATGCACCCCCTGTGTGTTAGGGGGTGGGAGAGAGCATTGCCTGGGGCTGGGGAGTGAGCTGGGAGTGTCGGGCGAACACCTGATGGGCAGGTCTGCCTCTCTACTGTCCAGTGAGTCTATAGGGTTTGCTTTTGGTTTGTATCTTGCTTGCATCAAATCCATTCCCTTTGTTTTTTCTGTTGTTTTTCCTCTCCTTTGAGATTTATTTGTACATAGTAAAAAAGATAGGGTCATGCAGGGTGCAGAGAAAAAATTGCACCAAAGGTTGAGAGGTGCAGGGGTCCAGCCAAAGGAAGGCTGGGGAAGTGTAGCATCCAGTGTCTGAGGGGGGCCGCAAGTGGACAGGGCCAGGCAACAAGGCTGGAAGGAAAGGATAGCTGGGGGGTGTTCCCCTTTGGGGACCAGTCCTAGGAAGGGTATACAGGGGTAACTGGGTGTCTGTGAGGGTTTTCAGCAGGGGATGGAGGAGGTGGGATTTGCCTCTTAGACACCAAGTGTGGGGAGGGACTGTTGGGGGCCCAGCTAGGGGATCCAGGGGTCTCCAGGCTGTGGAGGGTGCAGTGAGGAGTGTGAGCAGAGGCTGGGTTTGCAGTGGTTAGGGGATGTGGTCTCTGGAGCCAGCTGGTGGTTTCATGGAATATCCTTAGAAGATGGGTAGACTGAAGCCCTTGTAGTCCCTTGATGCTGTGCCACCTTCCTGCCCCACCTGGGCTACGTGTCACAAGTCCTGTAGAAAGGTCTGGTGGGAGCCCTGCCAGTGTACACCTGGGGCCTTCAAAAGTCTCTGGGCCTCAGTTTCCTCATCTGGAAAATGGGCCCAGCCCAAAGTGTTTGCTGACCTTCCAGGCCCAGAGAAGGGATGCAGGCCATCCTGTTGGAGTCTGGCGGGTGGCGGGTAGGGGTGGCAGGTGCAGGTATCCTGGGTGCTGTGGACTTGGGGTGGGGGGTAGGATGAGGTATTGAGCCTCCTCCTAGGGGACGTTCCTGAGCTCCCGGGCACAGGTTTAAGGTCTCCACCAGGTGCTCCCACTCCTGTCACCCCGGAGGGCAGGTCACCCTATTTTGCAGGTTGGGAAAATGAGTCTGAGCAAGGCAAAGACCAGGTCCAGGACCTGAGGCTAGAGGTGGTGGAGCAGAGTCAGACTTGGTGGAGAGGGGCTGGGTGGGGTTTGGGTTCCTAGCAGACCAGGCCCACTTGGCTTCTTTGCCTTCTCCTCTGAGCCTGGTTGGGCTCTTGGATTACTGGGGGTTAAGCTCCCTGCCTCCCAAGTAGGGGAAGGTCACTGCAAGGAGGGGGCAGGCCATGGGCAAGGCTCATCCTCCCTCTACCTTCTTTACCAGAGTTATTTCCTCTGACCTTTCATTTTCATTTTTAAAAGAAGAGCCGTTCAAACAATACACTTATGCTAGGAGCAGGGGCTCCCTGCCTCTGATGGGCATGAGACCCCTGTATTGGCTGGCTGGAAATGCAGAGTACGAGGCCTGGGGAGAGGGGCCATGACTGCATTTAAAGCCCTCCATTCCGAGTCTCTCAGAGGCCCCTCCTGCCCCCAGCCACGCAGCGTGCATAGTTATGGGGCAGCGGCATTTTCGTTGGGCCTGTGCTTCAAATTTTCTTGTACCTTTCCCTTAAGTCTTCAGTTTGATGCACACCATGCAGGCATCTGCAGGTCAGGCCTGTTTCCTTTCTGTGGCGTCACCTCTCACCCTCCCACCTTGATGAGGCTCCAGGAGACAGGACAGGCTCTGGGCCTCTTGGGGTGAGGGGTTAGTTCTGTCTTTTAAGATGTGTGACCCCCTTGGGTGGTGAAATAGCCTGCAGTGCTGTGTCACGATGGGCACCCTTAACCATAGCGGAACCCAGCAGCAGCACAGGATGTGGCTGTTGACAGGCGAGCCCTTACCCTACGACATTGGTGGTTTCCTCGCTGGGGCTGGAGCTGGAGCTGCACGTCATCTCAGTCAGCCCCTGTCCTGCCCTCTGCAGCATTTACAGGTGGGTCAGAGGACCCGATTGGTGACCTGGTCACCCAACTGGTTAAGTGTGGTTTACACCCAGACACGTTTGGCTGCAGAACCAGCCTGCTGCCTCTGTTTCTGGAGCTTTTTCTCCAGTCTGTGACTCTCCATGCCAGGGCCATTAGGTAATGCAGGGTCTGGGCTGTGCTCTGGTTAGGGAGCTGGACAGCCACCCCTCATGGCTTGGCAGGCCAGCTGGGGCATATCAGGCAGTCAGCAGTGATGCTTGAGGTGTTCTCCCCATGTTTAAAATTTTTTCAAACATACCACAGAGTTGAAAGAATTTATAACCACACACCCCCAGCTCTATCCTACCCATAACTTTTCAGTAGGCCTGCTTCATCATATCTCTTGCCATCTCTTTGTCCCTCCCTCAAGGCATCTTACTTTTTTGATAAAGTCCTAGTTGCATCTTTAAAAGATGAATACAGGGACTTCCCTGGTGGCGCAGTGGTTGAGAATCCGCCTGCCAATGCAGGGGACACGGGTTCGAGCCCTGGTCTGGGAAGATCCCACATGCCGCGGAGCAACTAGGCCCATGAGCCACAACTACTGAGCCTGTGCTCTAGAGCCCGTGAGCCACAACTACTGAGCCCACGTGCCGCAACTACGGAAGCCCACGCGCCTACAGCCCGTGCTCCACAACGAGAGAAGCCACTGCAGTGAGAAGCCTGCGCACTGCAACGAAGAGTAGCTCCCGCTCTCCGCAACTAGAGAAAGCCCACGCGCTGCAACAAACACCCAACACAGCCAAAAATAAATAAATAAAATAAATAAATAAAAAAAAAAAAGATGAATACAAGTTTATCCCTTCCTTCTTTCATTCGCCAGGCGCTGGTGCAGGTGCTGGGCAGACAAGTGTCCACAAAGCTCTCACCCTTGCTGATCCCCCCACAGGGGCCCTGCTTCTCTGAGGGCCATATGGGGCTCGGGAGAAAGAAGGTGCTCTGCCATGGAAGAATAGAGAAGTGGCAGCTCTAAATTGGGGACTGGGAAGTGTTGGTTGCCCGGTGACCCTGGGGAAAGGGCCACGTGGCTGGCCCGTGGCTGCCCTGCTGTGTCTACCCAGTTCCAAAACCCCAGTCCACTTCCCTGGCTGGAAGAACAGCACATGTCCAAGTCCACAGATCCTGAAAAAGAAAAGAGGTTCTTCCTGGGGGAGTGTTGATCACAGCTTTCAACTGTTAGTTTGTTCATTCATTCATTCATGCATTCATTCATTCCTGCTTTGGCACCTGTGGAAACAAAGCGTGGTGATTAATTAAGGGCCTATACTCTAGAATCAAAGTTGGCATCCCTCTGTACTACTGAGTACTGGAGGACCCGAGGCCAGTGAGGGTAATCAGGAAATGTCCGATTGGAGGCTCAGGGTGGGTGCTGTGTCCTCCTTGCCCTACCTCCCTGGGGCTCCCAGCTCAGGCTCCCCACCCCTTCCTGCCTGCAAGCAACTGCCTGTCCTCTGCTACAGGGCAGGACAGCCTCTCAGGTCCTCCCTGCTGTGCCCTCTGCCCCAGGGGTTATGCACCCCTTCCCCCACACCCTCACCAACCTGCTGGGCTGGTCTTTTTGGTCTTGACCAAGCTAAGAAGCCAAAAATAATAACTTAGGTTTCAAATCTGCATTTCTTTAATTGAAATAAATATTTCCCCTGAATTTTTCTAACAGCTTTATTGAGGTATAATTCATGTGCCATACAATTCACACATTTAAATTGTACCTTTAAAGTGTACAATGTGATGGCGTTTAGTATATTCACAGATATGTGCAACCATCACCACACTCAATTTTAGGACATTTTCATCACCCCAAAAGGAAGCCCTGCATCACTTAGACCCTTAGAGGTCACCTCCCAACTCCCCGTCTCCCTGGCCCCAGACAAACACTGATCTGCTTTCTGTCTCTATGGATTTGCCTATTGTAGACATTTCATATGAATGGAATCATACAATATGTGTTTTTTTGGTAACTGGCTTCATTCACTGAGCATAGTGTTTTGAAGGTTCATCCATGTAGCATGTCAGTTCTTCACTCCTTTTTATTTCCAGAAATATTCCATTGTATGGGTGGACCATATCTTATTTATCCATTTATCAGTTGATGGACATTTAGGTGGGTTCTACTTTTTGGCTATTATGAATTATGCTGCTGTGAACATTTGTGTACAAATTTTCATGTAGATGTGTTTTCCTTTCCCTTGGGTATATTGCTAGGAGGGGCGTTGCTGCATCATTTGGAAATACTCTGCGAAACTGTTGGAGAAACTGCAAAGCGGCTGCCCCGTTTACATTCCCAGCTGCAGTGTGTGAGGGCTCCAGTTTCTCCACGTTCTTGGTACACCAGTTATCATCTGTTTTTTTTTTTTTTTTCATGTGTCTTTTTCATGGTGAATGTGAAAAAGTACCTCCCTGTGGATTTAATTTGCATTTCCCTGAAGCTAATGGCGTTGAGCATCTTTTCATGTGCTTATTGGTGGCCATTGGTATATCTTTAGAGAAATGTCTGTTCATATCTTTTGCCCATTTATAAATTGGATTGTCTTTTTATAATTCAGTATAATAATTTATACATTCTAAATACAGTCCCTTATCAGATAGATGATTTGTAGATATTTTCTCCCACTCTGTAGGTTGTCTTTTCACTTTCTTGATAGTATCCTTTGAAGCACAAATTTTTTCATTTTAATGGAGTCCAGTTTATCTATTTCTTTTGTTGTTTGTCTTTTGGTATCATTGAGAAACCATTGCCTAATCCAAGGTCAGGAAGATTTACCTCTCTGTTTTCTTCTAAGAGTTTTTTTATAGTTTTATCTGTTATATTGAGGTCTTTGAGTCATTTTAGGTTAATTTTTGTATATGATGTAAGGAGAGCTCCAACTTTCTTCTTTTGCATGTAAGTATTGTTTTCCTGGCACCAATTGTTGAAAAACTATTCTCTTCCCATTCAATTGTCTTGGCATCCTTGTTGAAAATCAGTTGATTGTAAATATGAGTTTATTTCTGGAGTCTAAAGCCTTGCATTGGCCTATACGTCTCTCTTTATGCCAGTGCCGCTCTGTGGTCATCACTGTAGCTTTGTGGTAAAATTTGAAATAAGGAAGTACGAGTCCTCCAACTTTGTTCTTCTTTTTCAAGATTGTTGTTTGGGCTATTCTAGTTCTTTTTGTATTTCCTTATGAACTGTAGGATCAGCTTGTAAATTTCTTCAAAGGTAGCAGCTGGGATCTGATAGGGGTCATGTTGAATCTGTAGACGAGCAGAGGAGCGTTGCCGTCTTAAACCATGTTAAGTCTTCTGACCCATGAGTATGTGATGTATTTCCATTTATTTAGGTCTTCTTTAATTTCTCTCAACAATGATTTGTAGTTTTCAGAGTTTAAGTTTTGAACTTCTTTTGTTAAATTTATTCCTAAGTAATTTATTCTTTTTGATGCTCTTGTAAATGGAATTGTTTTATTAATTGCATTTTTAGTTTGCTCATTGCCACTGTACTGAAATACAATGGATTTTTGTGTGTTGATCTTGTATCCTGCAAACTCGCTGCACTCATTTATTAGTTCCTGTAGATTTTTAGCAGATTCCTAGGGATTTTCTCGATACAGGATCATGTCATTTAATGGAGAAGTTTTGCTGCTTCCTTTCTGATGTGGATGCTGTTTAATTTTCTTAATTAATTGCTCTGCCCCCTGGTTTGGGGCTATTTCCATATTTTTCTTTTCTAACTTAACCATTTTTTCTGTTGTAATTTTTGTCATGTCTTATGTAAGTGCTGTTTATGTAGGAAAGATGCTCTGTTACATGTATGTTGCAAATACCCACACTCCCTTGTTCTGCTATTAATTAGGAATATTAAGCTCTGCGTCAGTCCTGTCTGTGGGTGCCCTCTCTATCTGTGGGTGTTGAGCAGGTCAGCCACCACTCCAGGCTTGGCTGCTCATGTTAAAATGACGATAATAACAATTCCCTCCCTGCTGTCCTCTGCAGATGACTGAGTGCTGCGTGAGGTCAGGAATTGGGGTCCTTCTTGACCAGATGTTTCTATCGGACCTGCATTGCCGTTGTTAGTGTGACACTAATGATGGCCATCTGCAGACAGGGAAGCCCAAATCCTCCCAGATGTGCAGTTTACATGGCAGCCGTGGCCCAGCACACTTCCACCCCTACCACCCTCAGCGTGTCATCCAGCCTTGCTCTGCTTCAGTTTCCCCATCTGTAAGATGGAGATGGATGGTCTTCCTCATATGGCTGAAATACAGTGAAGTATCCATTAGGTGCCCAGTGTTGTTTGTGCTGTTCGAATGTCAGCCCCCCCTCCCTGCTAGGTACACAAACTACAAGGACCCCCCAGGCTCACACTCCTCCCCCCAGCATTTCAGCCTGGTGAGGCACCCCCCAGGTTCTTGGTAGGGCAGAGCTAGGGGGAGCTTGGCCAATCTCAGCCAAACGCTGTCCCTCAGTGTCACTGCCCACAGCGAGGGTCAAGGAGCCTTGGCCTCCTGGAGGGCAGAATGCAAGACTGAGGCTGAAGCCTGGCTCTGCCACTGCCCTGTTAACACCCTCACCCTAAGTGGGGTAGGGCCAATGGGGCCATGCAAGGGGTGACTTGACCTCATTGAGCCTCAGTTTCCCCTCTGGACAGGGCTGGTTGTGCACAGACATGTGAAGCACTATCACGGGGTGTGTGAATGCATGTGTGTGGCCCTCCTGAGTGACAGCTACTGCCCTTGGGCAGTGCCGGGTGTCCTCTGTCCCCACAGCCTATGTGAAATGGGGTACCATGCATTCCACAGTGGAGCCCCCTCATGGGTGCTTCCAGGTGGATGTGGATTTTGGAGGACTCTCCAGCCCACTACAGATGTTCTGGGTATATATTTTGAAAACAGAGCCCACAAAGTTTGCTGGTGAATTGGTTGTGGATTGAGAAAAAGAGTCCAGGTAGGTTCCAAGTTTTGGGGCTGGAGCAAGTAAAGGATGGAGGGCATAGTGGCTAACATCAAAGTTAGAATGGGGCAGGCCAAGTGATGAGCAGGTGGGCCAGTGCAGGAGCTTGGCTGGATGTGGCAGGCCGAGTGGGCTTTAGGACATCTGTTCCTGGTGCCCAGGGGACAGTCCTAGCTGGAGGTATCCCGTGGAGGACAGGGGAAGGGTTGTCTTGGGCTGGTGTGGAATAATGTGGTCCTCAGCCTGGGCAGTGCCAGCCTCTGTCTGAATCCCCACCACTGCTCCCACCTAGGCCTTGGATGTGTGGAGGGAGTTGGACACAGACGCTGCCTCTGGTCAGTGTTGCCTCAGCCACAGGCCGGACAATCAGCTCAACCAGTCTCCCTTTTGCCTGAGACTAACTGCTTTATACACTAGTAGTATACAGTGCTCAAAATCTGAAAGTTCCAGAAAAGCAGAAGGAAAAGCCTCTTGCACTCAGGCACCAGGAGGTGTGCTCCAGAACATGCGCAGCAGCTTCATTCCGTATTCATGAACACCGGAAACAACTCACACACCCATCAGCAGGAACAGGGAAGCAAACAAGGGCATCCATACAACGGGACTCTGCTCCACCATAAATACGGACAGCTGCCAACACACACAGCACGGCACCTCTCCCATCATTGTGCTAAGCAAGGGAAGCCAGGCACAAGGGACACGTGATGTATCTGTCACACGTGTGTGTTGAGAAGGTAGGCCCAGAGCCTCCTTGTGTGGTTCCGCATCTCTACCCTACAACATAGGAGCTGTGTGACTTCAGCTGTGTGACTTCAGCTGTGTGACTGAAATGATTAAACCACACTGTACCTCAGTTTGCTTTCCTGTCAAGTGGGGAGGTATTTTGTGGATTGATGAGTTAATGCACATAAAGCGTTTGGAACAGTGTCCAGCACAGTAAATTCTATGTGCCAGCTGTTGTCATTGTTACAATTTTATAAAAATGCTTGTGATTGCCACTTTATCCAGAGTGCCTCTCTGTGTCCTTATATAAGGACATCATTGTAACACTTTAGGATGGCATTGCTGGCATTCATGTCAGATGTACTTTGATTAACTGTACTGATCCCCACAGCTGGAGATGTGGGTGTAGACACACATCCTGGTATAGAAATCCTGGCAGCAGATACATAACTACTTCCTTTGGCTAAATTCTCAGATGTGTACACAACATAAAGCTCTTAATACACTTTACCAGACTCTGTCCAGAAAGGTTTGGATCTGTGCCCCCACCGGCAAGTCTGAGGGGAGTGGCTCCCAGGCCCTTGCTAACTTCACACATGGTTTTTTTTTTTTCCTTTTTGCCAAGTGGAGGAGTGAAAGATTAGCTCTCATTTGAAATAGTGTTTCTTCAGTTACTATGAGGGCAAGCATTTTCTCATGTCTGTTGGCTACTTGTATCTCGTGATTTGCTTGTTCACACACCAGTCCATTCTGCTTTACTTGGATGTTCAGCTTTTATTGACGTGTAAGATCTCTTTATAAATTAAGGGTGTTGGACCTTTGTGCTATGTTTTCCAAATACCTTTTCCTAATTTTTTCATCTGAGTTTGTTTGTTTTTCAGTTATTAGGGAGTAACAAAAGTTTTTGTTTTTTACTTTTAATGAAATCACATCTGTTGATCTCTCTCCGTCCTTTTTTTCCCCCTTGATTCTGCCTTTTGAGCTACATTTGGGTAATAATTGTCCTTTTGCTTTTATTGTCTTTAGATGTGTGTTTCTTTTATCAACACCATGGTCTTCAGAGCATCTAGATTTCACTTAATGTAGGGATTAGCTCCACTTTTGTTCCCAAGCCACTAGTCACACGGACGCCACTTCCAATTGTCTGGGTGGCTGTGTGACCTTCTCCAGAGCATCGTGTGGTCATTGGGTCAATGACGCCTGTCCCAGGTGAGGGCTCCTGCGAAGCCCCTGCCCTCCAGGGTGAGGTCCTCACTCTGTCTCTCCTCTCTTCTCTCCTAGGCATGTGTGTGCAAGTGCAGCCACCCCTGCAGGGCACCTTCCAAGTACTTCGTGGGGACGGCACTTCTGTGGGGACTGTCATCGTGTTCCACTGCCCCTCGGGCCACCAGATGGTGGGGTCTGGCCTCCTCACCTGTGTCTGGAAGGGGAACATTGCTGAGTGGTCTTCAGAGACCCCCATGTGCAAGAGTGAGCCCCATTCCCTGTGAGCTGCACCCAGCTCAGCAGCGACCCCTGGTGGGCGGTTGCTGATTTTGTCACATGGATGGTGTGGGTGTCCACAGAGAAAGTTCCATGGGCGTCTGTGTAGGGTCCTGTTCCCAGTGCTGGTGGTCCCTTGGGGCTCCATGTCAGCGGTGTAGACTCAAGTCCTAGCAACTGCTCCAAATTCTAGCTCTGCCACTGACTTGGCCTGTCATCTCCAAGAGGTTACTTGTGCTGTCTGAGCTAGTACTTCATCTGTTAAGCAGAAAACTATGTTCTTTCATACACACATGCAGCAAACATTAATAGGATGTTTCATGTGCCAAGAATTCTAGAACTGGGGAATAGGATTTCTTGGCCATGGGGCCCCAATCTGGGGGAGGAGATGGTTTTCTAGCTGTATTTGTTATACAGGGTGTTAAAGGATAATACCCAGCACAGCATTTTCCAAAGTGAGGATACATATATTGTGTTAATGTGTATTGTACATTGAAAAGGGCTTTATAGTCAATATAATTTGGAAAAGCCTAGGTTAATAGGCTGCAGGACTTCTCAGAGCCTTTGAAATACTCATGTGGTGGTTGAATCTCTGAGAAGGAGAGTATCTGTTAGGATTAGACTCCAAGAGATAGAAAACCCAAGATAATGGGGGTTACCAAAATAATGGGGGCTATGAGAGCTTTTTCTTGCCCATGGCCCTCAAGATGGGCAGTCCTAGGCTTGTACAGCACCCCATGGTGGGGACTCAGGTCCTTTCCATGTTATGGATCTGTTAGGCATGACCTCAACTGCGTGATCCAGGCAGTTGTTACAGGATTAGTTGCATGGCAAGGAAGGCTCTTAGAAGTTGTCCCACACCCCTCCCCCCTGTTCACCACTGGCCAGAATATGGTCATGTGACCACATGTAGCTGCAAGGGAAGCTGTGAGATGTAGTCTTCAGTCTGGACGGCCAGTGTCCAGCTAGGGCTGGGGGACTAGGGACTGGGGAGCGTAATCAGTGTCCACTACAGGGGAGAGTATGCGGTGTTGTTCAAATTAGGATCCTGGGCCTTGATTCCCAGGAACATCATTTAGAACCTGATAGAAGTAATTCTTGGCACATAGCTAGTTCTTGGTCACACAGCTGATAATGTGCCAAAGGCCCTTTGACCCTAAACACTGGCATTTTTCTTGCTTTTGCACCTTCCTGGAGAGTGACCAGAGAAAGCACATAGGCCCCCATAGGGTTTTGCCCACTTGAGGCATTGTGAAAATAGACTGTGTGTTGTCTGCTGTCCTGTGGTCTCAGGGGCCCAGTCTGCAGTGGGTGGGAACCAAAGGGACTATCACTGAACTCCCTGTCAGAGCTTCCCCCAGTGTGCCACCAAAAACTCCTACACACCCTCCAAAACCCTGCTCAAACACCCCCTTCTTGGGGGGCAATCTTGCCTGATAGCCCCACTCCCTACAACAATTTGCACAGATCTTCACCTCAGCTGCCAGCGCCTCCCTGCCTCCCCCATGGAACGGGGCTCCCTGAGGGCAGGCTGGGCCCAAGAGCTGGTCTTGTCTCACTCGCAGCTGTGCCTCCCTATGAAACCTTTGGCTTCAAGGTGGCCGTGATCTCCTCCATCGTCAGCTGTGCCATCATCATGCTCATGTCCATGGCCTTCCTCACCTGCTGCCTCATGAAGTGTGTGAAGAGGAGTGAGCAGCGGCGATCCAACAGGTACAGTGACCTGGCACTGCCGCGGGGCACCTGCAAGTCACTCCGAGACTCCTGGGTGTGTCAGGGAGCGGGGCTGCTGGGATCTTGGCATCTTGCTGTTCACAGAGCATTGAGGCCGTGGAGGGCACGTGGCTCGCTCGCTTGGTCTTCCATAAGACAGGTGACAGGTACACAGGGAATTGTCTCATTCTGCAGACTGTGCACACACGCAGTATATGCTCTGCTCTGTGTGGACGTGAAGGGCTGACTACACGGCGGTTAACTAGGGCCTGCAGGTGGAGTCTGGCCCACCTCTACTTTTCTTCATGGAAACCTATCCTTTTTTTCTTTTTGCTATTTTTAAAATTGTGGTAAAATATTTACAGTATAAAAGTTACCATTTTAACCATCTTTAAGTGCACAATTCAGAATCATTAGTTACATTCACAGTGTTGTGCCGCCATCAGCTTGATTCATCTCAAGAACTTTCCACTGCCTGTCTTTGTAAGTATAGTTTTCCTGACATTTACTCATCATCCATGACTGCTTTCTACCTACAGCAGCAGAGCTGAGTAATTGCTCAGGAACTGTATGGCCCTAAAATACTCACTATCGGCCTTGCAGAGGCTTGCAGGCGGTGTCCTGGACACACATGCAACTGAATGTCCTTCCCCCATCTCTCTCCAGGGCAGCCCAGCTGTGGTTCCAGCTGAGAGGCGAGGACTTAGAGACAGTACAGGCCGCCTCCCTCGGCCTCAAGGGCCTCAACAACAAACGCAACATCAGTGGCGAGGCCAGGATCCAGCCCATCCAGGCTCATGACAACCACAGCTTCACCACGTGGGCATGGGCAGAGCAACGGGGCGGTGGGGCATTGGTGAGGGCAGGGGGGCCCCAGCATGCTGCGAGCCCAGGCTCACCAGGGTCTCAACTCCCATCCCTAAGACAGGGGCCGATGGTCCTTCTAGTATCCGTGTCAGACCCTGCACCCTAGTGCCTAAAGCTGCGCTCCACCCCGTGTCTTTATCTTGTCACCCCTTGTCTAGAGAAGGAGGCTTCTGGACACCAGTATTACCCTTCACCAGGACCCATGGTGCCCTGTCAACTTGCTCTCTCCTGCCATCTCCCTCCCTGCTCCTCTGTCTCTCAGTTTCTATCTCTTCTTGTCTCTCTTTAGAAACACACACACACACTTTTTATGAACCAATACAAGGACATTTCTTACATACTTTTTTTTGACTCAAGGAGTCTAATCTTGGCTGAACACGGACTGCAGATAGAACATCTCCCAGGGTCGTTACTAGCTTTGAGTGAGCACCCTCTGACCCCAGGATCACAGGGCTGTCCGGTTTCTGGGCTCCTTAAACGGGGCAGGATATTTGTCTTTGGCAGCATTGCCTTTTGCGGACTCTAGGCCAGTGGCCTCCTACAGACACCGTGCTCTGGCCTGTCTTGACGTTCCCTCATGACTGCACTCGGGCAGCGTTTCTCATGTGGGTGCCCCATGGGCGGTGCTGGTATGAATCACAGATATGGGTCAGGCTGTCCCCCTGCAGGCACGAGGACTGGGCGCTCTTGGCTGAAATGAGTCCGCTGTCAAGTGATGAAGAAGGGACTCTGCTAAGGGTCACTCTGCTGCCCCCATGATGTCTGACCTGTGGCCTTAGCATCCAGGGATGCTCCAGCCAGAATCGGTTTTGGCCCTGGGGGTTACAGAATAATGATTTTAATTCTGTTGCGATTCTGTTATTCCCTCTATGAGGAATGAAAATGAGTTCTGTTTTTTCCTTCCTTTCCTTCTCATTTTGTTTTGTTGTTTTTGTATCACTCTGAACTCATAGGTATTCTTTTCTCAAACTTTATTATGGGGAAATTTCACGAATACACAGAAGCAGAGAGAATAGTGTAACGGGTCTCTTGTCCCCGTCTGCTATCCTCAGGGGTCACCGTCCCCCTGCATCATCTGGACCCATGCTTCCTATGGGCTCCAGTTCTTTCTTGGTTGGAGCCCTGTTGTGCTGCGTCCTGATCGTGCCTTTTATTCTCCAAGTGCCTCCTCTCTGCACAGATGTTCTGGCCCATTTAGTGCTTTCTCTGTCCTGCCCTGGCATCGCAGAGGCAGTCTGCTCATTTCCTCAGCCTGTCCCCACAGGAACCTCCCAGGGAACCAAGTGCTTGCCCCCCAGCCTGACGCCTTGCTGTGTGACAACTGCTCATGCCTCGTTTTCCTCCCTTGTACAGTGAGGATTATGGCAGGGCTCACCTCCTGGCCCTGTTGAGGTGATATAAGTCAATGGCCTTGACTGGGCCCAGAGTACAGATTCAGTGAGTGCTAGCCGTTGTTGTTAATTCTGCTCTTGATCCTGGTGTGCACGTGAGGAAACTGAGGTGCTGGAGGTGGTGGCCTGTGCAGGCGCGGCGAAGGTCTGTCTGGTCCCATGTCCACACTCAACGCACCAGGCCTGGCTGACTCCTGGAGTGGCGAGGCCTGTGGGAAGGACTGGTTTCCTACCTCCTTCCCTTGAGCTTTTGATACACATTAGGCCTACGTCATGATGGCCATGGCAGAAATGCCGCCTTGCACCCTTTCCACCTGACTTGGCATGTCATTGTGTTGCCATGGTGGTCTGAGGCCCCTGGAGCTATGCTCCAGATACTTCAACTGCTGTGCTCAGGTTTGGGTAAATGCTTGTGCTTAGAGCTGTTTTTCTTTTTTGAGATGACATTTTGGGGCAATCCTAGGAACAGACTGTTTAGGCCAAGTAGTCCGAATATTTTTATTACCAAATTCTTTCTCCAGGAACCTGGCACTAGTTGAGCCATTTTTACACCTGTACTGTCACTGAGTGTTAATGATTTGTTTTCCATCACTTACTTAGCAGGGGTGAGTTACATAGGTGGTTTTCATCAGCATTTCTTTAACATTGAGAAAGAGTGTTTTCTCTATACCTTTGCTTAGCAGTTGCATTGCTGGTTTTAGTCACTTTCACTTTGCTCTGCTGAATTGTCTGCTGATGTTTTTTCTCATAAATACTGGAAGCTCTGTGTACATTATGGAAGAGACCCTTACCTGTCAGTTGGCTGCAAGCACTTTCCTTTTTGTTTCAGTTATGTTGGGGTTGTCTTGCTAGTGTACATCCTTTTCATATAGTCATGTTTCCTTGGCAGGTTTCGAATTTTCTCCATTGCCCCCTGCCCTGTGGCACCCTCTCCCCATTACAGACCTGTGACACACTGTATTGTGTCTCAATTGGGAAACCCCAGTGGAATAGGGGAAGGAATTGCTGCCTCTCAGGATGTGCCATCCTAGGCAAGGCCCAGATACCCCAGTTCTCCCACTGATTGGTGGTGAAATCATCTTTAGTAAGGTGAGGTTTGCCCCTTGACCTTACTTTTATTTTATAAACGCTTCCCAGCACTCACATTATGCCAGGCACTGTTCTTAGTTTTTCCAAATATTACCTGTTCTAACCATAGGAGTGGGCACTATTTTTATCCCATTTTAAGAAACTTGTCTAGAATCACATAACTACTAAGCATGAAGCCAGGTTTGAACTCAGGCTGTGTGGCTCCAAAGTCCGTGGACTTGCTCACTAAGCTGACTTTCCTCTCCGCTAATTAATTGAATCATTCACGTATTCATTGAACCAACAGATAATTTAATTCCTACTACTGCCTAGAGCTTTTCTGAGAACTAGGTGTGGGTGACAACATAGATCTGGGAAAGCTTCCTGGAAGAAGTGATGCCTGAGGTGAACAGATTAGGAGAGCCTATACTGGGGGGGAAGGAGAGAGACAGCATCTTAAAGGGAGGAAGCAGCCAGGCAGCCTCAGGAAGCAAAGTCCAGTGTAAGCGGGAGATGGGAGCAGGGCCCGGTGGACAAGGATGGGGCCAGGGTTTGCTCAGCCTGGAGAATGGGTGGGTTTGTGGCTTGGGGGCTAGGGGAGGCCCCTAGGGAACTGAAGATATGGAAGGTGGGAGATCTGGTCCCAGACTCAGAGGAGAGGCTGGCAATTGCGAGGGTGTCCTCCAGAATGTTCCTGGGGCCCCAGTGTCCCTTCTCTGCCTAGGGCATCCTGGTGCACATAGTTTATACACACTCTGAATAAGCTCCCTTCCTCTACAAAGCCCCAGGAAGCCCCTTCCCACCCTTGGAAGGTGGGTGTGATGCTCCTTGAGTCATCCCCCTTGTATGAGTGAGGGGCCTGAGGCCCAGGGAGGGGCACCGATGGAGGGGCATCCTTGGGTGCAAGGCAAAAAGAAATGGGGGCCCTCACCTAGGGGCAGCAGTCTATCCCAGGCCTGCTGAAGACCAGGGCCTGGGTACCCAGCATGGTGGCAGAGTTGGGGTTAAATGGGGCCCCCGCTCTGCCCCCAGGCTCACACCTCCTCTTCCTGCAGAGACCTTGGCGAGGGGACCAGAGAGCTGGCCAGCATGGCCCGAGGCATTGACAAGGACCCCTGGACCCCCAGTGGCCCCACCAGCTCATCCCGTGCCCAGGTGATGGTGCATACAGCGAACCCAGGGCAGATGCTGCCTGCCTCCAGGCCAACTGTGGGAATGCTCAGACAGCCTGCAGCCTATGTCCCGGGGTGACTAAGGCGGAGGCCAGAGCCCACAATGGGAGGGCCAGGCTGACCCCACCAGCCGGTCACTGCATCTCAACATGTGTCCAGCTCAAGATTGGTCAGTGAAATCAGCTTCCGGGTTTAGGGATCCCTCGGGGCACTGAGCTGGGGACCCTATTTGGGGGGTGTTCTGTCCCAGGGGACCCCAGTAGTGTAGTGGTTTTTATAGACAGCCTTCCTTGAAACCACCGCTGAGGTTCACAGAACCAGCTGCAGCCTGCCTCTAGTCAGGCTCCTTTGAAGAGACTGGGGGACATTTTAAGCACGTCTAGTTTTGCATAGCAGAATGGGAAGATGGCAGCAGGTTTCTCAACAATTACAGCTGGCTGTCTTGTATCTATAAGCAGGGACCCAGCTGGGGTGCTGCATCTATTATCTGTAAAGTTGTGGTAAGGGGTATGAAATAAACAATTCTTTGAAAAACAACAAAGGTAAAAATCACTGTCTCAATTTTCAATCCCTGCGTAACAAAAACCTCAAGTGTAGTAGCACAAAACTATAGTTCCTTCTTATTACAGCTCGGGGTTCCAGGTTTGCCGGGCTTTACTGGGCATTGCTCACTGGGGCCTCTCCCATGTGGTTGTGGGCAGCTGGTGGCACGCACTGGGTCATATCAAAGGCTGGCTGGGTTGCTCACAGGTGTCAGCAGAGACCTCATGGGGTGATGGCCGCCTCAAGTGGTCTGGGCCTCCTCACATCATGGCATTCCACAGTGAGAGTCCTGAGTGCAAATCTTACCTGTCAGGGCCTCAGAAGTCACCCTGGGTCACTACTGCTGCATTCCATTGAACGAGGGGAGGCAGCTGGACTCCACTCCTCTCCTGGGCCAGTTGAAATCTGACTTCCAGCCTTCTGAGATTTGGGGTGTGATCTCTCTTGCCATTGAGGAACCTCATTGATGTTTGCCCTCTGAACTTTCCTGCTTCCTGGAGGCCCTGCAGCCACGTTGGGCCCATGAGGAGTGGAGCCTGACAAAGAAGAGCTGGTGGTCCTCAAGGAGCCTGTGCTACCCTGAAGCCACGTTTGTCATGGTTTCCATCACTAACAAATACATCTTGATACAGGCTACACAGGGCAGTCCATCTGTCCTCTGATTCACTTGGGAAGCCCCCAGCAGGGGACACTTGGGTGGTTTCACATTTTCAGCTGCCACATTGATGCCAACATCCTTTCTGTTCTGGGATACTTTTCCATCAGGTGGGTTCCAGAGTGGAACTGTGAGGCCAGAGGGAGTGTGTGGTGCTCCAGTGGTGGGGAGGTCACGTGTGGGGACCCAGACCCAGCCCTCAACCAGACAGTGCAGCATTCACGCTGTGGGGTCCCTGGTAGACTCAGGCCCTCTCCAGCTTTTCTGGGAGTGGCAAGCAGTGGCCCTCAACTATATGCCTGCAAGGGGCCTGTGGGCTCAACTTTATGGGGCCAGGCAGGGGTGGAAGGTCCACCCCCCACCCCCGATCCTGCAGGGTGTGATGTCGATGCGTGTGGATACTGTCAGAAACCGCTAGGCTCCTTACGGGGCTTCAGCAACACTGGGCAAGGCTCTGAGTTCCTGTCATAAGTGCTAACTCCACCAGGCCCTCTCCATGCCCTTATCAGAATGAGGTGATGGGAGGCTTGCCATCAGGGTTTGGGGCTGCCTTCAACAGGAGGTGGGTGTTTTGTCCCAGGTACCTGACCTTGGGCTACTGGAGCAGAGGACAGGAGGATTGGGGTGAAGTGGTGCAAAGAGGATGGCCTCATCCTGCTCCAGCTCCCAATAGCTGAGAGTTACAGGGATAGGCGTCCAGATGGCCACAAGGTGCTACAGGGGCAGGAAGGAAGGGACATGGTGCCCAGCTGGAAAGGGTGCAGGCTGGACATCAGAGTCATTGCTCAGGAGAGCTGTGGGGCATGAGGCCTCTGTGGTGCAGCATGCTGGGCCCTGACCCCATCTACCATGGCCAGGAGTCTCAGCTGGATTGGGAGACATGCCTGCCAAGGAGCAGGAAGAGAGCTACGTTCTCTCACAGGCATTTTAGAGCAGAGGGACTTCACTCAGCACCAGAGGAGAAGGGGGAGGGGGAGCCAGCCCCAAATCTCCCCTAAAACCAATTCCAGCTTGTACTAGGAAGAGAGAGGAGTGAACACATTTTCTTGCTGTTTCTCGAAATGCCAAGCTTGCCCCCACCGATGGGCCTTAGCACCTGCTGTGCCCCCTCCCTTGCAGGCCACATGGCTCACTCCCACACTTGCCTTCTTAGCTCAAGAAACATTAACCACTGTTATATCTTTCAGGATAGGCGAGACTGTGCTGCTGAAACAAACAACTCCTGTCTCAGTCAGCTCAGGCAGCTGTAACAAATACCACAGGCTGGGCAATGTAAACAATAGAGATTTATATCACACAGTTCTGGAGGCTGGAAGTCCTAGATCAAAGTGCTGACTGATTTGTTTTCTGGTGAGGGCTCTCTTACTGGCTTGCAGATGACCACCTTCTTGCTATGTCCTCACGTGGTCTTGGAGCGTGTACAGAGAGAGGAAGAGGGAAAGAGTGCTCTCTGGTGTCTCTTCTTTGGAGGACACTAATCCTATGGAATCAGAACCCCACCCTTAGGACCTCATTTCACTCTAACTACCTCCTTAAATGCCCATCTCTGAATATAGCCACACTGGAAGTTAGGGCTTCTTCAATATATGGATTGGGGGGAACACTCAGTCCATAACAACCCCCTAAGTCTCAGGGGCTCAAACAACGTCATTTATTCCTTGTTCACATTGCGTGTCCAGTTCAATCAGCAGGGGCTCTGCTCAGTGGAGTCGTAGGGCCTCACCTGGTGGAGCAGCCCCTTTCCAACTTGCACCTCCACAGTCTCCAGGAAGGGGAAGGGATGCTGGAGCCTCTTCGACCAGCAATGCAATCCTCTGGCCTGGAGGGGACACACCTCACTTCTGTGCAAGACACATCAACCAGACTGACCTCAGGGGCCAGGAGAGTGACTCTCCTGGGTGTGCAGAAGGAGAGGGAACAGGTAGGTGAGAACAACACCAGGACTACCATATCATCCTGCATCAGCTCTTTCACATACAGTGCTGGCGAGTCCCATGGTTTTCAATTGCTATTACAGCTAATTTATCAGAGAAATACCAGTCAGACCTAAATACTGGAACAGCGCCATTCTTGTCCCCAGAAGTAGCTGTGCAGAATCAGGCTAAGATGTCACAAGGGAGACTTCATTACCCAGCAGTTGGGGCACAGCATTTGGGAAAAAATTGTACCTCATGTGTCATTTCCTCAACAATTTGGTTACCTATGTGTCCCATTTATCCACTGCTGGATAGTGAGTCGTCCCAACACTCAGTGGCTTTAAACCGTGGCCACCATGTTGTCATCTCTCCTGGTTCTGTGGGTTCTTGCTGGCATGCCTCCCCCACAGCTGCAGTTAGCAGAGTCCAGGGCTGGAATCTTCTAGAGGCGACCACTCACACAGCTAATAGTTGAAACTAGTTGTCTGGGACCTCAGCTGGGGCTCTAGGTGGAAACACCACATGTAGCCTGAGTATTCTTCAGGCGTGGTGGCTGGGATTCAAGGGTAAGCATCCCAGAAACAGGAAGTAGGGGCTGTTGGTTTCCTATGGCCTGGGTCCAGACTATTGCCATGCAGTCCAAGATTTAGATATGCTCACACTTCTTGAACTCAGTGTGCCAGAGAAGAACTCTCCATTCTACCTCTCTCCCTCGCCTTCCCCAGGCCCAAAACCCCAGCCCCACTTCCTCTCAGACCCCATAACCAATCCTGCAGCAGTCCTTTTGGTTCAGCCTCAAAATTCAACCAGAACACACCCCATCTCCTACCTGCACAACCACCACTCTGGTTCCAGCCTCCTCCTCCTCTCACCTGGACCATTACAGTAGCCTCCTCCTGGTTGCCCCTTGGTCTCCCTTCCTCCATTCAAGCCCCAACCTCCTGGCCCCAGAGTCAGTTCCCATACAGCTACCAGAGGGTTACTTTTATTCTTTTTAATTGTGGTAAAAAATACATAACATAAAATTTACTATCATAACCGTTTTTAAGTGTAAAGTTCAGTGGCATTAAGCACATTCACGTTGTTGTGCTACTATCACCACCATCCATACCCAGAACTTTTTCATCTTCCCAAACAGAAACTCTGTTCCCATTAAACACTAACTCCTCCACCCCTCCCTCAACCCCTGGCACCCGCCGTTTGACTACTCTAGGGGCGCCATATAAGTGGAATCACACATTATTTGTCCTTTTGTGACTAGCTTATTTTGAGGTAGGAGGTAGACAGCCCCTGGGCTGAGCAGCTGGGGTTTGTCAAGAGTAAATTGGAGCTTTGTTTTCCTTGACACTCCAAGGACAAAGTTAATGGCAGGAGCTGGGCTCTGCTGAGCAAAGAGATAAGATAACCACATCTATCACTCCTGAGGGCAAGGAAACCTCCCCAACTGCACTTGCACAGGAAGGCTCCTTGGGGGTTAAAAAGGGAGGGGGCGTTATCCAATAATAGGTGCTGTCAAACCTCCCTTTAGCCTTTGCGCTGGAATCCATCTTGGCAAAAAGATGTGCATGCATATCGGGAAGGGCCCTAAGACAGGTCAGATGTGGTAAAAGAAGCGAGATAATTGGCCAGAGGAGAACAAAGACCCAGAAGAACTGCCCCCATATAAATGATTTAACCACCTCTTTACTTTGCTCCTCCTCATTAGGGGGGATGCCCACCCCCTTTCTCTCCAGGTGTGTATTTCTGCTTTGCTTCTGTCTAAATAAACTGCTTCTCTGTGTCTATCCCACATGTTGTGCTGTGTCTCTAACCATAAACTTTGTACCTGTTTTTGCAGTTTTTGCCTCCTTGAAACATTCTTGCTTTCAAACAGGGGCAAGAGCCAGGGCAACTTTGCTTCTAGCCTCTAGCCCCTGGTGGACTGGTGGCTAGGATTCTTGTTTTCATCCAGGCTACTCAGGTTCAATTCCTGGGCAGGGAAATAAGATCCTGTTTCAAGACCACTCACTGCTGTCTCTCTGAGAACAATTTCACTCAGTCTTTTGTGTTCTGAGTGAAACCAAGAAGTACCCTGTGGGGCTCCTGGGTACAGAAGCCTTTTTGTCCCCCATTTCTTGTAGGCAAGACCCCAGCCTCCATTACCTTTCCTGAGTTCCAAAGGGCAGATTCAAACAGTTGCTAATCAAAGAAGGAGCAGCCAAGAAACCACCTGAGGCAAGATTAGACCAGAGAAGCCCATCAAGATTAAGGAGAGCTACCACCTGAGATGAGATTAAGGTAGTGCAAGCCCTGCACACACCCAAATCTTGTCCAGCAACCCCACCCTTGAACTATTGCTATAAAACCCTTCATCAAATCCTCCCAGGTTGGGACACATAGTTTTGTGAGGCGGGAGCCCCTTTGTCCCCCTTTGCCTGGCAAAGCAATAAAGTTATTCTTTTCCATTTCACCCAAAACTCTGTCTCCGAGATTCGATTCAGCACTGGTGCAGAGAGGCCAAGCTTTCGGCATCATGAGCATCCAATTTCCAACGTGGTAGGAGGTTTCCCCACACATCCAACAAGCAATTCTCCAGACACTGAAACAAGAGGGAAGGGGGCAGGGCACAACCTTTGAAAGAATGACATAGCTCGAGGACATGACATAAACTGAATAGAACCAAATGGGTCCAAGATGGTGGATAAGTCGACTTCCACTAGACCTTGAGCCTCAGTATATGCTCACTGTAACACATCAGCAAGCTAAATAACACATCCACAGGTGCCATGACAGTTCCAAGATCGACCATAAGGATCAAAAAGTGGGCAGTGGCCCAATTCCTGGAAATCCCTGCTCCTACCTGAAATAGCTGGAATACCCCTCCCACTCATTAGCCTATGAAATTACCCACCCCTATAAAAACTGACAACCCCATACCCTGGTGCCTTTCTCACCTTCTGAGATGGCCCACACTCTGTGGAGTATGTTTCTCTCTAAATAAATCTACTTCTTACCTAACACTTTGTCTCTCACTGAATTTTTTCTGCGATGAGACATCAAGAACCTGAGCTTCATTAAGTCCTGAAACCAGGTGTGTGATCTTGGTTGGAAGACCGAGGGTTTTGGCCAGGTTCGACTCCCAGCCACATGGGTTCAAGTCCCAATCTGAGGTGCACGGTTTCAACACCAGCTGGGTTTTCTACAATTCAACTCAATTCTGACATTATCTACCCAGAGATAGCATCAGATTCCACAGGTTAAGGGCTGTACCACAAGACTGCCCCCCCCTTAAGATGCCAATCACAAATCCTGGCTGTCACCTGTGCTTCTGACCAATTGGCTATAGTTCAGAGGTTCCAATGACCTTCTCCTTGGGTTCACTTAACTTGCTAGAGTAACAGAACTCAGAGAAACATTTTACTTACTAGTTTACCAGTTTATTATAAAAGGACATAACTCAGGAACAGTCAGTTGGAAAAGATGCATGGGGCAAGGTATGAGGAAAGTGGTGTGGAGCTTCCGTCCCCTCTCTGGGTGCACTACTCTTCCCACACCTCCATGAGTTCACCAACATGCAAGCTCTAAACCGCAACCTTTTGGGGTTTTTAGGAGGCTTCATTACATAGGCAAGATTGATTAAATCATTGGCCATTGGTTATTGATTCTACCTCTAGCCCCTCTGCCAGCCCAGGTAAGGGGGTGGGACTGAAAGTTCCAACCCTCTAATCACAGTATTAGTTCCCCTGGCAATCAACCTTCATCCTCAGGTGACCTAGGGACTTTCCAAAAGTTACCTCATTAACATAACAAAAGACACCTTTTTCTCTCTTACTGAAACCAAGCAGGACCCTGTGGGGCTCCTGGGCACAAAAGTCCTTCTGTGCCCCCAACTTCTTGCTTACAGGAAATAGGCTTCATTCAGCCTCCATGGCCTTCCCTGAGTTCCAAAGGGCAGGTTCAAACAGTTGCTAATCAGGGAAAGGAGAGGATGTGGAGACAAGGGAGGAACAGTCAAGAAACAGTGGTCCTGGTTCCCCTCTAGGGATATACATAGCAATATCTTTGAGCTGCTTTACAGGTACTGAAACCCCCATCACATGGGAGAAGTTAACTGTATGCTGCCCACAAGCAGGTAGACCCGAGGCCGGTTAGAACCACAAGGTTGATGACGCTGACTCCCAACTGCCTCACCACCAACCAATCAGAAGAATGTCCACAAGATGATCACGCTTTCCTCTTTGAACCATTACTATAAAACTCACTGTCATCTCCAGGTTGGGACACAGTTTTGAGGGCATTAGCCTGCTGCGGCCCCCTTTTCGTGGCAAAACAATAAAGCTATTCTTTTCCTTTTTTTTTTTTTTTTTTTTTTTTTTTTCCCTAATTTATTTATTTATTTATTTTTGGCTGTGTTGGGTCTTCGTTTGTGTGCCAGGGCTCCCCCTAGTTGCGGCGAGCGGGGGCCACTCTTCATCGCGGTGCGCAGACCTCTCACTGTCGCGGCCTCTCCCGTTGCGGAGCACAGGCTCCAGACGCGCAGGCTCAGCAATTGTGGCTCCGGGCCCAGTTGCTCTGAGGCATGTGGGATCCTCCCAGACCAGGGCTCGAACCCGTGTCTCCTGCATTGGCAGGCAGATTCTCAACCACTGCGCCACCAGGGAAGCCCTCCTTTTTTTTTTTTTTTAACATCTTTATTGGAGTATAATTGCTTTACAATGGTGTGTTAGTTGCTGCTGTATAACAAAGTGAATCAGCTATACGTATACATGTATCCCCATATCTCCTCCCTCTTGTGTCTCCCTCCCACTCTCCGTATCCCACCCCTCTAGGTGGTCACAAAGCACAGAGCTGATCTCCCTTTGCTATGCGGCTGCTTCCCACTAGCTATTTTATATTTGGTAGCGTATATATGTCCATGCCACTCTCTCACTTCGTCCCAGCTTACCCTTCCCCCTCCCCGTGTCTTCAAGTCCATTCTCTACGTCTGCGTCTTTATTCCTGTCCTGCTCCTAGGTTCTTCAGAACCTTTTTTTTTTTTAGATTCCATATATATGTGTTAGCATACAGTATTTGTTTTTCTCTTTCTGACTTACTTCACTCTGTATGACAGACTCTAGGTGCATCTACCTCACTACAAATAACTCAATTTCATTTCTTTTTATGGCTGAGTAATATTGCATTGTATATATGTGCCACATCTTCTTTATCCATTCATCTGTCGATGGACACTTAGGTTGCTTCCATGTCCTGGCTATTGTAAATAGTGCTGCAATGAATATTGTGGTACATGACTCTTTTTGAATTATGGTTTTCTCATGGTATATGCCCAGTAGTGGGATTGCTGGGTCGTATGGTAGTTCTATTTTTAGTTTTTTAAGGAACTGTTCTCCATAGTGGCTGTATCAATTTACATTCTCACCAACAAGCTATTCTTTTCTACTTCACCCAAAACTCTGTTTCTGCGATTCAATTCGGTACCAGGGTACAGAGACTGAATTTTGGCTACCTTACCACTTAGGAAATTTTGAGGGTTTTAGAAACTGTGCTAGAAACCGGAATGAAGACCAAATATATATTTCTCATTATAAATTGTAATATCACACTTAGGATAATGTATTTAAGGTTCATCCATGTTGTAGCATGTGTCAGAATTTCCTTCCTTTTTAAGGCTGGATAGTATTCCATTTTATGTATATGCCACATTTGGTTATCTATCTATCCCTTGATGGACACTTGGGTTGCTTCCACCTTTTGGCTACAGTGAATAATGCTGCTTTGAACAGGGGTGTGCAAACATCTCTTTGAGACCCTGCTTTCAATACTTTTGTGTGTACAGGGGGTTATTTTTAGAACATATAAATCAGAGCAGATCTCCATTCCCCCACCCGCCTCCCCAGCTCATAACCCTCATATTGTCAGCTCCCAGCTGCCTGGCCTGTATTATTACCCTGTGTGACCTGCCTGTCACCACCTGACCTCGCCCTTCTGCTCGAAACAATAATCATCATTTATTATCTCTCACAGTTTCAGGTGAGGCTTGGCAGGGTGGCTGTGTCTCTGGATCTCTCTTGAGGCTGCTGTCAGATGTTGGCCAGGCCTTCTCCTGAAGGCTTGACTGGAGCCAGGGACTCCCTCATGGCAAGTTGATGCTGGCTGTTGGCTGGGGGTCCAGCTCTTCCCTATACTCCTCAGCACTGCTTGGGCATCCTCATGACATGGCAGCTGGCTCCCCCAGAGAGAGTGATCCAGGAGAGAAAGGCAGGAACCACAATCCCCTTTATGACCCAGCCAAAGAAGTCACACATCATCACCTCTGCCACATTTCACCAAAGACTAGCCTGATTTTCTGTGGAGGAGACTGCACAGGGGTGTGACGCAGTATGTTGCAAGCAGCTCTTTTGCCCCTTTTCCATTTGTTCATCCCTGTTTTCTTCAGACCTTAATCAGAGAGATCACTAGGCAACATTTAACCCAGCTCCTGATTTTTGCTTTACTGGATGTACACAATGCCTAGCCTAATGTGTTCATTCCTGGATTAAAAGGAGTAAGAATGAAGAATTACGTAGTTAAAGAATGACTGACTATCTCTATCTTACCCTTGCTACATCTGCAAGGCAGACCACATGGGCAAGAGAACATCCAATTCTAGGGGGACCATGTGAGCAAGACAGCATCCAAAGGAAGATCAGGAGAAGTCAGCAGGTCTGCACGCAATGGAAAAATGACGATGAATCTGACCTCTTACATTAATGATTAACTGAGGTCGTTTCCCCTTTTTCCCTTTAAAAGTTGTCATGGCTGAGCAGAATCTTTGGAATTGGTCTCCAGACAGGAGTTCACCTTCTCCCCAGATTGCTGGCTTTTCAGAATAAAGCACCTTTTCTTTCTATCGACACTTGGTCCTCAATTATTGACTTTTGAGCAGTGAGCAGCCAAACCTGAGTTCAGTAAAAATGTGAGGGGCCATCTTGGAGGCTGGCAGCCTCCCCAGGCAGCCTCTAGCCTCTTGCTCTTCACAACACTCAGCACCTGCACTCAGATGTGTTTTGCTGCTATTGATGGAAGCTCCATGGGATCAGGGCTCCTCTGCTCTCCCAGTGACAATCTACCTCTTGGTTGGGCTCATGGCGGGTGTTTAGGAGATATTTATTAAGTAAATTAATGATTGAATGAATGAATTGTGGCCCTTGGCCATATGAGAATGTGGGAGGAGAATGCCCTTGCACCTCCTCAGTGTTCAGGCCCCTCATCACCCACCCCAACCCTTCGCATGGTCAGCTCTACCCAGGCAGGCTGCTTCTCAGCCCACAGACACACTGCATTCCTCCTGCCTCTGGCCTGTGCTTGCCGCTTTATTCAGCTCATCTAGTTAGGCTCTAAGTGCATTTACAGAGCACCTGCTGTAAATCTGGCACTGTGACCAAAGTAGACATGGCCCTGCCTTTAGGAACTGACACTCTAGTAGGGAGATGGGTAGCCGGAAGTGCCTGGGGGGACAGGATGGGGAGCCTGTGGTGGTGCCCTGTGGTGAGGTGTTCCCATGGCCTGGTCCACAGAAGGTCTGATCAGGATCTTGGATTTGTGCCAGTTGTAACCATGGAACACGATGTTCTTATTATGAATGAAATTGAGCAGCTCCTTAGGCATTTCCTCTTTTTCTGAATATAGGAATGTTGACTTCTTTCTTTCTGATTTCTAGGATCTCTTTATTAATTAGGGAGATGAGTTGCTAACATGTCCCAGTTTCTTGTTTGCTTTTTGACTTTGCTTACATGTTGGAGGGGAGGGCAGCCCTGAGGAGATCAGGCAAGTGGCAAGTGCAGACACCATGTGGGACGAGCTCTCCATACCTGACTTAAACTTGTATTTACTTTCTGATCACATAAAGCATGCCAGGATTACAAAATTCTATGGAAGCAAAAGTCAGAAGTGAAAGCAGTGGGGGTGGGGGTGAGGGTCAGGGTCAGTGCATCCCGGATGTTTAGGGACAGGTGGGGAGCAACGTCAGTTCGCACCAGTAAGTCCACACAGGGCCATCTGTTTCCCTCTGCATTTGAGACCCACAGTGTTCAGCAGATTGGGGAGGGTCCCCAGGAGGCCCGCCCTCCCACCCTAGATGGCCCAACTTCCTGAGTGCTCACTTTCGATCCGAATCATGCAGTGGCAGTAGGGCAGTGCGCAAGGAGGGAGACACTGCACACACCCCCCACACCATCTGGGGAGGGGAGTGCCCAGGGCCCACCCATTGACCCTTTGAGCGTCTGCCTGCCACTCACAGGGTGGGGATCCCGTGCCCTAGCTTGCCTGGCATGCACATCCCGAGGGGCACAGGGCCTGTCTGCCAGGGAGTGGGGTCCCTCTAGCAAATCCTGCACTTCGGAGGCCCTGTCATTGCTGAACAGGGGCAAGGTCCAGAAATCTGCTGCTCTGAGCCAGTTTCCCTATCTGTCCCTTGGTGGGAGTGGCATGGAATGCTGGCCACCCAGGAAAGAGTCAGGCCTAGGAGCTCCCCTTCCTCACTGTGTCCCCTGTCCATCTAGATCTCACACTTATGCCACTGACATTACTCCTAGAAAGTGAAAGGAACAGAGAGAAGTAAATGCTAGGAGCCGCTGACTTTTAAAAAACACACAGCCTGAAAGTTGCCAGTTATGTTTTATTCAGGGACCTTAGTGAGGACTATAGCCCTGGAGACAGCCTCTCAGGTAGCTCTGAGGAACTGTTCTGTGAATGAAAAACGTTGCCTGCTATATCAGTAAACATAAAAGGATGTTGCAGTCATCAGCCGCTACCACTGCCTCCTATGGAGAGCGCTGAGGGAACTCAGGATGCAGACAAACAGGCTGCCCGTTACCCCCCAAGCCCTCAGCCACTGCAGCCAACCCCAGCGGTGCACCATCAGGGGACTCAGGATGGGAAAGAAAAGGATACTGGCCATAGATAGGTAAGGTGCATATCAAAGGGATGATTTCGATGAGCCCAGACTCTTCCATCTTCCCACATAAAGAAAAGCACTAAATTCATCAACCTGAGATACCTGGTTTTCTTTAACAAACAGTAATCTTTTTTTTTTTTTTTTAACATAAATTTTATTTATTTATTTATTTTTGGGCTGTTGCGCACGGGTTTTCCCTAGTTGCTGTGAGCGGGGTCTATTCATTGCGGTCCACAGGCTTCTCACTGCACTGGCCTCTTGCTGCCGAGCAGAGGCTCTAGGTGCAGGGGCTTCAGTAGTTGTGGCGTGCGGGCTCAGTAGTTGTGGCTCACGGACTCTAGAAAGCAGGCTCAGTAGTTGTGGTGCACGGGCTTGGTTGCTCCGCGGCACGTGGGATCTTCCCGGACCAGGGCTCGAACCTGTGTCCCTGCATTGGCAGGAGGATTCTTAACCACAGCGCGACCAGGGAAGTCTTACACAGTAATCTTTTGATGTTCCAACTACCTGGTCCTTGTTGCAAAACTCCTATATATCCTGGCTCCTCCCTCACCTCTTTGGAGCAGTCCCTCAGAGCTATCTGAGAGGCTACCTCCCAGGCTTGAAGTCCTCAGAAAGTCTACCAAATAAAACATAATTCTCAACTTTTAGGTTGTGCATTTTTTTCAGTTGACAGTTTCAAAGAGTTAAGGAGGAGCCAGGATACACAAGAGTTTTTGCTGAAGAAAACAAACACAAAGAAACCCCAAAAAACCCATGTAGTCGAACATCAAAAGATTACTAATCACAAAAACAAACATGTCAAGCTAATGATCTTAGTGCTTTTCTGTTTGGGAAGATACAAGAATCTGGGCTTATTGAAATTATTCCTTAGATATGCATCTCAACTATCTGGGGCCTGTATCCTGTTTTTCTCCATCCTGAATTCCCCTCAAGGGGGGTTGCTGCAGTGCCTAATGGCTTAATAGTGGATAACATTTATGTTTACTGGGATGTCACAGGCAACACTTTTTGTCTGCAGAGTCATGACCCAGCATGAGGGATGCAGAGTAATGGGGGAGGGGGGGTCAGACCAGTTCCACTGGTGGGCAGGAGGCCCCCTCCAGGAGGACGGCCGTGGGACCTAGAGCAGGCTTGGACTTCCCCTAGTGCACCCCCAGGTCATGCTATACAGCCCTCCTGCCGCAGGCAGGCACTGCCCGTGTTGTCCCACGGACTGGGGTAGGACCCGGCTGGGCTTTTCCAGTAAGCCGGGCCAGACTCACTCTGTGTTCGGAGCGGGGATGGTTCCCGTGTGGTGACCACCACGACTCGGCCCAAGAGTTTTGTGGTTTCCATCCGACAGCTGCACCCATCCTCCAGTTCCTTCATGGGGTGGGGGGGTGGGGTCTGCGCACGGGCACGGACCCTGGCCGCCCCGGGAGGCCAAGACTGAGCGGGTCCAAAGCAGGGAAAGGCCAAGGAGGAAAACATAGGCTATAATGGAGGCTGTGCCAGCGATGGAGGTGAGGCTCGGGTGAGGGGCGGGACACAGAGCTGCGCGGCGACTAAAGCTGGCGCCGGAGGGGGCGGGGCTAGAATGGGGGCGGCATTTAGAGTGGTCACGGCGACGCCATCGACGCAGGCGGGGGCGGGGCCGCGTGGAAAAGGGCGGGGCTCAGGGATCTGGTGGTGACGTAGCCCAGGACAGCGGGGGCGGAACTCAGTGAGAGGCGGAGCTGAGGGTACCCCTTGCGGGCGGGAGCGAGGCTCAAGGCTTAAGGCTTCTAGAGGCCCAGTAACTGATGAGGACCGGGCTCAGCAAGGGGCGGGGCTCAAGGGCTGTGGCAGCGACAGAGCTAACGTCCGTGAGGGTGGGGCTCAATGCGGGCGGGGTTTAGAGCTCTCGCGGTGACAGAGCCGATGCACCGCGCGGGCCCAGTGAGGGGAGGGGCTAAGGGCTCGGCAGCTTTCGTAGCCCACGCGTTCGGAAGCGGGGCTCGAGTGAGGGATGGGGATTTAGAGCCCTCGAGGCTACGCAGCGGACGCTACAGACTGGGCCTATCGGGAAGGGGCGGGCTCAGTGAGGGCGGGGTTAGGGCTTAGCCGCGACGATGCCGGGGGCGGGGCTCACAGGGAAAGAGCGGGCGACCGTCACAAGGGTCGACGGGCAGCGCACGGCCAGCCAGGGGGTTGACGGCGGCAGGGGGACTGGCCGGGCCAGCTGGGTGCACGGCGTGCCGGCGCCATGACAGGTGAGCGCGGTCCGGGGTCGTGCCTGCCATACAGGGACGGGCGCGCGGCCACGGTGGCCCATAGGGTCCGGGTGTCCCGATGCCACACCGGGGGCCGCTCCTCGCGGCGGCGAGTGACCTTGCCTGTGACTGAGTGTCCTGTCGACTAGACGACGGCAGAGCAGCTCGCGGCCCGGGGCCGGGTTCTTGGGGGGCGAGGCCACGCCGGGTCCTGGAGGGTTCTTGGGGGCGGGGGCCATGGACACGCCCTGGAGAGTTCTGTTGGGCAAGGCCACGTCATGCCCTGGAGGCTTCTGAGCGTTGGGGGCCCCGCCTTGGAGGGTTCTGGAGGGCGAGGCCAGGTGAGGCCCTAGAGGGTTCTGGGGGACAGAGGCTAGGCCTGGAATGGTTCTGTGGGGTGAGGCCAGGTCAGGCCATGGAAGGTTCTAGTGGGTGGGGGCCACGTCGTGGGTGGTTCCGGGAGGGCAGGGACCAGTGCACGTCTGTAGGTGGGGAGATGCTGCATGGGCAGTGGGGTGGAGGAGGGGGTTGAGGCCTGACAGTGGGAGGTGAAAGTAAAAATGATTCTACTGTGCTTCTATCAGGGAATATAGACACTCCATCCTCACAGCCACCTGAGGAGAATGCCCAACAGGTGGTGCATACCTGGGCAGTGTGTGGTACCCGTGGGACTCTGTGGTGCCTCCCAGGCTGCACCCCTTGCCCAGCGACAGGCCCAGGGGAATTGTGGACACAGACTCGGTCCCCGAAGGCTTTGTGCCCCATACTGAACTGCCCCAGTCCCTCCTTCTTTTCCCAGGATGGGTTCTCCAGCCCAGCCATCCGCCAAGGGCCTCTCGAATGGGGACCCGCCCACCACCTTCCTGACTGAGCAGGGTGACCCTTCTCTATGGACCTTTCCCTGTAGGAGAAGCTCCATGACAGAGACAGGCTGGTGACAGAGCCCATGACAGCATGGTCAGGCTGCTTCATGAGGTAGAAGTTACCTAGGGGTGGCCCACGGGGTCAGGGAGGCCCCAGAAGCCCCTGTTCTCTCCCCAGCACTCACTGGAGTCCCAGCCTGAGTCCTGCACACAAGTAGGATTTCATGGGCAGGAACCTGGTGATTTCCAGGACACCAGTGTCCCAGCCTTAGCCAGAAGAGACCCCAGCTGCTGTGCATTCCCCTGTCATCTCTCTGAATTCTTTTATCTGTGGCTGCTGTTTCTGAGTACAGTTGACCCTTTGAGCTGAGGTTTCAAATGTGAGGGTCCATTTATATGTGGATTTTTTTTCGATACATACTATAGTACTACATGACCCCAGATTGGCTGAATCCTTGGATGCAAAATTATGGATATGGAGGGCTGACTGTAAAGTAATGTGTGGATTTTCGACTGCTCAGGGATCTGCGCCCCCAACCGCCACATTGTTCCAGGGTCTATTGTACCTACTGTGCACATGGTCTTGCATCAGGTGCTTCCCATTCAGAACTGCTCTATGGGGAAAAGTGGAATATCTCTATGTGTGGATGAGGAAATAAAGTGTCAGGTTGGGCAGGTGCCCCAGACCGCTGGGGCAGTCAGTGGCAGAGCCAGGACTAGACCCTGCCCAGGCCCACCAATCCCCTTTCTCCCTGCCATCTCTGTGTCCTGGGCCTCTAGAGACCCCTTCCCTCAGAGCCCTTCATTTTTGGTATGGGGAACTGGGGCCCAGAGAACACAGGCCTGGGAGGGTCAAATGGGCAGGCTTGCAAGGCTGCGGGCCTCAAGTTCCTGGCTCACTGTCTCCATGCACCAACAGGAACCTGCCTCATGTTGTTTCTGGGGCCTCTACAAAGGGTTGCAGAGTGAGTGTGTGGGGCCTGATGTGTCTGCTCAGGGCCAGCACTGGCCGAGTGTCACTGCAGCAATTGCTGTTGCTGCAGAACGAGTCCCTGCCTTGTGGTGTGCTGGGGAGTGCGCCATCTCAACTCCATGCCTGAGGCCAGGTTGGGCACTGGGACAGGAGGGGATTCTGGGAGATTCAATTTGGGAGGGGAGGTTGAGGTCCAAGCATCTGGACTTTGTTTGGGGTGGGGCGGCAGGGGAGCTCAGGAAGGTCTCTTGGCGGGAGGGCAGTGAGCATGAGTTAGCCAGGCGAAACCACAGGGACAGGTATTCTTGTGCCAAGGGCGGGAATCCTGGGCAGTACACTGCAGTTGGGGGTTGCTGTGCAGGGATGGCTCAGGGGTCTGGGAGGCCCGGTGAGGGCAAGTGAGGCCAGCTCCCACAGGGCCTCGATTGCCAAGCCAGGCTAACAGGTTGGGGGGGGGGTGTCTATGGTTGTGGTGCTGCCAGGAGGGCAAGATGATGGGGGAGGTAGGGCTTAGTAGAGGTTGCTGGTGAAGGTCTGGTGAATTTTATGCCAGAGCATTCCTCTTCCTTTGTCCTGTAAAAACTGTCTGGGACTGTTTATCAGCACTTGGGACCAAAGTGCTTTCCTTTCTTGTGCTTTCTCATGCCTCTGAATGGCTGCTTGGGTGTGGTTTGTGTGCACAGCTCACAAAGACCACAGGAAGCACAGCGCACAGCAGAGCCCAGAGCTTTGGCCCCCAGGCTATGCCATCGTGCCAGGTGACTGGCAGCTGCAGGCAATGGAGGCACCACCTGGCTAGCAACCTGCAGGGTAGGAGGAGCCACTGCAAGATGCTGGCCACCATCCACTGACAGCCCTCGCCCTTGAGCCTTGGACCTACGTCCATTCATTCCCAAACTTCCCTAGTGCTTAGTGTGTGCTGGCTCTATGCACAGGTGCACACACTGGCAGTGCTGGGCAAGACAGCCTATGGCTTGGCCAGGAACAGACATGATGCAGCTAATTGCATAGTTAATTAGTAGGTTGATTAGAGAGGCAGAAAATTTAGATGTCAAGAGTTGGCCCCAATACTGTGCCTGGGTCCTGACCTCGATACATCACTCCCTAGCTGGTTGAGGTCTCAGGCAGGTCTTAGATAAGTCTACTCGTTGTGCTTCAGTTTCTTCTTCTGAAAATGGGGGTGGTAGTCATGCTTGTGTAGCAGAGCTGATGGAAGAATGATGATTATCTGTATGCCTAGAGCCCACAGAATGCCCAAGCATGGGGCACACTCCATGAACTATGGCCAATATTAACTCTTTAATCAGAGAGGTTGTAGATGCTGAAGCCAGGTGGCCAGGAGGGTCCTGCCATGTGGTGGTGGCAGGTCTGTCTGCATCCCTGTCCATGGCTTCTTCACCAAGTTGGAGCTGCTGACAAGTCCATTTTCAAGGTTGACTTTCAGAGGCTCGGAGGATCAGAAGTTAGAAATTCATATTCTGGGGGAGAAAAGACCATCCAGGAGGAGGTAGCATCAGGAGAGAGAGATGAGAAAGACAGTCTGTTGAGTTGGCCTCGTGGAAGAAATCAGGGAGGAGGCCCCACTTGTTCCACCTCAATGACCCTATTTTAAAAAAATCAACGTTATTGAGGTAGTATTTACTTACAAATACACTCATTTTTAGTGAATAATTCTATAAGTTTTGACTAATGAATGCACCCATGGAACAACTAGCCCAGGCCTAATCAAGACAGAACATTTCTATCACTCCAGAAAGTTCCTTCATGCTCCTTTCCAGGGAACCCCACCCAATCCAAGAATTCATATGCTTTCTGTGACTCTCATTTTTTTGCTTTAAAATTCAGCTACAGAATTTCCAAAGAGGATTTCTTTTTAATTAATAGATTTTATTTTTAGAACATTTTTAGTTTATAGAAAATTGAGCAGATAGCACAGAGGGTCCCCACACCCCGTTTCCTGTATTATTAACATCTTGCATTTGTGTGGTATGTTTGTTGCACTTAATGAACCAATGTTGATAGAATATTAATAACTTTAGGTATTACTAACTAAAGTCCTTGTGTTGTGTATTGCATGAGTTTTGAAAAATTCGTAATGTCCTGTGTCCACCATTACAGTATCATACAAGTAGTTTTACCTGGCTAAAAATCTGTGCTCTACATATTTATCCCTCCCTCTTCCCTAACCCTTGGCAACCACTGATCTTTTTACTGTTCTCCATAGTTTTGCATTTTCTGGAATATCATATACTTGGGATCATATAGTATATAGCCTTTTCAAATTGGCTTCTTTAACCTTTAGCAAAATGCATTTAAGTTTCCTCCATGTCTTTTTGTGACTTCAGAGGTCTTTTTGTGACTTCATAGGTCTTTTTATCACTGAATTATATTCCATTGTAACTTACTAAACTGAACCACAGTTTAATATATTATCCATTCACCTTTATATGTATGTATGTGGTAAAATATACAGAACATAAAATTTACCATTTTAACCATTTCAGTGGCATTAAATACATCCACGATGTTGTGAAGCTGTCACCACTATGCATTTCCAGAACTTTTCATCATCCCAAAGAGAAACTCTGTGCCCATTAAACAATAACTCCCCTTTCTCCCCTACCCCCAGCTCCTGGTAATCACTATTCTACTTTCTGTCTTTAGAATTTGCTTATTCTAGATAGTTCATGTAAGTGGAATCATACAACGTTTGTCCTTTTGTGTCTGACTTATTTCACTTAGCATAACGTTTTCACAGTCATCCATGTTGTCAAATACATGTTTTAAAATTCCATTCCTTTTTATGGTTGTATAATATTCCATTGTATGTATACCACATTTTGTCTCTCTATTCATCTGTCCGTGGACACTTGGGTTGTTTTTACCTTTTGGCTTTTGTGAATAATGCTACTCTGAACTTGGTGTGCACATACCTGTTTGAGTCTCTGCTTTCAGTTCTTTTGAGTGTGTACCCAGGAATGAAATTGCTGAAGTATTTGTTTAACTTTTTGAGGAATAGCCATACCGTTTTCCATAGTGGCCGCACCATTTTACATGCCCACCAGTAATGCATGAGAGTTCCAGTTTCTCCTCATCCTCATATTCATATTCCCTCTCTCTCCATGTATTTATTTTACCTTAATGTGTATGAAGTGGTTATCTCATTGTAGTTTGATTTGCATTTCCCTAATGACTAGTGATGTTGAGCATCTTTTCATATGCTTAGTATTCATTTGTACATCTTCTTTGGAGAAATACCTATGCAAGTCTTTTGCTCATTTTTGTATTGGTTACTTTATAGGATTTTTTTTTTATATTCTTTTTCTTTTCTTTATTTATTTACTTATTTATTTTTGGCTGTGTTGGATCTTCATTTCTGTGCAAGGGCTTTCTCTAGTTGCGGCAAGCGGGGGCCACTCTTCATCGCGGTGCGCGGGCCTCTCACTATTGTGGCCTCTCTTGTTGCGGAGCACAGGCTCCAGACGCACAGGCTCAGTAGTTGTTGCTCACGGGCCTAGTTGCTCCGCGGCATGTGGGATCTTCCCAGACCAGGGCTCGAACCCGTGTCCCCTGCATTAGCAGGCAGATTCCTAACCACTGCACCACCAGGGAAGCCCTATAGGATTTTTTTGTTGTTGTTGCATTGTAGGAGTTCTTTTTATATTCTCTCTCTCTATATATTAATGCCTAATCAGATATATGCTTTGCAAATACTTGTCCCATTCTGTGGGTTGTCTTCAGTCTTTGTTTTTCCCCCACTCAAAATAGTGTTTATTTCTGGACTTTCTAGTCTATTACATTGGTCTATATGTCTGTCCTTATGTCGGTACCACAGTTTTGATTCTTGTAGCTTTATGGTAAATTTTGAAATCAGGAAGTATGAGTCATCCACCTTCTTTCCTTTTCAGGATTGTTTTGGCCATAAAAGTCCTTTGAGATTCCATATGAATTTTAGGATGAAAAACAAAAAACATTTATTGGGGTTTGGATAGGGATTACATTGAATTCCTAGATCACTTTGGGTAGTATTGTCATACTCACAATATTAAGTCTTCCAGCCCATGAACATGGGATGTCTTTCCATTTATGTGTGTCTTTTAAAATTTCTTTCAGCAATGTTTTGTAGATCCAGTGTCCAAGTCTTCCACATCCTTGGTTAAATTTATTTCTAAGTATTTTATTCCTTTTTTTAAGTTTTTTAATCGACATATAGTTAATTTGCAGTGTGTGTTAGTTTCAAGTGTACAGCAAAGTGATTTAGTTATACATATGTACGTACATATATATATAGTTTTTTCAGATTCTTTTATGTTATTCGTTATTACACGATACTGAGTATAGTTTCCTGTGCTATGCAGTGGGTCCTTGTTGTTTATCTATTTTATACATGGTAGTGTGTATATGTTAATCCCAGACTCCTAATTTATCCCCCCCATCCCCTTTGGTAACCATAAGTTTTCTATGTCTGTGAGTCTATTTCTGTGTTGTAAATAAGCTCATTTGTGTCATTTTTTTAGATTCCACATGTAACTGATATCGTATGATATTTGTCTTTCTCTGTCTGACATACTTCACTTAATATGATAATTTCTAGGTCCAACCATATTGCTGCAAATGTCATTATTTCATTCTTTTTTATGGTTGAGTAATATTGTATTGTGTATATATATATATACTACATCTTCTTTATTCATTCATCTGTCAGTGGACATTTAGGTTGCTTCCATATCTTGGCTTTTGTAAATAGTGCTGCTATGAACATTGGGTTGCAAACTAGAGTTTTCTCCAGATATATGCTAAGGAGTAGGATTGCAGGATCATATGGTAACTTTATTTTTAGAGTTTGAGAAGGATTGGTATTAGTTCTTTAAATGTTTGGTAGAATTCATCAGTGAAGCCATCTGATTCTGGGCTTTTATTTGTTGAGACCATTTTAACTACTGATTGAATCTCCTTATTAGTAATAGGTCCTTTCAGATTTTCTGTTTCTTCATGATTCAGCTTTGGTAGATTGTGTGTTTTTAGGAATTTGTCCATTTTATCTAGGTTGTCCAATTTGTTGGTATAAATGTCCACAGTATTCTTTTATAATCCTTTTTATTTCTGTAAAATTCATAGTAATATTTCTGATATTAGTAATTTGAATCTCCTCTCTTTTTTCTTTGTTAATCTAGCTAAAGGTTTGCCAATTTTGTTGATCTTTCTGGAACCAACTTTTGGTTTTGTTGTTCTATTTTTCTATTGTTTTTCTATTTCATTTATCTTCACTCTAATCTTTATCATTTCCATCCTTCTACAAGCTTTGGGTTTAGTTTGCTTTTCCTTTTCTAGTTCCTTAAGATGTAACATTAGGTTATTGATTTGAGATCTTCTATTTTAGTATGTGCATTTACAGCTGTAAATTTTCCTCTCAGTACTGCTTTCACTGCATCCCTTAAATTTTAGTATGCTGTATTTTTATTTTCATTTTTCTCAAGGTATTTTCTGATTTCTCGTGTGATTTCCTCTTTGATGCATTTGTTGTTTAATGTCCACATAATTGTGAATTTTCCACTTTTCCTACTGTTACTGATTTCTAGCTTTATTCCATGTGATCAGAAAAGATCCTTTTATTATGTCAGTCCTTTAAAATATATTAAGACACATTTTATGGTTAACTGTGTTTTGTGGTCTATTTTGGATAATGTTCCCTGTGCACTTGAGAAGAGTGTATATTCTGCTATTGTTGGGTGGAGTGTTGTGTCTATGTCTGTTAGGTATCATTAGTTTATGGGGCTGTTCACATCCTCTATTGCCTTATTGATCTTCTGTCTGGTTATTCTATTACTGAAAGTGGTCTGTTGAAGTCTCCAGCTATTATCATAAAGCTTTCTATTTCTCCCTTCAATTCTGCCAATGTTTGCTTTAAATATTTTGGGGCTCTGATATTTGGTGCATATATGTTCTAACTTCTTGGTGATTGATCACTTTATTAATATATAATGTACTTCTTTGTCTCATAACAGCTTTTGCCTTAAAGCCTATTTTTTTCTGATATTAGTATAGCAGTGTAAATTCTCTTTTGGTTACTATTTGTATGGAATATCTTGTTCCATTCTTTCACCTTCAACCTTTTTCTTTCTTTAGACCTAAAGTGAGTCTTTTGAAGACGGTATATAGTTAAATCATGTTTTTTAAATCCTGAGAGGAAAAAATTAATTTTCTCTTCTACTCTTACATACAACGCTTATGTTTCTCAATAATTCTGACACTTCTGGTTATGGAATGTGTGGGTTTTTTCCCCTACCAAGCAATTTTCCAGTTCTTCGGTGGACACCAACTGGGAGTCCTATAATTTAATTCAATTCTGACACCATCTATCCAGAGATAGTGTCAGATCCCATAGGTTAACTTTAGGCTCAGTCCCACAAGATTGCCCCCATTTGAGATGCCAGTCGCGACTTTGGTGGACACCAACTGGGAGTCCTATAATTTAATTCAATTCTGACACCATCTATCCAGAGATAGCGTCAGATCCCATAGGTTAACTTTAGGCTCAGTTCCACGAGATTGCCCCCACTTGAGATGCCGATCACAAGTCCAGGTTGTCCCCTGTGCTTCTAACTGACTGGCTGTAAATCAGAGTTCCCATGACCCTCTCCTTGTGACCCTATTTGCTAGAATAGTTCACAGAACTCAGGAAAACACTATTGCCAGTTTGTTACAAAGGATATTTCAAGGATATAAATGAGCATCCGGATGGAAAAGATGCATAGGGCAAAGCATGTGAGAAGCAAAGCATGGAAGCTCCATGCTCCTCCCAGGCAGGCCACCCTCTCAGCACCTCCACATATTCAGTAACTTAGAGTGCTCCAAACCCCATTTTTGGGGGGTTTTATGCAGGCTTCCTTAGGTAGGCATGACTGATTAAATCACTGGCTACTGGTGATTGATTGAACCTCCAGCCCCTCTCCCCTCCCCAGACATTGCAAGGGGAAGTGAGATGGGGAGGACTGAAAGTTCCACCCCTTGAATTACGTGGTTGGTTCCACTGGCAATCAGCTCCCACCCTGTGGTTATTTAGGGGCTTTCCCAAAATCACCTCATTAATACAAAGTCAGATGAGGTTGGAAAGGGATTGTTATGAGTAACAAAAGATATCCTTTCACCTTCACAGCTCTCATCACTTAGGAAATTCCTTGGGTTTTAGAAACTGTGTGCCAGGAATTGGGACAAAGACCAAATATGTATTTCTTATTATAAATCACAATACTACAAATCCACTTCGCTAATCTATGTCTTTTGATTAGAGAGTTTAATCCATTTACATTTAAAGTAATTACTGATAAGGGATAACTTGTTTCTGCCTTTTTGCTGTTTGTTTTCTGTCTGTCTCGTAGCTTTTTTTCCTTCATTTCTTCCCTTCCTTCTTTTGTGTTGATTTTCTGTAGTAACACGTTTTGGTTTCCTTTTGTGTATATTCTATGGACATTTTCCTTGTGGTTACCATGAGGATTATACATAATACCCTAAAGTTACAACTATCTAATTTGAATTGATACCAACTTAACTTCAGTCACATACAGAAACTCTCCTCCTATACAGCTCTGCCTGCCCCCCCATCCCCTGGGTCCACCAGGAAACAGGACAAGGTGCCACAGGTAGGTATGGTGGTGCACTTGTTCAGGCAGCTGGTGCTGCAGGAACTTGGGACCCTCCCTCAGAGATTCAGAGATTTCTTTGTCAACTGCCCACCGACCTCTCCCCACCCCTTGCCTTTAAAGACTTGTCATTCTAAGGGACATTCTTAATGGGAAAGATAGTGCAACAGTGATGCTTTAATGGTGATTCTGAAAGAAAAAAACAAAAGAAAAGGCATTCCCCAGCCTCCTGGGCAGCAAGCATGCTGGTCTGCTGTTGGTGGCAGCTTCTCAAGGCCTTGCAGATACACTGTGTCTGGTGGCCATGCCAGCACAGGCCATTCCAAACCCTGTGCTCCTGTCTTTGTGTCTCCTGTCCCCATGACAACAGCGACTGTAGGAGCTTCAAGATTGGGCCTTCTCCAGGCTGCCTGTGCTCTTCCTCGGGCCTGGCTATTTCCAGAGGGCACTGAGGGAGCCCAACAGACAGCAGGTTCTTCGCCCTTCTGAGTTTTTTTGCGATAAGCTCTCAGGCATAAAAGATAGGAGCCAGAGGCTCTGCTCTGCTTTTGAGCACTATGAACCTTTATCACTGCACTCACCCACCCCACTTTCTGGCAAGGATGTTGGCATGACATGGGGGAACTCTGGGCTCTGCATGAGCTGGGATGTCAGCAGTTGTCCAGGTGCTTACAGCTGGTACACCTCTCAGTCGGCATGGGGACCTTGCTGCGAAGGGTCCCTGCCATGGCTGCATCATGGTGTGTGGGTCTCGCCACCCCCTTTTTGGGCTGAGCTGGCTCATTCCCTCTGTGTTCTCTGCTTCTGTTTCAGAGCAGACCTACTGTGACCGCCTGGTCCAGGACATGCCTTTCCTCACAGGCCTTGGGCGCCTGAGTGAGCAGCAGGTGGACAGGATTATCCTCCAACTGAACCGCTACTACCCCCAGATCCTCAGCAACAAGGATGCGGAAAAGGTGCCAAAGAACCTGAGGCTGCTTTCCCATCCCTTCCTCTCTGGGCTGGGAGAAGCGGGGGGCAGGACAGCTTGGTGGTGAAAACCTGTCTCCTTAGGGTGACCTTGGGCCCAGAACATCAGCTCTTTGAGCCTTAGTTTCTTTATATGCCATCAGGCCTTCTGGCCCCTTCCAGAAATGCTGGGAGGATCACAGGAGACATGTGATAACATGCCACAACATGAGACAAACCTGGAAGGGGGAACAGGGGGAGTGCTGGGGTGGGAGGGGATCAGGGATACCAGATAGGCCCTACCCAGTGCCATAGGGCTCTTTACTCTGCATCTTCCAAAAGTTCAAAGTGGGCAAACGTTTTGGGTGTAATCTGGCCCATCCTATTCAGGGACACTGGGTGAGAGTGGGTGCTCCTTGCTTACCCCACCCACTTCTCTGGCTCCCCCGTGGGGCTGGGGTGGGTGCTAGAGACCAGCCCGGGCTTTGGGGTGCAGGACCTGCCTCCCATCTGGGTGACTGAGCGAGTCCTTCTCCTCTTGGAGCTGAGCTTCCTGCCTTGGCACAGGGTAACAGTACCACGTGCAGGGCTATTTGGAGGGTTGGTGGTCTCTCCTAGGGACAGGTGAGATTGATCCTCAACAGAACTAGAATCAACACAGACCCTGCTACTGGCCCAGATGCTTCTTAAGTTACAGAAGTAGTACAGTGAGTTAAAAAGTAGGGGCTCAAATTTATATCTTGTAATTAAAAGTTGAATACACATTCATTGTAAAAAACAATTTGAAAAGCTCAGATGTTTACATGAGAAAAAGGAAACTCCACACACAAAACTACAGTTCCTTTCCTGATAGGTACCCATGGCTTCTGCTGCACATCTGCCTTTGCTTTGCAGCTTCTGTACCTTTGTGGTTTGATTCTAGTTCCTTGTAGCATGGTACACCACCACCAGGTGGCAGCACCGAGCCATAGCCTCCAGGTTCTGGGAGTCAATGCCAAGTACCCTGTCCATTGACCTTTACAACCACATATTTTTCAGTCAACCACATCAAAAAAGCCACCTTTTTTTTCTCCTTAATCCTTGATTTATTTTTTAAAACTTGAATCACATTCCTGTAGAGTGTAAACCACTAGAAATTATCATTACCTCAGAGATTCCCTGTAATGACCCTACCATGTGGGTTTATTATTCCCTTTTTACAAATGGGAAAACCAAGTCAGCAAGCCACTAAATTTCCACACTTGGAATAATGTCACCGCCATCTTTCTTGCTGACCTGTCCTGGCCTCCAGTGGGAGTGCAAGGCTTAGTGGCCATGCAGCACAGTCTTGGGTGCCACATGGGAGTGCATGAGGCTGTGGTAGCAATTGCTACCTCCCCGTGGGTGTTCCAAGCATCTAGATGGTATCACAGCCATTGAGGAAGCTGGGGCTGGGTGCTGAGCCCAGAGTCCTCCAGCCTGACCTGTCTCGTGCCCCTTCCTCCTCCAGTTCCGGAACCCCAAGGTATCTCTGCGAGTACGTCTCTGCGACCTCTTGGGCCACCTGCAGCGGAGCGGTGAGCGGGACTGCCAGGAGTTCTACCGGGCCCTGTACATCCATGCCCAGCCCCTGCACAGCTGCCTGCCCAGCCGGCACACCCTGCGTAAGTGCGTGTCCCAGTCCCCAGGCCTCGGCATCTTCTTGTTCAGCCCTTCACCAGAGACTGCCCTCTGGTTGCATCTTGTGTGGCCCTCAGAGTATTTCAGACAATATAGATATTTCTGTCTCCACGTCTCCCTCTCTCTGTCTCTCTGTCCCTCTGTCTCCCTTTTTCTTGTGCCAATTTTTACACAAAAGGTAGCATCTCTTGCATGCAGCTCTGCCCTTCCCTCTGTAATCTAATGAATCTGGGAACCCTTACACTTCTGATCAGAAATAGCTCGCAGCTGAAGGCTGTACCAGCCTTGAGTGAACTGACCCCCCCAACCCCCACGACGCAGGTTGCGTCCACTTTCGCCCAGGTAGATCCTCATGGCATGGCTGTTTCTGTAGAACAGTTTCTAACAGATGGCTGGTCCAAGACACATGTGTTTTGGTTTAGAGGGTCTGGCCTGTGGGCCCGGGAGGCTTGTGAGCCCCGAGGGATCCTCTGAGCTGCCAGGTTGGGTGCAGGGAAGGTACAAGTGGGGATGGCAGCTCAGTCCTGAGGCCTCTGCACCCAGGTCCTCAGGAGGAGTGGCTACTGTCCCTCAGTCCTCGGATGAGAGGCTGCAGGCCGGGAGGGAAGAGGTGGCTCATCTCAGGCCACTCAGCTGGACCTGGGGCCAGTGTCTTTGGCCCCAAGGACAGGCTGGCAGGACTGAGCCCTGAGCTCCAGCATGGGACGATCCTGTCACCACAGCTGTCAGGACCACACAGCCCTGCCTGGAGTCAAGTACCTACCAGGGTGCCCTCAGGGCTGTCTGGCAGCTGGCTGGTTAGGGGGAGCCCCAGTGGGGTCTGGGGAAAGAGAAAGAGCGCCCTGCCCTCACATCAACATCATCAGACTTTGGACAGGCAGGTGTTTGCGCTGTGTTTGGTGCCTTGTGGTTGCCACGGAACAGTGAACCCCCTACTCCATGGTCCTCAAGTTCTCATGAAGTGGACAAAAGGAGAAGACACAAAACTGTGCAGGGTTCCCTCCCTGGCGCTGACTTCCCCCAAACACAGCCTGGAGGGCTTAGCACCGGTACAACCTGAGAAGCCTGGGTGGTCTGGGGGAGGGGGCTCGACAGCCCCCTTGGTTTCCCGAGGGCGGGGCAACCACCTTACCCTCTGGCCCACCCACGACTAACTGCACCCTGTGATTTTGTTTCCAGAGAACTCAGATTGCACAGAGCTAGACTCGGGCACCGCAGGCCGTGAGCTCAGTGACAGGGGTAACCGCCTCCCATGTCCCTTCTCTCTGTTCCCCCACCCAGGGCTCCATCTCTGCCTCGGGGGCTTCTCCATTCCAAGTCGGGTTCTGTTCCTGGCTTCCTGTTGGACAGACCCCCTCAGGGTGCTTACTGGGGACGTCCCTGCCCAGCTGACCACAGCACAGGGTGTGAGCCTGTCCCTCGAGGCCTCTGGACCCCTCCCCGCCCTCCTGGGCTCGGGGAGCTGCTCACGTGCATTTCTCCCCAGGACCCGTGGCCTTCCTGACCTGTCTCGGCCTGGCCGCAGGGCTGGCACTCCTCGTCTACTGCTGCCCCCCAGGTGGGTGCTGCCTGGCCAAGCCTCAGCCCAGTCCTCTCCAGACCATGGGGCAGAGCCCTGCCGGATGGACGGAGGCCTACACCTGAGGCCCCCTACTTGTGGCCCAGCGTGGCAGCCCTGCGGTTCCTTTCCTGCCATGCTGACCTTGTCAAGGTCCTGTGTGGGGAGCCAGTGGCAAGCAGGCCCACTCGGCATGGGGACCCCACATCACTCAGGTGTGGGGCTAGCGATGCCCTGAGGCTGAGAGAAGGCGCCTTCTCGATGGGTTCTGAGACCCCCTTGTCTTCCAGACCCCAAGGTGCTGCCAGGGGCCCGGCGTGTCCTGGGCTTCTCCCCTGTCATCGTCGACAGGCACGTCAGCCGCTTCCTGCTGACCTTCCTCACAGATGACCTGGGGGGGCTCTGACCAATCCCAGCCCTGCCTGCCTGGCTGCTTGCTGCCCTGGGGCTGGCTTGCTTTTCTAAGTGTTTACGTTTCACTGTTTATAACTTATGTAACAAGCACTTTACCTTCACTGTACAGAGGTGCTCAACAATATTAAATGTTTGAGTCTTATCCCTTCTCTCAGGAGTGTTTTCTAGATGATACCAACACAAGACATGACAGCATGTCTAGCTGGGGCTGACCCTGTGGGCTCTTGGCTTCCCGAGTCCAACCCAAGACCCAGGTCCTGCTCAGGCCGCCTTCTCAGACCCCTGTGGGCCTGGGCCTCACCCCTCCATGTGGGCTACCTGCCCCAGATGACCCCTGCTGTGTCCCCCAGTGCCCACGTCCAGATATCCCCCGCCACGTGTTCCCTTCCCTCCCTCCCTGGCCGCCTTCCACTGCTTCTCTCCAGAGCTCCCTACCTTGAACCCCTTCTGCCATCCCCTGCCTGGGTGTTGTTGGTCCCCACACCTGCCCCTGCCCATCTTCCCTCCTTCCCTAGCCTTCAGCCCCAGGTGGCGAGGATGGACAGGGCCCACTGGGCTGCTCTGTTACCCGAGCCCTGGGCCATGGAGGGGCGCCAGCCAAATGCCTCATAATACCTAGTACCAGCATGTGTTAATTTGATTCCTCTTAGCAGCTCCAGGAGGTGGGCTGCTGCCCCTGCTTTTCTGATGAAGAATCTAAGACTGAAAGGAGAGATCACTCAGCCAGGAAAGGGGGACCCAGTGCATGAGAGGCTCCACCACCATCTTCATTCCCTTCCTGTGACATGTCCCAAGGAGATACCCCCTCCCCCATCATCCCCCTTGTCTCTGTCCAGTCACCAGAGCCAACACCCAGATCCTGGGCCCTCGAGGCCCCTCAGACTACTATCCTGGAAATGGAGCCCCTCCCCCCTGGGAGGCGATGACCTGCGCTTGGCGGGTCTGGGGAGGGTTCAGTTGACACAGATGTGGTCAGAGCCTAGAAATAAGTACAAAGTCTTGTCCCTGATCCCAGGTGGAGACGAGGTTGAGACAGAAAAAAAAGAGTCCACAAAAACTTCTAGAACTTTTAGAGATGAAAAATGTAATTGTGCCATCTGAAGTCTTGGGCTCTGGCTCCTCACACCTTCCCCCAACAGCCTGGGGTTTGGCCATACCCAGCACCTTGTCCTCCTCAGAGCTGAGCCCCTGTATTTGTCTTGGGGACATGGGCCTGTCCCCTTGACCAGGGTGTTTGTACCTATCTGTCTCACCTGCCGGCCTCAGGCTTAGGATCTTGTCATGGAAATGTCCCTCGTGGACACAAGAGGGTGAGTGTACATGTCCAAGAGGGTGCTCTGCCTTTGGCTCTGGGGGCCCTGTGAGCCAAGTCCCCAGTGCCTACTACCCTCCTGCAGGCTGTGGTTGTCTGGCACCTGTCTTTTATGTGGACCCGTGTCACCACCCTCATTACTGATGAGGAAGCTGAAGCTCAGAGCCCAGGACCACACAGCTGCCAAGAGTGCCCTCCCCACGCGTGTGCACGTGCACACACAGGCATACACACATACACGAAAAGTGTGCACATGTACACGTGCACAATGCTCAGATACACACGTCCACCGCACTAGCCATGGGCTGCCGGGGCCTGGGCCTGGCCCCTGATGGGTTCCTCTCCCCATTGCCCCCATCCCATCAGCTCCTCCCTCTCCAGCCTCTTTGGGGAAACAGAAGTATGTTTGTCAACCCAAGAATCATCACGAGCTTGCATTTTCCATAGGGGGTTTCTGGAGGAACCCACAGCCTGACTCCAGGAATGACGCTACCATTGGGCCCCCAGGAAGGGTTCCACTCCCAGGTTTTAGTCTCTCAGAGCATGTGGGAAGGAGACAAGATGGGAGGCAGAGGAATCAGCTTCAGGACATGGTCTCTGGCTGATTCATTCAGCCAGCTTGTGGGCTAGTTCACTCATTTGCATGCCCAGCCATTAAAGTGAGGGCCAGGGCAAGGGAGAGCCAGGCATAAGAGCTCTCCTTTCTACCCTGAAGCCCGGGACAGTGCAGCTTCCCACTCGCTCCTCCACCTCTGCACTGCAGGCTGTGGGTGTGTGTCTCCAAATTCTGAGCCTTAGTTTACCCATCTGTAAAAAGGGACACAACCTTGGGACCCCTCCTTGAGCATGGTTATCCTGAGCTGGATAGCACTGCTCCAAGTACTGTTCTCTGGAAATTGCTTCATGAATTTACCACTTTGCTGGAAGGCACAGCTAATGCGTGTTCTCTCTGGGACAGACTCCCATTGGGTGAAAGGAGTGCAGTTGCCAGTGGTCAGCGGGGAGGACACAGGTGCCACCCTGAGCTGAATGGGCTGAACGGATCCCCCAATGGCTGTGAAGGTTCCTCTTGATCTTGTTCAGAGTCCAGGGTTAGGGATGCTGTGAACGTGCCCACTCCCTTCCATCCTCAGGGCTGTGAACGTGCACCGCCGTACTCCAGATCTCTTGCAGACAGATCCCCATGTAAACTGGCTCTTATTGCAGCAGAGACTGACTGGAGGCCACCTTTCCGGTTGGCCAGCCAGACCAGGGGACTAGTCCCTGCACCTGCTCTGGACTCTGAGCTCAGAAGGTGGCAGGGGTTCTTGAGGTCAGCAGACTCCTGAGGCCCAGCCCAGCATGTCCTGTCCAGTCTGCAGCCCCTCCACCCACTGTGAGCGAGCGAGATTCTGATTCCGAGGGTAATTGCTTCCTGGGCAGATGCCTGGGGTATTTTTGATGCTTGTCCTGCTCTCTGACAGACACGCTTGGGTAAAAGTGACACATGCCTGGTGAAAGTGACAGACACAACTAGGTAAAGGGCACTACTGGGTGAAGGTGACAGACACCTGACTGTAGGTGATAGAGACATCTGGGCAAAAGTAAATGAGACCACTGTGGCCCCGCAGTCCTGTGGCAGGGAAGGCCTGGGTACTGTCCACCCCCTGAGACCTGTGAGGCCCTGTGGCAGGGTTCCATCCCCTGAGCGAGGGGCAGTGAGTGCCTGTCCCAGGTCTCAGGACCCGTCTGGTGAGCTGTGATAGTCCAGGACACCTATTCCCTTGGCCCGAGCTGGGCTACTTCTTGAGACTGCTGACTTTCTCCTTCCATCCATGACCTACCAAGGCCTTGCCCTGGAGGTCCAAAGCAGCCCCCGAGCTCAGGCTGTTCTTGGACCCTTCCGTGGATCCCTACCTCAACGGCCCCTTCCCCGACTGTGCCTGGACTCCATGCCTGCAGCTGAAGTCTGCAACAACAGCCCAGACCAGCAGCCAGGCCCCTCTCCCATCTGCCTGCCCCTGGCTGGTTGCTGCCATGCAATGCCTCCACTCCTGGGCTGGGACTGAGGGAGGTAGAACAATGGGGCATCCATGTCTAGGCACAGTACCTCCCTGCATGAGGCCATGCCCTGCCAACCACCTTGTCAGTCAGTGACCATGACCTGGAATGAATTAAGTTCATCAGGGTGTGAAAGACACCATGGGCCACCGTCTCCCCTGCTGGCCCCCTGACCCTCTGTCCCCTGTCCCCACCTCCATACCTCAACAACTGGAACTGCCCATGATCCACGCCTCTGCACCTTTGCACATGCTATTCCCTCGGCTGGAACACTCTTTACTAACCATCCGCCCTCCACCCCCCATCTACTCAACCTGGGTCTTTGGTAAAATGCCATCTCCACCAGGAAAGTCCCCCCAGAACTCTAGTAAGAAAAGAGTGGTTCCTCATCCTGGCTACCACAGTGCTGGGATGACTCCCATCTCCAGTCTGCCTGGGGTGGGGAAGAACTCCCATGTGTAGGGAGAGGAATGAGGGAGGGTGTGAGGAGGATGGGAGGGACGGAAGTGATGCAGGCATTTGGGAGAAGTGTGTCTGTGAAGAAGAAGGCGTGTGTGTGAAGAGTAGTGGTCCTGTGATGGAGGGAGTTAGGGCCCTAGATACTCTTGCCAGCAGTGATGTGGTTCAGGCCGGATGAGGTCACAGGATGGTGTTTGTGGAACCAGAAATGCAACTGCAATTTGCACAATGCAGGGTTTCCCTCTGGGGGGAGGGCACAGGGTCCAGGTTGGGGTGCTGACACTGTTGGAATCCGGGGTTGTTATATCCAGTTCTCGCCAGGTCAGTGCTTTGTGGACTATCTCAGAGAAGATACTGCTCACCCTGTGCCCCCAAAACCTCTGCATAAACCCCAGGCCTGACCAAGCCCTGGGTCAGGTCCCTGCTGTATGGGCTCTGGGACCCCAGTCTTGTAGACTGGATGGGGGTTTGGGAGCACGGAGCAGGGGCCCTTCCTCATCGCTGGCCATGTGGCAGCTGGGACCTCAATTCTTATTCCACCCAGAGGCAGGACTGGAGCCCCATCTCCCCTCTGAGGACACCAAGGGCTGGGGCAGGGCCTGGGGGGCATTGCTGCCATGGGGCATCTTCCCTGGGCCACACACAGATCCAGCAGCTTAGCTTAGTTTCCCCTGAAATAAATACTTGAGAGAAAAGGAAGAAAAATGTTAAAACATTCAGCTCCTTGATTTTTATAAATAATGTGGTGAGAAAAGAGGAATTAAGTTCAATTAAAGGCAGGTGGGAGAGAAGGCACCTAAGAGGGGAGGGAAATGGGTAGGTGGGTGTGGCAGGTGTGGGAAGGAGGAATGACCCAATCCTGCAGCAAAAGTCCACCTTCTTGGTCCACTGGCCCCCATCCCATCCTGGCCTACCTTCCTCAGAGCCCCCTGACTCACCCTGTCCTCCCCCCACCCAGGTCAAGTGGGCCATGGCCTTGAAGGGTGGACAGTGGGGATGGAGAGTCAGGGAAGGAGAACGTGTAGAGTGAAACGGACCTAGAATACTCCCAGGGTTTGAGCCAGGCGGGAATAAACTGTGGTGTCCTCAGACATGCAGGGGACATGAGAAATGAGGAGACAAGAACAAGGGTTCCCGGAGGGACAGAGGGGTCCTGTTTGGGCGTCCACTGGCACAGAGCTACTTCCTCATCTGGTGACTCTGCCAGGGGTGACCTGGGGATGACTCATCTATCCCTACCCCTATCTATCATCTATCTGTCTATCTATCTAGCTATCATCTAGCTATCTATCATCTATCTATCATCTATCCATCTGTCCATCAATCTATCATCTTTTCGTCATCCATCCATCAGCCATCATCTCTCTATCTTTTACAGTAAGAAGGTTAAGCACACAGTCCCCCCAGAGCTTGCTCAACAAGCTCTGCATGACTGCCCCCTCCCCTGCACTGACCACCCCACACTCCTTCAAAGCCAGCCCCAGCTCACGTGGCCTCAGGGCTCGTGCACCACAGCCTGTCTTTTCCTGGGGCTCCCTCCCGGTCCTGGGTCCTAGAGCATCGGTCTTGAGAGCTCCCCAGCTCTCGACTTCCCTGTGTGTCCCTCTGTGGAGTCCTCCAACTTGGCACGTATGTTTCCTTGTTTCTTACTCCTTAAGGGTCTCTGCCATCCCCAGGGAGGACAGAGAAGTGTCCCCGGGTGGGGCAGCTGCATGGTAGGGCAGAGGGGGTAGTTAACAAGCAGTGGATGTGCTAGGGTCTAGGAGGACTCCCTGAGGGTTGTCACACCCCCCTGGGTCTGGCTTGGCCCTGACTCGCTCTCTGGGCCTCGGTTTTCTGTCCATCCCTTGGCCACTGTGACACATGCACAAGGCTTGGAACTCGAGGAGGAGTGAATCTATTGCAGATATTTACTAAGTACCTACTGTATGTCAGACACAGTGCTGGGGACGTAGGCTGTGGGTGGTTGCAACCGGTGGGAGAGCCAGGTCAGACCAAATAGAAGTGCAAGTATGAGTAGGGGTCCACCTCCTCCCCCAGCTCAGGCAGAGTTCCCTCAGCCTTCAGGGAGTTGGTGGGCAGGACCCTCCTTCTCAGGGAGCAGCCCTGGTCTTGGGCCAGACGGTGCAAGGGTAGTCAGGGCTCAGATATGGGCCCCAGGGGGACACTGTGGGCAGTGACGCTAGCCAATGGCACCAAAGGCAGAGTAAACCCAAATGGCCCACCATGACAGTGACCAGCAGTGGTGGTCAGGAGGGCCAGTGGGGAAGACCTCAGGGCACAGCCCTGACCCTAGAGGGCAGCAGCACATGCCATGGACCTGAGACAGGAATACATCTGGAGTGAGGGTCAGGGGGCTGGAACTGTAGAGACATGAGCCTGGGTGCTGGTGGGTGGGCAGGTGGGGGGCTGTCATGTGTACCTGTTGCGGGAGCAGCTGGGGCAGGGGCTGTAGGGGGCTGGGATGCACAGACCCACCCTCTGTCATGCCCTGTCCCCAATGCCCCTAGCACCCGTGGAGGCCAGCCTGGCTTGGTGACCGGGGACCCAGTCCAGCCATCTGGGGCTTAACCTCTGGCCACATCTGGGCCAGCTTCCTGTCCTGGCCAAAGGAGGAACTAGGCCATCTGTTGGCCACGTCCATGGTCCACACAGGCTGGCATCCGTCTGGTATGGCTGCCAGCCAGCCCACACCACAGGCCACAGACTGCTTCAGGCTACACCAGGCATGTAGGGCTGGGCAGCATCCACTTGTGCTGGGCCCTGGGCAGGGCTGGACCTGGGGGCATGGGCCCGGACACCATTCTGGACCCACCATGAGGGCCAGGTGGAAGGGGAGGTTCACAGCCGGGAGCCTGACCTCTGCTGCTTCCTGGCAATAACAAGACAGCCAAGGTAAGATGTGCTCATAGTGAGCGGCAGGAGGGGTGGTCCTCTGTACCACTTGCTCCCAGGGCCCAGTCACCTGCACAGCTCTGCATCTGACCCCTCTGGCTGGGGTGGCCCAGGTTCATTGGATCCTCTGGGAACATGTGTCCACCCACTGCCTACCTGCTGGTCTTGCTTCTTCATGGACCTCATCCCATGTGTGGATCACCTTTAAAAACCTTCTTTATGGGACATTCAGACACTCAGAAGAGCAGAGAGCTGGCCCCGTGGCCCCAGCTCTGCAGCCACTAGCACTTTCAATCTTATTTCATCCATTTCACTATGTTTTTTCCTGGATTATTTATTTTAAAGTAAAGCCCAGGATTAGATCATCTCACCCATAAGCACTCCTGTTTATCAATCACTTTGTGCAGAGTTGAATTTTCAGCCCCACAGAAGAGTCTGTGGGGTCACCTGACTGTCTTAAGGGAACAAGGTGTTGGAGCTGCCCCAGGCTCAGAGTAGAGAGGGCAACAGAAGTGATGGGGGAGGGGCCTTGGGAGCTCCTAGGGGCTGCATCCCCACCTGGGGCTCCAGTTGCTTGGAGGGGATTCTCAGGTATCCCACCTGGAGAGGACCAAGTAAGGGCATTGCTGCCTCAAGGAGATGAGGGGGGTGGGGCCAGCAGGAGTCAGAAAGGAGGTGACAAGGGGGCAGAGAGTGAGGGCTCAGGCCCTAGAGGCCACAGGGTGGACTGAGGGAGCTGGAGGGCCCAGCCAGGTGAGATGTGGCCCCATGGCCCCCCGAGACAGCACCTGGCCCTTGTTGGTGCCTCTGCAGGGTCGAGGCTTGCTCAGCACCAGCCCCACTCTCCTCGGTCCCCTCGGCCTGATTGACCAGCAGTGCCCAGCACTACCACAAGGTGAGCCAGTACTGTGGGTACAGAAGGGACCTGTGTGGGCATGCAAACTGCAGGAAACGTGGGAGTGCTGGAACTTCCCATGAGGGTCTGGTCAGGGGTCACCAGGCTGAGTGCCCCGAGGACACATGGGGGTGATGTCTGCAGATGCCAACAGAGGCTGCTCCCCACAAAGGTCACAGGCTTGTGGGGAGAGAGAGAGGAGGCCTGCACAGGCTGGTGCTGTGAGGGACAGGGTGCAGCACCCAGGCCTGGGGGAGGGGAGGATGGCACTGGGAGCCACACGAGGAGAAGCATCAGCTTTACTGGTTACTTGTACTTAGAAAAGTGGGGGCTCAGACCGCCAAGGAGGGGCTAGGGCCCTGCCGAGTCACTGCTGGTGGAGGGTGTGAGGCCTGAGTCAGTGGCCACGGTGGGGGTCCCACAGGGTCACTGGTGGTCTACAGTCCTGGGTCAGGAAGTGCAGAGGTCATGGGTCACTCAGGGTGGGCAGCACACAAGGCCAGGACACTGCTGCACCGGCAGAGGGCAGGCATCTCCTCATCCCTCTGGAAATGTCCTGAGACGGCGCCAGCCTCTTGCCCCCCCATCCTTGGGCCTGCTGCATGTCCACGGCAGCGACGACCCTTGCTGAGGACTCTACAGTTCTGTCTTCTGGGCCTCACCGCGCCATGCTCCAGGAGGAGGAGCAGCTGAGGATGGAGCAGGCCCTGTGCTGGCCAGAGTGGCCTGACCGTGTGTGGCTTGTTTGGATGCAGTCCAGTGGGGCCAGCCTGGGCTATGGCGGTTTGGGGGAATGTGCGCACAGGAGGGTGGGCCTCAAGGGCAAGGCGCCTCCTGGGTCTAGGCAGCTGCGGCCAGGCACGATCCGGGGGCATCTGCAAAGAAGGCAGAGGAGAGGCATGAGGGTCGCCAAGGCCAGAGGGGCCTCCAGTTCTGTTCTGGTGACCCTGCCTCAGTGTTGTGTCTGGCAACCAGCCCACAAATGTTGGGGTCACTCCGACTCTGGAATCAGACAGCCCAATTCTGACCTGGGAGAGCCACAGTTTCCCCTCCTGGGTCACTGTCAGGATTTAAAAGCCTGGTCCCAGCACACTCTGATAGGGGGCCTCTGAGAGCAGGGGCCGGCGGGTGGACATGTGCCGTGGGGCCCACAAGGTCTCCTTGCTAGGCTGATGCTTGGGGAGAGTCAGGACTGTGTCTGGGGCACACAAGCAGGTGATTAATAAGTGGCCCAGTCGTCATGCAATGAGTGAGGGAGCAGGCTGGCATCCAGAGGGCTCCATGGGGGACAGACTTAACAACAAACTGGTGCCAGCAGCTGGGCAGTGAATCGGATGCCAGGTGGGGCCAATAGCAATGGCATGGGCAAGTGGAGGCCAGATGCTCACAATGGGGCCACACAAAGGCCCTGCTCTCAGCATCTTACCTCATTGTCCACTTGGTCAATCTGTAAAGTTTTCCAGTATGCCTCTGACACATAGGTGCTTGCTGTGTAGGGACAGTCTCCTGTCCACTCTTCTGTGCTAGTGGAAGGACAGTTGTCTGTTTGTGGCACCCACCTCTCCTCTGGGGCAGGCCCGAGGACTGCTGGACCCAAGGGTGGGTGGACCTGTGTTGTGCAGCCCTGGCCAGGGCTCCAGACTCTGGACACATGACACACGCCAGACCTGCTGACCTTCTGCATCTGCCCTCATGACGATCAGGGTTGCCTGTGTCTGAGCCCCCATGAACCATCCTATAGTAGGGGCTTGCTGAGTGTGTTATGAGGGTCACTCGACTTCCTTGTGGCTCCTGCTCCCAAGTGGGGTGACCCTGGGCAGGCGCTGGGTCTCTCCGAGCGAGGACAGTGGGCTGAGTGTGGTGTGGGGGTGCAAACGGCCAGGGGCGCCCACCCTGCAAGGCCCAGTTGAGGGCAGATGCAGTCACAGGGGCTCTGCATGCAAGACCCTGAGTCCCCCACGCTGGGTCAGTGGCCCAGTGGGGTGAGCGGGTGGGCTCGTGGTGGAGTAGACCCTGCCGGGGCCGGCCCTGACAGCTCACCTGAGCCTCTACTGCCGGGGTGCCATGTCCATTGTGGGCTTCTGGACGCCAAAGGCAGTGATGAAGATGTTGACCACGACGATGATGAAGACCAGGCCTGTGGCCAGATTGTTGAGGAAGTCCAGCTTGGCATGCTTGGCAGGGTTGTTGAGGTCATACCTGACTGTGGGCGAGAGGGAGCAGACACTGCCCAGGGCTGTGCGACACCAAGGGGCCCTCTTCTGTCCCCCAGAGAGAGACATGGCTGCCTTAATACATTACAGACAATGGGCTCTGGCCTGGGCAGTCTGGTATCTGTGGCCTGACCACTGCATCCCCCCTTGTTCAGTGAACAGAAGCTCAGAGGGGCCTGGTGCCTGGTCACGAAGTGGAAGGCATGGAGGCCCAAGGCCCAGGCTTGGATTTTAAGGCACAATGTGCTGAACATGCACAGGCAAGCACCTTTCTGAGTGCTGGTGCATGATAATCTAGCCATCCTCACACCTACCCAAGGCTGTCCTTATGTCCACTTTCTAGGCAAGGAAACAGAGGCCCAAGAGGTCATGTAACCTGCCTGGGTCACACAGCCAGGCAGAGGTTGGGGGGAGCCCAAAGCTCTCGCTGCTCCTAGCCCTGACCCTCACCTTGGGGGCAGGACTACCACCTAGTCCCTACAGACCGCCATAAGGTCTAGAGGGTACACAGTAGGTGCCCAGTACATATCAACTCTTAGTATGGTTATGACATTTTCCTGTGTCCTCAGCTTGGGTGAGTGGAAAGATGGAGACATGGGGGTCCCTCTGGGGGCCACGATGGGAGCTACATTTTGGACCACGTGCCTAGTGAGAAGGGCCGGGGCTCCCGTGCAGCTCTGTGAGGGCCTGGAAAACACTCAGTGGGGTAAGTGACGCATCCCAGGGTGCGTGCAGGCAGAATCAGCTGACCGTGGGGCAGGGGTACCCCAGGGCCCTCCCACTGCTGGGGCCCCCTGCCCAGGCACGCACCAAGGAAGATGAGCAGCACGCCCACACCAATCTGCAGCATGAGGGAGACGGAGATGAGGACCACCAGGGGGATGAAGAAGGCGAAGCCAGGGCCCTGCTCGATGACAGCCTTCAGCTGGGAGGCGTTGGCCAACAGTAGTGCGATGTCCAGCATGCTCTCTGCCGCACTCTTCTTATTGGCATAATGGTTCATGTTGATGGGCCGGTTCCTGCCCCAGCGGGGTGGCTGCAGGGAGGGGGGTGGTCAGCCCGGGCTCTGCGGCAGGGGGCTGCAGGCCTGGGCCCACCCTGGTGTCCCCCCCTTTGAGCCTGGTCTCCTTCCCAGGGATGTGGGGGTTCATCGGATCAGCAGGTGAGGGCCCAGATGAGGGCTCGAAAGGGAAGTGCTTATTAATAGAACAAGAGGCCCAGAGAAGGCTGTGCAGCCCCTGCAAGACCCACCCTACGAATCAAGTCCTGGAAGAGAAAGGAAACAAAACACAACCTTAGCACACACTCAGGTTTTAGATGGGAAAATGCCGCCAATTGTCTGCCTGCCATGGGCGGGGCCGTCTGGTAGCCTTCCCTGCATGCCCCTGCCTGCCCTCCTCTCCAGGAGGTGATTGGTGCCAGGGCGGGAAATGACGTGACGGCAGCTGGATCCCAGATTCCTGCATACTCGCCCAGACCTGAAACAAGTCTTCCTGGGATGGCCGATCCACCCAGGCCATCTCCCAGCTGTGCAGTCACACAGCAGGTGCTCGATAGATGCCTCTGCATTCTACAATGCAACTGAGCTTAGCTTCTTCCTTAATTTTTATTAAAAAAAATTTTAAACCACTTTACTGAGGTGTGATTGACACATAAAAAGCTGTACATAATAAATGTGAACAACTTGAAGAGTTTGGAGCTAAATGTGTACCGTGACACCATCACCACATCCAGGCCACCACACATCCAGAGTCTTCTCCTGACCCTTTATTATTAGTATTTGTGATAATACTAATATCACCCTTAGAGTGCTGTACTGGTCACGACATGCTGCACAGTCGATCTCCAGGGCTCATTCTGCCTTCATGTTCACGTTGATAAAACAGGAACACAAGTTCTGATACCTCTTCCCTCACTTCTGCCTGAGAACATCCCCAGTCCTCAAGGCCAGGGCCCCTGTCACTCCCAAGTGCCCTCCATGCCCCAAGGCCCCACCCAGAGCTGACTCCCCCTGTTGGATAGGCTCTTCTCTCCTGGGGCAGGAGTGGGGAGGGTAGTTAGGCAGGAGAAGGCCTGCCTCCGAGGCTGGAGTCCAGGCCACAAAGACCCCTCCCAGGACTGGAGTTTACCTCTTGGGGCAGCTGTTTCACTTGAAGCCAGCTCTAAGCTGCCAGGCCTCCTCTTTGTATCCAGCCCATCTGCCCTCCTCAAGCTGCCCCTGGCCAGGCCCCTCCCCAACCTCCCAGGACAAACCTGTACCCCTCAGCCCTGGCCACTTGTCCACAGGAATCCCTGAGCCACTAGGCCTCCTGGGGCCATTCAGATCTTGTTTCTAGAGTCATGAAAGATGCAGGGATGGGAGGTGGGGGTTCTGAGGAGGGCAAGCCTCTACTTTCTGCAGCTGGAGATATTTCACCATGGAAATTACAGAACTACAGAAGGGCGGGGTCTTCATTTTTACATTATGTCTTTTAAATTTAATCTACAATAACATGCCCAGGAGGGAGGACGGGAAAGTAGGTGGCTCTGCTATGTCCTGCTTTCCCTCAGTGTCAGTTGTTCTTAAGTAGCAAATCCACTTGGTTTAAAATTCTAGACCCAAGAGCCCCCAGGGAAAGCCTCCTCCGCTGGACCCAGGGCCCTGGCCTACTCTTTGGGAAATTCCATGTGCAGCCTGGGGTCTCCTCTTTCTTTCTTCAAGTCTCCCCTTTGCCTCTCCATGCCAGGCCTACAGCTGCACTCACATCTGGGTGGGCCACACCCCCAGACCAAGAACACCCAAGGCACACTACTCCTCCCCAGGGTCTGTGCCCCACCCCGCCTCAAAAGCACCAGGCTGTCTCCCAGCTCTGCTCTTGCAAAGCGGCCCAGCTGGCCATGCTTCGCCATGTGTGTGCTCCTCTGGGTGCGGGCATCCTGGAGACACTGGCCCGCTGGCCATGTGCCCCGATGTTTCATAAACCAGAAGTGCCAAAATGTCTTCCACACACACGTAAGTACCTAATACACATCTCAAGCACAATACATATATGTGTGTAAGCATACACAAACATGTATACACAGTACACATGCACACATATGAGCACACATGCACACACATGTATACATACATGTACGCACATATACAATACATATGTATATATGCATTAACAAACACACATACACACACATATGTACACATCCAGGCTAACTGTGGAGGCTTCTGAGGAGGAGGGAGAATTCTTTTTTATTCTGAGCTCTCTTGAACTGTTTAAATATTTTATGCCCATGCAGCCACGTGCACGTTCAAATACAGAATGACACCATCAGCAGCAGTGCCCCCAGAACAGGGTGCCTGTGCCCCGCTGTTCTCCACCTTGGGTGCCCAGGGCACAGTCCATCATCTTACTCACCCTTTAGCTAGGTGCTTTCCTCCAGGGAGTTCCCCCCTGTCCTCACACTCCACTTACCAAGGGTAAACTGAGGCTATATGGGGAGGAACCCTGCCCAAAGCCAATGGCAAGTGAGGGTTGCACTGGGATTTGAACCTAGGTCCCAGGGCTCAGAAGCCCTGAGAGCTGACACCACAGTCCCCTTGGGCTCTGCAGTGGGGGTCTGGGGTCTGGGTCACCTGTGAGCCTGAGTGCTCAGAAGTCCCCAGCCCCTGGCTCTAGCTGAGTGACCTCAGGATAGCCAGCCCCCTCTGGGGTTCAGTCTCCCATGTGTGCAACAGGGCCACGGAGCAAACATGCCGGGAGGTTCTGGGGGGTCTGGCCACTGTCTCAGGGCCCCAGTTAGCAAGCAAGGGCCCCAGGCCATGTGCCCCTCCTGATACAGGGCACTTCCTGCCCATATGGCCATCTGCTTCCTGTTCAACCTGTGCAGTGATAAGGAGTGCTGGCCAGAGGCTGCAGGCCAGGGGGCTGGTGGGGGGAGCTCTGGTCAAGCCCCAGCTCACTATAGCCTGGCAGTGTAGCCTTGACAACATGCTCCCCCTCACTGGGCTTTAGCTTCCCCATTTGTACACCCCAGGCCACAGTCTGGGAAGCTCTACAACCCACCAAGTGCCCCCACTAACACTGAGAAAGAGCACTGTTCTCCCATTCTACAGAGTGGGAGACTAAGGCTCAGGGGGGCTCACCCAGGGCCACTGTGAGGGAGGGGCAGATCAGAATTTGAACCAGCCTATCCACCTCAGAGCTTAGGACCACCCAGGACATGGCACAGCTTCATGTCCACCCTGGTCAGGGGGCCCAGGAGGTTTGTGTGGTAGGGGCTTGGGTGGGGAGGAGGCTGCAGGGCTGATCCCCTTCTCCCATGCCTGACCTTGGTGTCCTAGGCCTTCTGCGGAGGGGCTTTGAGCTGTGGAGGGAGCTCTGGGCCCTAGAGGTGACTGCTGCACAGGTGAATCCCAGGGAGGCTGCTATCTTGAGAAGGTCACTGGGGCTGGGGGGGCGGTCAGAGCCCACCTCTCACAGGTGCGGAGCTCTATGGGCCTGGACAGGCCACCTGCCCACCCAGCTGCCAGGAGCCATGCTGGGACCCTCTCACCGAGACCCCTGCCCATGACCTGGGCAGTGCAGGGAACAAATACCCAGTTTAACGTGTCCCTAGGGCCAAGAGGACTTCCCTGAAACCTCAAAGGCATCCCAGAAGCTGAGTAAGCTCAGGGCTGCCAGACTTTTCCCCCTAAAAGCCAGGAAGGAGCCTGTGGGGAGGGAGCTGGCTTTGGCAGTGGTGCCCACAGGGCTGGCTCCTTGAGCCCACTTTCTGTGGACAGAGGGTCTCATCTCAGCCATTGGTAGGCAGCTCGCAGGGACCCAGGCCACCTGGCCCAGGGTCACACTGCTGGGCAACCTCAGCTTGGACAGGGAGGGGAGTTGGGACAGAAGCGGGATTCAAAGCAGATCTGTGGTACTCAGAGAACCCAGTTTCAGCACAATGCATCCTCCAGTCCACCCTGGGCTTGGATGGGCTGCCCATGGCCTCCAGCTGGGCCCAGGAGGTCTGGCCCACCCCCAGCCTCCTGCCTGTATACTCTCTGCTCCCCTGGGAGACAAGGGCAGGCCAGGGCCGTGGCCCACTGAACCCCTGCAGGACCCCTCAGGGTTTTGGTTATGGACTTCTTCCAATCCTGCCTGCCCCAATTCTGCCACTGACTCCAAACCCCATGTACAAGTATGGAACAAGGAGCCCACATGGGAATTCCTGCCCACGCTCCCAGAGCCCAATTTCACATCTGTAGAACCAAGCTCCCAACAAATCTATGAGGCTCATCAGCTACCCTGGGAGGAGCTGGGGTGCAGGCCTTCCATCAGCACCTATCTTTTATCATCCCCATATCCTGCCACACCACGGATCAACAGAGTGACTGGTCTGTGCCTCGGTTTCCTCATCTATAAAATGGGCACATAAGGGGGAGTGAATGAAGGGCTCAGAGGCCCAGTGGCTGGTCAGAGCACAGCTGGTGCAGGGCAGGACTGGATGTTCCTCTTCCTCGCCACCCAGGCCTCACCACTTTGAAAGGTTACCTCCCAAACGAACTGTACCAATTTGTAATTAATTCCATTTAAAAAATCCATAACAAGGAAGAGAAAGTACTAGTCCCAGAAAATGCATGAGCTGAGTGAGACCCAGGGTGCACTGGAGGTCCAGCTCCAGATGCTGGGCTATCGCAGCCCCTCCTGCATAAGGCCCCTCCCCTTGGGCTCAGTGGGCAACAGTGGATGTGCGGGCTCTGGTGTCCTTGCCTCTGGTTGGGACCTGAGAACTGACTGAGTAGGATCTGTTGGGGCCTGGGGTGTCCCTTGTCTGACCCACTAGTGCGGGGCATAAGCTGTTATTGTGGCCACTGCCTGGACTCAGCATGAAGGCACCTGCTTCAGGTCACACTGGCTTACTCCTGCCCTGTCCCCATACCGTCAGCACCCAGCCAGCCCCGAGATGTCTCTTGCTCCATGTCTGAGTTCATGGCAGGAAGTTTCCTAGGGCGGGGGGCGGGGGGGTTTCCCTGCTGCAGCTGGGTTGGGCAGTCCCGCTTCCTGTGGACTCAGCAATGGCCAGCAGTAACCCCGCAGCCACGTCAGGGCTGCCTTTTGGAACATGGCCAAGACCCCACCAGCCTCGGGATCTGCCAGGAGAGCAGAAATGAGAAAAAGAGCAAACTTGGGACTTCCCTGGCGGTCCAGTGGTTAAAACTCCACGCTTCCAATGCAGGGGGCATGGGTTCGATCCTTGGTCGGGGAACTAAGATCCCATATGTCGTGCAGCATGGCCAAAAAAAAAGTTTAAGAGAAAAGGAGCAAACTTCCCCCAGCAGCTGAGGCTGTGCACGCACCCCTCCCTCCCAGGACTTGGCTTCCAAGCCCAACTGTGGCCCCAGGAGCCTCACTGCACCCTGTCCTGCCACCTCCCTGCTGTGTCCTCAGCTGGCTGTGGTCCCAGAGTCTGCTGCAGGGTCCAACGCAGCTGCCCCCTGAGATAAATCCCTGGGCATGACACAGTCAAGGGCCACATTTATTTTCACAATAAAATTGCTGTTTACTACTCCTTCTGCTGCCAGCCAAAAGTAAGCTGACTTAGTGAAGACTCCAACTCACTCCTGCGGGGCACCTGAGCAGACCGGCCTTGCATGGAGGCCATGGGGATACGGGGCACGTGGAGGGGGACATCTGCAGAGCTCCCCCACCACCCTGGCCCGACAGGGCTCATCTGCCCATGGATTACACATACAACTCTTCCCTGAGCCCAGCCACCCTGGGAGGTGAGTGATCCTGCCCACTTCACAGAGGAGGAAACTGAGGTTCAGAGAGGGTCTGCACTTGCCCAAGGCTACATGGCAGGGCGTCTCGAGACCGATGGGGGCTCTGGGCCTGGGCCTCCCACTCAGTCCTCTTGCAGCCAAGGACATAGTGGTGACCCAGCCCACACACCCTGCTGTCTGGGGCTCTTGCTTAAGTGGGGACACATCTGAAGATCCTGGGGTTTGCCCCTCCTCCCAGCAAGCCTTTCTACCCCTCCTCAAGCAGGAGCTTGGGGCTCAGATTCAGGCAGGGACTGCCGGGAGAAAAGGCTGTGGAAAAGCCAGGTGAGGTGCAGGGGGAGGGCCATGCCTGTCCACAGGGATTGCACCTGAGGGAAGGTGCTGCCCCTTCCAAACGCTGCCTGGGCTTCATCTTTGGGAGATGGTCTCATGTGGCAGGCAGGAATGTTAACAATGCTGTGTGCCCAGTTTCCTACAGCACTTCACACGCACTAACCCATTTAATCCTCACCATAACCCTCTGAGGGAGGCACTACTCTCACCCCATTTCACAAATGAGAAACTGAGACACAGAGTGATGTGCTCAAGAACACAGTGAGGCAGGTCCTGAGGGTGGGAAGGGGAAGGCGGAGGCTGGAGGGCAGTGTTGGGTGGGCCTGGGCCCCAGGCAGGGTGAGCAGAGCAGCCTTCAGTACTGACCATCTCTCCCAGAGCCTCGCTGCCTGTGACTGGAGCCACCCTGGAAGAATGTGTTCACTCTCACATGAGCTTCCAGCCCCTCCATGGGCCTCCATAGCTGGCAAGGTCTGACCTCCCATACCACCTCCAGCTCCCCAGCTCCAATGTATTGATACTTGGTGGTCCAGCCCCTGGGCCTTTCTCCCACTGTTCTCCCTGCCTGGGATGCCCTTCCCAGGCATAACCGTACCCCATTCCAGTCCTCCAGGGCTCAGTGCCAATGTCCCCACTGGTCAGGAAGCCTTCCTGGCCCCACTCCCACCTGCCTTCAGGACCAACCCCAGGGAGTTCAGCACTTTGGCCGTGGCTTCTCCATCTGGACGGGTCTCAGCTCTCAGACCGAGTGGTACAGGGCTGCAGCAACTGCAACTGGTCCCAAAGCCAATGAATGCAGTGATCCCTGAACACACCCGTCCTGCCTGCTGAGGGCCCGTTCCCCAGTGCAAGGCCTTGCTTGCCCCACATGTTCTCCCCCCATCCCCTAAACGTGGCCTGTTACCACAACATCGCCTAGGACTGGTCACCCACACCTGAGCAGGGCTGGTCTCTGCCCCAGTCAGGCGCTCATGGCCACCGTCCCTACCCCCATCCCGAGGGGGTCAGAAACTGAAAGAATGTCCAAAGTCAACAAGTTGGGAGGGCAGTGCTCAGGACTGCGCCACGAACAGAGGCCCTGGGGAAGTGCTAGTCCAAGGCAAAGCCAGTTAGGAACCGCTACTCTGGCCCTGCCAGTGGGACAGGACCCCAGGGAGGGAGGGTACCAGCTGTAATATGGGACCACTGCCAGGGCCTGCCCCATGCCCACAGCGCTTCCAGGCCAGCAGGGCAGGCTCTGAATAGAGCCTCTCATGCGGGTGGAGAGAGGAGAGGGGGCCACAGCGGCCCCAAGTTCCCCATTAGGGCACGCACAAGATTGTGCGGTCTCCGTGGACACCGTGGGTGACGTAACTGTCTGCCCGCTGCTGGCCTGGGGCCCAGAAGCCGAGATCCACTCCGCCCAGTCCGGGAGCGCATCGAACCGGAGGAGAGGCAAAGTTGGAGTGTGGTGTGGGAGCCGGGAAGGCAGGGGCCCGCGGGAAGTGGCGGGGGGAGGGAGGAAGGTGGCGCCCAGGCCCCTCGGCTGTGCAGCTCGGTGTGGGCGCTACCTGCCCCGGGCCACGTCCGGCATTCTGCCAACAGCCCACGCCCCCGCTCACCTTCCGGGGTGGCTGGAGCCCCAGGGCCACCGCTGGGGCCCCCGACCGCGCGGGTAGGGGGCGGAACGCACGGCGCGTGGCGACCACCGCCACCCTAAGGCCGCGGCGCGCAGCTGGTCGGCGCCCATAGGTCCCTGGGAGCCGCTGGCGCCGGGCTCAGAGAGGGCGGGCATCGGCCAAGGTCGCACAGCGGCACGGGGCTAGGGGTGCTTACCGAGGCGTCCGGGGAGCCAGGCGAGCCCGGGCGCACGTCGCCATTGAGCTCATACTCCTCGGGTCGCGAGTCCATGGTGCGGCGCTGGGGCAGCCTTGCTCCGGGCCTCAGGGAGGCCGGCGCCTCAGCCGCTGAGACCCTGCTGCGCGCCCGCCCCCTCCCCCCCGTCTGCCCGCCTCCCCGGCCCGCCCAGTGCACGCCACAGCCCTCAGACTCCGCCCCCAGGCCGGGTCTGGAGGCCCGGCTGGCTAGACTTAGACTACCGCTCTCCTTCGCCGCGTGGGCGTTAAGGGCCGCAGGACCCCGCGCTGCGTTTCGGCACTCTTAGGCCCCGGACCTCGCGTGTTCGTGGGTAAAGCACGTCGCCCTCTGTGCTCCTGTCGTGGACTCTTTTAATCCATAAAACGAGGACAAGAACCGGCCTTTCCCCGGCCGCTTCGCTAACTGCCGAACGAGCTGTGAAGGCGATTGGGCGCTCCCGCGGGTGTGGGTTTTTTTTTTTTTTTTTTTAACGGGGTGAGGCTCACCCCGGGGGCCCCACTGCAGGTCTCGCCAACACATCGTCCGCCCCGCACCCGGAACCTGAGTCAACGAGTCGTGTGGGTCTCACACCCTCTGAGCCTCGGCCTTCTCATCTAGGAAATGGGGGCATGAAGGCCTCCTACGCACTCACGAGGGGAGGGAGGGGGGAGGCAGAGAGCGGATCACCACAGGTTGGGCCCGCTTTGTGCCAGTGCCCGCCGTTGCCCCTCATGAAACAGCCTCTGTGTCCTCAGGCAGGGCCCCCTTGTTTGGGGTGGCACCCTGTCTGTGCCTGTGCCAGCCGTTGGGGGTGGCTTGAGCGTGTTGGTTCCTCCAGCCCTTGGCCCTGTCGGCCAGGACGCGGGCCTCTCCCAGAAGACAGGCGTGTGTGAAGGGGCCAGGCATTATCTCCCCGGGCAGGTATGCGAAAGTACAGGCCTCTGTGTTCTCCTGTCCTGACCCTGACCCGGCTCTCAGGCCCACCTGCTTTTCACTCCTCCTAGTCGCGCCGCCCTCCCCCTCCCCACCCCTGCCCCTTTTCTGCCCTCTCTCACGGTGTCTGCTGATGTCTTCAGCAGAGTGGCTCAGGCAGGTGGCTTGACCTCTGTGCGTCAACTTCCCTGCCTGCGAGGGAGACCAAGGCCATGTGGGCATGACCTTCCCCCTCCACATAAACCAAAGACCAGAGAGGGTAAGCAGCAGTGCCCAAGGTCAGGAGATAGTGAGTTACATTGGTCTGGAGCTGGAGGCTCATGCATTCATCCTGTAACCACAGAGTGCCTGCTGTATGCCATGCCCTGTTCTAGGTGCTGTGGGCTGGAACAGGACTTCTGGGGCAGGTGGGAGGTGGCATGGGACAGCCCTGTGTGGGGCCAGGTGCATCACTTTTTGTCTTACAGCCCTGGGAAGCAGGTGTTACCCCCTCACATGATGGGAGGAAACTGAGGCACAGCTGGGAAGAGACCCAGGAGGGCCACGCTCAGAACTGGGGAGATTGTGCAGTCCTGTAAGCGTGGACTGGATGCTCTCCCGGCTAGTCTACCCAGCCAGCAGGTGGGCACCCATGGGCATTGTAACCTAGTGCCTGCCTCACCTGTGATTGCCCTCCACACTGGACCCTCCTTGTTTCCCCCTGCCCAGAGCCTCACCCCCGCTGCTAGAGGGAGTTTTGAAAGTGAAATAGAAGGCATGGAAAATGCAAGTCACCCTGGAGATTTATCAGAAAAAGGAATCTGCTCCAGGTCCTCCTCCTGACCTGCTGGCATGTCCAAACCATTTGTGGTAGAGGACAGACTGGGGGCCATGGGGTGCCCACAGTACTGGCTGAACCCAGCTGGGCGCTCGCCCGCTGTATGATGTGGCTGGTTTCCTTCTCCGTTCAGTGAGGTGTTTGGATTTGATTCCTCAGTGCTCTGCCCATGGTGGGGGCCTAGTATCTAGGGTCTGTATGGGCTGCCCTGGGAGCTTGTCCTGACCTTAGCCCTGAAGTCCTGCAGCCCACAGTTCAGACCGACAGGTATCCCTTTTGTGCAGGTGTGGGCAGGGCCTGCCCAGTCGCAGCACTGCTGAGGGCCCAATGCATCCCAATGGGACATCAGTTCTGCCCACACACAGCCGTCTCATGAAGGAGGAACTGCTGTTGGCCCACTTCATAGCTAAGGAAACTGAGGCTCACAGAGGTGGCTACTGCCTCAGTCCTAGTTCACAAAGACACCATGAGTGGGGACACAGCAGTGCCTGGGGGTCTGATCAGGCCTGGGCATGGTGGCCATTACAAGTAGCAGTTAACTGTTATTCTCACATAACCCACAGCTAACTATTCATGAGCAGCTGGAAATCCAGATATTTTAAGTTGGTATTATTCATACAAAAGCACTAGCCTCTCTGCCCTAGGGGCAGTGCTGGCTCCTGGAGGGGCCAGGGAGAAGGCAGCCAGGAGAGAGGGCTCTGAGGTTGCAGGGGAGGCCCCAGGTGCGGGGGTGGGGCAGATGAAGAGAGGCGGGAGGAGAGGGCTTTGTTCCTGCCTGTTTGCTGAGTGAGAGGGTTTCGGTGGGTGTCATAGGGGTCTCTCATGTGGGCCACATGGCAGCTCTGTGCTGAGGTTCATTATTCCCTCTGTCCAAAAGGCGGAAGCGAGGGAAGATCGTGGTGGAATAATTGGGCATTTAAACCTGGGTTTGTAACTGCTCTGTACTGACCACCAGGGACTCAGGCAGGCACTTCACCTTCCCAGGGTAGACCTGTGGGGGGCTTGGTCAGCCCTGGGCAGGGTCTCATTCTCCAGGCGTGCCTGTCCTCAGGGAGGGACTTCCCCTGTCTGCTTTGTCATTTTCATTTGCCTATGCTGTGTCTGTTTACCAGATTGTTCCCAGGACAGACTGAAAGGGGCAGTGCCTACCGTGTGTCCTCACATCTACCTGGTTTCAAATTCTAATGCTGGAGAGACCAGTATGACTGTCCAAGGCCGGTTCCCAGATGCTGACCATGAGGCTTGGGTCCAAGGGGAAGTGACAATTGGGTAATGTCCCAGGAGAGGGGGTGGGCTGGGGAGGGACAGGGCCAGCAGCTATGCTCCAGCAGAGAGACACATGTGATAGAGGGGCTGTATGTGCAGCCAACATACATGTGCAGACACACACATGCAGCATGATGCTGAGTTCACCTGCCCCTTCCGAGCTGTGTGACTGGGGATACATTTACAGTCTGTAAAATGGGGATGCTGTGAAGATGAATTGACCCTGCCCAGGTGAAGCCCAGACCAGCTCCCGGCATTGAGGGTGATGGTGGCCTTGACCTAAGCCCCCTCCTCATGCTGCTGCCTTGAGCAGGTGCTGAAATCCTGCTGGCCAGTGATAGCCAAGGGCCACATCACCAGAGTCTGGTGGCTCTTAGGGTGGTGGCTTCATGCTCTGGGTGATACAGAGATGAGGATGCCTGACCGGCTTCACTCATCAGGAGGGGTGGGGGTCTCATGGCTAGAAGGGCCTGGGCCCCACTTCACCCAACACACCACCAGGAGGGGGATGAACATTGCCTGTGCCCCCGAATTACTGTGGGGAGATCATGACTGTGTCACCTGGGACCTGGGAAGATGTGCATTCAGATAGACCTCATGAATGGGAACCTTCGAAAGTGGCTGAATCCCTGGCCCTTTTCCATTCCTGAGAGGCAAGGTGGCAGAGATGGCATTTCCATTTTACAGAGAGAGAGAGACCAAGGTTGGAAACATGGTGAGGCATGTCTGAGGTGCCCCAGGCTGAGTGAAGCAGGCCTGTGCTCAACCCTACCCTGGGAGGCTGGCTTTGCAGCTACAGCTCCTGCCTCTGCCAGGGCCCAGGCTGGCCTACACATGCCCACCACCAGGGAGTGCGGGAGGAGGAGGACAGCCTGGGGCAATGGGCACTCCCTGGGAGCTGGTGGCCCGCCTGCCCGCCACCCACCTGAGGGGAACCATCTCATGGCAGTGGGGTGGGCCTAGGATTCTGCATTTCTGTCAGGCACTTCCAGGCACCACTGCTCCCACTAGTTCAGTGCACAGAGCCGGGAGGCAGGGCAGGGCTGCCACCCCATTTCCAGAAGGACAGAGGAAGGAGGCCAAGCCTGTGAGGAGGTTCTGTGTCATCACCCCCATTTTAAAGACGGGGATGGGGAGGCACTGGCCAAGGTCATGCAGACATGCCTGGGTCAAGCATGGTAATGGACTAGGTAGCATGAGATGGGCACCCAGGCAGGCATATGCACCACCTCACTTGATCCTCTAGTGAGACGTGACATGCCCAAGGTCACACAGTAAGGCCCTCAACCCCAAAACAAAGTGAGTTCCCCCCATGAGGTTGTCGCTGAGTTATGCTCATCATGTTCTGGACTGTCATGTAGCTATCGACAGAGCTAGTGAGAGGCAGGTCAGCTGGCTTGGAGGTGCCCACCCAGTACTGTGGAGAGAGAACAGTGAGATGCAGCTTCCTCTGTGGAGCCCTGATCCACCCATCCGTCCTGCCTGTCTGTGCATTGGTCTCTCCCCAGTCCCCGAGGGGCTGACCCCACTTGCCGTCTATGGGTATCTATGCCCAGCAAAGTCCTTGTCCCCAGGAGCAGGGCAAAGGTGGCAGGAACAGTGGTCATCCCTACTATTGGTTCTTCCCTTCTCTCTTAGTCACAGGCTCCTGATTTTTAGCTCAGCAAATGGCTTCCCAGAATAGGGGTCTCTCCTGCATTTCTTAGCCTCTCCTGCATCGAAGTGTGGCCATGTGGCTACATTCTGGCAATGGAAGGGTTGTGCAACATTAGGGAAGAGACCTTAAACAGAGGACGTATGCCATTCTTTATTACTTCTGCCTTCTCATTGGCTGGAATGTGGCTGTAATGGCTGGAGCTCCAGCAGCTATATTGGAACATGAGACTTTGGGCATGGGAGTCTCACACAGCAGAACCAAAGACAGAAGGAGCCTGTGTCCCCAATGCTTGGATCACAGGCCTTCCCTAGGCTGCCCACCTCAATACTTCTTAAATGTGAAAAAAAAAACCACTGTCTTGTTTTAGGGTACTGTAATTTTGTTTTTTTCCTGATACATCTGATCTCAGTCCTAGTTTTTATATGTTATATTTTTCATTGATAAATAGGTTTTTTTTTCTTTAAACACAGGACATATAACAGATTAAAACACTCATCCCTCCCCACAATCCTATTTTGAAAAAGTAAATCAGATTATATCACTGACCAGCTTAAGTCCCTCTGAAGTCTTCTGATGAAAATCCTCACTCCTGGAACCTGTACAACTGAAACCCCTACATCCTCCCCTCTCCTCACCCTCCCCATTGCCCTTCTGTTTGTTCCTTGGACTCATCTCTACTTCAGGGCTTTTGCACTCCCCATATTCCCTACCTGAAGATCCTACCCCCAGGTCTCCATGTGGCCTGCTTCTTCATAACCTCTGATTGTAGACCACCTGTCTGCAGTAGCCCCTGGCCTCCCTTACCCCGTGCACTGGGTCAGCTCCTGAAAGCACCATGCTTGCTGTTTGTGTGTTGACTGCCCCCTCCCTCGCAACCACAGACGCAAAACCCCAGGTACTGCTGACCCTCAGTCCACACCTGGTGGCTGCCCGGGGCATGCCCTGGCCATGTGGGCTTTGTCCAGTCTCCAGGAGTTCCTCAGCCTAGCCGGCTCGGCCAAGCCCATGCTTTGCAAACCACTAATGATGGAGCGCCATGTTCTTGGCTCTGACATTGACCGCTGACTCAGACCACGAAACCACTGGGCCACAGGTGAACGTGGGAGTGAGGACAGGTGTCTGGAGCTCTGCTGGGGTAGGTGGCTTGTGGTTTGGCAAAGAGGTGTCTGCTGGCAGGTCAGGTCTAGTCTAAGTACCCCCCTTCCTTTCCCGAAGGTTGATTGCTAGCCTTGGCCTGTCCAGGGAGCCAGCTGGGCAGAAGGCCCAAACTCAGGCCATGAGGAGGTCCTGTGGACAGGCGATGGCTCCTCCATAGTAAACTGGGTCTGAAAGCTCCACACAGGTGTTCAGAGAAAAGTTGCTGAGGGACTGGTGGGGCCCGCACATACCCAGCCTGAAGCCCCCCGCCTTCCTGCCTTTCCTGGCCCAGGGTCAGTCTCCTCATTATCCAAGTCTGGGGACTGCCTCCTCCAGGAAACCTCCAGATGCCCCTGAGGACATGCTTTCTGCATCCCCAGGTCTTTCCCACCACCTTTCACGACCCCCAGCCCCACTGAGGCTCTGGAGGCTCAGGCTGGGGGCTGTCTCCTTTAGCACCCACAGTTTCCCACAGGTTGTAGACAAGTGGAGACACTGCCACTGAGAAGCCAAGGATAGAACTAGCAGGCGTTGCTAAGGGACCCTGGTCTGGGGCTTTGGTGTGCACTATCTCACTATGAACCCATTCTGCATGTGGGGAAACTGAGGCTCTAAGAGCTGAGATTTTAACCCAGGTCCCCTGAGTCCACCCCACCTACCCCAGATGGGTGTTGGGAGCTACCGCGAGGCTGGGGTGAGTCCCGCAGGAGCACTCAGCCATCTCAGGCCCTTTCCTCTCTACCCTGGAGAAGCGTGGCCCACCTCAGATCTCAGGCTGACCCATGGCTTCACTTTCCTTAGGGAGACCCCTGCAAATGCCCTAGGAGCCACAACAGGGTGGGGGCTTTGAGCACAGGCGTAGACTCTCCTGCTCTGAGGTGGGGAGGGGACAGTGGTTGGCCCCTGTGCCTGCCGGACGTCATGCAGTGCCATCCAAAGGGGTGTCCTTGTTCTGATCCTGGTTAGGCCAGCATCAGAACTGCTGAGAGACATTACTTGCTGCCCACCCCCTGCATTTCTACCCAGGTCCCAGGGAGGCTGGTGTGGCTGCTTTGGGGACCCCACTCTGAGCCCCAAGGTGGGAATTTGAGTCAAGTGGATTTGACTGAGGGGTGCAGAGGGGAAGAGACCCCACTTCTCAGCACCTGCCATGGCACCTTTGCACAGATGCACTCACTAATTGCCCCTCAGCACAGGGCATGTGTCTTCTGCTGTGGAAAAATTGACTGCTCAGTGTAGCATGTTAGAAATGACTATACTGCAAAGACACCATTTTTAGTTATTTTACTTGCATAAATCCGTGAAGAAAAGAGTCCTAAAGAGGGATCCTGTATAGGTTCCAGGGTCAGCCGACAAAGTTTTCATGCTGGCTGGGTTCCCGATGACCAGGTGATGTCCTGTCATCGGTCATTTCTCACAGTTGATGAGCAGATTTGGTCCAACAGATAGCAAGGCTACCTTCATCCTGGTAAAGACTATGTCATCAAAAAGTAGGAGTTCCCAGAGGACCTTGTTTGCTAAGAACAACTGTAGGGCAACGAGGTGAGGGAGCAAGATGGTTTTACTTTAACTTGCCTTTTACCCTCTGGCCGCTGTTCGCCTGCTGTAATGCCTGGGCTGTGCTTCTCGGTCTGAAAATGTTGGTCCCCACAGCCTCTTCTTTCAAGTTTCTCTTGAATCCTGTTTGGTTGGCTAACCCCTGGTTCTTTCCTTGCTTTCAGCTAAGGCTGATCAGAAGAATTTGGAAGCTGAGATATTCCATTTCAATTCCACAACTGCTACCTCCCATCTAAGGGAGAGGGTGTGGAGGTTTGAGGGGTGAATTGGCCTGCCCAAGGAAAGGACCCTTGTCCCTTTAGGAGCAGGTAGGAAGCAGGTGTGTCCTCCTGGTCTGACATGGAGTGGGATGGGAGCTGGCTGACCCCAGGGCCTGGTTCTGGGGCCACAACTGCTTGGGGGCTGAACCACCAGACCACTGGGGCCTCCAGCTGCATATTCAAGGCAGGTCCAAGAGCCAGGCCCTGCATGTGACCCACTGGCCTCTCCATGGGGCCAGCTGCCTGTCCAGCCCGTGGATGTTGTCTGCACTGTGCAGATGCTAAAAACTCCGGGGAGTCTCCCCAAAACGTCCATCTCCTGTTGCTGGCTCTTATGGTGTCCAGGCTGGCAGGCCTGTTGCTGGGCAGAGGCTGGGCAGAGTACAACCAGCTCTCATTAAAGACATCTCATAAGTTGATGGAAACCCATCCAGCACAAAGGGGCATTTATTGGGCTGCATGGTGTGTCTCCATCTGAATGCAGGGAGGAGAGAAGCAGCCTTTCACAGAGTGCCAGCAGGGCTGGGCTCTCCTGCTCTGAGGGTGTCAGTTTTCCAGCTCTTTCTCCAAGCTGTGCAACCCGTCCCTTTTTATGTGAGTTACTCACCCTGTCCTGGGCAGGGGACTCGCTGATCCCTCTCCTGCTAAAACTGTTAGAGAGAGAGGGAAAAAGGGGGAGAGGGAGCAAGAGAGGAGAGAGACTAGAGACATGAAAACACAGGTTGAGTTTCCATAGGGATGCTCTGCCTCAATGGTTCTCCATGATGGGAGTGACGTGCATTTATGTCTTACCTGACACCCTCTCAGTAAGATGAAATCAGACGGTGTCATGCCCCAGGAAGTGACTGTTGTGTTTTTGAAAATGGCTGTCATTCCCAATTTGCACAGCTTTGCTTGTGCTACTCCTTCTGCCTGTAATGTTCCTCCAAAAATGTACAATTAAGCAACAATTAAGTCTTATTTGACACCTATACATAATTTTAAAAAATGTAATGTGCTAAAGCCAATGCTAGTAATGTTCTGGAGAGGTTAAGAAGTAGCTCAGTTACTAGTAATAGAGGTCTAAAATTCAAAGACTTAACTAATACTGGATTTATTTTACTCTCACATTGAAACAAACCTGGAGACAGGAAATCTAAGGCTGGCATGGCTCCTCCACAGTACTATTATTATTATTGTTTTCTGCTGTAACGTGCTTATTATGTGCCAAAAAAACCACTACACCATAGCTTACTCCAGACATCTGTAGGAGAGTTCAGTCTTGCCTGCATATAATACAATGAGATAGAGACTTCACACACAGTTTCACAAAACCCACAGAGCAGCTGGGATATGCAACAGGGCAATGTCAGCTCAGCAGGAGGGAGTGGGGGGGATCTTTCTTTTCTGCCTTGCATAGTGTGGAGCTTCCCTCCTCAAAATAGCCTCATGGCCCAAGATGGCTGCTGGAGATCCAACCATCACAACAGAAAGCAGGCATGGGGGCAAAAAGGGCTCATTTCCAGTTATCCCCTCTTAAGGAGCTTTCCAGATGACTCACTCAGTAATTCTGCTTACATCTCATTAGCTACCCATAGATACAGGGTGGGATGGGCAAATTGCCCCCCACACTCCAGAATCAAATCAGGTCTCATTTCCTGAGGGACATGCAGTGGGTAATCTGTGGTGTCTTCTACAGGCCGGCACACCTGTAAGTACAGCTGGTGGAGAGGTACATTGGCTGATTCCTTCTGGAAGGCAAACTTTTAAATACATATCAAGAGGGAGTAAAATATTCATCCCCTCCTGTGTGTCTCAAGTCTGTGATTTTATCTTTGGGAAGCAAAGGGAAAAACACAATGCACATGCATGAATATATTCATGGTCACACATTCACTAAACGACAATTCCGAAATACAGACCTCCTTGGAGATATTGCAGCTTTGGTTCCAGACCACTGCAATAAAATGAACAATTCAATGAGTGAGTCACACAAATTTTTTGGTTCCCCAGAGCAAATTAAAGCTATGTTTATACTATACTGTAGTCTATTAAGTGTGCAATAGCATTATGTCTAAAAAAACAATGTGCATACCTTAATTTTAAAATACTTTATTGCTAAAAAATGCTAACTATCATCTGATGCAGGGTTGCCACAAACCTTCAATTTGTGAAAAATGCAGTATCTACAAAGTGCAATAAAGCAAAGCACTGTAAAACAAGTTATGCCTGTAACTTAAATTTCCAGCAGGTAAAACACATGAGAATGCTGTTATATTCACTTGGTGGGATATTCTGTCATCACTGTAAATGTTACTCATGAAGGACATATAGTAACAAAAAGAGTGCTTACAATGTAACTTCAGAGAAAAGACAGGATATCAAAATGTGCATTGTGATTATCACTAGTTACGGTGCATTTGCAGGAGGCAGGGAACAGAGAGACAGGGTGGCCTTAAGGGCAAGGTTTTCTTTTTAAACTTCCCAAAACCTTGTTTTACACATACACACACATGCACACATTCTTTATATAAAATAATAAAAACATTTAAATAAACAATAAAAATTTATATAAATAATATAATATAATTAAATAATAAAATATAATGTATTATATAAATAATGAATATATTGAATAAAATATATAATTAGTTAATATAATAATATAATATTATGTTCATTTCAGAAAATTTAGACAAGGTAAGAGAAAAAAAGGAAAATGATTCTATCATGCAGGAATAACAGCTTTTCCTAGTTTGATGTTGTATCATCAGTCACCGCCATCGTGAATACTAGGAGGTGCAGGAGGGTGAGGGTGTACGTCTTGCTTTTGCACCTGTGGGTTGGATGGGGCTCAGCCTCAGCTTCAGGTGTGATCCAGGTGTGCTCCGCATGTCTCCCATTCTCCTGGGACATGCTTCTCGGCATGCTCCTCTCCTGTTGGGAGTCCGGAGCTCCCAGATTGGCAAGAAGAGCATGGAAGTCCTCTGAAGGTTTAGGATTGGAATCGGCTACTGATGCTGCTGCCAGAGCAAGCCATTTGGCCAAGCCCAAGATCAACATGGTGGGAAAGTGTCCTCCACTCACATTTGAAGGGGAGGTGTGTGGATACATGCCCATTTATAATCCAAATTACCCCAGACGTATAGCCTTTCATACCTTTTCTATGCTTTTTTATAAAGACATGTTCTTTACACAACAGAATCATTCTACTTATGTTATTTTGTTGCTTAATTATGTTACAAACACAACTTTCCGTGTCATAAAAATTCTTCTGCAACATATGACTGCATACAATTCTATTTTAATGTCATATTATGCCTTATTCAACTTTATGGAATTTATGTCCCCCCCACCTTTTTCTTCTGCTTCTAAAAGCAATACTGCAATGATCATCCTCTCCTGGTACCTAAATCTTTGCACATACCCATGACTTTTTTAAAGAATAAATTTCTAAAGCAGATTTAGGGAGTGAGATAGCTGGCCTCAAGATGCGCACAAGGGACTTCTCTGGTAGCACAGTGGTTAAGAATCTGCCTGCCAATGCAAGGGGCAAGTGTTCGAGCCCTGGTCCAGGAAGATCCCACATGCTGCAGAGCAGCTAAGCCCGTGTGCCACAACTACTGAGCCTGCACTCTAGAGCTTACGAGCCACAACTACTGAAGCCCACGCTCCTAGAGCCTGTGCTCCACAATAAGAGAAGCCCCCACAACGAGAAGCCCGTGCACCGCAACGAAGAGTAGCCCCCTCTCCCCGCAACTAGAGAAAGGCAGTGTGCAAAAATGAAGACCCAATGCAGCAAAAAATTAAAAAAAAAAAAGATGGCCACAATAATCCTTGCTTTCATTTTCACACCCTTCTGTAGTCTCTTCTTACAGTAAATCAGAGCTAGTGTATATGGCCAATAAATTACAGCAGAGGTGATGGTGTGTGACTTCTATGGCTTGGTCATAGAAGGCACTGTGGCTTCTCTCTTCCTCTCCTGGATCACTCTCTCTGCGGGAGCCAGCTGCCATATTGTGAGGATGCTCAAGCAGCACTGAGGAGAGCCCAGTGTGGGGAGGAGCTGAAGCCTCCAAGCAATGGCCACCGGTACCAGCTGGCCATGAGGGACTGAATCACCTTGGAAGTACATCCCCAGCTCCACTCAAATCTTCAGGTGAGACTATAGCCCCAGCTGACATCTGACTGCAGCCTCATAAGAGGCCCTGAGCCAGAGCCACTGTGCAGAGACACTTCTGAATTTTTGACCCACAGAAACTATTAGAGACACTAAATGATTATTTTTTAAAGCCACTTGTTTGTTTTAAAGTGATAGATAACTAATAGTGTGAGTATTTTGGTCGAGAGGCCAAACTCTGCTGTGGTATCAGATAAACCCCAGCATTTTGGTGGCTAATACAGAGTGGTTTATTTCTCACTCTCACACACCTGATGTGGGTAAGGGGGCTCTCCTGCTTTTCAACCAAGTGGTGCCCAGGGACCCAGCATATTTCAATCTAGTAGCAGGTCACTTCCTCTCACACATGAGAATTAGTCATGTGATCACACCCAGATGTATGGGACCAAGAAAATAATTTGACAAACTCTGAGCATTGTCTCTGCCAGTGAATCAAAAGAAATATAAATGGCTACCACATATTTTAAAAAATAGCCTCAGAGCTAAAGACCTATATGTTGAAACCATGATTCACAATGAACAACAAACCCTGAATGTACACAAATTTCCACAGTTGCTACATGAGAAGCATCTGCAAACACAGTGACTGACTCTTCCACACAACAATTTGGCAATATATATCAAGGGCCTTTAGAATATTTATATCCTCTGACCCAAATAATTTTGCTGCTGGGAATCTATTCTAAAGAGACATTGTTTAATATGATAAAAGCATTATGAATAATTCACCATAGCATTATATGAAGTAATGAAAAATTGTAGGCAACTTAAATGCATGCCAGGGAAACGATGATTTGTGGCCCCTCCGTGATAGAATATCATGTGACCATTACAAGAGATGCTTACAGTGCAGCTTGTTATGGCTGACACTACACTGTTATGGGGAGAGGTTGCAAAATTAAATGATTTCAATGATACAAACACACTTCCTTAGAAAAAACCCACTGAAATGTTAACCATGGTTTTCCCTGGGTGGTGGGATGAGGTCTTCTTCCTAATCACCTTTGCTGACTTACCAAGCTTTCTCCAGTGGGCATGTGACACCTTGTAAGCCCGCTGGCTTCTTTCTTCATCCATAACAAAAATGGCATGACAAAAATGCCTTTTTTTTTAGAGGACTTGCCTCTGTCAGTTACAGTTCTGTGTGTATACTTCCTACATTATTTTATAACCAGACAAAAGAGTTAAAAGAAACAACTTAAAAAGTATTGCTGGTCTTTTTGATCCCTAGTCAAAGGCACGTCTATTGGCTTCACTGTCCCCTCTCAGGTGACAGCTTCCCAGCATTCCCTAAGCTTCCCCAGGAGTGGATGCAGGAGAAGGCACAGGCCAGGTAGGATCAGGGATGCTTCAGAGAGTACCAGGGTCCTGGTTCTGCATCCCCAGAGATGGGGTGGGGATAACCCTGGGCTCCTGGGCACCACCCACTCAGGCCAAAGTGAGAGCCCAGCCTAAGGCTGGGGACATCTCCCACCTCACTGGCCCCAGAGGCTGATGGCCCCCATGATGCTCATATTCCCCTATGATGTCCGTGTCCTCCATGATGCCCACAGCCCCTGTGATGCCCATGTCCTCCCATTATGTCCATGACACCCCATGATGTCCTTGGCCCCCTTGGTGCCCATAGCTCCCATAATATCTATGGCCCACATGATGCCCATTGTCCCAAATGCCTATGGCTCCTATGATATCCATGACCCCCACAGGCCCCATGGTGCCCATGGTCCCCATTATGCCCATGACCCTCTGTGATGTACATGTCCCCAGTGATGCTCATGGCCCCTGTGATGTTCATGACCTCCATGATGCCCATAGGCCCCCAGTGATACCGAGGGACCCCCCCTGCCCCCCACCAAAGGTGGCCTCTGCTCCCAGCCCACCACCCACTGAGTGCACTGTCCATCGCACACTCCTTAGGGAACGCCCTGTGTCAGCTGGGGTGGCCAGAGGTGTGCGGGTGGCTCCTGGATGCAGAAGTTAGTCACCAGGGTGTGGACTGGGGAGGGCAGAGGGAACCCGAGGGACACTCTCGTCTCAAGGCTGGCCTCTGCCCTCTGGCCGTGCAGCCTCAGGCCTTGGTCTTACTTCTCTGAACTTTGCAGGGAGAGCACGTGTTCGAGCTACCTCTCCAGCCAGGGCTAGACAGGGTGAGATATGCTTTAGATGTTAGCAGTGAATTATAACTCACATACACCGAAAAAGCACTCATCTTGGAGGTCCAGACTGATGTGTTTTGAGAACTGTTTAGATGGACCATCACGAATATCAAGTCTTAGAACATTGCTGTCCCCAAGAAAGTTTCCTCTGGCCCCTGTGCAGTCAAGCCCTCTCCCCCCACTACAGAAGCCACCACTGTTCTAATTCACTTTGCCTGTTCTGGAACCACAAATAAACGGATTCATTTATTATATGTCTGGCTTCTTTCACTCACAAAATATTTCTGAGGTTCACCAGTGCTATTTGTGTATCAGCAGCCCATTCCTCGATAAGCAGAAGTTTTCAATTTTATGTAGTCCAGTTTATTAGATTTTATTCAGATAAATTCAGATAAAATAATAATTTTATATTATTTTACCAGTTATTTTTTTTGGCATCCTGTACTGGAGGCCTCTTATTCTCCCAAGGTCAGTGTACCAGTTCATTGCCTCTGAGCTCCAAATACCCTTGGACGTTTCTCCTTCCTGGTGAGCAAAATGTCAGGCTCCCCCAGTTCAGGGCACTGGAGGGGTGGAAGGGGGAGGAGGCTCTGATGCCTGGGGGTCTGAGGTGTGGGGGTCAGGACATTTGGTGCCCAGCCATGCACCCCAAATGACATTCCCTTGTGACCTTGCAGCCCCACCCTGGTGATTACCTTTCCAAGGCCTCTAGATTCAGCTTTCCCGCTCTCAGCCCCCACCTGCATCCTGATGCCCTGAGCTTGCTAGGTACCTGGCCACCAGGCACAGCGCCTGCGCCATGGTGGCTGCAGACCAGCCTGGCCCACACAAACCAGCAGATTTCCCTGACATCTAGTGGGCTCAGGCATGCCTTCTCCATTGAGGCCTAGCTCCTTCCAAGCTGACCTCCGTGAGTGCCCTCCCTCAGCCCTGGGTTCTCTGGAGCTTTCTTTTATGTCTCATCAGTGCTTACTAACTGGGCCTATTAGACATCCTGTTCAGGTCACTGTGTGGTCCCTACCCTCTGACTGGACACAGATTGACACAGTCACAGAGATACTCTCCAAGAAGGTCTGTGACCAATGAGATACAAGAGATCTATCAATATAGATATAGGTAGGTAATCTTTTTTTTACCACTTAATCATTTCTAAGTGTGCAGTTCAGTAGTGTTAAGTGTATTCACATTGCTGTACAAAAGATCTCTAGAGCTTTTTCATCATTCCAAACAGAAACTTTCCCCATTAAACACTAACTCTCCATTCCCTTTCCCCCAGCCCCTGGCAACCCACATTCTACTTTTTGATTTTATAATTTGATGACTGTAGATGCTTCATACACATGGAATTGTACAGTATCTGTCCTTTTTATGACTGGCTTATTTCACTTAGCATAATGCCCTCAAGTTTCAACCATGCTGCATCATGTATCAGAATTTCCTTCCTTTTTAAACTGAATAATATTACGAGCGTCTGGAGCGGGAAGAGCTCTGGACGCAGGCTCAGACCGGGGGCTGGCAGCCCTTGAGCTTCCCTGTGTGTGGCGCAGCTGTCGGGAGCTCCCCGGGAACACCGCCATCAGTCCCTCTGCTCCTGGGGCGTCCGTGGAGCACGTTCAATCTGGGCTTCTCCTCTAGCACTCAGAGGACTTTCCTGCCACCCAAACAGCAGATGGTCAGGAAATGAAGACTCACTCCAATATCAACCAGAGGAAAATCTAATTGAATTGGCAAAACATACAGTCAGAAAAATGTGTGGCTTAACACATGTCATTTTGTTAGGTGTTGGCCTTCAGAGACTAAGGACCAATGACCAATAGCTGGGCCAGGGCTGGGGTGGGGCAGTGGAATTTCACGGTCTTTGTGTCAGCTTCCCTCCCAGGCTCACAGGCCTGGGTTCATTTCTACTCCACTCCCATCATACATGTGTGACTGGGTAGGATCCTCAGCTGGGATTCTTGTGATGGGCCAGATGCTGTGCCAGTTACTTTATATGCTGTGTCACTCGGGGCAAGTGTGACTATGAGTAACACAAACCCCAACATACCAGCTGCTTAAGCAAGAAAGATGATCTTTCTTATGTAGAGGATGTCCCAAGGCAAGCAGGATGAGCCTGGTGTGGCAGTTCCATGCTGTCAGAAACCCAGGTTCCTCCTAACTTCCTGTTCTGCTGTTCTCAATACGTAGTCTCCACCTTGTGGCCCAAATAGCTGCTTGAATTCCAGCCATCATGCTTGCATCTATCCAGCAGGAAGGAGGAAGAGAGAAAGAAGTGTGCATCCTACACTCTAAGACACTTCCTTTTTTTTTTTTTGGCCACGCTGCGCGTCTTGCAGGATCTTAGTTCCCTGACCAGGGACTGAACCCAGGGCCATGGCAGTGAAAATGCCGAGGCCTAACCACTGGACCACCAGGGAACTCTCTAAGACACTTCTTAGAAGTTTCTGGATACTTCCACTCACATCTATGGTCAGAACTTAGCCACGTGGCTATACCTAGATGGAAGGGAATCAGGGAGATGTACTTTCTGTTCCAGGTATCCATCCATGTTCCCAACTAAAGTTTCTATGATAGAGGAAGAGAAAGGATAGTGGAGTGCACTTAGCCATCTCTGCTACACACACCTAATTCTTTTTTTTTTTTAAGTTAGAATGTTATTTTTTTTTTGATAAATTTATTTATTTTATTTTTGGCTGTGTTGGGTTTTCGTTGCTGCCCACGGGCTTTCTCTAGTTGTGGTGAGCAGGGGCTACTCTTCGTTGCGGTGCGCGGGCTTCTCATTGCGGTGGCTTCTCTTTGTTTCGGAGTACGGGCTCAAGGCACAGGGGCTTCACAGTTGTGGCACGCAGGCTCAGTAGTTGTGGCTTGTGGGCCCTAGAGCGCAGGCTCAGTAGTTGTGGCACATGGGCTTAGTTGCTCTGCGACATGTGGGATCTTCCTGGACCAGGGCTCGAACCTGTGTCCCCAGCACTGACAGGTGGATTCAAACACTGCACCACCAGAGAAGCCCAACACACACCTAATTCTGATAAATTCTAACCATTGTTTAAGTTTAAATCTTATTTGTGTATTTTTTTCTGAAATTTTATTTATTTATTTATTTATTTATGGCTGTGTTGGGTCTTCGTTTCTGAGGGAGGGCTTTCTCTAGTTGTGGCAAGCGGGGGCCACTCTTCATCGCAGTGTGTGGGCCTCTCACTATCGCGGCCTCTCTTGTTGCGGAGCACAGGCTCCAGACGTGCAGGCTCAGTAATTGTGGCTCACGGGCGTAGTTGCTCCGCGGCATGTGGGATCTTCCCAGACCAGGGCTCGAACCCGTGTCCCCCGCACTGGCAGGCAGATTCTCAACCACAGCGCCACCAGGGAAGCCCCTATGTATTTTTTGTTAAGTAGCCTGATCCTGCAGTATGAAATTCAAAACGGTGTGTGGTGAAACCTCTCCCTCTCACACCTGCCCCCAGAGGTACCCAGAGCTACCAGAGGTTGTCTGGGCCAACAATTCTCAAAGTGGGTCCCAGGACCAGCCCAGCATCATCAGGAAACTTCAGAAATGCAGATTCTTAGGCCCCTGTTCCAGACTTGCTGAGTTAGATGGTCTGGGAGAGAGCCAGGAATCTGTGCTTCAGCCACCCCTTGGGGGTCCTGAGCCTGCAAATACATCTATGCGTGGAGGTGCCCCAGCCCGTCTGTGCCAGTGGAAGCCCACTACTCGCGCTGTCCTTCCCACCATTTCACGGAGAACATTCAGGACCACAGAAAATTTCCCCTTTTTTAACAGCTTGCTTGAGAAAGAATCCACACCCCATACATTTTACCCACTTAAAGTGGTTTTAGTATATTCTGAATTGTGTATCCACCACCTCAATCAATTCTAGGACACTTTGATCATTCTTTTTTGTTTTTAGTTTATTTTTTGAAAAGTCATATTCAAGTGACTCAGGCATTTTAAGAAGGCCTCCCCTCATGCCTGCCCCCACCTGCTCAGGGTCCCCACACCCAGGGAACCACTGCCTTGGGTTTCCTTCTGGAATCTCTTGTTGGGAAGGAGTGAAGCAGACACAGACCAAGGTTCTTTGTCCATACACACAGATGAGGGCAGGGCCGCATTCTCACCATCCTGCACTTTGCACTTTTTCTTGACTTTTCTGTCGGGTGATGAGGCCCACCTGGCCGGCTCTCGGGGGACTCAGGAGCTCCGTGGGCAATAGGTTCCACTCACAGCAGGAGCAGGACCAATGAGGCCTCTGACATCCCCCTCTCAGGGTTTCTTCAGTCAGCATTCAGCTCTGGGCTACCAGCCTGGGAACAATGACATCCCTTCTCCCACACTCCCCACCAAACGCTGACCCCAGACCCTGGGCCAGGATCCTCGGGGTCCTGGCCTGAAGTTCCCTATGGCATTAATCCTGTTAAGTCTGTCCCTGACTGAGTTGGCCAGGGCTCAGCTGGGGTCTTTGTGGGGATGCATCCTCACAAATATTTGTTGAAAGAATAAATGAAAGAGTCAGCTCGTCCCTGAAGCTCCATCAGTAACTCTGGACCTTGGGTACTTACTGCACTTCCCCAAACCTCAGCTTCCTCCTCTGTAGAGTGGGGACTGGAATCTTCACCTCACAGTATAGTGGGCAGGATACAAAGAGAGATGGCCAGTGGTCAGCTGTGCCTGGGACTGGGAAGCGGCAATGTTTTCCTCTTTCTCTCTTCCCAGAGGAAGAAAGTAGCCTTGAGCACAGATGTTGCTTTGTCACATCTAACATTGATGCCCTCAGAGCCTGATTGTGCTTTGCTGCTTGGCTCGCCCACGTGTCCTGAATGGCCAGGCGCCACCAGGGGGCGCAGCGCACCAGGGTCTGAGAATGGACCTGCTGTCCAGGAGACTGAGCAGGGAGAGGGCACAGGACTTTGTCTGAGGAGTGTGGAGAATTTAGTCAAAGGTTTTGTTGGGCACAGGCAACCAAGGGAAAAACAGATACACTTCATCAAAATTAAACACTTTTGGAATCAAAGGACACTATTAAGGGAGTGAAAAGACCACCCACAGAATGGAAGAAAATATTGGCAATTCACAGATCTGACAAGGGTCTAGTGTCCAGAATATGTAGACCTCCTAAAACTCAACCACAAAAAGACAAACAACCCGATTCAAAAACGGGCAAAGGACTTGAATAGACATTTCTCCCAAGAAGATATGCAAATGGTCAGTAAGCACATGAACGTATGCTCAACATCACAAATGTTAATCAAAACCACAGTGAGATACCACCTCACACCCATTGGGATGGTTAGAATAGAAAAAATGGAAAATAAGTGTTGGTGAGGATGTGGAGAAATTGGAGCTCTCATACACTGCTGGTGGGAAAGTAAAATGGTGCAGCCACTGTGGAGAACAGTTTGGTGGTTCCTCAAACAGTTAACACAGAATTACCTTATGACCTAGCAACTCCACTTAGATATATACAAAAACGTGTACACGAATGTTCATAATAGCCAAAAAACAGAAACAACCCAAACGTACACCATTGGATGATGGATTAAACAAAATGTGGTATATCCAAACAATGGAATATTAATCAGCCATAAAAGGGGTGAAGTGCCAGTACATGCTACAATGTGGATGAATCTGGAAAACATGCTGAGTGCAGGAAGCCAGGCACAGAAGGTCATGTATGGTATGATTCTATTTATATAAAATGTCCTGAATAGGCAGATCCAGAGACAGAAAGTAGATTCATGGTTGTCAAGGTCTGAGGGGCCCTGAGTGGTGAGTGATTGCCTGATGGGTACAGGATCTATTTTTTGTTTTCCACTTTCCCAAACTTTATTAAAGAAAAGGCAATGATGGTAGCTCTCTAGAACATAGTCAAATTTCTGGGATTCTTCCATTGAAAATGTGATATTTGATTTCCAAATATATGCCAGAGAGTACTAGGTAAGGGGGAAGCTAAAATTCTAAAATGTTCATCTTCCAACTTTCTCCAGTCTGTGGTCTGTCTTTGGATCAGCAGTAATCACCTGAACAGCCACTCTGGCTGCATGAATTTTTGTCTGCAGCTCTCTGAGCTCTTCTATATGCAGCAAGTGCAGAATTTGAGCAGCTTCATTAAGAACCACATCTCTTGTGTCAAAACCAAGAATATACTTGTCTAAACCAACAGGCAAGCCCTCTTCTGCTGGGTTTGTGCTAGCAACTGCATCCTGTGTCAGGGCTCCTGGACCAAAATGCTAATTGCCTGAAGTACTGCCAGGTAACCACCATGAGCTGACTCTGAAAGTTAGCCTGGACCATGACACCAGCCCTAAAATTAGGATTATTTACATCCAAATTGATCATGGGCTCTGCATTTTTAGTTGCATTGTCAGCAGTTTTTGCATTACCGGGTACCAAATCCTTGTAGTTTTCAGCATTATCTCCATATTCAAGACTAACAGCTAAACCAAGAAGCCAGTCAATTCCTTCTTGTCCATCTTGAATCTTGAAAGAACAGTTGACATCTCTGAGATACTTTTCAAAGAACTTGGGCTGGTCACTGCTGTGGATGTTTCTTAGATTACCTCTGTCTTCAGTCTTGTAGTGTCTACTTTTCTGGTCTTCAATGCAAACATCGTTTCTAAATTTTGTTTCATCTCTTCAGTAGAAGAGGTAGGTGGTGGTAGTTGAAGGCCATCGTGCTCCCTGCTTCAGTCGGGAGGGCGGGGTATTCTTTGGGGGTGATGAGAACATTCTGGATTAGTGGTGATGGTTGCATAAGTCCGTGAATGTGCTAACAACCACTGAATTGTACACTTTAAAAGGGGAATTTTATGGTATGCAAGTGATGTCTCAATTGAAAAAAGACTTTCTTGCTCAGTGTGATATGTGGTGGCTGAGGGTTGGTCATGTCCTTGCAACTCTGGCCCCCCAACCCACGGCATTCTTAAACATTTCTGCCCAGTTTCCACATATTTTCAGCTTTCTGTCAAATTCATGTCCTCATTCATTTCGCACTGTGATTCTTTCTCTGGGGCTAGGTGGGGGGATGTGATGGAAAACTGCAATGTGGCAGACAGGAGCACAGCCGGGGGCCCGGCTATGTAGGTGGGGTGGGGATAGTGACAATTTCTGGGACCCTGCTTGGCTGTCCCAGGGCAGTTACAGCACAGGAACATCAGGTGTGCAGTAAGTCTGGGCATCTTGAAGGCCGTGTGCTCCCATCCTGGAGAGATGCCAGCAGGGCTGGCTGTCACCCCTCAGGTCCTGGGGAGGGGCTTCCTGTATCAGCTGGGGGCTGGACCAGATGATGTTGATTTTCTCTGTCATGCACAACATGCATGCATTCAAAAAATATCTCCAGAGGTACCCACAGTACCTCAGAGTAGATTAATTTATTCAACTAAATAACAAATAAACACTGTTTTATAATTGGCCCTGCGACTGAACTGCTGATCCGCAGTGAGGTTAGGGTGAAGTCAGATAGAGGCAGCACCTCCCCACCCTGAGGAGCCCAGCACAGCGGGGTGTATATCACGAGATGACCATGACCGGGCACTGAGCACCACGGTGTGCTTCTTAAAGTGCACAGCCAAGAGAAGTGCCAGAACAGTGCCGGGTCTAGGAGCTCCAGGTGTTAGGAATCCAGGACAAGCTATCTTCCCCTCTATTATTACAGTTTCCATCCTGCAGGTCAACAAGGAGAGCTCAGAGAGAGGAGTAAGTTTGAGAGAGGTCAGTGAACCTGTCCAGGGTTTCACAGCTGACCATACGGGGGCAACTTCCTAGTTTATCCTTAACAGATTGTGATCCTGTCTTTTTGCCTATTCATCTTTCCTCCCTTCCCTCCCTCCTTCCTTCCACCTTCTCCCTTCCCTCCTTCTGTGTGTCCCTCCCTCCCTCCCTCCTCCCCTTCTTTCCATCCTCTAATCCTTTGAGCAGAGACTACCACATTCATTCACTCATCTGCCTGTCCTCACCTTGCAAGTGGGGAAACCGAGGCTGGAGAGGGGTGCCACCACCCGCTCAAGACCACTGAGCCTCCTGGCTGCCTCCACCTGTGGCTGCAGGGACCCACCATCAGACACGCATTTCTAACATGCTGGGAGAAAACACACAAATAAACGCACATTCCCAAAGTCTTACACTACAAATACATAACCCAAACAACTTGAGTACATCTGAATTACATCTCAAACCCTCTACATAAACTCAAATACATCCACTCTCACAACAACACACTCATGTATTCCACATAACCCCAAATATCCACACAGACATCACCAACCCACAAATGCAAATACACTACTCAGATTCTCACCAACTCCCTAAATACACAAATAAACCTCACGCCAGGAATTCATGGAAACACATTCCCAATAGACTCCCAAATAATGATATACATAAAACCACCCACTGCCCATGAGGTCCTACAATCCCTGGAAGATCTACAAATACGCATATACAACATGACACTTCCAGATACACATAAACACCCACAACTCCCCAATTGCCAAAAACAAGGATGTAACTTCTTAATATCCTTAAATACAGACACTGAACTCCAACAAGCCACAAACGCACATATATGTAATTCACACTACAAACACACCCACACAGTACTTTCACAACCCCAGAATACAAACATAAACTACCTTAAGCCCCATACGCACCTGCAGTGGTGTGTCATCAAGCAAAGCCTTAATAACCTGAATCAGCACTCCCTAAAGAAGTGTGGAGATATATACCATATAATTAATTTTAAAGATATAATGGATGTGTGCACATAATTTACAAATAACTTAAAATGTACACTATTCTTCACTGTAAATTCTATATACCGAATTGATTCTTACCTAATCCTTTCGTTGATTTTTGCTGAACTCTTGCATCACCAGCCAAACTATGCTTACAATTCCGTCATGATCTGAGAGTATCAGACTACGAATACATGTTTATTGTTAGATTCAGCAAACTTACTCCTCTCATTGACAAAAGAGTACCGTTTGAACATAAGTGTTGTTTGATATTTTTATGTTAAAAAGTTACTAGTGAAGCTATGAGGATGTTCGCTAGATCTTCACTCATTTTCCAATCACCTGAGCTACACCTTTGGAACCAGATGAGGGTTTTCAACTCGCAAGAACGTCCCTCTAGCTTTTGTACTCTTCAGAACGCGCAGCCTAGAACAGCACCTGTTTAATAGCTCACACACACTACTTACCCCCCACTGTAGGCCCCGCAATCACTGAACCCTTCATGCAGCCGGCTCCCCAGTGGTGCCAATAACCCTGGGGTAAACCCCTCAAGGGAATCGAGCTCTATGGGGGCGTGAATCCACATTGTGGGGAGTCTCCTTACACGGACAAGGGCACAAATAACCCACAGGGTGAACAACAGCGCAGAGCGGCGACACCTGAGGGGTGAAAAGTCCCCGTACCCTTACCTCAGGGTTCCTAGAATTGACTCCAGAGGCGGCCATGACAGGCCCCGCCCCCGCCGGACGGCCGTTGGGGCCCCAACCTCCGCGCTCGTGCATGCGCTCCTGTCTTCTGGAGCCGAGCCAACTGCCCCAACAGACGCCAGGAGCTGTTGGAGGACGGAGTTCCGCGTGCCTGAGAGCCCCGCCCCAGTGGGCGTGCGCAGGCGTGCAGGCGCGGGGCACGCGGGGATCTGTTCCAGGAGGTCTCTGCAGGAGAGGAGAGAAATGCAGGGTCAGGCACGCTAGGGAGCATCTCTGGCGACGCTCCTCGCTGGGAACCTTCGTGACAGTCTCTTCTTAAAACCAGATCTTGTGAGATGTGCACTCCTGATTTTTATATTGCACACGTGAAACCCATGCACTTAGCTACAAAGAGTTCTGGAGAGCTCCGCTCTAAGCACAGTAGCCTCAAATTGGGGCAAGTGCTTTCATGCCCTTTGGACTGCAGTTCCTTGGTTCTTCTTTATGCCTTTCAAAAAACAGTAGGTCCTTTTTCCTAGCAAGCCTGAAGTTTCCTTTAAAGAACAATTCTAGCAAAGAATTCAGACCTGGGAAACACTCTTAAGATACTGTCTCCTGACTCCGTTCCTAGAGGTTTTCCAAACGCATTTACTCTACTAGAATATTTTTTCTCAGTGTATTTAATACATGGAGGTTTTTCAATAAATGTTGATTCACAGGTGTTTCCTTTGTACGTTTTTTTTTTTTTTTTAATAACTTTGAGAGAGAGCGGACAATCTGGGTCAATTTCAACACAGCAGGTAGTATGGGAACAATTTCACTTTCCCTCCCTCCTTTTTTGTAATATCTTGCAGACTTTCAGTTGGCATTAAAAACAACAACAACAACAAAAATAGTAGCGGGATCAACTTACTGACCTGACTTTGTAATACTTCCCAAAGAAACTTCAATCATCAGATCCTCTTTCTGGTCAATTGCAAGATTAGAGCATTTCTCACTCAACAGGATGCCTCTGAAGACCCCTCACGTCTAACAGCACTAAGCGCCTCCAAGTGCACAGACTTGAAAACTCCACAGGACACAAACATGGTATCTCTTCGTTTCTTTAATGTTTCCTGATTGAGTGGAAGATGAACTGTCTTCTGAGGCTTGTGATGCATGTCCAGAGTTGTTTTTTCTCAGTAGTCAATGCCTGCCCGCAGCCTCTGTGCAGGAATAGTCAGAGACCATGATCCAAAGGACTTTTAGATACTCCCTTCTGTGACTGCTCTTCCCAAATTACATTTGGGCTAATATGATTATCTCTGTCCCTGGGGTGTAGGATTTTGAAGTATTACAAAAGTGATTGCAGAATTGGGACTGACTAATTTTTGCACAGTGCAATTTTTGTATCAGTGGCCTTGAGAAGAGTCCTTCAAATACTGTATCAGAATTATGAGTGAGAATCTTGTAAATAATTGGTTGAATGACTGAACAAAGGGAGGAAGCAACAAGGAAGCCTGCCTTTCTCGAGTGCCTGGGTACAATATTTTGCCTCACCATCCCTCTAGTATGAAGTTATTGGTTGAAAATCATATGAGTTTTCCTTCATTGTAAAAGCTCCAGTACTGAGCGATATTCCCAAACTGTTTATTTTTTTCAGTCCCCGACAGGAGTTTCTTTAGATATAAAGTTCACCATGATGTTGCTTGAAATATTCTCACCTTATCTTCTCATCTTCTTCTGAGTCAATTTTTCCTGACAAGGGGCAAGGAACTTCTTAAGCACCAACAGGAGTCTTTTTCACACTGTGGAACAGTCCTTCTAAACCTCTGTTTCCTTCCAACACCCCACAATCAGTTGGAGTTCTACTGCAGCTACAGCAGTGAGAGAATCTCATCTCCCAAGAGATTTGGTTGCCATCCTCTGAGGTTTTCAGCCTTCATCTCCCTTGACAAGTTTCCTAACAGTCCTCTCTTCTCACAACACAAACCACGAATACTCTTTCATATCATTTTGATAGTGGTAAACTGACTGACATGGATTCTCAATATGAAAATAATAATCAGACAAGTTTTGTAAAAGGAATGCTACCATCATTCCCATGCAGATGGGGCCATATGCAACGATGAGCCTAGATGGTAAAGAGCAAGTGTATGTAATGCAGACAGGAAATTAACAAACTTGTAAGCAGGGCTTGCAGGCTAGGATTTAGATGGAAGTGGGCTTGTCTGAATGGGGATTGGACACTGGTGGATAAACTCTTGGCATTGTGTCAAGGTGCACATCCATCTCATGGATAGTGGACTTTTAACACCTAGAAAAACCAGGGCTCTAGGCTGTTTAGTCCCTTTAACATAAGGAAAGAGAAGAAGATTTTCTGCCTTCTTGTTCCTTACTTCTGTCCTTACCCCTACTAAGCCAAGATGTTCAGTGCTATATGATGGCTCTTCCAAATCCATTTCATCCAAAGAGCCTGCAGATTTTGTGTATGTTTACAGTTGTGTTTTCTGTTGGAGCCAAGGTGCACACTTGAGTCTCGTCACTCCAAGTTCTCTTTCTCATAAGGATGAGTAACTGATAATAGCTTAGTATGTTCTGATTTTTTGGTAGTGTTGCCAGATAAAATACAGATTTCGAGTTAAATGTAAATTTCAGATAAACAGGGAAAGAATTTGCAGTAAAACTATGTCCAAAATGTTGCATGGGACAAAGTTGTACTACAAATGAATTCATTGTTTATGTGAAATTCAAAAGTCAAATTCAGTTAGGCATTTGTTACTTTTCTTTACTAGATCGAGCCACCCTATTCTTTCAGGTGCTTTGAAATGTAAGAGACTGTAGAAATTCTTGTTCTAGGAATCTAGTGCAGAAACAGAGGAGCCACGATACCCGTACAAAGACAATCATTGGAAATATCCTCAGATATATTGGAACATATATGAATTTTCAACTAGAAAAAAAACGAAGACATTTTAAAAAATGAAAACAGATTGCCTTCGTTTTTAGTTGCATGACGTATCTCTGGGAAGATTTTAATGAAAGAGATAACACTGGTTTCCTCCGGGAAAGAGGATTGGGTTGACAGGGAAAAGAGGTGGGAGGAGGACTCGCCACTGCATATTCCATTTTGCACAATTTAATTTTGAACCATGAGAAGGTGTTGCTCGCTTAAAATATTACACTAAAATCATTTAAAAGGTAAAAAACTAAATCTTTTACAACCATGGAATACTATGAGAAAGACATTTAGTGAATTCTGGTCTTGGACGTGGGGGCTGCATGACGGTTTTTTGATGGACGGGGGCTTTCCAGCACAAAGGATCATTAGTAAGGCTGGTCCTGCTGGATGTTGGTTGGAGCACAAGGACCACTCCCTTAGGAGTGATGTACATACAGCAGTCAGAGACACTGGATCTGCTGAGACAATCCTAATTTCAAATACTCAGTTCCATGTGGCCATAAATACCCAAGTGTTTATCAGACTAACAGTTCTGAATTTTGTTCAGAAAGTCTAGTCTCTGTTGAAGTAAGTCAAGAGCCAGGTAGGAAGCAGAGTGTGTTGAGGGACACAAAACTAAGTTGATGGAAAAAGAAGTGAAAGGAAGGGACCGTCAAGTCCAACCTCGGTGCCGTGAATCAAAAAAAACAGTTTATAAACTGCGTAAAGAGGCACACGCCAATTGTGTTGCCACTGTGTGAGGTGGAAGGAACTTCCGGTTCTTGCCTACCTGCCAGAGCCCTCGTGGAATGTCTCCCCACCCCCACCCTACCCAGACCCACGTGCCCTCTGCCCCTCCCCCACTGCAGAATGTTTAGATTCAAACCTGTCCCTCCTTCACTTGGATCCTGAGCGTCTGCTGAAGCAGGTCACTCTCTGGGTCCTGGTCTTGACTTTTCTCATTGAGGCTACCAGGCAGCAGTAGTCCGTGCCCAAGCCTGCAGGATGGCTTCAGAAGGAGGTAAGCCTATAGGCTGGGGGTGTGTTCTCAGAGACCCTGCCATCCCTCACATATTTCGGGTTCACACGTGATACTTCAAGGTGGGCACACAGTTGGACTGAAGTAGAGGGAGAAGAGAGCACTGGACACACGAGGACATTTCACCTGGGGAGACTGGGGAGCCTGAAGAAACCTGAGACTGCACTGGGGAGGAGGGGTCATTGGAGGCGGATCAAGAGGAATTGCCCTGGCTATGGAGAAAGGATGGCAGCAGGCAGGTTGATTCTTTCTAGAAGGGAGACAAGCCACTTTGAAACGTGTGTGTAAGGATGTGTGTGATGTCCTGGTGGTGACACAGGGAGGGTCATGAGGAAAGCCTAGACCTGTCTTGTGTTCCTGAGGCACCTGAAGCTTGCCTCACCATATCTTTCTAAGGGATTTGAACAGGAGCATACTGTATCTAAGGGGGCCGTGGGGAGAGATGGTCTTGGTGAGAAAACTATTCAGTGGGGCTGTGTGTGGCCACACCTGCAGTGAAGTGCCCTCTCCGAGAGCTAGGCAGGAGGTTACTCTAACTGCCGCAGCCCACACCTCGTCCACTCCTCCCAGCCCAGAGCTCACTTCTCAGTTCAGGCAACTGTTGCTTTGGATTCAACAGGGGATGGGCAACCGTGTAACTGAGCCAAGAGAGGGCTCAGATTCCTGAGTTGCTCTGAATTGTTCTTCCTTTTGTGGAATCGAAGTACTTCAGACCTACTTCATCTCGTCCCATATCTCATGGTGGACTCTCAGGCTGCCTTGAGAGGAAGAGTTTGTTCATATTTCCTGTCACTCCTTCATGGACAGGGAACAGATGTGGAGTGGGGTTGTTTCGGGTGGATTGTCTGTGAAGGCTGCTTCCTCTTTTAAAGGGGGAAGGAGTGTAGCCCAGGGGCAGGAAGACGATCTTCTGTGTTATTATTAAACGTCCTATGACACCTGTTCTGGTTAATTAGGTGCACCGTGGTGTGTACCTTGTTCTCCTGAACAAGGATATGTTCCAGACAACTTGATCGCCATGGCACCTGGCTTATGCCTGCTTCTTAGATTGTCTTTCCATTATTGGGAGCTGGAAGGGGAAGGACCACAGGCGGTCTGTACTCCCACGACCAATGTAACATGACAATTCTTTGGCCCTTGTTTAATCCTCTGCAGCCATCACTGGCTGTGAAATGACAGAATCTAAGGGACACGCACCTACTTCTCAGACCCCCCCCAACCCGCGCCACCTCCTAGGAACAGAACTCCTGAGTGATGACAGTGACTCTGGGCACTGGGGAGGGGGTGGCAGGACCTGGCCCATGTTACGTGTCTGCTGTGGGTTGTTCTGAGATGCAGGTGCATTCTGGGCCAGTGTTAAGGGTTTGTATCAAGATTCCATTAGAGAGATATTTTCCAGCATTTTGTTTTGTTTTGCGAGGCTAGGAAAGAAAGAGGGGATTTCTACTGAGCATCAGGAAAAGGAGGACTGAGGAGGAGGTGGGGCCCCAATATTTTGCACCGTGCCTGTCCACAAAGGGCCTTTGGGGGCCTAGAACTTACCTTGGAGAAGGTCCCTACCTGCTAGTATGCCGGCTGAGGGGCATTTCTCACAGAGCGGATGTCCACACAGTTCCAGGTCTTGGGAGACAGCCTGTGAGGCTTAGGTGCCAGGGGGTGCCTTAGGGAGGCTCTCCAAGTCAGTGCTTGCTGAGGCGATTTCTTCTCGGCAGACAGGGGTCAGGGACCTTGGTGGATGGGCGCGGGGTCACCAGTGGAATAATTCTCAACTGGAGGTCAGGGCATGAAAATCACTTGAAGACATTTGCACGCTGCACAGTTTCCCTTGTCCAAGTGTCCCTCACCTGTGGAGATTTACACTCTGATGCCACAGAAAGCCTCAGTCCCACTTGCCCATTCTCCTCCTCCATTCACTCCTTTCCTTTGCCTCAACAGCATCTCCAGTGCTGGGAACGGATGTGACCATGAACCCCGGTGCCTCCTTGTCTGATTTCACGGCAGTGCCCTTCCCTCCACCCATTCCTGGCGCCCAGCACCGGCCACCCTGGCAGCAGCACTTGCCACCTCCCATCACCCCAGCATTCCCTCCTGGAAGCAGCCTGCTGCTGCCAGCTTTCCCCAGGACGCCTTTGGTGGCTAATGGTGGCCATGGCCCCAGTGAGGCTTGCAACCTCACTGTCCAAGTCAGGTCACAAGGGAGGCCAGTGGAGGCCCCCCAGACTCAGACCTTTGTCGTTACTCAGGCCCCCCTCAACTGGAGCGCTCCAGGGGCCCTCAGCAGGAGTGCTGCATGTCCTGCACCCGTATTCATAGCAACCCCTGTGATGGGGACCGTTGTGACTGCTCCAGCTGTTGGAGTTAGTCAGGCTGGCAAGGGAGGCTGGACCCCAGGCTTTCCTCCTCAAGCTCCACCACCAGCTGCCCAGCTGGCCCCTATCATTCGCCCAGTGAACTCTGGGCCATGGCCACATGGCACTTCCAGGGAGGGCCGCCTGGCCACCAACCAGTCCAACGCCTCGCAGGATGGCTCCTCTAACACCCAGAGCGTGTACAGTAACTTCCGACGTTGGCAGCACCTCAGGCCCCTGGCCCGGAGACACTTTCACCGGAGTCCTGATGCAGAAGCTTTTTCCTGCTTTCTCATGTGAGTGAACGCTCAGGGGGTCCTGAGCTTATGGGAGCTTTTAGATAAAGAGGAACTGGGGATGGACTCGCACGTTAGGTTTCTAGGGCTACTGGGAGGAAGGTGTGAGGGCGATGTCCATGCTATGAGAGGGCACATTGTCGGTCACATGGGTGGGCCTGCCAGTCCGTGACATCAGGACTGAAATGTGCCCTATCTCAACTGGCCCCACCACCCTGTGAGTCTGGCCAGCTTGCTCTTCCATGATTCTCATGGTAATATGGACTGAAGACTTGCAGTCAGAGAGGGTCGTGATGTAAGGTGAGGAGCCAAGGAGTGGATGCCGCACTCTCCTGTGGTGCCGTGTCCTTCATACAGGACTTGAGTGTACATGGCCAGGGGAGGTCACTTCAGAGGAGGGGGAGGAGCGCGGGGCCCAGGAGAGCGCTTTATGCATGCCTCCACTTCGTTGTGGAGAATTCCACTAGGATCAGGGTGATGGTAGAGCTCTCCTAAGGGCGTGGGCTCTCTCCCACTAGAGTTGTGAGCCTGGCAGGCATTTCCATCCTAAACCTCCGGTCCCTCGTAAAAAGGGGACAATTACACTTCACTCAGAGGACTGTGCAGAAGACGCCTTGGGCTAATCTATGAAGTGTTAGCAGATTGCTTGGCACATGCCACGCCTCATTGATGATGGTGATTTTTATGATGAAAATGCAGCCTTGAGGAGGAAAAGAGCTCCCCAAGGCACAATGTCCCAGCTCTAGCCTGGGAGTGGATGGTCGTCCTTGAGTGAGTGTGAGGCGGTGACAGCAGTGGCCGGGAAGGCTTGTCTTTGCCCTCCCAGACGCCCGCCTCTCACCCTCCTGTTGCTCAGTCATGCTGTGTTGAGTGATGTGTGGTCCACATTGGCGGGTGGGGTCAGGCAGGTGGGGGCTGGGCTGGGCCCGGAGACTGACCCCGAGTGCTTACAGCCGAGTGCTTCGAACCTTGGCCCGCCTGAAGCCCAGCACGACGCAGGAGGAGGGACTGCGGAGGGCCGTGCAGGAATGGCGGCGCTTGAGCAAACTTGACCGGATGATCTACTACGAGATGGCGGAAAAGTGAGTCAGCGTCCTGGGCCCAGGGGCTGCGTGGAGGGTGAGGCGAGTGGGTGAGGGCAGGGTCTGGCCGTGGGGGTGCTCATCAGAGAGGACAGAGGAGAAGGGCTGTCACCCAGCACAGGGTCCCCGCAGCCCAGGGGCCCTACTGTCCCCCAGAAACCCCTCCCTCACCTTGAGAGTTTGAGACTTCTGTCCTTCCTCCACCAGGAGCTCTGCCTTCCCCTGATTTTGACCTACCCTTGCCTTGACATGAAGGTCTCAGGACGGGGCAGGGTGAAGCTGTGAGTCCAGTAGGGGTCCAACTCCGGCCATATGGGCTGGGCCGGGGAAAGAGCTCCACCCGCCAGCCTGCTGCTTCCTTAGTGGTGGGTGGCTGGCGGCCACTAACATAGATTTGGGACCACCTCTTCTCATGAAAAGTGCCCTGTGTGGGTACCCTGGCATCCCTGAAGAGGCTGGGGAAGCCAGCTGTCATCGGCCCAAGGGTCTCCGGCCCTTCCAGTGTTTGCTCCATGGTAATCCCCTTGGTTTAAGAAACAAAAGCAAACAAACGAGCGCCTCTCAGAGGAAGGGAAGGCCTCTCCTCTAAGCTCAGCATCCACATCGTCCAGCCTCTCCTGGGCCCTGTCTCCAGGTCTATGTTGCAGGACTCTCAGTCCTAGCCCAGGGTCCTGGATTCGGTCAGGGACCCCTGTGGGGAACACATGCCTGTTCCAGCCTCTGGCTGTCAGCCCTTCATGTGGTTCTGGACGGGGACGGGGGCATGAGGAGGGTGCCCCCTGGGTCAGCCATGTGTCCCGTTGACCTGGTTCAATTCAGCGACCTGGGTCTATGCTGTTGAATGCCCTCCAGTGCTGGTGAGGCAGGAAGGGTCCCAGATCTTGTTATCACTTCCAGGAGCAGCTCTCTGCTGTGGACAGCACCTCACAGGGCCTTGACGGCCCCAAGGCACATCCTCTCCCAATGCCTCATTCTTGGCTGCCTTTGTTGGGCTCCAGAACCCAGGCCTTTTTCTCAGGGTGGCCTGTGCCTCCGTCACCCCCCAGGTTCATGGAATTTGCGGCCGAGGAGGAGATGCACATTCAGCATTTGCAGTGGATGCAGTGCGCGCAGGACCTGCCTCCTCCAGCCCCACCGAAGCTGGATCCTCGGGGGCCCCCAGCCCCGAAAGTGGGCCTTCAGCCAGGCACCCAGGTTCCCACTGGAGCTGAAGGCACAGGTAACAGGGGCCTAGGGTTGGCCACCGTCCCCATGTGGATCCTTTTCCTTCAAGACAGGGGCATTGGTCTTTCAACCAAAACAGCCACCGAGGCGGGGGGTGGGGGGGTGGGGTCTCAGCTGCCCCTTGTCACTACGGGGTATTGACTTGGTCAGTTTTGTAACTCCTCTCACACCTCCCTGTCAAAGGACCCCACACGAAGTCTGCCTAAGTAGTGGGCTTGAAGGGGAGACCCCTAGAAAATTGGAGGTTCCCCACTTCCTTACTTGTGACTCTCTTAGATGACCCCCTAACCTCCCCTCTCCAACTGTGCATGAGGCTTCAGATGGTCCTGACCCCTCCCACACCCACATCAACGTCCCCCAAACAATGCCCTCAGCAACGTGCGCTCGGTGGTCAGGAGGTGGACCGGGAGTCCCTCACCTTCCTTCCCTTCCTCCTGCTCTGCCTCAGCCTGTGCTCCCAGGATGTCCGGCCCCAGGGCCCAGCCCTCGCACCCGAAGCCACACAGATCCCAGCGGACTCCGGAGCCCAAGGCACCCAAGGAGATTCCCCCTGAGGCTGTGAGGGAGTATGTGGACATCATGGAGGCGCTGGTGGGGCCCGTCCACTCAGCCACAGGCGAATCAGATGCAGAATGTGGAAAGGACGGAAATGAGCTGAAGCAGGAAGAGGACGGCACCTACTTGGACCCGGGTCTCTTGAGCTACATTGACAAGCTGTGTTCTCAGGAAGACTTTGTCACCATGGTAGGCTGGGCCTGGAACCTGGGGTCTACAAGATGCCAGGGCATGGAACTCTCAGCACCCAAGATCTGGGTTCTGCTCAGGCCGATGGGACTTAAGCTCAGCTCCTTGTTCCTGAGCCTGGTGTTAGGGGAGGTTTACGCAGATGTATGTGTGTATATGTTTGTGTCTGTGTGTATGCCTTTGTGTGTCTGTGTATGTGCATCTGTATATGTGCTCTTTTGTGTGTGACTGTGTATGTGCATGTGTGTGTGTGTCTGTGTGTGTGTGTGTGTGTGCGCGCTGACCATCCCCGCCTTGTGGAGGAGAGTGGGGGTGGGTCTCTGCTTTTCACTTTCCCTCCTGGTGTTCTTGTGTCACAGGCCAAGGATGCTCACAGCCTCTTCTTTCTGTCCAAGGTGGAGGCAGTCATTCACCCTCGATTCCTGGCAAAATTGTTTTCCCCAGACCCACAGCTGGATCTCTTGGCCCTTGCTGAGGAGCTGGAGCAGGAGGAAGGACTCACCCCTGAAGAAGTGAGCCAGGGGAGGGAGAGGGACACTTAGGGAGCCAGGGGACTCCAGGGGAGGGGGGACCCCAGGTGATCCAGGGGACAGGGGAAACCAGGTGGCCCAGGGGAGCCAGAGGAGGGAGGGATCGCAGGTAGAACAGGGGAGACAAGGGACGCCCAGGAAGACCAGGGCACGGAGGGACCCCAGTGAGCAGGGGAGAGGTAGGGCCCCAGAGCAGGAGGCCCACATGGCTCTGTCCATCCCTTCCCTACCTCGGAGGCCTGGCATGGGGAAGGGCCCTCTCTGGGGTGGGTGCAGCGCAGGGTGATAGGAAGGAGAGTATGGGGAGCTGGGAGCGGAGGGAAGGACACACAGCTGGGAATAAGGTGCAGGAGGATGGCAGGAATGCCACCGTGTCTGGATTTGGAGTCTAGTCCTGGGGTCACCCGTCCCCTCCTCCCCCCCAGGGCCATTGTCCCACTGCCCAGTGCTCCTCCTCTCACACGTGCGCGTGGAGCCGTCACTGTCCTCTTCCCTCCTACCAGCTGGTGCAGAAACAACTCCTGGCCTTGAAAGAGGACGAGGGTGGGCCGGCAGCCCCGAGCCACAGTGCACCCGGAACGGGCTCAAGTCCTTCTGAGTCCCACGCCGGCCAAGGTGCCCAGAGGCACGATCAAGACCGCCATCGAGGGGTCAGTGATGAAGCCTGCCCACCAGAGATTGATTTTGAGGCTCTTCATAGGCCCATCCGAACAGACACTGGCCCGTTCGGGCCCAAAGTGTTTGTTCCCTGTCGAGGACGTCAGGAAGTCTCTCCATTCCGGGCCGGACGGCCCTCCCCTCCCCAGGGTCAAAGGCGCACTGGCCCTCTTCTGGGACCCAGGGATGCGTCTGTTCTCAGAGAGGCGTCTCCTGTTCGGGAGGCCCGAGGGCCCAGGGACGCGTCCAGTGAGGATGAGGAGGAGCTCCCCAGCCTGGCCTTCCTCTTTGCCTCTCCGCAGAGCCTGCTGCCTTGCTGGCTGTCCCAGAGTCCTGCCCCTGCCTCAGGCCTGGCCTCCCGTGGAGGTTGGGGGGCCCAGAGTGCTCCCCAGGCCCCCTCCCCTCAGAGAAGAGGCCTCAGCCCAGCTCCACCAGCCGCTCCCAAGTCGAGGAAGCGGGCTCTGTGTGGGTGCCCAGCCGCTGCTGAGAAGCTGTCCATCCCCGGGGCTGGCCACGGGGTCTCTGGGAGGCCAGCCTTGGCTCTGGGGCTGGCTCGCCCCTCACAGCCGAGAAAGAGAAAGCGTGACCCGTTTGTCACAGGGAAGAGGAGGAACAGGAAGAGGAAGCACTGCAGCCAGTAGGGAACAGCCGGGCCGGCCCTCCAGGGCGAGCCCCCCAGGGCGGCCCCCAGGGAAGCCTAGGGGCGCCTCCTCATCCCAGTGCTGATCCTGGAGGATGTGGGGGGAAGGGAGGGAGTGCAGGACCAGCAGGGCGGGGAGGGGAAGTGCGATTGTGGGGGGTTAGGGAGGTGGGGGAGGTGGGTGTGGGCAGGACCTTTGGAGTGATGTATGTAAATTGTGAATAAAGATAGTTTTCGTGGGAAATGCTCTCAGGCCACTGTCATCTTCTTCGTGTTGAGCTGCTCCATAGAGAGCGAACCTGAGAGGAAGGAATGGTGAGGGAGGTCACAGGAGCTATGGATCTACAGGTGGCCAAACCTTTCCTCCACATAGACAAGGACTCCTCAGGCTGCCCCTGGGAACGCACAGCTCTCACTTTCCCCACGGACCCACTCATCATCCCCTTCTCTAAAGCCTGCTTGGCTAGGGGCCTTCTGGGGCATCTGTAGCATCTTCTGCATCCCTGAACCGTCTGGGGAAGGAGAGCTGCTTTTGTGCCTCTCAGCCCTCTGGACACTAACCAGTTTCTAGGACGGAGCCTGGAGACGGCCCTTGTCTTTATGGAGCTGCTCTCTGCTTCCCTGAAGTGGCCAGGCGATGGCGCTGGGGTGACCCTCCGCTCATCCAGGGTTTCCTGTGTGGGTGGCCTGACCAGAGAGGAAAAGTCTTGGCCATGGGGACAGGACTGTCTGCCTCGTCATAGCGGGAGCGTTCTCTAGTCCCACTGGGATTATTGCAATGTGGAGAGTGGTTGAGGCAGCTACCTCTTAATCCCAGTGAGGATGCAACGAGGGGAATGGGCGCGGGGAAATTCATGGGGCACCTGTTACAGGTGTGTCTAAGGGAAACGACAGTTGGGCCCCTTTGTGGGACTTTTGGGATTTCTGTGCAGCAGCATCTCTTTCAACTGAGGGAGGAGGACCCATCTGGCTGTGGCTGTGGGGACTGGCCTTAGGGGCCTAGGGGTGTGCAAAGACACCCCAGAACTACTGTCCCTTCCCTTTCCACCCATGGCTGGACATGTGTGTGTATTGGTATCAACACTGATTTGTATTCCCATAGAAAACAGTTCCTCCTGACAAACTACGACCGTGTTTCACAAGAACAGCTTGCTCACAGGGGCAGCAGGGGTGGGGGAGAGGTGTCTGCGGCCCCAGATCTGGGTGGGAGCTGGGATCCATGCTGAGGAGTGTAGAGGCCTCAGTCACCGTCCTGCGGTTGCCGGCAGAGACTTCGAATCATCAGAGCAGGGGAAATGACCCGCTCATAAGGGTGAGACGAGCAAACAATGAGGGGCAGGGAGCAGACCCCTGCTGTCTCCCTGAACTGCCCCCCCTCCCAGTCTGCTTAGCTTCCGTCACGGCCTGTGCTGGCCCACCTCTGAAGCCCCTTCCTCCTAAAGCACTCAGATGCTCTGATCTTTTGTAGACCTGCCCTGGGCCTCACCCCCCTTCCCTGCTGGCCAAAGGCTCTTCTCCAGGTTCTGAGTTCTGATTCCTTCCCCAGGACCCAGGCAGGGGTTAGGACAACAGGGACTCCCTGAACATGACCCCTACACCATCAGCATGCAAAACTGGGGCCGCAGGCTTCCGCAGGTGGCATGGCTCTCTGCTGGACCCTGCAAAGAGCTTGGAGAAGAAAGGGGCTCATGTCTCTCCACCTCCACTAATCTGTAGGTCAGCCTCACAGGTCCTCCTCTGTCCAGGTGGGCAGCACATATGTGCTCCCAGCCCTCCTTGACCCTTTGTGAAAGAAAGTTTTTGCAGCTCAGTAGTCTATTAGTCAAGGTGTCTCAGGGCTTGTTCCTTTTGAAGCCCTACAGGAGAATCTGCTTCCTTTCCCTTTCTGTCTTCTAGAGGCTGCCTGCATTCCTTGGAATTAGTCCCTTCTTCCATCTTCAAAGTGCATCACTTTAATCTCTGCTTCCCTCATCACATGGTCTCTCCAACTCTGACTCTTCCTGTGTCCCTCCTATACAAATCTTTATGTTTATATATAGCCCACCCAGAAAATTTATGATAATCTCTTCATCTCAAGATTTTTTACTTGGTCACAGCTGCAAAGTCCTTTTTTCCATACAAGGTGACATTCACATATTGTCATAGGAGGGGTTAAACACGGACCTTTTTGGGGAACCGTAATTTACCCTACTAGAAGAAATCCACAAGAATACCTACCATCAGAATCCACATGAATAACAGACTATGACCAAGTGGAATTTATTCCAGGGATGCAAGCCTGGTTCAATGGTAAAAAATCATCAATGTAATCTACCATATTGGGTCTAAAGGAACACATACTGTCACACCAATTAATACAGAAAAGGCATTTAACGAAATTCAACACCCATTCATATTAAAAATGCTCGGAAAACTAGGAATAGAAGGTCACTACCTCAACCTAATAAAGAACATCTACAAAAAACCTACTTCTAACATCACATGAAATAGTGAAAGAATGAATGTTTTTCCCTGAGTTCAAAAACAAGGTTAGAATGTCCACTCTCATCTCTTAGTTTTCAATGTAGTACTTTAGATTCTAGTTAGTGTAGTACAGCAAGAAAAGGAAAAAAGAGGCATACATATTAGAAAAGAAGAAATATAATTGTCATTATTTACAGATGACATAATTGTCTACATAGAAAATTCCAAGGAATGTATAAGAAAACTCATAATAAATTATAATAAATTGCTTTAGCAGGATCTCAGAATATAAGATCTATACACAACATTGTAAACATTGTTTACATTACATTGTTTACATGTAAACAATGTACATTGTACATTGTTTACATTAATGTAAACATTAATACACAACATTGATCATATTTCCATATACTAGTAACAAACCGAACGATTGAAAACCAAAATTTAAAACATAGTAAATAGGTTCCAGTTCAAGGTGGCAACATGGGAAGATCCTGAACCCACCTCCTCCCACAAACACACCAAATCTACAGCTACATATGGAAAAATTTCCTCTGAAAAAAACTAAAAGATGGTGGAGCAACCCATTCACATCAGGAAAACCAGAGGGAAACTACATCAAAACAGGTAGGAAAGGCTGAGACACAATTTTTCCATAAATCCCATCCCTGGTGTGGAGACACACAATCAGGAAGGAGCTCAAAACCTGGAGCTTCTCCCTGAGAGGTGAAGGGGTTGGACCCCACATTGGGCACTCCAACTTTTAAGGCTGGCACCTGAGAGATAGACCCCCAAAACATCTGACTTTGAAGACCAACAAGGCACATCCCATGAGACCCACAGGGCTGTGGTGGACTGAGGAACAGCTCTTAAAGGGCCTGTGCACAGACTCACCTGCCCCAGGGCCAAGTGCAGAAGCAGCCCTTTGAAAAGCACTCTGACTTTTTGTGAAAGAGACTCACTTCCCAATTTTAAAGCATTAATCTGAGGAACAGGGGCCTGCTGGAATACTCCCCAGGGACAGAGGCTGGCGGGTGCCATCTTCCTGCTCTCTCTCTGCCTTGATAAAGCTGAAAGGTGCCATCTTTTCCCCCCTTTTTCCTTTCCTGCAGGTGACAACTTTGTGCTCCAGCCAGCTGGCTCCTTCTTCCCTGCTCTTCCTCTGTCTTGCTATATATATATTTTTTTCTTCTTCTTCTTTTTCTTTTTTTCTTTTCCCTTTTCCCCTTTATTCAGATGGTGTCATCTTTGCACTCTTCCCAGCGCCTCACTCCAGCCAGTAAGCATCATCTTCACACTTTCCTTCTGAAGTGCTCCAGAGAGCCAGAATCTCCAAGACGGGAGATTCCATTTTTGTGGTCTCCACTCAGGGGATGCTCCTTGATCACCTGGCTCTGGAGGCCAGGAGGGATCTCTTTTCTGCATCCCATGGGACTGTAACAATTGGAGAGACAGTTCTTGGCAGGATACCACCCCCAGGATGTACCACTACACATCAGACTGAGACACAGTCCCAGCCTTTACATGAAAAAGGCCTATTTGCTAGTAGGGACAAGACTTAAGAGCAGGCTTCAGGTTCAGCACACATCTAGAGGCTACGGATGTGCTCTCAAGGAAGGTAGGCTGGGGGTACCATCTTTCCACCCTCACTCTGCCTTACTACAGTTCACTGGTATCTCCCAGAATGGAGCTTGTACACTTATCTGAAGCCCTGTTTTCTTGTGACTGCTCCCCAGGGAATATCTTCAGATTGCTTGCTTCTGGGGCCCAGCAAGGCTTACACTTGCAATCTCACAGGACTGAATATATTTGCATTCTTTAAAAGCTGTTACCAAATTGTCTGGCTTCCTATCAACCTGAATCTAGGTGCTGACTGAGATCCTCCAGTTTGGGATGCTCACTGGTCTTGGCACACCCTCAACTGCTGGGAGGGTGTGCCAAGTCTATTAAAAATAAACTGCTTAGACAATCACAAAGGTTTGAGAGGCAACCAAGAGTAGACAGCGTTAAATGACAAGGTTCATCTGTCACACAGCTCTTCAAGACTGGGAGATGTGACTATTTCACTTAATGCGTAGAAACCAACACAGAGAGTCAAGCAAAATGAAGAAAGAGAGGACTATACTCCAAAAAAAGAACAAGATAAAACCTCAGGAAAAAATCTTAATGAAATGAACATAAGTAATTTACTTGATAAAGAGTTCAAAGTTATGGTCATAAAAGTGCTCACTGAACTCAGAAGGAAAATGGATGAAAACAGTGAGAACTTCAACAAAGAAATAGAAGATATAAGAAAGTTCCAAATAGAAGTCACCGAACTGGAGAACGCAATAACTGAACTTAGAAATACAGACGATGAAGCACAAGAAAGAATAGGTGAACTCAAAGACAGGTCAGAGGAACTCATCCAATCAGAGAATAAGGAAGAAAAAAGAATGAAAATAATTAATATAGCTTAAGGGATTTATGGCACATCAAATGGAATAACATTCACCTTATAGGAACTCCAGAAGGAGAAGAGAAAAAGGGGCAGAAAACATTTGTAGAAATAATATCTGAAAGCTTTTCCTAACCTGGGGAAAGAAACAGACATCCAGATACAGGAAGCCCAGAGAGCTCCAAAGCAGATCAACCTAAAGAGATCCATACCAAGAAATATTAAAATTAAAATGTCAAAGTTAAAGATAACAAGGGAATCTTAAAATCACCAAGAGAAATACAACTTGTTGCATACAAAAGAACTTCCATAAGACCATCATCAGATTTTTTTAGCAGATGTGTTACAGCTCAGAAGGGAGTGGCACAATATATTCAAAGTGCTGAAAGAAAAATCTTTCCAACCAAGAATACTTCACCCAGCAAATACTTCACCCAGTTATATTCAGAACTGAAGGAGAGATAAAAGAGTTTTCCAGATGACTAAACGTTAAAGGAGTTCATCACCACTAACTCAACCTTACAAGAATTGTTAAAAGAACTTCTTTAAGCTGAAAAGAAAGGGCGCTAATTAGTAACAAGAAAACACATGAAAGTGTAAATCTCACCAGTAAAGGTAAGTGTATATAGTAAAGGTAGTGGATTAATGAATTATAAAGCTGTATGAAGGTTAAAAGACAAAACTCGTAAAAAGACTTATAATTAAAATAATTAGTTAAGGGATATACAACATAAAAACATGTAAAATATGTCATCAAAAACAAAAAATGTGAGGAGGGAGGAGTAAAAACTTTGACCTATAGAATGCATTCAAACTTAAGTTGTTATCAACTTAAAATAGACTGTTAAAATATAAGTTGTTATATGTGAGCTTCATGGTAACCACCAAGCAAAAACCTAGAGTACATGCACAAAAGATAACAAGAAAGGAATCTAAACATACAACTAAAGAAAGTCATTAAGCCACTAAGGAAGAGAGCAAGAGAAGAAAGGAACAGAGAAATCACAAAATTGCCAGGAAACAATTAACAAGATGGCAATAAATACATAATTATCAATAATTATTTTAAATGTAAGTGGACTAAAGGCTTCAATCAAAAGACATAGGGTGGCTGCATGGATTAAAAAAGAAGATCCATCTATATGTGGCCTATAAGAAACTCACTTCAGAGCTAAAGACACACACAGACTGAAATTGAAGGGATGGAAAAAGATATTCCATGCAAATGGAAACCAAAAGAAAGCTGGGGTAGCTATCTATAATTATATCAGAAAAAATAGACTTTAAAACAAAGACTGTAACAAGAGACAAAGAAGGACATTACATATGGATAAAAGGGTCAATCCAATAAGAGTATATAACATTTGTAAGTATTTATGCATCGAACATAGGAGCACCTAAATAAATAAAGCAAATATTAATAGGCCTTAAAGGAGAAATAGCAATACCATAATAGTATGGGACTTGAGTATCGTACTTACATCAACAGATATATCATCCACACAGAAAATCGATAAAGAAAGATTGGCTTTAAATGACATGTTAGATCAGATGGATTTAACATATATATATAACATTCCATCCAAAAGCAACAGAATATACATTCTTCTCAAGTACACATGGAACATTCTCCAGGATAGATCATATGTAAAGCTAAAACCAAATCTTAACAAATTGACGAAGATTTAAATTATATCAAGCTCCTTTTCTGACTACAATGGTGTGAAACTAGAAATTGATTACAAAAAGAAAACTGGAAAATTCACAAACATGTGGAGAGCAAACAACAAATTCCACAATACAGTAAAATGGTCATATAACATGATCCAGTGAGATTTATTCCTAGGATGCAAGGATGGTTCAATATCTGCAAATCAATCAATGTGATATACCACATTAACAACTTGAAGAATGAAAATCATATGATCCTCTCAATAGATGCAGAAAGAATTTTGAGAAAACTCAACATCAGTTTATTATAAAAACTCTCAATGAAGTGGGTATAGAGGGAACATACCTCAACATAAAAAAGACCATATATGACAAGCCCACAAATAACATCATATTCAACAGTGAAAAGGTGAAAGCTTTTCCTCTAAGATCAGAAACAAGACAAAGACGACCACTAAAGTCCTAGCCAGGGCAATTATGCAAGGAAAAGAAATAAAAGGCATCCAAACTGGGAAGAAAGAAGTAAAATGGTTACTATTTGCAGATGACATGACACAATATATAGAAAACCCTAAAGACTCCATCGAAAAACTGTCAGAACTAATAAATGAATTGAGTAAATTTGCAGGATATAAAATCATTATACAGAAGTATGTCACATTTCTACACACTAATAACAAACTAACCAAAAGAGAAGTTAAGAAAACAATCCCATTTACAATTGTATCATAAAGAATAAAATAAGAATAAATTTAACCAAGGAAGTGAAAGACCTGTACACTGAAACTATAAGACATTGATGAAATAAATTGAAGAAGACACAAAGATACCCCATGCTCATGTACTGGAAGAATTGATATTATTAAAATGTCCATACTCCCCAAACAATCTACAGATTCAATAAAACTCAATCAAAATTCCAGTGACATTTTTCACAGAAACAGAACAAACAATTCTAAAATTTGTATGGAACCACAAAAGGCCCTGAAAATCTTGAGAAAGAAGAAGAAAGCTGGAAAATGCATGCTCCCTGATTTCAAACTATATTACAAAGCTATAGTAATCAAAACAGTATAGTACTGGTATAAAGGGAGACACATATCAATGAAAAAGACAGAGAGCCCAGAAATAAACCCATTCATATATGGTCAATGAATTTACAACAAAGGAGCCAAGAGTATACAATAGATAAAGGACAGTCTCTTCAATAAATGGTGTTAGGAAAACTGGACAGCCACATACAAAAAATGAAACTGGACCAGTATCTTACACCATACACAAATTCAATTCAAAATGGATTAAAGACTTGAATGTAAGACCTGAAACCATAAAAACTCCTAGAATAAAACATAGGCAGTAAGCTCCTTAACATCAATCTTGTCAATGATTTTTTTTTCTTTTTGGGATTTGACACCAAAAGCAAAGGCAACTAAAGCAAAAATAAACAAGTGGAAGTACATCAAACTAAATAGCTTCTGCACAGCAAAGGAAACCATCAATAGAGTGAAAAGGCAACCTAGTGAATAGGAGAAAATATTTGCAAATCATCTATCCAATAAGGGGAGGGGTTAATATCCAAAGCATGTAAAGAATTCATACAACTCAAAAACAAACAAAAAAATTCCAATTAAAAAATAAGCAGAGGATCTGAAAAGACATTGTCCAAAGACGATATACAATTGGCTAACAGGTACACAGACAGATGCTCAACATCATTAGTCATCAAGAAATTGCAAATCAAAACCACAATGAGGTATCACCTTATACCTGTTAGAATGGCTATTATCAAAAGCGAAGAAATAATAAGTGGTAGCAAGGATAGGGAGAAAAGGGAAACTTTGTGCACTGCTTGTGGGAATGTAAATTTGTGTAGCCATTATGGAAAACAGCATGGAGTTTCCTCAAAAATTAAAAATAGAACTACCATATAATTCAGCAATTCCACTTCTGGGTATTTAGCCAAAGAAAATCAAAATGCTAACTTGAAAAGATATATGCAACCCTATGTTCATTGCAGCATTATTTACAATAGCCGAACTATGGAAACAACCAAAATGTTCAGTGATGAATAAATGGATAAAGAAAATGTGATATATATATATATATATATATATATATATATATATATATATATATATATATAATGGAATATTATTCAGTCATAAAGAAGAATAAAATCTTACCACTTGTGACAGCATGGATAGACCTTGAGGGTGTTATGCTAAGCAAAATAAGTCACACACAGAAAAACAAATACTGTATGATCTCACATATATGGAATAATGAAAAACAAACAAAACAGACTCACAGATACAGGGAACAGTTTGGTGGTTGCTGGAAGTGGGGCGTGAGGAAGGTGGGCAAAAAGGCTGGAGGTAGTCAAAACATACAAACTTCCAGTTATAACATAAATATTATAAATCATGTGGATGTAATGTAAAACATGGCAACTCTAGTTAAAAATATTGTACTGCATATTTGAAAGTTTCTAAGAGACTAAATCTTCAAAGTTCTTATCACAAGAAAAAAACTGTAACAATATATGATGGTGGATGTTAACTAGACTTATTGTGGTCGTAATTTTGCAACATATAGAAATATTGAATCATTATGTTGTGCACTTGAAACTAATATAATGTTGTACGTCAGTTATACCTCAGCTTAAGAAAAATAAAAAGTGCTACAAATAAATATAAATAAATAAATGTATACAATAACTGCCTTCAAACTGAGATGTTTAATATAAATGCTTAAAAAATGTAGATCTGTATAATGAAACCTACAAAACTCTGATGAAAACAATTAAACAAGTGGTAAAAAAAAAAGTACAGAGGCATATTATTTTCATGGATTGGAAGACTCAATATGGTAAAATATTAATTCTTCCCAAATTGATCTGTAGGTTTAAATGCAATTCCTATCAACTCCCAACAGGTTTTTTTTGGTCACAATAGACAAGCTTATTCTAAAATTTATATCAAAAGTTAAAGGAAGAAAGATGGCAGCAAAATGATGGTCTAGGAAGTTTCAAACTCTCGTTTCCCTACAGAAACATTCAAAACAAAAACCAATCAGAAGCTTCTAAACCAACTCTGTAAGAGCTCTGGAAAATCATCAAAGGTTTCCACAACCAAGCAAATGCCCAATTGGAAAAAATCATCTCCAAAGAGATAGGAAAGTTTTGTGGCCATTTACTTACTCTTGTTCCGCTCCTCCCAACATAACAGTGGTCTTAGTCTTGAGCCAGCAGCAGCCTGGTTTCCAGTTCTCCAATTCCAACTGGTTGGAGCAGAGTAGACCTTATTTACAAATTATTGTGTACCACTATTCCAACCTGTCAGGGGGAAACCCAAAAGCCTGAAAGCCTGAAGCAAGATGCTCTTGTCTGTTTTGCATAACACAGAACACAGAAAAATGGCAGGTGCTACTTGTAAAGCTACAAGGCAACTGTAAATGAACAGATGCCTGGGTCAAGAGATTCTGGGTGGAGAAATATAATAGACCATTTAAAGCCCAAGGTAGAAGCTGGAAGTGAGACTATTTGGGAAATTAGGACTTTCAAAGCAGCCTGTATGCAGGGGAATTTAGAAAGCCACATGCAGGGCCAGGCATGACATGCTCAGAAAAGTCCTGAGAAGACCTCAAGCTTTCACCTCAGGCTAATCCCTAGGCTCAGAGCAAGCCTAGCTAAGTGGTGAACAAGGACCCCAGCACAGAGCCAATCTGCCGTAATTGGTGGTGGCTGTTCCCTCTTTTTACATGTTTTTATTTATTATTTCAGCTCCTAGACTTCAAGGAAATCTCCATCAGAAAAAAAGCTGGGGGGCTGGAGTCAAGGTGGCAGAGTAGGAGGATGCAGAGTTGGCGTCTCCTCACAACTAGGACACCTACCAGGTGTTGGTGGGGGACCTCGGATACCTAAGAGGACTGGAGGAACCCCTGAGTGACCCAGTAGGACATGGGGGGAGGGAAGGGGAAGGAGAAGTGGAGGCCAGATGGGACTGGAGCCCCTGAGGGGCAGCTGGAGGAGGGGAGGGATTCCCATGCACAGAGGGGCCCATTCACAACGAGGGGAACAACAGGGACAGGGAGAGACCCTCAGGGGATTGGAGGACCAGAAGGAAATGCGGCCTGCGTTTCCCCCCACCCAGTGGGCCTCGGGGAGCCTGCAGATCCCAGGCCTGATGCTCCACACGACAAGGCCCCTTCTGGTCGCACTGAGCCTAGGCCCAGCACACCGCACCCCACACACCCAGGGCCTTTTCCTTTCCCATGTTAGGGAAGTTTTCAACTATAATCTCTGCAATATTTTCTCAGACCCTTTCCTTTTCTCTTCTTCTTCTGGGACCAGTATAATTAGAATGTTGGTACGTTTAGTGTTGTCCCAGATGTCTCTGAGATTGTCTTCAATTCTTTTCATCCTTTTTTCTTTATTCTGCTCCTCAGGAGTTATTTCCACCATTTTGTCTTCCAGATCACTTATTCGTTCTTCTGCCTCAGTTATTCTGTTACTGATTCCTTCTAGTGTATTTTTCATTTCAGTTATTGTGTTGTTCATCTCTGTTTGTTTGTTCTTTAGTTCTTCTAGATCTTTGTTAAACATTTCTTGTATCTTCTCAATCCATACCTCTAGTCTATTTCCACGATTCTGGATCATCTTTACTATCATTACTCTGAATTCTTTTTCAGGTAGATTGCCTATTTCCTCTTCATTTATTTGGTCTTGTAAGTTTTTACCTTGCTCCTTCATCTGTGACATATTTTTTTGCTGTCACTTTTTTTTTTTTTTTTTTTAATGAGTAGGATTTTGTTCCTCTGTTATTGATTGTTTGGCCTGAGGCTTCCAACACTGGAGTTTGTAAGCTGTTGGGTAGAGCTGGGTCTTGGTGCTGAGATGAGGACCTCTGTGAGACCGCACTCTGATGAATATTCCACGGGGTCTGAGCTTCTCTGTTAGTCCAGTGGTTTGGACTCAGAACTCCCACTGCAGGAGCTTTGGCCTGACCCCCGGCTCGTGAACAAAGATCCCACCTTTGTGGTTCTTTTGTGAATAAGGACACTCCAAACCTAAAAGGTCATTATTTTCTGCTGGGTTCTGCCTCCACTGGGTTCCACCTCTGCTGGGTTCTGGTGGAGCAAACTATCTTTTAATAGTTTTGGTGAATTTAGCATATGACTTCAATTTTGGTGAATTTAGCATATGACTTCAATTCCTCTCCATTCCCCAAACACAGACTCACTCCCTCTGCTCATCTCTAGAGAAGTCTGCAGACCTTTTGTGCTGCCCATCAGGTCTGGCCCCACCCCCTGTCCCTTTGGACTCACCACACCACACATGGGCCCCTGCTCCAGGAACCTAGGGTGGCCTGCTCTCTGCTCCTTTTGTTTTAACTTGCATCAGATGTCAGAGGATGGTGCTTTTGGTTGCCCTACAACTCTCTTGGGGGGTGCTTCCTTGCCTAATTTCATTTAATCTTTACAATAAGCCCACAAGTTTAGAAATCACTTGATTGCAAGTGACCACAATCTCATGCACACTATCTGAAGCCAAAAGCAGAGGGGTTTCCTAGGAGACAAAGTGACAGAGATAGCCTCCCCATGCTTGGAGTAGCAGAATGATGTCTCAGACCTAAAGGTACCCTCTCTGTACCTTCAGAGCTGCCTGAAGCACCATCTCTACTTCTCAGAGCAGCTGTCACATCCTCCTGGTTCCACGTGTTCCCTTTACTTGCTCATGACCCCAGCAGGACAGTCCCTAAAATGCAGCCTTCACTCCAGGAGTTCCCTAACCTTCTGGTTCTGACCATCTCGGTCCTGGTATCTCTGGTTCTTGATTTTGGTGTCTCTAATGTGTTCAGCCTAAATAAGGTCACGCTTCCTCTGAATACATGTGCCCTGATCAAGTCATCTGTGTCTGGAGTAGAGGGAGAAGTGTTTCATGTTAAGAATAGGGAATGTGTTAGTGACAGCTGAATTTTCTAAGGAATGAGAAGCACCAAGATGTAAGTGTGTAGGAGGAAAATATAAGTTCTGTTCAGCCAGTGAGGTAGATAGTGCATTTATTCTTAGTTTATAGGTACAGAAACAGACTTAGAAGGTTCAGTAGCCAACCCAAAGCCACTACACAATGGCTTAGCCTTCATAGAGACCAAGAATGTATGTGTATACGTGTGATTTAGGGAAATGGAGATTTAGGTGTGTTTAGTGTACAATACATATATATGATATATATCTATATATGTATTCTATCTCTAAGGCTTTCTTTGGTCTACCTGGATATGCAGATAGGCAGAAGGGCTCAGGGGCTGCAGAGAACTGAGTGCTCCATGCAAGTACAGGGAGAGAATTTCATGGATATGTTTCTTCTTGAAGGGAAAGTATGTTCAATGCATTTGACATTGGCCAATTGCATGTGGTTCTAGAAAGGAAAACAGGCTGGACAGCATAGTGACTATGAGCCTGGGTTGGAAGCCTGATACTGCCCTGGGCCAGCTCTGTGACTTCAGAAAAAAATACCTAATGTCTGTGTGCATCTATTTCCTCAAGTGAGCATGAGTAACATAATGCCTAGACCACAAAGATTGTTAATGCAGACTAAACAAAGTAATATTTGCAAAGTACTTAGAACCTTGCCCAGCACATAGTAAGCACCATAAGTGTATGCTGAAGAAAACCAGAGCAAAAGATATCTTTCCTTCTCTCTTTGTCTCAGGAGAGATTCATCTTCTCTTTCTGTCTCATTTAATGTTTGAAGTTCATCCTACAATCTTACAAATAACTTTTTAACCTGAATCCCTCTTCCTAGTCACGATAACCCTTTGATTTAACATTCTTACTGGGAATTATAATAGAAAACGTTTTTGCATTGGGATAGGTATATTATTTTTCGTGTACTTCCTCTTTATTACATTTTGTTTCTATTATTCAGAAGTCAACATGAGTAGACTGAGAAAGAAAGTTCTTGTCTACTATCCAAAAGTAGCTTAGAACTGAATTATGTTCCATGTCTAGTTAACATCTCAATAACTCAATAACCTTATTAAGCCAATCTTTTGTTTTTTTGTTTTGTTTTGTTTTGTGTTTAAACATCTTTATTGGAGTATAATTGTTTTCATTGTTGTGTTAGTTGCTGTTGTATAACAAAATGAATCAGCTATACTTATACATATATCCCCATATAGCCTCCCTCTTGTGTCTCCCTCCCACCCTTCCTATCCCATCCCTCTATGTGGTCACAAAGCACGGGGCTGATCTCCCTGTGCTATGCAGCTGCTTCCCACTAGCTATCTATTTTACGTTTCGTAGTGTGTATAAGTCCATGCCACTCTCTCACTTCGTCCCAGCTTACCCTTCCCACTCCCCGTGTCCTCAAGTCCATTCTCTACATCTGCATCTTTATTCCTGTCCTGCTCCTAGGTTGTTCAGAACCATTTTTTTAAAGTAGATTCCATATATATGTGTTAGCATACGGTATTTGTTTTTCTCCTTCTGACTTACTTCACTCTGTATGACAGACTCTAGGTCCATACACCTCACTATAAATAACTCAATTTCATTTCTTTTTATGGCTGAATAATATTCCATTGTATATATGTGCCACATCTTCTTTATCCATTCATCTGTCGATGGACACCTAGGATGCTTCCATGTCCTGGCTATTGTAAATAGAGCTGCAGTGAACACTGTGGTACATGAATCTTTTTGAATTATGGTTTTCTCAGGGTATATGCCCAGCAGTGGGATTGCTGAGTCGTATGGTAGTTCTATTTTTAGTTTTGTTTTTTTTTAACATCTTTATCGGCGTATAATTGCTTTACAATGGTGTGTTCGTTTCTGCTTTATAACAAAGTGAATCAGTTATACATAAACATATGTTCCCATATCTCTTTCCTCTTGTGTCTCCCTCCCTCCCACCCTCCCTATCCCACCCCTCTAGATGGTCACAAGCCACCTAGCTGATCTCCCTGTGCTATGCGGCTACTTCCCACTAGCTATCTATTTTACGTTTGGTAGTGTATATATGTCCATGCCACTCTCTCACTTTGTCACAGCTTACCCTTCCCCCTTCCCATATCCTCATGTCCGTGCTCTAGTAGGTCTGTGTCTTTATTCAAGTCTTACGCTTAGGTTCTTCATGACCTTTTTTTTTTTTCTCAGATTCCATATATACATGTTAGCATACGGTACTTGTTTTTCTCTTTCTGACTTACTTCACTCTGTATGACAGACTCTAGGTCCATCCACCTCACCACAAATAACTCAATTTCGTTTCTTTTTATGGCTGAGTAATATTCCATTGTGTATATGTGCCACATCTTCTTTATCCATTCATCTGTTGATGGACACTTAGGTTGCTTCCATGTCCTGGCTATTGTAAATAGAGCTGCAATGAATATTTTGGTACATGACCCTTTTTGAATTGTGGTTTTCTCAGGGTATATGCCCAGTAGTGGGATTTCTGGGTCGTATGGTAGTTCTATTTGTAGTGTTTTAAGGAACCTCCATACTGTTCTCCATAGTGGCTGTATCAATTTATATTCCCACCAACAGTGCAAGAGGGTTCCCTTTTCTCCACACCCCCTCCAGCATTTATTGTTTCTAGATTTTTTGATGATGGCCATTCTGACTGGTGTGAAATGATATCTCATTGTAGTTTTGATATGCATTTCTCTAATGATTAATGATGTTGAGCATTCTTTCATGTGTCTGTTGGCAATCTGTATATCTTCTTTGGAGAAATGTCTATTTAGGTCTTCTGCCCATTTTTGGATTGGGTTGTTTGTTTTTTTGTTATTGAGCTGCATGAGCTGCTTGTAAATTTTGGAGATTAATCCTTTGTCAGTTGCTTCATTTGCAAATATTTTCTCCCATTCTGAGGGTTGTCTTTTGGTCTTGTTTATGGTTTCCTTTGCTGTGCAAAAGCTTTTAACTTTCATTAGGTCCCATTTGTTTATTTGTGTTTTTATTTCCATTTCTCTAGGGGCTGGGTCAAAAAGGATCTTGTTGTGATTTATGTCATAGAGCGTTCTGCCTATGTTTTCCTCTAAGAGTTTGATAGTGTCTGGCCTTACATTTAGGTCTTTAATCCATTTTGAGTTTATTTTTGTGTATGGTGTTAGGGAGTGTTGGAATTTCATACTTTTACATGTACCTGTCCAGTTTTCCCAGCACCACTTATTGAAGAGGCTGTCTTTTCTCCACTGTATATGCTTGCCTCCTTTATCAAAGATAAGGTGACCATATGTGCATTGGTTTATCTCTGGGCTTTCTATCCTGTTCCATTGATCTATGTTTCTGTTTTTGTGCCAGTACCATACTGTCTTGATTACTGTAGCTTTGTAGTATAGTCTGAAGTCAGGGAGCCTGATTCCTCCAGCTTCGTTTTTCGTTCTCAAGATTGCTTTGGCTATTCGAGGTCTTTTGTATTTCCATACAAATTGTGAAATTTTTTGTTCTAGTTCTGTGAAAAGTGCCAGTGGTAGTTTGATAGGGATTGCATTGAATCTGTAGATTGCTTTGGGTAGTAGAGTCATTTTCACAATGTTGATTCTTCCAATCCAAGAACATGGTATATCTCTCCATCTATTTGTATCATTTTTAATTTCTTTCAGCAGTGTCTTATAATTTTCTGCATACAGGTCTTTTGTCTCCTTTGGTAGGTTTATTCCTACATACTTTATTCTTTTTGTTGCAATGGCAAATGGGAGTGTTTTCTTAATTTCACTTTCAGATTTTTCGTCACTAGTGTATAAGAATGCCAGAGATTTCTGTGCATTAATTTTGTATCCTGCTACTTTACCAAATTCATTGATTAGCTCTCGTAGTTTTCTGGTAGCATCTTTAGGATTCTCTCTCTATATTATCATGTCATCTGCAAACAGTGACAGCTTTACTTCTTCTTTTCTGATTTGGATTTCTTTTTCTTCTCTGATTGCTGTGGCTAAAACTTCCAAAGCTATGTTGAATAATAGTGGTGAGAGTGGGCAAACTTGTCTTGTTCCTGATCTTAGTGGAAATGGTTTCAGTTTTTCACCATTGAGGACGATGTTGGCTGTGGGTTTGTCATATATGGCCTTTATTATGTTGAGAAAAGTTCCCTCTATGGCTACTTTCTGCAGGGTTTTTATCATAAATGGGTGTTGAATTTTGTCAAAAGCTTTCTCTGCATCTATTGAGATGATCATATGGTTTTTCTCCTTCAATTTGTTAGTATGGTGTATCACGTCGATTGATTTGCGTATATTGAGGAATCCTTGCATTCCTGAAATAAACCCCACTTGGTCATGGTGTATGATCCTTTTAATGTGCTGTTGGATTCTGTTTGCTAGTATTTTGCTGAGGATTTTGCATCTATGTTCATCACTGATATTGGCCTGTAGTTTTCTTTCTTTGTGACATCTTTGTCTGGTTTTGGTATTAGGGTGATGGTGGCCTCGTAGAATGAGTTTGGGAGTGTTCCTCCCTATGCTATATTTTGGAAGAATTTGAGAAGGATAGGTGTGAACTCTTCTCTAAATGTTTGATAGAATTTGCCTGTGAAGCCATCTGGTCGTGGGCTTTTGTTTGTTGGAAGATTTTTAATCACAGTTTCAATTTCAGTGCCTGTGATTGGTCTGTTCATATTTTCTATGTCTTCTTGGTTCAGTCTCGGTAGGTTGTGCGTTTCTAAGAATTTGTCCATTTCTTCCAGGTTGTCCATTTTATTGGCATAGAGTTGCTTGTAGTAATCTCTCATGATCCTTTGTATTTCTGCAGTGTCAGTGGTTACTTCTCCTTTTTCATTTCTAATTCTATTGATTTGAGTCTTCTCCCTTTTTCTCTTGATGCGTCTGGCTAATGGTTTATCAATTTTGTTTATCTTCTCAAAGAACCAGCTTTTTGTTTTATTGATCTTTGCTATCGTTTCCTTCATTTCTTTTTCATTTATTTCTGATCTGATCTTTATGATTTCTTTCCTTCTGCTAACTTGGGTTTTTTCCTTTTGTTCTTCTTTCTCTAATTGCTTTAGGTGCAAGGTTAGGTTGTTCATTTGGGACGTTTCCTGTTTCTTAAGGTACGATTGTATTGCTATAAACTTCCCATTAGAACTGCTTTTGCTGCATCCCATAGGTTTTGGGTCGTCGTGTCTCCATTGTCATTTGTTTCTAGGTATTTTTTGATTTCCTCTTTGATTTCTTCAGTGATCACTTCGTTATTAAGTAGTGTATTGTTTATCCTCCATTTGTTTGTATTTTTTCCAGATCTTTTCCTGTAAGTGATATCTAGTCTCGTAGCGTTGTGGTCAGAAAAGATAGTTGATACGATTTCAATTTTCTTAAATTTACCAAGGCTTGATTTGTGACCCAAGATATGATCTATCCTGGAGAATGTTCCATGAGCACTTGTGAAAAATGTGTATTTTATTGTTTTTGGATGGAATGTCCTATAAATATCAATTAATTCCATCTTGTTTAATGTATGATTTAAAGCTTGTGTTTCCTTATTTATTTTCATTTTGGATGACCTTTCCATTGGTGAAAGTGAGGTGTAAAAGTCCCCTACTATGATTTTGTTACTGTCGATTTCCCCTTTCATGGCTGTTAGTATTTGCCTTATGTATTGAGGTGCTCCTATGTTGGGTGCATAAATATTTACAATTATTATATCTTCTTCTTGGATCAATCCCTTGATCATTATGTAGTGTCCTTCTTTGTCTCTTGTAATAATCTTTATTTTAAAGTCTATTTTGTCTGATATGAGAATTGCTACTCCAGCTTTCTTCTGATTTCCATTTGCATGGGATATCTTTTTCCATCCCCTCACTTTCAGTCTGTATGTGTCCCTAGGTCTGAAGTGGGCCTCTTGTAGACAGCATATATACGGGTTTTGTTTTTGTATCCATTCAGCCAGTCTGTGCCTTTTGGTGGGAGCATTTAATCCATTTACATTTAAGATAATTATCGATATGTATGTTCCTATTCCCATTTTCTTAAGTGTTTTGGGTTTGTTATTGTAGGTGTTTTCCTTCTCTTGTGTTTCTTGCCTAGAGAAGTTCCTTTAACATTTGTTGTAAAGCTGGTTTGGTGGTGCTGAACTCTCTCAGCTTTTGCTTGTCTGTAAAGGTTTTAATTTCTCCATCAAATCTGAAGGAGATACTTGCTGGGTAATCTTGGTTGTAGGCTTTTCTCCTTCCTCACTTTAAATATGTCCTGCCACTCCCTTCTGACTTGCAGAGTTTCTGCTGAAAAATCAGCTGTTAACCTTATGGGGATTCCCTTGTGTGTTATTTGTTGTTTTTCCCTTGCTGCTTTTAATATGTTTTCTTTGTATTTAATTTTTGATAGTTTGATTAATATGTGTCTTGGCGTGTTTGTCCTTGGATTTATCCTGTTTGGGACTCTCTGTGCTTCCTGGACGTGATTAACTATTTCCTTTCTCATATTAGGGAAGTTTTCAAATATAATCTCTTCAAATAGTTTCTCAGTGCCTTTCTTTTTCTCTTCTTCTTCTGGGACCCCTATAATTCAAATGTTGGTGCGTTTAATGTTGTCCCAGTGGTCTCTGAGACTGTCCTCAGTTCTTTTCATTCTTTTTTCTTTATTCTGCTCTGCAGTAGTTATTTCCACTATTTTATCTTCCAGGTCACTTATTTGTTCTTCTGTCTCAGCTATTCTGCTATTGATCCCTTCTAGAGTATTTTTAATTTCTTTTATTGTGTTGTTCATCATTGCTTGTTTCCTCTTTAGTCCTTCTAGGTCCTTGTTAAATGTTTCTTACATTTTCTGTATTCTATTTCCAAGATTTTGGATCATCTTTACTATCATTATTCTGAATTCTTTTTCAGGTAGCCTGCCCATGTCCTCTTCATTTGTTAGGTCTGGTGTGTTTTTACCTTGCTCCTTCATCTGCTGTGTGTTTTTCTGTCTTTTCATTTTGCTGATCTTACTGTGTTTGGGGTCTCCTTTTCACAGGTTGCAGGTTCGTAGTTCCCGTTGTTTTTGGTGTCTGTCCCCAGTGGCTAAGGTTGATTCAGTGGGTTGTGTAGGTTTCCTGGTGGAGGGGAGTAGTGCCTGTGTTCTGGTGGATGAGGCTGGATCTTGTCTTTCTGGTGGACAGGTCCACATCTGGTGGTGTTTTGGGGTGTCTGTGGCCTTATTATGGTTTTAGACAGCCTCTCTGCTAATGGATGGGGCTGTGTTCCTGTCTTGCTAGTATTTTGGCATAGGGTGTCCAGCACTGTAGCTTGCTGGTCGTTGAGTGAAGCTGGGTCTTGGTGTTGAGATGGAGATCTCTGGGAGATTTTCGTCGTTTGTTATTACGTGGAGCTGGAAGGTCTCTTGTGGATCAGTGTCCTGAAGTTGCTTTCCCACCTCAGTGGCACAGCCCTGATGCCTGGCTGGAGCACCAAGAGCCTGTTCTCCACACGGCTCAGAATAAAAGGGAGAAAAAATAGAAAGAAAGAAAGAAAGAGGGTAAAATAAAAGAAAGTTATTAAAATAAAAAAAATTATTAAAAAATTTTTTAAAAAGTAAAAAAAAAAAAAAAAAAAACCAAAAAAAAACCGGATGGACAGAACCCTAGGACAAATGGTTAAAGCAAAGCTATACAGACAAAATCTAACACAGAAGCATACACATACACACTCACAAAAAGAGGAAAAGGGGAGAAAATAATCTATCTTGTTCCCAAAGTCCACCACCTTAATTTGGGATGATTCGTTGTCTATTCAGGTATTCCACAGATGCAGGGTACATCAAGTTGACTGTGGAGATTTCATCCGCTTCTCCTGAGGCTGCTGGGAGAAATTTCCCTTTCTCTTCTTTGTTCACACAGCTCCTGGGATTCAGCTTTGGATTTGAACCTGCCACTGTGTGTAGGTCGCCTGAGGACGTCTGTTCTTCGCTCAGACCGGACAAGGTTAAAGGAGCAGCTGATTTGTTGGCTCTGGCTCACTCAGGCCCAGGGGGAGGGAGGGGTACAGATGCGGGCGAACCTGCGGCGGCAGAGGCTGGCGTGACGTTGCTCCAGCCTGAGGCGCGCCGTGCGTTCTCCCGGGGAAGTTGTTGCTGGATCACGGGACCCTGGCAGTGGCGGGCTGCACAGGCTCCCGGGAGGGGAGGTGGGGATAGTGACCTGTGCTCACACACAGGCTTCTTGGTGGCGGCAGCAGCAGCCTTGGCGTTTCATGCCCGTCTCTGGGGTCCGCGCTGATAGCCGCGGCTCGCGCCCGTCTCTGGAGCTCCTTTAAGCAGCGCTCTTAATCCCCTCTCCTCGCACACCAGGAAACAAAGGGGCAAGTAAAAGTCTCTTGTCTCTTCGGCAGCTCCAGACTTTTCCCGGACTCCCTCCCGGCTAGCTGTGGTGCGCTAACCCCTTCAGGCTGTGTTCACGCTGCCAACCCCAGTCCTCTCCCTGGGATCCGACTGAAGCCCGAGCCTCAGCTCCCAGCCCCCGCCCGCCCCGGCGGGTGAGCAGACAAGCCTCTCCTCCAGGAGAGTGCTGGTCGGCACCGATCCTCTGTGCGGGAATCTCTCCGCTTTGCCCTCCACACCCCTGTTGCTGCGCTCTCCTCTGTGGCTCTAAAGCTTCCCCCCTCCGCCATCCGCAGTCTCCGCCTGCGAAGGGGCTTCTAGTGTGTGGAAACCTTTCCTCCTTCACAGCTCCCTCCCACTGGTGCAGGTCCCGTCCCTATTCTTTTGTCTCTGGTTTTTCTTTTTTTCTTTTGCCCTACCCAAGTACGTGGGGAGTTTCTTGCCTTTGGGGAGGTCTGAGGTCTTCTGCCAGCGTTCAGTGGGTGTTCAATAGGAGCAGGTCCACGTGTGGATGTATTTCTGATGTATCTGTGGGGAGGAAGGTGATTTCCGCATCTTACTCTTCCGCCATCTTCTCAAAAATCTCCAATCTTTTGTTGATGGGCACTTGAGTTGCTTCTATGTCTTGGTTATTGTAAATAGTGCTGCTATGAACATTGGGGTGCATGTGTCTTTTTGAATTAGAATTTTCATTTTTTCTGGATATGTACCTAGGAGTTGAATTGCTGGATCGTTTGTAGTTCTATTTTTAGTTTTTAAGGAAACTCCATACTCTTTTCTATAGTGGCTGCACCAATTTACATTCCCATCTACAGTGTACAATTCCCTTTACTCCCCATCCTCTCTAGCATTTATTATTTATAGACTTTTTGATGATATCCATTATCTTTGGCCACTTCTTAAAAAGGCATCAGGTAATATATCCTTATGCTTCTTGGAGTAATGAGATTTCTCAGCCAATTTCCTGCACATAGGTGGTTGGGGCACAAGGATTGTCTTATGTCTCAAAATAAATGCTTTTTTTTTTTTTTTAGCGCAGGTTGATGACCTCTTTTAATAATTTGACTCTGACAAAAATCTTACTCAATTTAACTTTCTTTCCAACTTGATTCCAGTCAGCTCCATGTGTCAACAGACATGCCCGTGGTAACTAGAAATAAATTTCCTCCCATACACGTACCTTTCTCTCATCTTACGTCATTCAGAATATAATCAGGAGACAAAACCACACCATTAATTTAAACATATATATATATGTTGTTATGTAAGAAAAAGAGAGTTAAATACTGAAAGGGTAAAAGAGTGCTAGAGCAAGGAGTGTGGTGTACAAAAATAGGACTGTGCTGTAGTGATCAGATGGTGTCCTCCCCAGAGCATCTTACTTTCAATGAACTTATTCAGACAAATAATTGGTTATGGTTGCAGTGCTTTCTTTTTGTGTTGGCTGAGGTAAACTGGCCAGATCATGCCCACACAAGTTACATTTAAAGGATGGAAATTAATTGGAATTCCGTACAGAAGACTAATTATTCCAGGAAGTAAAAAGCACTGTATTTGGGTATTTAAACATATTCACTCTTGATAGTTTTTTGTTCCGTTTATTGGAAAGAAATATTGGTGATATTTCTAGAATAATGGCATGAGGAGCTTATCAAATCCTCTTCCTGAAAAGCAATGATAAAACTGGACAAAATTATCAAAAGCAACAATTCCAGGACTCTAAAAACTGACTATGGTATCAGTAAATTGAGAAGTGCTTATTGAAGTAAAAACAAAAATAACAAAAAAAACCCTACTAAACCTTGAGCAATAACAGTGGGAGTCTGTGGCATTATTGCCTGTGTCAGTTCTTACCAACACCCCCTTCCCTGGTTCCATGAGCAACAGTAGTTCTGCCAGGGTGGGGCAAGCTGTGAAAATCAGAAGTTTACTGCTGAAGAGGTCTGACTTGATTTGGAGCAGAACTCTAGATACCCAATACCTTTGGTCATTGTCAGAAAGCAATTTTGGTGGAAACCAAGGAAGAATGGCAACATTGCAGGTAGTATGAAGTCATGATGTTAGTTGAGGTTAACAGCAGACTGGCAGACTAACCAAAAATTTAACAGAAAAATCCCCAAAATGAGACCACTAGAGTGGGCCATAATAAACTCCCACATGTCCTTGGTGGTCTGGATGTGTGAACACATGTGTAAGGCTGCATACATGCTGGGAAAAAATTGGAGACAACCTTAGCTATCTACACATTCCTGGCTGAATGTAAGCTTATGTGCAGGCATGGGGGAGACAGGGTGGTGTCCAATAGAAAATAAAAGCTAGAAAGACTAGCAAAAGCTAGCAAACTTGAATTCTGAATACATTCTCCAACCCACATACAGATACATTGGGAAAGGGTGGAAACCTTACTGATGGAAAGTGTTTTAGTGTAAACATTTTCAACTGACTACTAAGCTATGCTGACACAGGGGTAACCCCTAAAAAGATAGGGTTACATAAAAATAAGAATTTTAAAAACTAAAAATCCGAACAGAGACATCAGCAGGGAGACAGATATCATATAATTAATTTAGGTATATTTTTGAAAAGAAGAAACAGCCACAAATCTGAGAGGTAGGAGGAGGCATATCAGAATACAGAATTGCTGTAATATTTTTTCTAAAATGCTTAATTTTCAACAAAAAACATTTAGGAGACAAGAAATTGAAACCCATAAAATAGAAACTGCATGGGCTCTAGATATTGGATTTAGTAACTAAAACTTGAAAATATCTATTACAAATATGTCTAAAAAAAAAGAGAAGGGAACCATGTTTAAAGAATTTAAGAAAAGTATGATGGTAATGACCCACTGAATAGAAAATATTAATAAAGGGATAGAAATTATTTTAAAAAAGAACCAAGTAGAAAGTCTGTAGTTGAAGGCTTCAAAAATGAAAATTTTTAAATTCACTAATTTCAACAGAAGATTCAAGATGACAGAAGGAAGAATAAATAAACTTGAAGATAGATTAATAGGAATTATCCAATCTGAAAAATAGAAAGAGAAATAAATGAAGAAAAATGAACAGACTCTCAGAGAGTCATCAGACATATTAATATATGCATAATGGGAATCCCAGAAGGAAAGCAGAGGAAGAAATGGGTAAAAAAAATTTTAAGAAACAACAGCCAAATTTTTTTCAAATTTGATGAAAAATAATAATATAACAAAACCACAATGAGGCATCACCTCACACTGGTCAGAATGGCCATCATCAAAAAAATCTACAAACAATAAATGCTGGAGAGGGTGTGGAGAAAAGGGAACCCTCTTGCACTGTTGGTGGGAATGTAAATTGATACAGCCACTATGGAGAACAGTATGGAGATTCCTTAAAAAACTAAAAATAGAACTACCACATGACCCAGCAATCCCACTACTGGGCACATACCCTGAGAAAACTGTAATTCAAAAAGAGACATGTACCACAATGTTCATTGTAGCACTATTTACAATAGCCAGGACATGGAAGCAACCTAATTGTCCATCGACAGGTGAATGCATAAAGAAGATGTGGCACATATACACAATGGAATATTACTCAGCTATAATAAAGAAATGAAATTGAGTTATTTCTGAGAGGTGAATGGACCTAGAGTCTGTCATACAGAGTGAAGTAAGTCAGAAAGAGAAAAACAAATATTGTATGCTAACACATATATATGGAATCCAAAAAAAAAAAAATGGTTCTGATGAACTTGCGAGCAGGACAGGAATAATGAAACAGACATAGAGAATGGACTTGAGGACATGGGGTGGGAAGGGTACGCTGGGATGAAGTGAGAGAGTAGCACGGACATATATACACTACCAAATGTAAAATAGATAGCTAGTGGGAAGCAGCTGCATAGCACAGGGAGATCAGCTAGATGCTTTGTGACCACCTAGAGGGGTGAGATAGGGAGAGTGAGAAGGAGGCACAAGAGGGAGGGGATATGGGGATATATGAATACATATAGCTGATTCAATTTTTTATATAGCAGAAACTAACAAAACATTGTAAAGCAATTATACTCCAATAAAGATGTTAAAAAATTTAATCTAAAATTCAAGAGACCCAACATACACCAAGTAGGATCAAAGAAATCTGTATCTGGACATATCAAATCAAAGATAAAGACCAAGAGAGAATCTTGAAAGCAGCAGGAGAAAAAAGACTTATCTTACATAAAGGAACAACATTCCAATTAATAGCTGGCTTCTCATTAGAAAAAAAAAAAAAATGGAGGACAGTGAGATAAAATACTCAAAGTGCTAAAAGGAAAAATCTGTCAACCAAGAATTCCATACCCAGTCAAACTATCCTTCAAAATGAAGTTGAAATAAGGGTATTTTCAGATTAACAAAGACTGAGATAATTCATTGCTAGCAATCTTGCCTTATGAGAAATACTAAAGAAAGTCTTTCCATATGAAAGAAAAGGATATAGGATGTTAAATCAAATTTACAGGAGGAAATAAAGAGCAAGGAAATGGTAAATATAAGGGTAACTGTAAAAGACTGCATAAATATATTTCCCTATCCTCTACTAACTGAATTAAAAAGGTTAAAGAATGTATAAAGTTTAAATTAAAACATTGTATTGATGATATATCATAGAGATGTAATAAAAATGACAATAACAGCACAAAGGAGGGAAAGTTAATGGAACTATATTGGATGAGTTTCTCTATTACCAAACTTAATAATCTAAAGTAGATTTGGGTAAATTAAGATGCACATTGTAATGATTATAGCAACTATGATGGTTAATCTTTGTGTCAATTTTACTGCACTACAGGGTGCCCAGATTAAACATTATTTCTGGGTGTGTCTGTGAGGGTGTTTCTGGATGAAATCAGCATTTGAATCGGTGGACTCAGTAGACTGCCCTCCCCAGGGTGGGTGAGCATCATCCAACCTGTTGAGGGCCTGAATAGAACAAAAGGCAGAAGAAGGAAGAATTTGCCTTTTTTTCTTTCTTATTTGCCTGGTTGAGTTGGGACATTGGTCTTCTTCTGCCCCTAGACTGGGATTTACACCATTGCCTCCCCTGGTTCTTAGACCTTCAGACTCAGGCTGAAATTATACCACCGGTTTTCCTGGGTCTCCAGCTTGCAGATGGCAGATCATGGGACTTCTCAGTCTCCATAATCACGTGAGTCAACCCCTCATAATAAAAATCACTCTCTCTCTCTCCCTCTTCTCTCCCTCTCTCCTGATTCCTATTGGTTCGGTTTCTCTGGAGAACCCCAACTAATACAGCAACCACTATGTAAGTAACTGAAAATACAGCTACAAAATCAACAAAGGAATTAGTAGGGCACAATAAAAAAATGTATATAGTGGAAAAGAAAGAAGTAGAGAAGTGAAAGTGTTACCGACCAGGGTTCTTGCCCTCCTTAATCAATAGAAAACGATAAGAGGCCAGACAAGAAATTCAAGCAAGGCTTTATTGGAGCCCCTGCTGCAGCAAGGGGGGAGCCAGAACAAACAACAGTTTCCCTTGTTAACCTGCTCCCTGGGGGGGGGGGCGAGCTGGTTCCTTATATGGGGGTGAGGGTAAGGGTGTGTCCAGGGGTTGGGCCAGAGGGGTGGCTTAGGTGGTTTGCCCACCCCTTTGTGATGTTGTGTGCAGGGGGCATGCACAGTACCCTGTTTTTGCTCCCAACCCCCTGTTTTTTCTCCTGGCTCTTCAGAAGTGGCATTTGGGCTTTTTTGGTCTTTTTGTATTTTTTGTCCATAATTTGTCCCAACTGAGCATGCACGCAGTTATTTTTAGTCCCTTATAGTTTCTTTGTATTTTTTGGCTTGAGGAAATGTTTGTCCAGATGCAAGCATTGCGGCACTGCTGCAAAGGGTCCCAGGTCCCAGCCTGTCTCATTTCCCCCTGAGAGACTCTACACCCTTATTCTTAAGGGGTGAGGGGCCAAAAGTTTCTTCTTTTGAAACTTCTTCCTGCTGGACAGGGTCTGCAGACCCTAGCCTACCCTAGAGGTATAGAAATCCCTTGCTGACTGTTCCAACGACCTGTAGGGAGCTGGGCCACTCTCCACTGGAATGGGCTGAATTCCTTGAGCCCTCATGAGTCTTACTTCAAACTGTTAGAGCCTAGAAGACACAAACTTAACCAAAAAGTTAAACAAACAAGGGCTAGAAAGAACAACAATAGCCACTAAAGGGTCTGGAAAGGGAAGGAACCAGGTTAACTTTGGGAGGGCTTCTTTTTTTCTTCTTCTTCTGTTTTAACTGTTGACCAGACAGTGGAGGCAATATCGCCCCTGTTGAAATTGTGAAGCCACTCTGCCTGGGTGTATATTTCCTTAATATTAACTGTTACCTGTCCTGTCACATTGATCCATGTGTAGCAGGAAGTATTAGTTAACCAAGTGCAGCAGGAAGTATTAGTTATCGCACAAGCTGCATCTTGTTCTGCAAGACAAAAGCCAGACAATTGTCAAGAACCGCATCAGCCAAGGAAAAAAGAGAGGTTCCAAGTCTTGTTAAGGCTTCAAATAGGAGTCCAACCCACTACATCATTTTACTTACCTGTCGATGGTGCCTATCTTTTGAATAGGTATCTCAGATTTTCCACTGACTCAGAGGTGTATTGTTCTTCGGTTGTGACCTGTGGGGTTTCTGGAGGTAAAACTTTAGTCTGGACAAATATACGCAACTAGATATATATCCCTTGAAGTTTGACAGCAGTAGGGGTGGCTAAAATTACTTTAGAAGGGCCCTTTCATCTTGGCAATTGTTGGTCTTTGGGGCACCCCTCTTTCCATGTTTTAAGAAGAACTTAGTCCCCAGGGTTTATTTGTGAAGGAACTGCTCCTTCCTCTATATCTTTAGTGGGAGCTGACAGTGCCTTGTGAGCATAATCCTGGATTGCCTTCTGAACTTGTTCTAGATTAATAATATATCTCAGGGTCTGGTTCACTTCCTCATCTGATAGAACATCAGTAGTAAGAAAAGGCCTCCCATAGGTCATTTCAAATGGGCTAAGCCTCAGACCACTCCTGGGGGCTACACAGACCCTGAAGAGTACAATAGGAAGCAAGTTGGTCCAGGGTTCATGAGTTTCTTGGCAGACCTTTGCTAAGGTTTTCTTTATTTTTTAAAAAATATTTATTTATTTACTTATTTGTTTATTTATTTATTTGGCTGTGCTGGGTCTTAGTTGCTGCCTACGGGATCTTTGCTGTGGCATGCAGGATCTTTAGTTTTGCAGCATGCGGGAATCTCTTAGATGTGGCATGCGGGATCTAGTTCCCCAACCAGGGATTGAACCCAGGCCTGCTGCATTGGGAGCAAGGAGTCTCAACCACTGGACCACCAGGGAAATGCCACTAAAGTTTTCTTTAAAGTATTGTTCATTTTCTCTACCTTCCCTGAAGACTGAGGGTGCCAAGAAGTGGCTTGTAGTCTTTCCCTAGGGCCGTTGTGAGCCCCTGTGTGATTTTGGCTATAAAAGAGGGCCCGTTATCACTCTGGAGGGACTTTGGAAATCCAAACTGAGGAATTATTTCTTCTAAAAGGGACTTACACACTTCCATGGCCTTTTCAGGTCGGGTGGGGAGGACTTCAACCCATCCTGTGAAAGTATCAACAGACACCAGAAGATATTTATATCCTGATCGTGAGGGCATTTGCGTGAAATCTAACTGCCAGTCTTCCCTCAGGCATGTCCCCCGGCATTGAATTGGCCTGAGTAACGAAGTGGGGAGTAGATAGGTCTGTGGGTTATTAGGGGCACATAAATTCCAGGCAAGCATTACTTGTTTTATTGTTCTTTTAAGCTCCTTCCCTGAAAAAGCCTTTTGCATCAAGTCCCATAGTGCACCCCTCCCATAGTGGGTGGCATCATGTAAGCTCTTAGTGAGTTTCCATTGTTGGGCCTCAGGGATTAGCACCCTATCCTCCTTTCTATACCAGCCTGTGCTGCCTTGCTCATAGCTCCATTTCTCAGAATTTTCTCGTTCCTGTGGGGAATAGTGGGGGAGCTAGGGAGTTCAGGGGGCCAATCACTAGGGCCATAACTTGTCCAGGCTCCTGCAATCGAGCTGTCTGTTTTGCAATTTGATCAGCTTTGCTGTTCCCTTGGCTAACAAAAGGCCCCTCCCTGTGATGGCCCCTACAGTGGACTACTGCTACCTAGGTCGGGAGCTGTGCTGTTTCTAAAAGAGTCAAAATCAAATCTTTATGTTTTAGGGGGGAACTTCTAGCGATTACCATTCCTCTTTCTTTCCAAATGGCAGCATAAGCATGGAGAACATGGAACCCATACTTAAAGTCAGTAAAAATATTTAATTTCTTATCCTTCCCTAATTGCAAACTCTCGTTAAGGCAATTAGTTCAGCCTTTTGGGCTGATGTCTGGGGTGGCAGGGCCTTGGCTTCTATGACTTCATCTAGGCTAACTATGGCATACACCACCTTTCAGTTTACCATTTCTACAAAACTGCTCCCATCAGTAAACCATTCGACCTCAGGGCTGTCTAGAGGCTCATCTAGAAGATCAGACCTACTGGAGTAAGTTTGTTCTATGGTCTCTATACACTGATGCAATAAGTCTCCACTCTTGACCACTGGAAGCAGAGTTTATGGGTTTGGGGTTTGACACACCTTTAAGGTAATGTTGGGGGCGTCCATTAGGAGGGCCTGTTATTTTGTTAACCTTCCTCCAGTCAACCAATGTCCTTTGACTTCCAGCACAGATTGTACCTGATGAGAGGTTAACACATCTAAATGTTGTCCCAGGGTGAGCTTGGAAGACCCATTAACTAACAGGGCTGTGGCTGCTACTGCCCGCAGGCAGCTTGGCCATCCCAGGGCCACTGAGTCCAGTTGTTTTGAAAAGTAAGCCCCCTGTTCTCTGATCTGGTCCCAGCTTTTGGGTCAGGACTCCTAGTGCTATCCCTGACTTCTCGTGAATGTATAGGGTAAAGGGTTGGTCCAAATTTGGAAGCTCCAGTGCTGGTGCTCTACTTAATTCAGTCCTTAGAGTCTCAAAGGCCCACTGGTGGTCCTTATTCCATTAAAGCGGTTCTCTTTCTTCTCCCTTTAGAGCCTCATATAGGGGTTTTGCTATAAGGCCATAATTTGGAATCCGGACACAACAGAACACAGCCATCCTGAGAAAGCCTCGAAGTTGCCTCTTTGCGGTTGGAGATGGTAATGCACTAATTGCTGTTTTTTGATCTATGGCCAGGGCTTGTGCCCCTGGGGTCAAAACAAATCCTAAATATTGAACCCACTGCTGTGAGATCTGAGCCTTTGTTGGAGAGACTTTATATCGCCTTTCTGCCAGAAAATTTAGGACCCTAGTGGTATTTTGATCTGAATCTTGTTCGGTCTCACTACTTATCAATAAATCATCAACATAATGCAGCAGAGTTCCCTTCTCAAGGCTCAGTTCCCTCAGTTCCCTTGCTAACGTGTTTCCAAAAGATGGGGGCTGTCCCAAATCGCTGAGGAAGCACTGTTCACGTATATTGGGTGGCCTCCAGGGTGTCAGGGTCCCTCCATTCAAAGGCGAAAAGGTATTGAGACTCAGGATGTAGAGGAATACAGAGAAGTGCATCTTTGAGGTCCAAAACAGAGAAGTACTGGGTGCTCCCTGGCACTTGGGTGAGGAAGGTGTGTGTGTTTGGCACCAATGGGTGAATAGGGATGAGCGCCTCATTCACTGCTTGTAAGTCTTGCACAAACCAAAACTCCCCATTAGGCTTCTGAATGGGGAGGATCGGGGTGTTGCAAGGGGATTGGCAGGGCCTAATGAGTCTGTGTTTTAGGAACTTGCTGAGCAGCAGTTGGATTCCCCTCATGGCCTCAGGCTTTAAAAGATCTTTTCCAGGGGTATTTTTCCCCAGGCTTTAACTTTATGTTTATTGGGGGAACAGGTTTTGCCCTTCCTGGCACTGAGGTATCCCAAACTGCAGGATCTACTTGTTCCCTAATTTCTTGGGGAATGTCTTGGGGAATATTTTGATGACCAGCAGGTGGGTCATCTGGGGCTACTAACAGATGCATTCTCTGCTTGAATTCTCTACCTCCTAAGAATATACTAGCTCTTAACTTATTTAGCAAATCTCTTCTGAGGAGGAGGACAGGGCATTCTGGCATATACAAAAAGGAGTGAATAATAGTAATGGACCTGACTCTGTGGGCAAGGGGAGATGTAAATCACCTTACCTTTGGCTGTCTATCAACTCCTGTCACAGTACAGTCTCTGTTGGAGAGGGGGGCAGCTGGCCAAGTCAGAACAGAGCAGGTGGCTCCAGTGTCTACAAGAAATTCAGTTCTCCTACCTGCCACATCGAGGTTGACCCGAGGCTCTGCTGGAGTGATGAGGATGGATCGAGTGGGATCTGGAGCTGGGAAGGCACTCAGGCCCCATCAGTTGGTGTGCAGGAATCTCTCATTGGAGAGAATTGTAAGGACCTGGGGCCAGTCAAGTTTGCCCCTTGGGTGTCTCACAGGAAAGCGCTCAGGACAGTCCCCCTTCCAGTGCCCCGCCTTCCAACAAAAGGCATACTTGTTCGAGCCCAGGCAGCTTCTTGGCAGTCTGTCCAGGCTTCTTGGCCCTCCAGCGTCCCTTCGAGATGGTGGGTGGATCAGAGGAGCCAAAAGTTGTGTTTTCTTTTTTAGCCTCTTATCCTTATTGGACTCCTCCATTAAGTCGCGGTTGTTATAGACCTTGAAAGCCTCCTCTACCAAGGTTGACAGTGGGGTTTGGGGCCCAGACTCAAGCTTTTGTAATTTTCTCCTGATAATCAGGAGTAGCCTGGGTGATAAAATTCATGGCCAATAGTGTCCTCCCTTCTGCAGACTCAGGGTCTGTACTGGTGTACTTCCTGAATGCCTCTGTCACTTGGCTCAGGAAGACTGTTGGGTTTTCATCTTTTTCCTTTGCAACTTCTCGGATCTTATCATAATTTACAGGCTTCACCATACACCTTTTCAGTCCTTCTGATAGACAAGTAATGTAATGTCTCATCCTAGCCTGGCCTACATGATCTTCATAGTCCCAGTGTGGGTCATGTTCTGGGACTGGATCCCTACCCACCTGAAAAATTTGGCGGTGTGGATTGGTGGCCAATAGGCCATCTGAGTGTTACCTGGCCTTTCTCAGTATACGCTCCCTTGCACCTGGGGTGCAACAGTAGGCCAGAATAACCATGATGTCCTGCCAGGTGAGAGAGAATGTCAACCCCAGACTGATAAATTCGTCCCTAATCTTGTCAGCGTTCTCTGAGAACCTGTCAAAATTCTCCTTACAAATTCCTAAGTCTCTCATTGAGAAGGAGACATGCACTCCAGTAGTGCTTCAGTTTCCATCAGCTGATTCCTGAAGGGGTAAAGGCCTTGTGGGGCAGAGGTGGGGACTAACTTTGAACCTGATCCTGGGTGACAGGAAGTTCCACTACGAGTTACCCTGGAGGGACTAGTCTCTCCCTCCTGGGGCGACGGAGGATATAAAGGGACATAAGGAGGCAGAGATTGGGATTGGTCAGAGGGACCCGGAGAAGTAGGTGGCTCCGGAGGAGTAGGTGGCTCCGGGGAAGCAGGTGAAGCTTGGTTTCCCCCCTGAGAGTCGGAGAAAGTTAGAAGGGGATCATTTAAAATGTCGGGAGTGTTTCTGATTCCCCAGGCTTTTGATTACAGGAGACCCATAGAGCGGGGTTTTGGTAAAGGACCATGAAGGTTTATTTTGGGGGGTGGGGGCAGCCCCATGTGGTTTGTGGGATTTTAGTTCCCCGACCAGGGATCGAACACATGCCCTCAGCAGTGACAGCTCAGAATTCTAACCACTGGACCGCCAGGGAATTCCCAGGACCATGAAGGCTTGAACATAGGGAGCCTCGGTCCATTTTCCTGTCCTGCAACAGCAGAGATCCAATTGCAACACGGTATTATAGAGACCCATTTTCAGACCATTTTCCTCCATTCCCTGACTTATACAAGGGCCAGGCAATGTTACAATAGAGTTTAAATGTTTCCCTTTTCAGCCCGTCTATTTTGAAAGTTTCCAATTTTTAAGGATACTCTCCAGAGGTGTTTCTTCTGGCTTAGAAGAGGATCATCCCATGTTGAATAACATGCAACCGAGAAAAAGTGCTCCTAGAAATGAAGTCCAGTGTCCCAGAGACATTTACCAGGAGGCTTTTGTCCTATAATGTTTCCCTATGCTGGGGGTATTCCTCGAGTTTGAGCATCTATAAAACCTAGGATGTGGGCTGCTTGGAAGTGGCCACCCAATAGGTGATCTGTAACAAGGTATGGGCTGCCAAGGCCTTGAGTGAAAGGGGTCCTAGAGGTGCAAAAAAGGAACTCCTGGAGGAATTGGAGTTGGGTGCAATGGAAAATGCCATTGGGGTCAGGACCTAAGGGCCTACGTTGGGAGTATTCCCACAGGGGATTTTTTTTGGACATAGAATAAGGTGAGAGACTAGACAGCAGAAAAACCTAAAACCCTTTCCCCTCTCTGTTTGACAGCTATGATAAAACTGGGGAGAGCCTGATGATTCCATCTGACACAGGCAACAATGAGTTTAGACAATGTTTCCCATGTAATTTAACACACCAAATGAACCCAATTAGTTTAGGATCTCTCTTTGGGAGGCTCCAGGGGCCCCATGAAGCATCCCAAAGTTAACTGGAAGTCAAAAGAATTTCAATTAGAATTTGATATTTGGGAAATCTGTCAAAAATTTCCAAAAGTTTTAAAACATCCAGTCAAATAGAATCATAGGCTGCTGTGAAACAATTATTCCTTGAGCTAAGGTGAAAAAAAAAAAAAAAAGGGATTCCAAAAGTAAATGCAGATCACTTAAAGGCACAGAAACTCACACAATCTGTTATCAAAAGGAGCATTCGAGGAAATCTTTGTTCTCTTATGAGAGAAAGAAACCAAATCCAGTCTTATATCAGCCTACTCTTGATAAAATCCGGTTACCTAATTAAATTTAATCCAACCTTAGAAAATTCCAACCACATAAAAAATTCTCTTCTCAGTGTTCCTTTTCTGGAAATCTTCTGTAACTTTGTGTAGCCATATTTTGTCCCTTCTTTTTTCCATTCAGAAATAACCAGCTGTAGGACAAAATCACATTTTTCCATTTAACGAAATACATTTCCATTCCACATACCTTCTTTTCTGAAAGCACACATCTTACCTTCCTTATGTCACAATGAAATGTCTTTTACATTAGCATTCCCTGATTGGAATATCCCATAAACTCTTGGGAAGATCCCATGTATCTTCCCAAAGCACAATTTCTTTCCTTAATGTGATGTAAGATATGTGTCTAATAAACCCAAACATCCTTACTTTCCCTCTCACAAGAAAACAAAAGTAGGTAAATTTAGACCTGTTTAGCAATTGATGTTCCAATATTTCATCTTATTTGAAATGGCCTGGATACTCAATGGATTCCTATCATTTAACTTAATTTAGTTTCAAGTTACCAAAATTTGGAGGGACTGTTCTAGATGGACATTTGGAAAACATGATTATTCCCATTGAGTTTACTAAAAAGCTCTTATCCAGTCATATTTACTTAAAAGTTTAATCATATCAGGTTATTTTCCTTGCTAACAGATTTTATCACAGAAACAACATGCACTTATTGACTTCCAGTAACCCTAGGTAGGATAGAAGTATTATACTTAATGTTGATAATACAGACTGGTCTGTATTAATTTAACCCACAAGCTTAAGCCACACAAGTTAATTTTTACAAAATCAGAGATCTCTTAGTTTTCCTGCTTGAATATAAAAAGGTCTCTTGTTTTCCCCCTCAGTCTGGGGGACTACAGATGGATCAGGGAGTCCCTGAGAGTCCAGGCAGAATAGTTACATTGCAAAGGCAGAGGAGAGAGGTGCAAGCCCCTCTCTTCTTTTTTTGTTCTTTAAAATCCCACTATGTAACCCAAGGCTGGAGTCGAGTCTCAGACAATGTGGGATCCGTTTGTATTTCAGGGTTTAAGAGCTTCACCATGCCCACAATGTTAGCAGAGACTTGTAGGAGCAGTTGGACAGACAAAACTCATAAAACAAAGATACCAATGACAAAAACTTAGACACAAACAAGAAGTTTTCAGGATAAAGGGGATGGGAGTGCAGGTATAAGGACCAAGGGAGAGGTAAAGGGAGGAGGGACAGAAAAGACTGTAAAAGAGAAAGAGAAAGAGAAAGAGAGAGATTGCCGTTTCAACCTGACCCTGCAGTTGTCTCTTCAGGCACCAACCTGCAAGCTTTCAGAAAGGGCCACTGAAGGAGGGTGCACCCTGTCCACTGCCCACCGGGGTGATCGAGCCTGGAAACCAGACAGTTGTATTTCATCTGTAGGAACCTAACCCACAGGTGGGACTCTCACCCATGCATACACCAGTTTATAGAAATCTGCTGTAGCACTGCAGCAAAGGGTCCCAGGTCCCAGCCTGTCTCAAAAGTGGGGGGAAAGATAAGAGACATACAGAAAACAAATACCAAAGTGGAAAATGTAATTCCAACCATATCAATAATCACATTGAATGTGAATAGATGAAACAAAGTTAAAGACAAAGATTGATAGACCATATTTGAAAAGCAAGGTCCTTAAAATATAGTCTCTAAGAAGTGGAGGAAAGAAAGGTGGGAAGGAAGGAAGGAAGGAAAGAAGGGAAAAAGAAAAAAAAGAAGGTAGGAGAGAAAGAAGAAATTAAAGGCATCCAACTTTAAATGGCAGAATTAGAACTTTTATTACAGAGGACATGATCCTATGTGTTAGAAAACACCAATGATCCCACCAAAACAAAACACAACAAAACAAAACAGACTAGAATGAATAAGCAAGTTTAAGAAGGTCACAGGAAACATTTCTTATAAAAATAAATTTCATTTCTATATACTAAGTACAAAAATATGCAAAGGAAATTTACAAAATGATTTCATTCACAGTAGCATGGAAAAGAATAAAATACTTAGAAATAAATTTAATAAAGAGCTGCAAGATCTGTACACTGAAAACTACAAAACATTGTTGAGAGAAATTAAAGATCTATATAAACAGAAACATTTCTTGTTCATAGATCAGGAGACTTCATATTATCAAGAAAGCAATTCTCGGACTTCCCTGGTGGTGCAGTGGTTAAGAATCCTCCTGCCAATGCAGGGGACACAGGTTCGAGCTCTGGCCCAGGAAGATCCCACATGTCGCGGAGCAACTAAGCCCATGAGGCACAACAACAAGCCAGCGCTCTAAAGATGGTGAGCCACAGCTACTGAGCCGTGTGCCACAACTACTAAAGCCCACGTGCCTAGAGCCCACGTTCCACAACAAGAGAAGCCACCACAATGAGAAGCCTGCACGTTGCAACCAAGAGTAGCCCCCACTCACCACAACTAGAGAAAGCCCACACGCAGCAACGAAGACACCACGCAACCAAAAATGGATAAATAAATAAATAAATAAATTTTTAAGTCAAAAAAAGAAAGCAATTCTCCTCAAATTGATCTATAAATTCAATGCAGTCCCTGTGAATATTCTAGCAGGCTCTTTTTGTGTAGAATTTGACAGCTGATCCTAAAATTCATATGGAAATGCAAAAGATGCAGAATAGCCTAAACAGTTTGGCAAAAGAATAAAGCTGGAGAACTTTCACCACCTGACGTCAAATTCTACTATAATACGTGTTAATCTAGACAGTGGGTTTCAGGCACAAGGAAAGGAATACAGTTCAATGGCACAGAATTAAGAGTCCAGAAATAAAACAATTTTTATTATGAATTGATTTTCAACAGAGGTCCCAAGACAATTCAATACAAGAAAGACTAACCTTTCTTTTTTTAACCAAGGAAAGGTGCAGGGATAAATGGATATCCACAGGAAAAACCCAAAGCAAAGAAACAGAAACTTACATCACACTAGACAAAAATGAACTAAAACTTGATCACAGATCCACATGTAAGAAACAACCCCTAAAATTTCTCAAAGAAAACATAGAAGAAACTCTTCATGATCTATTAGATATAACGTCAAAAACATGATCCATACAAGAAAAGATTAGTAAATTAGACTTCATCAAAATTAAAAACTTTTGCTCTTTGAGCACCACTGTTGAAAGAATGAATAAACAAGCTACAGACTTGGAGAAAATCTTGCAAATCACATATCTGATAAAGAACGGGATCTTGCCGTTTGCAACAACATGGATGGACCATGAGGGTATTATGTTAAGTGAAGTAAGTCACACAAAGGCAAATACTGTATGATTACACTTATATATGCAATCTAAAAAATAAAACAAATGAAGAAACCTAACAAAACAGAGACAGAGTTATAGATACAGAGAACAAACAGGTGCTTGCCAGACGGGAGAGTGTTGGGGGAAAGAAAGCAATAGGTGAGGGAGATGAAGAGGTACAAAATTTCAGTTGCAAAATAAATGAGTATGAAATGTACACTGTGGGGAATATAGTCAATAATTATGTGATATATTTGTATGGTGACATATCATAACTATACTTATCATTTTGAAATGTACAGAAATAACCAATCACTATGTTGTGTAACAGGAACTAACATAGCATTTCATTGTACATCAATTATACTTCAAAAACAAACAAATTCATAGGAAAGGAGATCGGGTTTGTGGTTACCAGAGGCCGGAGATTGGGGGAGGGAGAACTGGTTAGCTGCAGTCAAAGGTACAAACTCCCAGTTATGCGATAAATAAGTACTAGGGATGTAATGGACAATATGATAAATATAATTAACACTGCCGTATGTTATACATGACAGTTGATAGAGTAAATCCTAAGAGTTCTCATCACAAGGAAAAATTTTTTTTTCCATTTCTTTAGTTTTGTATCTATGTGGGATGATGGATGTTCACTAAATTTATTCTGATGATCATTTCATGATGCATGGAAGTCAAATCATTATGCTATACACCTTAAGCTTAAAAAAATTTAAAAAAAGAAAGAATGGACCTCAGTTAATATTAATGTCTCAATATTGGCTCACTAGTTGTGATAAGTGTGCCATAGTAATATAAGATCTTAATATTAGGGGAAAGTGGGTGAGGGGGATCTTGGAACTCCTTGTACTGTCTTTGCAACTTTTTCATAAATCTAAAACAAAAAGTTTATTTAAATATAAATAAATAAATAAATTTTAAAAAATGTACAGAAAATCATTGAATTGTCCCTTGTATAATAATAAGTGAACTTCATGGTATATAAATTATATCTTAGTAGAGTTGTTTAAAAGGTTCTGAAGAAGGTCAGGGTGGGCTGAGGGCTGGGCTGAGGCGGGGTCAGGGCAAGGTCAGGCAGGGCCAGGCTGGGGTCAGGCGGGAGTCAGCAACCCTGGCAATGGGCACGGAGGCGTGGATCGCCCAAGGCCGAGGCCAGCCTGTGGCCCTTCTCTGGCTGCTGCTGCTGCCCGTGGCCACCCTGGAGCTGCGAGGGTCCCCGGCCACGGCCACGGCCGCCCCCGGCTGGGCTCCAGGCGCGGGCGGAGCGGTGGAGGGCAGCGCTCCGACTCCGGAAGCGCAGCGGTTGGCCCCGGGAGCCACAGGTGCGTTGGGGCCTCTGTTGAGGGCTGAAACGGCCTAAACTGCAGGGCCTGAGGGGGCCGGCTGTGACCAGGGCCTGGGTGCCCTGAGTCACTGAACTTCATCTTTTCTCTGCCCTGGCCAACAACCAGGCAGCCCAGAGACCCCCTCAACACAGGTGGGTCACCGACTCCCCACTGTGGAGCCTCCGGGTGGGAAGTGCCTCGGTGGGACTGTGGGACCTCTGTGGGACTGTGGAAGTGGGGACATAGCAGGGTCTGACCCTGAGGCTGGGTGGCTGGGTGGAGGAAAGCACCAGGACTGATGAACGAGAGGCCCTGAGTCCAGGGCCGCGGGTCTCATTCCCCTCCGTGAGGCCCTGGGAGCGCAGGCCCTAGACCAAGATGCCCGCTCTCAGGGGGCCTGGGCACACCCCCTGCCCTCCCAGGTGTGAGTCCTAGAGCCAGGGCTGTCTTCATTAGCCCACTCCCTCTTCTTTTAGAAATGTAGAACCCTGAGTCAGAGAGGGGGAATGACTTTCCCCAGCTCACACAGCACCACAGACTGCAAATCTCCCTCCCTAAGACACCGGGGTGACATGGAGGAGGCACAGGCCCTTAGAAGCCATGATCTTGAGCAAGTAATGTTGGCAACTTCTGAGACCTTTAGCTCTTTGATCTACAAGAGTAGGCATTGAGGTGTGCTAGTTGAGGGAAATAAGGTCTGTGACGTGCCCAGCCCTTGGCAGCCTCACTCGGGGATGTCCTTCTCCCTGCAGATGCTGCTGTGAGCTGCTGTGGCTACCCTAGGTCCCCCCTTGCCCCATCCCACCAGACCTCTGGGTCCTCATCCCCACAGGGCTTGCTCTGTCCAATTCTCAGGGGCAGCCAGTGAAAGTAGAGTCCAGGTAGCACTGTCATTTTGGCTAGGCCACTGGACGCTTGGCCTTGGTTTTCCCATCTATGAAGTGGACAGGGCCTTCCTGGTAGTGGCATTTGGGGTGCTACTAGTGTCTCTTTCGTAGGTGGCAGGGGAGTCTCCACAGTGTGCGGGAAACCCAAGGTGATGGGGAAGATCTACGGTGGCCAGGACGTGGTGGCTGGCCAGTGGCCATGGCAGGCCAGCTTGCAGTACCAGGGCTCACACGTCTGTGGAGCTGTCCTCATTAACTCTCGCTGGGTCGTTTCCACTGCCCACTGCTTTCTGAAGTAAGTCCTCCTTCCAGGGTGCCAGCACAGGCACTGGCAGGGGAGGGGGATATGGGGGAAGAGGAGAAGAGGGGTGATGGGCATCCCACGTCAGCTCCTCTGGGCTTTTCTCTGGGGCAGTCTGTGGCCTTCAGATGCATGTCATTCCTGCCTTTGGCCTGTGTACCCTCCACCTGGACTGTCCTCCCTGCTCACCTGCTCAGATCCGCCTCATGCTCTGCCATCAGCCCCTGTGCCTGTGCTTCAACACAGATGTGCCTCAGGAGAGTGGCAGTGTCCGTCCTGGCTGCCATGCAGTGTGGACCAATCTCAGATCACAGCTTCTTCTTAACGTCCCCACATTTCCAGGTGTCAGATTCTAGGCAGGGACCTGGGACCGCATGTCTGGCCAGCAGCTGGGCAATTCTTCTTGTTACTCCTGCACAACTGTGTGCCCAGGAGTAGTCATGGCCGCTGGTGTGCGTTGTGGGGAGCCATGGTGCCAGGCTGCATAGGTGGGAATTGGGGCTCCCTGGGAGAGTGACATGGCTGCTCAGGAGTCTAATTCCCCTGGCCGTCCTGGGCCTGGCTCAGTGCCTGGGTCTGAACAGATGAGGAGGGGTCCCCAGGGAGTTGGGGCATCACAGCCCAGGTCTGGGAGCTGGAACTTTCGGAGCTTAGAGTCCTATTGGCGCCTACTCCATACGACGATCCATGCAAGCCCCTTTGTGACATCAGGGGTGGCAAGTCCCCACCTCACCCTGTCTCCATCCTGTCACAAGAGAAGGCCCAACATGGGTGAGAAGGGCAGATGCATGGGCTGGGGGTTCCGGAGAAGGGCTATGCAGAGCGAGGGGCTTGCTGGAGGGGAAGGGTTTGGGCAAGGGGAGCATGAGTGGGTCTCCAGGTGGACGAGCCGTGCAAACAGTCAGGGAGGTGGGAAGTTTCAGCACCTGTGTTCAGGGAACAAGGCAAGGTTCTGTTTCCTGCACTCATTTGCTCATTTATTTAACAAATCTTTTGTGAGTCCTTATAACTAAGTGGAGAAGCAGCCCTTGGGCAGGAAGGTGTTTAAAGAAAGGAGAGGTCAGGAAGAGTGTGGGGCCAGAAGGTGGACTGTAGGGAGTCTTGGGAAGGGTAAAGTTAGAGCTGGGATTGAGCCAGAACTCCTCCTGTGTACAATCAAAGACCTTCATTTGATACGCCACCAAAGATCTTTCCAGCACAAGGATTCAATGCTCCTCTGATTCTAGTGTGTGATGGAGAAGCCGTGTGTCTGAGGTTGTAAGTAGAATAGCAATTAGCCCCAAGAAAGAAGGACTCCTGAACGCTAGAAATGGGGAGATAAAAGCTGTCTAGCATCATGTGGGGTAGAGGCCTGTGGGCAGTTAGATGAGGATGCAGGGAAAGAGCTAGCCCACACGCAGAGATGATGGTGACAATGTGCCCTTCTTCCTCCAGAAAATCTCACGCCCCGGAGAACTACCGGGTTCTGTTAGGAAGCACCCAGCTGCACCAGCACACCCAGCACACCCGAGAGATGTCACTGAGCCGGATTATCATGCACCCAGACTTTGAGAAGTTACATCCCTTCGGGAGTGACATAGCCATGTTGCAGCTGCTCTTTCCTGTGAATTTCACCTCCTACATCATCCCCGCCTGCCTCCCAGTCCCTGGCATGCAGCTACCCAGTAACTCATCCTGCTGGATAACTGGCTGGGGGATGCTCAACGAGGAAAGTGAGAGGGTGTAGGAGAGTCGGGTTGGGGGCAGATGAGGGTGGGGAGGAGGAAGGGGAGAAGGACAAAGGAGGGAAGAAGGGAGGTGTGGCTCCTCCTGAGGGGTCCCCAAGCAAAGAGGCACTGGACCTTGGCCCACTAAGCGTCATTTCTAGAGGAGTGGACCATTCTAGTTCTAGTTCTGAAAGTGTGTGATGGTAAAGCTTCAGTGTTCCCTAAGTGCAAAGGTTTACACTGAAAGTCTGGGAATCTTTGACTTTTGGAATCAAGATTCTGGGTTCTTGAAGTCTTTCTGGTTCTGGATTCCAAGCTTTTAATCAACCATGGATCTGAGATGACTTGATTCAACTCAAAGGTCATGCTTGGGGCCTGGTCCATTGCAGGCCACTGACAAACAAACACCCTGATTTCCCATTGCCACAAGAGGAGCTTGGGAAAAGTGGAAGGAAAACACACGTACGACTTCTGACCTCTGAGCCTGCCTGATGAAGTTAGAATGATTATGACTTAAGAGTGTTTCACTCTCTGAACCTCACTTTGCTCTTCTCCCAACACAGCTCAGCTATCTACTTTGGAAGCTTGTTAGGTGCACTGCATAACGCAGGAAAAAAATTATGTTTTTTAAGATTGAAAGAGGAGAAATGTAGGCAAAGACTTATGAGCCAGAGTCTTTATTAAAGAAAGGAGTATTTATGGTTGGGGGAAATGCTTATGGTGCAAAATTAAGGGGAAAAAGAATATATATTTTAATTATTTGTAGGGTCATAATTTGGTACCGTGTTTCTCAACAGAGGTGCTACAGGCATTTTGAACAGACCCTGTCTTCATTGGGTGGGAAGTGCCAGCATCCCTGGCCCTTGCCTACTAGTATGTCATGAACACTCCCTAATCATAGGACAAACAACCAGGTTCCCAGCATTCTCACACCACATACACAACACATACACACCACACATACACCACATTTCAACACACATTTCACACACACACACACACACACACACACACACACACACACACACACACACACACACACACACAGACTGTTCCTCCTTGAGGACAGAAACCCTGTCTTTCTTGTTTTAATATCCCAGGCTGTGGCCCGGGCAGGGCCAGGCACCTTGTAGGTACCCCACTGCTGCCACCCTGGTCCTATAGACCATAATTGCTTGCCTGTACCTCCAGACTGGTCTCTGAGATCCCACCCTGTGTGCTATACTTTAGTCTCCACATAGCTGTCTGAGTGTTTTCTTTAAAGCAGGAGTCATGCCAGTTCCCTGCTCATTACCCTCAGTGCCTTCTCATTTATACCTAGAAAAAAGTCATAACTCCCTACCTTGGCTCTCAGGCCCTGTGTAATGTTGGCCCCAATTCCTCTCTGCTCATCTCCTACTACATCCCTTACCCACACCATCCCAGCCAGCAGGCCTCCTTCCTGCTTGAAAATGCCAAGGCCATCGCCACCTCAGGACCTTCACCTTGGCTGCCTCCCTGGCCTCACTTGCTCTCCCTGCTAACCTTGGCATGACTCATTTCTTTACATGTACAACTCAGCTGCTCCTCTGAGGAGTTTTACTTGATCATATGAGCTAAAACAGGCAACCTCTAATAGCATATGTCCCTGTTTTATTTCCTTTACACCACTTATTAGATCTAAAACAATTCTACTTATGTACTTCATTTACCCTGTTGATACAAAAAGCTCAGCTTCCCTGTACACCAGTGCTAAATAGAATCTTGGAGACAGAGTTTTGGGTGAAGTAGAAAAGGATAGCTTTATTACTTTGCCAGGCAAACGGGGACACAGTGGGCTCCTGCCTCGAAAAACTGTGTCTCTACTTGGAGAGGATAGTGAGAAGTTTCATAGTAATGGTTCAAAGAGGGCATGATCAGCTCTTGGACGTCCTGCTGATGAGGTGGGGGTGAGGTAAGTAAGAGTCAGCATCATCAACCTTCAGGTTCCAACTGGTCTGGGCTCTACATGCTTGTGGGCAGCATACCATTGTTAATCATTAACTTCTCCCACCTGGAGGGGGTTTCAGTATCTGCAAAACAGCTCAAAGATATTGTTTTGTATATCCATTGTTGGGGAGCCAGGACCTTGCCCCAGGGCTGCACTATGTTTCTCTTGACTGTTTCTCACTGGTCTCGCATCCCCTCCCTTCCCTGATTAACAACTGCTTGAATCTGCCCGTTGGAACTCAGAGAAGGTCATGGAGGCTGAATGAAGTCTATTTCCTGTAATCAAAGAAATGGGGGACACAGAAAGCCTTTGTGCCCAGGAGCCCCTCAGGGCCCTGCTCGGTATCCCTGTCTCCCCCAACTAAGAATGTTCCTGTGTATCATTAGTGTCTAAAAGATACTGAACACAAGGACAGAGGAATAAATGAGTGATTGGATGAGAGGGTGGATGGGTGAAGGGTAGGTGGGAGGATGAGTGGGTGGAAGGAAAGATGGGTGGGTGGGTGAAAGGATGGTAGGCAGAGATAGTTGGAGTGCGTGGAGATGGATCAAAAGATGGGTAAATGGGCAAATGGATGGAAGCGTGAGTGGATGAATGGGACATGAGGAAAGAGGAAAGATAGGTAGATGGATAGAGGAATTGGTGGATGGATGGAAAGGTTAATGCTAGACAAATGGAGAGCGGATGGGATGGTCTGTGAAAGGGTAGGTAGGTTGGTGAATGGTTGCTAAGCACCACTGAGTGGCATGTGTTGGTGGGATTTGCCTTTTTCCTTTGTAGAATAGGAGAGGTGTGGTCTATTGCTATGAGGGAGGTGGAGGGAATAGGATGAGTTTGGAAAAGTTTGAGAAAAGGGGGAGGGCTTACTAGGCATAGGTAGAAGACTGAAACCGTGCTGAAGGCTCAACTGTGTTGAGAAAAGTCCATGTTGAAGTGGTGAACAGTAAGGCAGAGTAGCCTGTAGCTAAGCCACAGCACCCTTCACTGATTTCCTCCTTATCCTCGCAGCGCCTCTGCCCGAACCCTTCCATCTCCAGGAGGGTAAGGTGGGCTTCATTGAGAACAAGTTTTGTAATATATTTTACGGACTTAGAAAAGGCAAGAACTTCTCCGTGCATGAGGACATGCTGTGTGCTGGGGACTTCTCGACAGGAAAGGCCATCTGCCAAGTGAGTAAGGTCATTTCTGTTCTTCCCTTGCCTGTTCTCAGGGCCTCAGTTTCCCTAGGGGAGGGGCTGTGTTGCCTCTACTGTCTTTGTGGAGACCCCTGGGACTTCCCATTTCCTCCCTCCACATGTCTTCCTGGGCTCAATTCCTTGGCAGTGTCCCCCAGGATAGCCCCTTCCTAAGCCCCTTGCACATAAGGGCATCTACTGGCAGCACCCTCAAACAGCATCTTTTTATGAGGCATACCTTAAAGTTTTTATTTAAGTATAACATACATACAAAAGAATCTATTCATGCTGTTTTCATAAGTTGGATGAACTTTCACATAGTTACGCAACAGATGACCAATACCCCAGAGGTCCCACTCACACCTCCTTCCTATCACCAACACCCAACAGAAACCACCATCTTCACTTTTGACAACTTAGATTCGATTCTGAATATTCCATAAATAGAATTTATTTCCAGTTGTCAATCTTTCGTGTCTTTATATTTGTGAGATTCATCCAAACTGTTAAATGTAGTTATAGTTTGTTGAGTCTCATTGCTCTACAGGACTCTATTGTGTGAATTGAATTCTATGATCAGTTCTACTCTTGATGGGTATTTTAGAGCTTTCCAAGTTTTTCATTTCATTTCACTTCCAAATATTTTATCTTCTATTTCACAGAAACCCTTGAGTAGAATTGTTGAATTAAAAGGAATGTGTATATTCAGCTTTGGCAGATATTTCCTAACAACATCTCCAAAGTGGTTGCACCATTTCCACTCATTCCAGCAGTGGATGAGAGTTTAATATTTATTTATTTTATTTATTTATTTTCCTTATTTTTTTTTGGCTGTGTCGTGTCTTAGTTGCACCACAAGGGATCTTTGCTGAAGCATGCGGGATCTTTCGTTACGGTGCGCGGTCTCCTCCGGTTTCTCTCTGGTTGTGGTTCTCAGGCTTCTCTCTAGTTGTCGCGTGTGGGTTTTCTCTCTCTAGCTGTTGTGCGTGGGGCTCCGGAGTGCATGGGCTCTGTAGTTGTGGCATGCAGGTTCTCTTGAGGCGCACGAGCTCATTAGTTGCGGCACGCTGGCTTAGTTGCCCCTGCGGCATTTGGGATCTTAGTTCCTCAACCAGGGATTGAACCCGCGTCCCCTGCATTGGAAGGCAGATTTTTTACCACTGGATCACCAGGGAAGTCCTGGATGAGAGTTTATATCCTCACCAACACTTTGCACTTTCCATCTTTTCTCATTTTGATAGCTTATGGTGGTTTGCATGTCCCTGATGACAAGTTAAATGTACTTTCATATGTTTATTGTCATTGGATGTCTTCTCTAAAGTTTCCCTTCCAGATTTTCCCCCCTCTCACTTTTCTGTTGGGGTGTCTTCTTTTCCTTTAGGGGCTCTTTGTGTATTTTTACATATTACAGGTATGAGTCCACTGTTGGATATTTGAATTGTAAACATTTCTTTCCTCTCTCTGTAATGCCCAATTTTAGAGGTGGGCAAACAGGTCCGGAGAGGGAAAGTCGCTACCCTAAAATAAGGCAGCACAACCTGGTCCCCCGTATTCTGACTCCAAGCCTAACCTGACCTCCACCATATCCGCCTCAGGGCCCAGCCTCCCAAGCTGGCATCATGTGCGGAGCTCTTGCATAGATGGCATTGTGGAGTGGAGGGGAGAGTATTAGGGTTCTGGAGTTAGAGACACTGCTCTGCCCTGAAGGTCTTTTCACTTTCTGAGCCCATGTCCTCATTTATACTGTAGGATTCTGAGGCCTCCTTCATGGGATTGTCGAAAGGATGGTGTAGTGGGTTGGATAGTGTCCCCTACATTTGTAACCATTTGGGATCTCAGAAAGTGACCTGATTTGGAAATAGGTCTTTGCAGGTGTGATTAGCTAAGAATCTCGAGATGAAACCATTTTGAATTTAGAGTGGGCTGAGGGATAGACAGAGAGGTACTTGATTTCAGACTTCTGGTTTCCAGAACTGTGAGAAGAGAAATTTCTGTTGTTTTTATAGTTACCCAGTTTGTGGTAATATGCTTTGGCACCCCAGGAAATGCACACAGGAGGGATGGGATGCGCCTGGTCCTTGAGAAGGCCTCACGGACAGCTGTTTTCACGGCAGCCCAGTGGAGCTGCTGAGCCAGAGGGAAGAAGCTTGGCCACCTGCCCTCCTGGTAGGCGGTAGACCCAGCTTTCTTGGTTCCCAGTGCACAACCCATGGCTGTCTGGCTTGGGCCGTTGTTCTCACAGAGTCAGCTGCACCTGCAGGTGAAATAAAGGGCTGAGTCCCCCGAGTCCCCATCTGGCTGTCACCGTAGACCTCCCTTCCAGCCTGGAGAGGTCATGGCCATGGAGTTCAGGGCCGGAGCCCTTTGCCTGCTTGCCTGCTGGACATCCATTCTGCCTCTTGACCCCACCCCCTCTCGTTTCTCCCCAGGCTGAGGACACCATTGAGCTGGACACCCAGGAGCCCCAGCACATGGCCCCTCCTGCCCCCCTTAGCCTTTCAGTCACCACAGCCTGTCTGAGAGGTTCCATCTAGATTCATCTTCTGTCACATGCCTGCTCTGGTCCCCAGCCTCCAACTGGGGCTGCCTTCTCTCACTGAAGTGCCCTCCCCCAGCACAGGACACCCAGAAACAAGTCTGAGGAGAGACAGACCCCAGGAGCACTCAGTGCTCAGACTGTGGGGCAGGACAGACCTGGGTCCAGTCTTCAGTCTGTAATTTAGTGATTACGACCTTCGATAACCCATGAAATGGGGTTGTTAACGGCCTCCACTTAATAAGGTCCTTATAGAAGATTCAGTACTGTGCCTGGCATTCAGTAGGTGCTTAACACCTGCTGGCTTTCAATCTCCTGGCCTGGTCTGCCTCCCTCTATCTGGATTGTACCTGTTCTCCTGGGCCTGTCTTAGACCTGTCCTCTCACCCAAGGTAGAATTCATTGCTCTGGCCCTGCCCAACACACACACACACACACACACACTGTTTGCTGCGTGTCTTCAGTAGTGCAAAGTGCAGCTCACTTTGCGTGGGATACATTAGTGTTGGGCCTTCCTCTGCCTTCTGAGAACTCCCCAGGGGCTAGGAGGCTATTGGAGCCCTTCCCATCTCCCTCGGACTGGCCCAGAATCCATCATAATATAGACAACCACATGGCTCATCTGCACGAATCCCTGAGGCCTGGAGTGGACAGGGACCAGGCCTTCCCCTGGCCTTGAACAGCTTGGGGTGGGTACACTGTGGGGAGGGCCAAGGGCACCCCAGCTAGGGAGCACAGAGGGGAAGAGCTGAGGTGATGATGGCACATTCCCAATCTCCAAGAAGACCCCGTGTATGACTTTCTTGGGTCTGCGGTGACAAATCACTTCAAAGTGGGTGGCTAAAACAACAGAACTTTATTCTCTTACATTTCTGGAGGTCAAAAGTCTAAAGTCAAGGTGTTGGCCAGGCTGGTTCCTTCTGGAGACTCTAGGGGAGAATGTTTTCTTGCTTTTGCTAGCTTTTTCGAGGCCGCCAGCATTCCTTGACTCATGGCCCCTTCCTCTGTCCCCAAAGCACATTGCTCTTACCTCTGCTTCTGTCATCACATCTCCTCCTCTGACTCTGACCTCCTGCCTCCCTCTTTCCTCATGAGAATCTTTCTGATTACATTGGGTCCACCCAGATAATCCAGGATAGTCTTCCTATTTCAAGATGCTCAACTCCATCACAGCTGCAGAGTCCCTTTTGCCACGTAAGGTAACATAGCCAAAGGGTCCAGTGATGAGGATGGGCATCTTTGAGGGTTATTTTTGGCCAGCTACACCATGTACCCTTCTCTCTCCTTCAAGCCGCCACTTCCCCCACCCCCTCCTCAGCTGGAGATCTTCTCATTTCACTGAGAACGCCAAAGCAATCAATCAGCCTAGAGCCCATTCATCTTGCCAGCCCCACCCTAGCATCTTCCATCTCTCCTGAGCCTCATGGCCCATCCCAGCCAGTCTGTCCTGGAGCTCTGGGTGCCCAAAGGCTCTCCTGCTAGGTGTGGTGGTACCTCAGTGGTAGAGCTCCAGCCAGAGGGATGGCCAGAGGCAGGGAGTGCGGCAATGCCTAGACAGGTGTGGACGCTGGGAAGACACTTTCTTGAGGCCTCCCTAGATCATCTTGGGAAGGGAGTTCCTGTGCAGGGTCCTGGCTCCAGCCAGTGGCATCCCAGTGTTCATGTGCATACGAGTCCATCTGTGCTCACCTGCCAGTGAGGGTTCAGGATATTTGGGCAATGCCAGGATTAGAAAGAACTTCCACTGAACCCTTTGAATGGCATCTAGTCCATATTGGATATGTGCTAAATGGGAAATTTACCACATTACCATGGGTTAGGAAGGCTGGGGCGGGTGCATTGCGAGGCCTCCTGGGATCCCGATGGCTGCACAAGGACTCTGTGTCAGGCATATTGGTAGGAAGGGTGACTAGAGCATTGATTCAAGGCTTATTGCCAGGCCACTAAGTCCTGAGTCAGCTAAGCAGAAAGGAGACACCAGGCTCCAACTGCTGGAGGTCTGTGGACATCTTGGGCCAGGCTGGCCTGGGCCCCTACACAGAAGAGAGCAGTGTCATGTGGGCTTGGGGGGCAGTGAGTTGGGCCCCTTCAGACTGTGGAGAGCAGGAGCATGGGGGTGGGTGAGGAGGGTGCTGGAAGTCGACTCTAGGAGCAGAGGTCTGAGGACTGCCAGCCTGCACCTCAGCCTGGCATCAGGCCTCCTCTCTCTGTTTCCCACTTACTCTGCTAGACCCGCCACATTCAACAGCCCTCTATGCTGCAGGCTGGAAGCCCCATCCTCAAGGCCTGGGTCATGTACTCCAGTCCAACTCAATTGTCCCGCACTCTGGGAACTTCCCTCTACCTCCGTGGGGAGCTGGTCCTTGTTCCTCCATATCCCACGAGTGACAGTTCTTTACTTTGGGAAAGATCCTTACTCCCTTGTACTACAGACACCTGGCAAAATGTCTTACTTCCTATTAAAGGCTGAATTATGCCCCCCCCAAAATACATATGTTGAAGTCCTAACCCCAGTACCTCAGAATGTGACTTTTTTTTTTTTGGTTGCACCATGTGGCATGTGGGATCTTAGTTCCTCTACCAGGGATGGAACCCATGCCCAATGCAATAGAAACGTGGAGTCTTAAACCCCGGATCTCCAGAGAAGTCCCCAGAATGTGACTTTATTTAGAGTAGAGCCTTTAAAGAGATAATTGAGTTAACATGAGGTCGTTAGGGTAGCCCCTAATCCAATATGATTGGTGCCGTTATAGGAAGGGAGAATTTGGACACAGAAACACACAGAGGGAAGACAATGTGAGGACACAGGGAGAAGATGGCCATCTATCAGCCAAGGAGAGAGACCTTAGACTTCTGGGCTCCAGAACTGTGAGGTGATAAATTCCTCTTGTTTAAGCCACATTGCCTGTGGTATTTGTTATGGCAGCTGGAGCTGACATATCTTTCCTCTGAAGGCCTGTGCACCCCCATGGCAGGAGTGGTGTCTGCAAGTGAAGACACCTTTCTCTCTCCCCAGCTGGACTCCTTCAGTGTCCTCACTCCTGCTTTCCTCCTGGGATAGTCTCCCTGCCCGGTCCTGTTTCCTTGACCACGGAGTCAGACAACAGACCTCAAGGGAAAGGGTGAGTGCTGAGGATCACAGCGGGCAATAGGGCCCCAAGACAGGAGCAAGATGACTCTTTCATTAGTTTTTATTTGTTTTTTTCATGCTTGGTTTGTGGGGTGGCAGCAGTTGGACAGGAAAGCAAAGAAGGGACCACTGAAAGGTGATGGGGCTGCGGGAGGGGAGAGGCAGAAGGTTCCAGCGAGGAGACTGGGCCCTGAGGCAGAGAGCAAGAGCAGAGGGGCTTGGGGGATCACTGCAGGACTTTCCATACGGCCCCAAGCATGAACAACAGCAGGGGCCAGCTCTGTGGAGGCACAAAGGCTGTGCCAGGCCCAGGCGAGCCCGCAGCCTGCAGAGTCTGGTATGGAAACAGGGTCTGAGGAGGAGCGGATGTGGGCTCAGGGAGAGGTGTGAGTCTCTGGATCTCGACAATCCAGTCGGTGAAGTAGGTGACGTTGGTGAAGATGCTGGGGTAAATGGGATGACGGCAGTCAAAGCCCCAGCTGGACAGCCCCATCAGAACCCAGGCACTGGCGAAGTCACAGACGAGGGGCCCCCCGGAATCGCCCTAGGAAAGAGATGGGAGTTCATGTGGGTGACTGAGCCAGGTCTGAGAAGACCAGGTAGCAAGGTGGGGCTTATGAGTCTCTGCCATCCAGGCTCACTCAGGTGCACCTCTGTGAAAGTCCCAACACCAGCGTCCCACTGCCGAGCAGCCCTATTAGGCCATGCAGGCAGGCAGTGGAATCGTGCTATAGGAAGTTCCTGATTGACCCTCAGGACAATCATTGATCTAAACCTATCAACATATGGACCTCTGTGCCCAGCGAGGCCCTGGTGGTCCAGGACGGGCACTATCCAAGGCCGAGAAGGGACAGCTGCACCATAGGGCCCAAGAGAGCTGCTCTGTGAGTAAAGCCTGGCCAGCTAAAGCTGCGTCAGTCCCCAGCTCTTGCAATACCCTGAACTGCAGCAGCATGTGCCCACGTGGGTCCTCCTCCTTTTTCATTCATTTAGTTAGGCCTTTAATTTTTCTCTCAACTTCTTGGTTGAACATTTTCAGAAAATGCCCATACCCAGGCGTGGTGGAGGCAGCCTGTTTTGCTTGGGGAGAAGATGGGGGTCCCCAGAAAGCTGCTGAAGTCCTAAAATGCTGTCAGGGCAGGACAATCTGCTTGGAAATCCCCTCACTCATCAGCCAAAGCGAAGGTCCCATCCTTGGGGGTGGGGGTGGGGGAGCAGGGGCCATAGCCATGCTTGCTGCTCCTCCACTCACCTGTCCAACACGCACATCAAGCATCCAGGACAGCCTCCGCCTTTGGGCACAGCGGTGAAATGACAAGGCTCCTCTTTTGCGGTGCTTTTGTAAATAAGCCAATTAGCCTGCCATTGTCAGATGTGACATGTGGAAACAAGCCATGGAAGGGACAGGACAGGAAGGGAAGGGCACTTCATAGGGTGGAGGCACAAAGCTTTCCTGTGCTGAGACTCCAGGCAAGAAACAACCTAACTTTCTGATTCAGGAGAAGGGGGAGCAGTAAGTGCAGACAAGGAGAGGAGGGTTGGGCCAGGTGTGGGGGGAGGAAGAGCAGTGATGTGTGCGGAGCAAGGGGGATAGATGGGACATGGGGTCACAGGGCCTTATGGTGGGGGGTTAGAATTGACCCCCATGGAGAACTGTCTAGGTTATGTCTAGCACCTGGATCACTCTGGTGCTGTGTGGAGAATGAACCAGTTGGGAGGTAGCTACAGGACGGAAGGTGAGAGATTAGTGATGGGGAGGGGCCAGGGCAGTAAGAAACAGTCAGATTTGGGGCAATATGTTGAAGGAGACAACAGGACCTTTCAAATCTGAGCCTTTCTCACCAACCAGGGAGGAACTGCAGAGGGGAAGCAGCAGGCTGAGCACGGAGCCCTGGGCTCTCCAGCATTTAGAGGTGGGAGGGGAGGGGACCAGGTGCACAGCAGAGTAGCTGGCTAGTCCTGGTGCCCAGGAAATGGGAGTGAGACTTGCTGAAGTGCTGAGTGAGAGGAGGACTCAGGTCCACAGGTGGCTCTGGCAAGACAGGCTCTTGGGGATGTTGGTCATGTGGCTCTGGTGGCACATTGGCGACACTCCTGGGTGGAGTGGGTTAGATTCAGTGCTGCTGTGATTCTTTTGGGGAAGGAAGGCAGAGAAACTGGGCAGTTGCAGGAGGGAGAGTGCTGTTGCACGTTTACACAGGAGCCAGGAAAGAGGGAGACAGAAGACGTGGAGCAGGAGAGCCTTTGGGCACCCAGAGCTCCAGGACAGACTGGCTGGGATGGGCCATGAGGCTCAGGAGAGATGGAAGATGCTAGGGTGGGGCTGGCAAGATGAATGGGCTCTAGGCTGATTGATTGCTTTGGCGTTCTCAGTGAAATGAGAAGATCTCCAGCTGAGGAGGGGGTGGGGGAAGTGGCGGCTTGAAGGAGAGAGAAGGGTACATGGTGTAGCTGGCCAAAAATAACCCTCAAAGATGCCCATCCTCATCACTGGACCCTTTGGCTATGTTACCTTACGTGGCAAAAGGGACTCTGCAGCTGTGATGGAGTTGAGCATCTTGAAATAGGAAGACTATCCTGGATTATCTGGGTGGACCCAATGTAATCAGAAAGATTCTCATGAGGAAAGAGGGAGGCAGGAGGTCAGAGTCAGAGGAGGAGATGTGATGACAGAAGCAGAGGTAAGAGCAATGTGCTTTGGGGACAGAGGAAGGGGCCATGAGTCAAGGAATGCTGGCGGCCTCGAAAAAGCTAGCAAAAGCAAGAAAACATTCTCCCCTAGAGTCTCCAGAAGGAACCAGCCTGGCCAACACCTTGACTTTAGACTTTTGACCTCCAGAAATGTAAGAGAATAAAGTTCTGTTGTTTTAGCCACCCACTTTGAAGTGATTTGTCACCGCAGACCCAAGAAAGTCATACACGGGGTCTTCTTGGAGATTGGGAATGTGCCATCATCACCTCAGCTCTTCCCCTCTGTGCTCCCTAGCTGGGGTGCCCTTGGCCCTCCCCACAGTGTACCCACCCCAAGCTGTTCAAGGCCAGGGGAAGGCCTGGTCCCTGTCCACTCCAGGCCTCAGGGATTCGTGCAGATGAGCCATGTGGTTGTCTATATTATGATGGATTCTGGGCCAGTCCGAGGGAGATGGGAAGGGCTCCAATAGCCTCCTAGCCCCTGGGGAGTTCTCAGAAGGCAGAGGAAGGCCCAACACTAATGTATCCCACGCAAAGTGAGCTGCACTTTGCACTACTGAAGACACGCAGCAAACAGTGTGTGTGTGTGTGTGTGTGTGTGTGTTGGGCAGGGCCAGAGCAATGAATTCTACCTTGGGTGAGAGGACAGGTCTAAGACAGGCCCAGGAGAACAGGTACAATCCAGATAGAGGGAGGCAGACCAGGCCAGGAGATTGAAAGCCAGCAGGTGTTAAGCACCTACTGAATGCCAGGCACAGTACTGAATCTTCTATAAGGACCTTATTAAGTGGAGGCCGTTAACAACCCCATTTCATGGGTTATCGAAGGTCGTAATCACTAAATTACAGACTGAAGACTGGACCCAGGTCTGTCCTGCCCCACAGTCTGAGCACTGAGTGCTCCTGGGGTCTGTCTCTCCTCAGACTTGTTTCTGGGTGTCCTGTGCTGGGGGAGGGCACTTCAGTGAGAGAAGGCAGCCCCAGTTGGAGGCTGGGGACCAGAGCAGGCATGTGACAGAAGATGAATCTAGATGGAACCTCTCAGACAGGCTGTGGTGACTGAAAGGCTAAGGGGGGCAGGAGGGGCCATGTGCTGGGGCTCCTGGGTGTCCAGCTCAATGGTGTCCTCAGCCTGGGGAGAAACGAGAGGGGGTGGGGTCAAGAGGCAGAATGGATGTCCAGCAGGCAAGCAGGCAAAGGGCTCCGGCCCTGAACTCCATGGCCATGACCTCTCCAGGCTGGAAGGGAGGTCTACGGTGACAGCCAGATGGGGACTCGGGGGACTCAGCCCTTTATTTCACCTGCAGGTGCAGCTGACTCTGTGAGAACAACGGCCCAAGCCAGACAGCCATGGGTTGTGCACTGGGAACCAAGAAAGCTGGGTCTACCGCCTACCAGGAGGGCAGGTGGCCAAGCTTCTTCCCTCTGGCTCAGCAGCTCCACTGGGCTGCCGTGAAAACAGCTGTCCGTGAGGCCTTCTCAAGGACCAGGCGCATCCCATCCCTCCTGTGTGCATTTCCTGGGGTGCCAAAGCATATTACCACAAACTGGGTAACTATAAAAACAACAGAAATTTCTCTTCTCACAGTTCTGGAAACCAGAAGTCTGAAATCAAGTACCTCTCTGTCTATCCCTCAGCCCACTCTAAATTCAAAATGGTTTCATCTCGAGATTCTTAGCTAATCACACCTGCAAAGACCTATTTCCAAATCAGGTCACTTTCTGAGATCCCAAATGGTTACAAATGTAGGGGACACTATCCAACCCACTACACCATCCTTTCGACAATCCCATGAAGGAGGCCTCAGAATCCTACAGTATAAATGAGGACATGGGCTCAGAAAGTGAAAAGACCTTCAGGGCAGAGCAGTGTCTCTAACTCCAGAACCCTAATACTCTCCCCTCCACTCCACAATGCCATCTATGCAAGAGCTCCGCACATGATGCCAGCTTGGGAGGCTGGGCCCTGAGGCGGATATGGTGGAGGTCAGGTTAGGCTTGGAGTCAGAATACGGGGGACCAGGTTGTGCTGCCTTATTTTAGGGTAGCGACTTTCCCTCTCCGGACCTGTTTGCCCACCTCTAAAATTGGGCATTACAGAGAGAGGAAAGAAATGTTTACAATTCAAATATCCAACAGTGGACTCATACCTGTAATATGTAAAAATACACAAAGAGCCCCTAAAGGAAAAGAAGACACCCCAACAGAAAAGTGAGAGGGGGGAAAATCTGGAAGGGAAACTTTAGAGAAGACATCCAATGACAATAAACATATGAAAGTACATTTAACTTGTCATCAGGGACATGCAAACCACCATAAGCTATCAAAATGAGAAAAGATGGAAAGTGCAAAGTGTTGGCGAGGATATAAACTCTCATCCAGGACTTCCCTGGTGATCCAGTGGTAAAAAATCTGCCTTCCAATGCAGGGGACGCGGGTTCAATCCCTGGTTGAGGAACTAAGATCCCAAATGCCGCAGGGGCAACTAAGCCAGCGTGCCGCAACTAATGAGCTCGTGCGCCTCAAGAGAACCTGCATGCCACAACTACAGAGCCCATGCACTCCGGAGCCCCACGCACAACAGCTAGAGAGAGAAAACCCACACGCGACAACTAGAGAGAAGCCTGAGAACCACAACCAGAGAGAAACCGGAGGAGACCGCGCACCGTAACGAAAGATCCCGCATGCTTCAGCAAAGATCCCTTGTGGTGCAACTAAGACACGACACAGCCAAAAAAAAATAAGGAAAATAAATAAATAAAATAAATAAATATTAAACTCTCATCCACTGCTGGAATGAGTGGAAATGGTGCAACCACTTTGGAGATGTTGTTAGGAAATATCTGCCAAAGCTGAATATACACATTCCTTTTAATTCAACAATTCTACTCAAGGGTTTCTGTGAAATAGAAGATAAAATATTTGGAAGTGAAATGAAATGAAAAACTTGGAAAGCTCTAAAATACCCATCAAGAGTAGAACTGATCATAGAATTCAATTCACACAATAGAGTCCTGTAGAGCAATGAGACTCAACAAACTATAACTACATTTAACAGTTTGGATGAATCTCACAAATATAAAGACACGAAAGATTGACAACTGGAAATAAATTCTATTTATGGAATATTCAGAATCGAATCTAAGTTGTCAAAAGTGAAGATGGTGGTTTCTGTTGGGTGTTGGTGATAGGAAGGAGGTGTGAGTGGGACCTCTGGGGTATTGGTCATCTGTTGCGTAACTATGTGAAAGTTCATCCAACTTATGAAAACAGCATGAATAGATTCTTTTGTATGTATGTTATACTTAAATAAAAACTTTAAGGTATGCCTCATAAAAAGATGCTGTTTGAGGGTGCTGCCAGTAGATGCCCTTATGTGCAAGGGGCTTAGGAAGGGGCTATCCTGGGGGACACTGCCAAGGAATTGAGCCCAGGAAGACATGTGGAGGGAGGAAATGGGAAGTCCCAGGGGTCTCCACAAAGACAGTAGAGGCAACACAGCCCCTCCCCTAGGGAAACTGAGGCCCTGAGAACAGGCAAGGGAAGAACAGAAATGACCTTACTCACTTGGCAGATGGCCTTTCCTGTCGAGAAGTCCCCAGCACACAGCATGTCCTCATGCACGGAGAAGTTCTTGCCTTTTCTAAGTCCGTAAAATATATTACAAAACTTGTTCTCAATGAAGCCCACCTTACCCTCCTGGAGATGGAAGGGTTCGGGCAGAGGCGCTGCGAGGATAAGGAGGAAATCAGTGAAGGGTGCTGTGGCTTAGCTACAGGCTACTCTGCCTTACTGTTCACCACTTCAACATGGACTTTTCTCAACACAGTTGAGCCTTCAGCACGGTTTCAGTCTTCTACCTATGCCTAGTAAGCCCTCCCCCTTTTCTCAAACTTTTCCAAACTCATCCTATTCCCTCCACCTCCCTCATAGCAATAGACCACACCTCTCCTATTCTACAAAGGAAAAAGGCAAATCCCACCAACACATGCCACTCAGTGGTGCTTAGCAACCATTCACCAACCTACCTACCCTTTCACAGACCATCCCATCCGCTCTCCATTTGTCTAGCATTAACCTTTCCATCCATCCACCAATTCCTCTATCCATCTACCTATCTTTCCTCTTTCCTCATGTCCCATTCATCCACTCACGCTTCCATCCATTTGCCCATTTACCCATCTTTTGATCCATCTCCACGCACTCCAACTATCTCTGCCTACCATCCTTTCACCCACCCACCCATCTTTCCTTCCACCCACTCATCCTCCCACCTACCCTTCACCCATCCACCCTCTCATCCAATCACTCATTTATTCCTCTGTCCTTGTGTTCAGTATCTTTTAGACACTAATGATACACAGGAACATTCTTAGTTGGGGGAGACAGGGATACCGAGCAGGGCCCTGAGGGGCTCCTGGGCACAAAGGCTTTCTGTGTCCCCCATTTCTTTGATTACAGGAAATAGACTTCATTCAGCCTCCATGACCTTCTCTGAGTTCCAACGGGCAGATTCAAGCAGTTGTTAATCAGGGAAGGGAGGGGATGCGAGACCAGTGAGAAACAGTCAAGAGAAACATAGTGCAGCCCTGGGGCAAGGTCCTGGCTCCCCAACAATGGATATACAAAACAATATCTTTGAGCTGTTTTGCAGATACTGAAACCCCCTCCAGGTGGGAGAAGTTAATGATTAACAATGGTATGCTGCCCACAAGCATGTAGAGCCCAGACCAGTTGGAACCTGAAGGTTGATGATGCTGACTCTTACTTACCTCACCCCCACCTCATCAGCAGGACGTCCAAGAGCTGATCATGCCCTCTTTGAACCATTACTATGAAACTTCTCACTATCCTCTCCAAGTAGAGACACAGTTTTTCGAGGCAGGAGCCCACTGTGTCCCCGTTTGCCTGGCAAAGTAATAAAGCTATCCTTTTCTACTTCACCCAAAACTCTGTCTCCAAGATTCTATTTAGCACTGGTGTACAGGGAAGCTGAGCTTTTTGTATCAACAGGGTAAATGAAGTACATAAGTAGAATTGTTTTAGATCTAATAAGTGGTGTAAAGGAAATAAAACAGGGACATATGCTATTAGAGGTTGCCTGTTTTAGCTCATATGATCAAGTAAAACTCCTCAGAGGAGCAGCTGAGTTGTACATGTAAAGAAATGAGTCATGCCAAGGTTAGCAGGGAGAGCAAGTGAGGCCAGGGAGGCAGCCAAGGTGAAGGTCCTGAGGTGGCGATGGCCTTGGCATTTTCAAGCAGGAAGGAGGCCTGCTGGCTGGGATGGTGTGGGTAAGGGATGTAGTAGGAGATGAGCAGAGAGGAATTGGGGCCAACATTACACAGGGCCTGAGAGCCAAGGTAGGGAGTTATGACTTTTTTCTAGGTATAAATGAGAAGGCACTGAGGGTAATGAGCAGGGAACTGGCATGACTCCTGCTTTAAAGAAAACACTCAGACAGCTATGTGGAGACTAAAGTATAGCACACAGGGTGGGATCTCAGAGACCAGTCTGGAGGTACAGGCAAGCAATTATGGTCTATAGGACCAGGGTGGCAGCAGTGGGGTACCTACAAGGTGCCTGGCCCTGCCCGGGCCACAGCCTGGGATATTAAAACAAGAAAGACAGGGTTTCTGTCCTCAAGGAGGAACAGTCTGTGTGTGTGTGTGTGTGTGTGTGTGTGTGTGTGTGTGTGTGTGTGTGTGTGTGTGTGTGTGAAATGTGTGTTGAAATGTGGTGTATGTGTGGTGTGTATGTGTTGTGTATGTGGTGTGAGAATGCTGGGAACCTGGTTGTTTGTCCTATGATTAGGGAGTGTTCATGACATACTAGTAGGCAAGGGCCAGGGATGCTGGCACTTCCCACCCAATGAAGACAGGGTCTGTTCAAAATGCCTGTAGCACCTCTGTTGAGAAACACGGTACCAAATTATGACCCTACAAATAATTAAAATATATATTCTTTTTCCCCTTAATTTTGCACCATAAGCATTTCCCCCAACCATAAATACTCCTTTCTTTAATAAAGACTCTGGCTCATAAGTCTTTGCCTACATTTCTCCTCTTTCAATCTTAAAAAACATAATTTTTTTCCTGCGTTATGCAGTGCACCTAACAAGCTTCCAAAGTAGATAGCTGAGCTGTGTTGGGAGAAGAGCAAAGTGAGGTTCAGAGAGTGAAACACTCTTAAGTCATAATCATTCTAACTTCATCAGGCAGGCTCAGAGGTCAGAAGTCGTACGTGTGTTTTCCTTCCACTTTTCCCAAGCTCCTCTTGTGGCAATGGGAAATCAGGGTGTTTGTTTGTCAGTGGCCTGCAATGGACCAGGCCCCAAGCATGACCTTTGAGTTGAATCAAGTCATCTCAGATCCATGGTTGATTAAAAGCTTGGAATCCAGAACCAGAAAGACTTCAAGAACCCAGAATCTTGATTCCAAAAGTCAAAGATTCCCAGACTTTCAGTGTAAACCTTTGCACTTAGGGAACACTGAAGCTTTACCATCACACACTTTCAGAACTAGAACTAGAATGGTCCACTCCTCTAGAAATGACGCTTAGTGGGCCAAGGTCCAGTGCCTCTTTGCTTGGGGACCCCTCAGGAGGAGCCACACCTCCCTTCTTCCCTCCTTTGTCCTTCTCCCCTTCCTCCTCCCCACCCTCATCTGCCCCCAACCCGACTCTCCTACACCCTCTCACTTTCCTCGTTGAGCATCCCCCAGCCAGTTATCCAGCAGGATGAGTTACTGGGTAGCTGCATGCCAGGGACTGGGAGGCAGGCGGGGATGATGTAGGAGGTGAAATTCACAGGAAAGAGCAGCTGCAACATGGCTATGTCACTCCCGAAGGGATGTAACTTCTCAAAGTCTGGGTGCATGATAATCCGGCTCAGTGACATCTCTCGGGTGTGCTGGGTGTGCTGGTGCAGCTGGGTGCTTCCTAACAGAACCCGGTAGTTCTCCGGGGCGTGAGATTTTCTGGAGGAAGAAGGGCACATTGTCACCATCATCTCTGCGTGTGGGCTAGCTCTTTCCCTGCATCCTCATCTAACTGCCCACAGGCCTCTACCCCACATGATGCTAGACAGCTTTTATCTCCCCATTTCTAGCGTTCAGGAGTCCTTCTTTCTTGGGGCTAATTGCTATTCTACTTACAACCTCAGACACACGGCTTCTCCATCACACACTAGAATCAGAGGAGCATTGAATCCTTGTGCTGGAAAGATCTTTGGTGGCGTATCAAATGAAGGTCTTTGATTGTACACAGGAGGAGTTCTGGCTCAATCCCAGCTCTAACTTTACCCTTCCCAAGACTCCCTACAGTCCACCTTCTGGCCCCACACTCTTCCTGACCTCTCCTTTCTTTAAACACCTTCCTGCCCAAGGGCTGCTTCTCCACTTAGTTATAAGGACTCACAAAAGATTTGTTAAATAAATGAGCAAATGAGTGCAGGAAACAGAACCTTGCCTTGTTCCCTGAACACAGGTGCTGAAACTTCCCACCTCCCTGACTGTTTGCACGGCTCGTCCACCTGGAGACCCACTCATGCTCCCCTTGCCCAAACCCTTCCCCTCCAGCAAGCCCCTCGCTCTGCATAGCCCTTCTCCGGAACCCCCAGCCCATGCATCTGCCCTTCTCACCCATGTTGGGCCTTCTCTTGTGACAGGATGGAGACAGGGTGAGGTGGGGACTTGCCACCCCTGATGTCACAAAGGGGCTTGCATGGATCGTCGTATGGAGTAGGCGCCAATAGGACTCTAAGCTCCGAAAGTTCCAGCTCCCAGACCTGGGCTGTGATGCCCCAACTCCCTGGGGACCCCTCCTCATCTGTTCAGACCCAGGCACTGAGCCAGGCCCAGGACGGCCAGGGGAATTAGACTCCTGAGCAGCCATGTCACTCTCCCAGGGAGCCCCAATTCCCACCTATGCAGCCTGGCACCATGGCTCCCCACAACGCACACCAGCGGCCATGACTACTCCTGGGCACACAGTTGTGCAGGAGTAACAAGAAGAATTGCCCAGCTGCTGGCCAGACATGCGGTCCCAGGTCCCTGCCTAGAATCTGACACCTGGAAATGTGGGGACGTTAAGAAGAAGCTGTGATCTGAGATTGGTCCACACTGCATGGCAGCCAGGACGGACACTGCCACTCTCCTGAGGCACATCTGTGTTGAAGCACAGGCACAGGGGCTGATGGCAGAGCATGAGGCGGATCTGAGCAGGTGAGCAGGGAGGACAGTCCAGGTGGAGGGTACACAGGCCAAAGGCAGGAATGACATGCATCTGAAGGCCACAGACTGCCCCAGAGAAAAGCCCAGAGGAGCTGACGTGGGATGCCCATCACCCCTCTTCTCCTCTTCCCCCATATCCCCCTCCCCTGCCAGTGCCTGTGCTGGCACCCTGGAAGGAGGACTTACTTCAGAAAGCAGTGGGCAGTGGAAACGACCCAGCGAGAGTTAATGAGGACAGCTCCACAGACGTGTGAGCCCTGGTACTGCAAGCTGGCCTGCCATGGCCACTGGCCAGCCACCACGTCCTGGCCACCGTAGATCTTCCCCATCACCTTGGGTTTCCCGCACACTGTGGAGACTCCCCTGCCACCTACGAAAGAGACACTAGTAGCACCCCAAATGCCACTACCAGGAAGGCCCTGTCCACTTCATAGATGGGAAAACCAAGGCCAAGCGTCCAGTGGCCTAGCCAAAATGACAGTGCTACCTGGACTCTACTTTCACTGGCTGCCCCTGAGAATTGGACAGAGCAAGCCCTGTGGGGATGAGGACCCAGAGGTCTGGTGGGATGGGGCAAGGGGGGACCTAGGGTAGCCACAGCAGCTCACAGCAGCATCTGCAGGGAGAAGGACATCCCCGAGTGAGGCTGCCAAGGGCTGGGCACGTCACAGACCTTATTTCCCTCAACTAGCACACCTCAATGCCTACTCTTGTAGATCAAAGAGCTAAAGGTCTCAGAAGTTGCCAACATTACTTGCTCAAGATCATGGCTTCTAAGGGCCTGTGCCTCCTCCATGTCACCCCGGTGTCTTAGGGAGGGAGATTTGCAGTCTGTGGTGCTGTGTGAGCTGGGGAAAGTCATTCCCCCTCTCTGACTCAGGGTTCTACATTTCTAAAAGAAGAGGGAGTGGGCTAATGAAGACAGCCCTGGCTCTAGGACTCACACCTGGGAGGGCAGGGGGTGTGCCCAGGCCCCCTGAGAGCGGGCATCTTGGTCTAGGGCCTGCGCTCCCAGGGCCTCACGGAGGGGAATGAGACCCGCGGCCCTGGACTCAGGGCCTCTCGTTCATCAGTCCTGGTGCTTTCCTCCACCCAGCCACCCAGCCTCAGGGTCAGACCCTGCTATGTCCCCACTTCCACAGTCCCACAGAGGTCCCACAGTCCCACCGAGGCACTTCCCACCCGGAGGCTCCACAGTGGGGAGTCGGTGACCCACCTGTGTTGAGGGGGTCTCTGGGCTGCCTGGTTGTTGGCCAGGGCAGAGAAAAGATGAAGTTCAGTGACTCAGGGCACCCAGGCCCTGGTCACAGCCGGCCCCCTCAGGCCCTGCAGTTTAGGCCGTTTCAGCCCTCAACAGAGGCCCCAACGCACCTGTGGCTCCCGGGGCCAACCGCTGCGCTTCCGGAGTCGGAGCGCTGCCCTCCACCGCTCCGCCCGCGCCTGGAGCCCAGCCGGGGGCGGCCGTGGCCGTGGCCGGGGACCCTCGCAGCTCCAGGGTGGCCACGGGCAGCAGCAGCAGCCAGAGAAGGGCCACAGGCTGGCCTCGGCCTTGGGCGATCCACGCCTCCGTGCCCATTGCCAGGGTTGCTGACTCCCGCCTGACCCCAGCCTGGCCCTGCCTGACCTTGCCCTGACCCCGCCTCAGCCCAGCCCTCAGCCCACCCTGACCTTCTTCAGAACCTTTTAAACAACTCTACTAAGATATAATTTATATACCATGAAGTTCACTTATTATTATACAAGGGACAATTCAATGATTTTCTGTACATTTTTTAAAATTTATTTATTTATTTATATTTAAATAAACTTTTTGTTTTAGATTTATGAAAAAGTTGCAAAGACAGTACAAGGAGTTCCAAGATCCCCCTCACCCACTTTCCCCTAATATTAAGATCTTATATTACTATGGCACACTTATCACAACTAGTGAGCCAATATTGAGACATTAATATTAACTGAGGTCCATTCTTTCTTTTTTTAAATTTTTTTAAGCTTAAGGTGTATAGCATAATGATTTGACTTCCATGCATCATGAAATGATCATCAGAATAAATTTAGTGAACATCCATCATCCCACATAGATACAAAACTAAAGAAATGGAAAAAAAAATTTTTCCTTGTGATGAGAACTCTTAGGATTTACTCTATCAACTGTCATGTATAACATACGGCAGTGTTAATTATATTTATCATATTGTCCATTACATCCCTAGTACTTATTTATCGCATAACTGGGAGTTTGTACCTTTGACTGCAGCTAACCAGTTCTCCCTCCCCCAATCTCCGGCCTCTGGTAACCACAAACCCGATCTCCTTTCCTATGAATTTGTTTGTTTTTGAAGTATAATTGATGTACAATGAAATGCTATGTTAGTTCCTGTTACACAACATAGTGATTGGTTATTTCTGTACATTTCAAAATGATAAGTATAGTTATGATATGTCACCATACAAATATATCACATAATTATTGACTATATTCCCCACAGTGTACATTTCATACTCATTTATTTTGCAACTGAAATTTTGTACCTCTTCATCTCCCTCACCTATTGCTTTCTTTCCCCCAACACTCTCCCGTCTGGCAAGCACCTGTTTGTTCTCTGTATCTATAACTCTGTCTCTGTTTTGTTAGGTTTCTTCATTTGTTTTATTTTTTAGATTGCATATATAAGTGTAATCATACAGTATTTGCCTTTGTGTGACTTACTTCACTTAACATAATACCCTCATGGTCCATCCATGTTGTTGCAAACGGCAAGATCCCGTTCTTTATCAGATATGTGATTTGCAAGATTTTCTCCAAGTCTGTAGCTTGTTTATTCATTCTTTCAACAGTGGTGCTCAAAGAGCAAAAGTTTTTAATTTTGATGAAGTCTAATTTACTAATCTTTTCTTGTATGGATCATGTTTTTGACGTTATATCTAATAGATCATGAAGAGTTTCTTCTATGTTTTCTTTGAGAAATTTTAGGGGTTGTTTCTTACATGTGGATCTGTGATCAAGTTTTAGTTCATTTTTGTCTAGTGTGATGTAAGTTTCTGTTTCTTTGCTTTGGGTTTTTCCTGTGGATATCCATTTATCCCTGCACCTTTCCTTGGTTAAAAAAAGAAAGGTTAGTCTTTCTTGTATTGAATTGTCTTGGGACCTCTGTTGAAAATCAATTCATAATAAAAATTGTTTTATTTCTGGACTCTTAATTCTGTGCCATTGAACTGTATTCCTTTCCTTGTGCCTGAAACCCACTGTCTAGATTAACACGTATTATAGTAGAATTTGACGTCAGGTGGTGAAAGTTCTCCAGCTTTATTCTTTTGCCAAACTGTTTAGGCTATTCTGCATCTTTTGCATTTCCATATGAATTTTAGGATCAGCTGTCAAATTCTACACAAAAAGAGCCTGCTAGAATATTCACAGGGACTGCATTGAATTTATAGATCAATTTGAGGAGAATTGCTTTCTTTTTTTGACTTAAAAATTTATTTATTTATTTATTTATCCATTTTTGGTTGCGTGGTGTCTTCGTTGCTGCGTGTGGGCTTTCTCTAGTTGTGGTGAGTGGGGGCTACTCTTGGTTGCAACGTGCAGGCTTCTCATTGTGGTGGCTTCTCTTGTTGTGGAACGTGGGCTCTAGGCACGTGGGCTTTAGTAGTTGTGGCACACGGCTCAGTAGCTGTGGCTCACCATCTTTAGAGCGCTGGCTTGTTGTTGTGCCTCATGGGCTTAGTTGCTCCGCGACATGTGGGATCTTCCTGGGCCAGAGCTCGAACCTGTGTCCCCTGCATTGGCAGGAGGATTCTTAACCACTGCACCACCAGGGAAGTCCGAGAATTGCTTTCTTGATAATATGAAGTCTCCTGATCTATGAACAAGAAATGTTTCTGTTTATATAGATCTTTAATTTCTCTCAACAATGTTTTGTAGTTTTCAGTGTACAGATCTTGCAGCTCTTTATTAAATTTATTTCTAAGTATTTTATTCTTTTCCATGCTACTGTGAATGAAATCATTTTGTAAATTTCCTTTGCATATTTTTGTACTTAGTATATAGAAATGAAATTTATTTTTATAAGAAATGTTTCCTGTGACCTTCTTAAACTTGCTTATTCATTCTAGTCTGTTTTGTTTTGTTGTGTTTTGTTTTGGTGGGATCATTGGTGTTTTCTAACACATAGGATCATGTCCTCTGTAATAAAAGTTCTAATTCTGCCATTTAAAGTTGGATGCCTTTAATTTCTTCTTTCTCTCCTACCTTCTTTTTTTTCTTTTTCCCTTCTTTCCTTCCTTCCTTCCTTCCCACCTTTCTTTCCTCCACTTCTTAGAGACTATATTTTAAGGACCTTGCTTTTCAAATATGGTCTATCAATCTTTGTCTTTAACTTTGTTTCATCTATTCACATTCAATGTGATTATTGATATGGTTGGAATTACATTTTCCACTTTGGTATTTGTTTTCTGTATGTCTCTTATCTTTCCCCCCACTTTTGAGACAGGCTGGGACCTGGGACCCTTTGCTGCAGTGCTACAGCAGATTTCTATAAACTGGTGTATGCATGGGTGAGAGTCCCACCTGTGGGTTAGGTTCCTACAGATGAAATACAACTGTCTGGTTTCCAGGCTCGATCACCCCGGTGGGCAGTGGACAGGGTGCACCCTCCTTCAGTGGCCCTTTCTGAAAGCTTGCAGGTTGGTGCCTGAAGAGACAACTGCAGGGTCAGGTTGAAACGGCAATCTCTCTCTTTCTCTTTCTCTTTCTCTTTTACAGTCTTTTCTGTCCCTCCTCCCTTTACCTCTCCCTTGGTCCTTATACCTGCACTCCCATCCCCTTTATCCTGAAAACTTCTTGTTTGTGTCTAAGTTTTTGTCATTGGTATCTTTGTTTTATGAGTTTTGTCTGTCCAACTGCTCCTACAAGTCTCTGCTAACATTGTGGGCATGGTGAAGCTCTTAAACCCTGAAATACAAACGGATCCCACATTGTCTGAGACTCGACTCCAGCCTTGGGTTACATAGTGGGATTTTAAAGAACAAAAAAAGAAGAGAGGGGCTTGCACCTCTCTCCTCTGCCTTTGCAATGTAACTATTCTGCCTGGACTCTCAGGGACTCCCTGATCCATCTGTAGTCCCCCAGACTGAGGGGGAAAACAAGAGACCTTTTTATATTCAAGCAGGAAAACTAAGAGATCTCTGATTTTGTAAAAATTAACTTGTGTGGCTTAAGCTTGTGGGTTAAATTAATACAGACCAGTCTGTATTATCAACATTAAGTATAATACTTCTATCCTACCTAGGGTTACTGGAAGTCAATAAGTGCATGTTGTTTCTGTGATAAAATCTGTTAGCAAGGAAAATAACCTGATATGATTAAACTTTTAAGTAAATATGACTGGATAAGAGCTTTTTAGTAAACTCAATGGGAATAATCATGTTTTCCAAATGTCCATCTAGAACAGTCCCTCCAAATTTTGGTAACTTGAAACTAAATTAAGTTAAATGATAGGAATCCATTGAGTATCCAGGCCATTTCAAATAAGATGAAATATTGGAACATCAATTGCTAAACAGGTCTAAATTTACCTACTTTTGTTTTCTTGTGAGAGGGAAAGTAAGGATGTTTGGGTTTATTAGACACATATCTTACATCACATTAAGGAAAGAAATTGTGCTTTGGGAAGATACATGGGATCTTCCCAAGAGTTTATGGGATATTCCAATCAGGGAATGCTAATGTAAAAGACATTTCATTGTGACATAAGGAAGGTGAGATGTGTGCTTTCAGAAAAGAAGGTATGTGGAATGGAAATGTATTTCGTTAAATGGAAAAATGTGATTTTGTCCTACAGCTGGTTATTTCTGAATGGAAAAAAGAAGGGACAAAATATGGCTACACAAAGTTACAGAAGATTTCCAGAAAAGGAACACTGAGAAGAGAATTTTTTATGTGGTTGGAATTTTCTAAGGTTGGATTAAATTTAATTAGGTAACCGGATTTTATCAAGAGTAGGCTGATATAAGACTGGATTTGGTTTCTTTCTCTCATAAGAGAACAAAGATTTCCTCGAATGCTCCTTTTGATAACAGATTGTGTGAGTTTCTGTGCCTTTAAGTGATCTGCATTTACTTTTGGAATCCCTTTTTTTTTTTTTTTTTCACCTTAGCTCAAGGAATAATTGTTTCACAGCAGCCTATGATTCTATTTGACTGGATGTTTTAAAACTTTTGGAAATTTTTGACAGATTTCCCAAATATCAAATTCTAATTGAAATTCTTTTGACTTCCAGTTAACTTTGGGATGCTTCATGGGGCCCCTGGAGCCTCCCAAAGAGAGATCCTAAACTAATTGGGTTCATTTGGTGTGTTAAATTACATGGGAAACATTGTCTAAACTCATTGTTGCCTGTGTCAGATGGAATCATCAGGCTCTCCCCAGTTTTATCATAGCTGTCAAACAGAGAGGGGAAAGGGTTTTAGGTTTTTCTGCTGTCTAGTCTCTCACCTTATTCTATGTCCAAAAAAAATCCCCTGTGGGAATACTCCCAACGTAGGCCCTTAGGTCCTGACCCCAATGGCATTTTCCATTGCACCCAACTCCAATTCCTCCAGGAGTTCCTTTTTTGCACCTCTAGGACCCCTTTCACTCAAGGCCTTGGCAGCCCATACCTTGTTACAGATCACCTATTGGGTGGCCACTTCCAAGCAGCCCACATCCTAGGTTTTATAGATGCTCAAACTCGAGGAATACCCCCAGCATAGGGAAACATTATAGGACAAAAGCCTCCTGGTAAATGTCTCTGGGACACTGGACTTCATTTCTAGGAGCACTTTTTCTCGGTTGCATGTTATTCAACATGGGATGATCCTCTTCTAAGCCAGAAGAAACACCTCTGGAGAGTATCCTTAAAAATTGGAAACTTTCAAAATAGACGGGCTGAAAAGGGAAACATTTAAACTCTATTGTAACATTGCCTGGCCCTTGTATAAGTCAGGGAATGGAGGAAAATGGTCTGAAAATGGGTCTCTATAATACCGTGTTGCAATTGGATCTCTGCTGTTGCAGGACAGGAAAATGGACCGAGGCTCCCTATGTTCAAGCCTTCATGGTCCTGGGAATTCCCTGGCGGTCCAGTGGTTAGAATTCTGAGCTGTCACTGCTGAGGGCATGTGTTCGATCCCTGGTCGGGGAACTAAAATCCCACAAACCACATGGGGCTGCCCCCACCCCCCAAAATAAACCTTCATGGTCCTTTACCAAAACCCCGCTCTATGGGTCTCCTGTAATCAAAAGCCTGGGGAATCAGAAACACTCCCGACATTTTAAATGATCCCCTTCTAACTTTCTCCGACTCTCAGGGGGGAAACCAAGCTTCACCTGCTTCCCCGGAGCCACCTACTCCTCCGGAGCCACCTACTTCTCCGGGTCCCTCTGACCAATCCCAATCTCTGCCTCCTTATGTCCCTTTATATCCTCCGTCGCCCCAGGAGGGAGAGACTAGTCCCTCCAGGGTAACTCGTAGTGGAACTTCCTGTCACCCAGGATCAGGTTCAAAGTTAGTCCCCACCTCTGCCCCACAAGGCCTTTACCCCTTCAGGAATCAGCTGATGGAAACTGAAGCACTACTGGAGTGCATGTCTCCTTCTCAATGAGAGACTTAGGAATTTGTAAGGAGAATTTTGACAGGTTCTCAGAGAACGCTGACAAGATTAGGGACGAATTTATCAGTCTGGGGTTGACATTCTCTCTCACCTGGCAGGACATCATGGTTATTCTGGCCTACTGTTGCACCCCAGGTGCAAGGGAGCGTATACTGAGAAAGGCCAGGTAACACTCAGATGGCCTATTGGCCACCAATCCACACCGCCAAATTTTTCAGGTGGGTAGGGATCCAGTCCCAGAACATGACCCACACTGGGACTATGAAGATCATGTAGGCCAGGCTAGGATGAGACATTACATTACTTGTCTATCAGAAGGACTGAAAAGGTGTATGGTGAAGCCTGTAAATTATGATAAGATCCGAGAAGTTGCAAAGGAAAAAGATGAAAACCCAACAGTCTTCCTGAGCCAAGTGACAGAGGCATTCAGGAAGTACACCAGTACAGACCCTGAGTCCGCAGAAGGGAGGACACTATTGGCCATGAATTTTATCACCCAGGCTACTCCTGATTATCAGGAGAAAATTACAAAAGCTTGAGTCTGGGCCCCAAACCCCACTGTCAACCTTGGTAGAGGAGGCTTTCAAGGTCTATAACAACCGCGACTTAATGGAGGAGTCCAATAAGGATAAGAGGCTAAAAAAGAAAACACAACTTTTGGCTCCTCTGATCCACCCACCATCTCGAAGGGACGCTGGAGGGCCAAGAAGCCTGGACAGACTGCCAAGAAGCTGCCTGGGCTCGAACAAGTATGCCTTTTGTTGGAAGGCGGGGCACTGGAAGGGGGACTGTCCTGAGCGCTTTCCTGTGAGACACCCAAGGGGCAAACTTGACTGGCCCCAGGTCCTTACAATTCTCTCCAATGAGAGATTCCTGCACACCAACTGATGGGGCCTGAGTGCCTTCCCAGCTCCAGATCCCACTCGATCCATCCTCATCACTCCAGCAGAGCCTCGGGTCAACCTCGATGTGGCAGGTAGGAGAACTGAATTTCTTGTAGACACTGGAGCCACCTGCTCTGTTCTGACTTGGCCAGCTGCCCCCCTCTCCAACAGAGACTGTACTGTGACAGGAGTTGATAGACAGCCAAAGGTAAGGTGATTTACATCTCCCCTTGCCCACAGAGTCAGGTCCATTACTATTATTCACTCCTTTTTGTATATGCCAGAATGCCCTGTCCTCCTCCTCAGAAGAGATTTGCTAAATAAGTTAAGAGCTAGTATATTCTTAGGAGGTAGAGAATTCAAGCAGAGAATGCATCTGTTAGTAGCCCCAGATGACCCACCTGCTGGTCATCAAAATATTCCCCAAGACATTCCCCAAGAAATTAGGGAACAAGTAGATCCTGCAGTTTGGGATACCTCAGTGCCAGGAAGGGCAAAACCTGTTCCCCCAATAAACATAAAGTTAAAGCCTGGGGAAAAATACCCCTGGAAAAGATCTTTTAAAGCCTGAGGCCATGAGGGGAATCCAACTGCTGCTCAGCAAGTTCCTAAAACACAGACTCATTAGGCCCTGCCAATCCCCTTGCAACACCCCGATCCTCCCCATTCAGAAGCCTAATGGGGAGTTTTGGTTTGTGCAAGACTTACAAGCAGTGAATGAGGCGCTCATCCCTATTCACCCATTGGTGCCAAACACATACACCTTCCTCACCCAAGTGCCAGGGAGCACCCAGTACTTCTCTGTTTTGGACCTCAAAGATGCACTTCTCTGTATTCCTCTACATCCTGAGTCTCAATACCTTTTCGCCTTTGAATGGAGGGACCCTGACACCCTGGAGGCCACCCAATATACGTGAACAGTGCTTCCTCAGCGATTTGGGACAGCCCCCATCTTTTGGAAACACGTTAGCAAGGGAACTGAGGGAACTGAGCCTTGAGAAGGGAACTCTGCTGCATTATGTTGATGATTTATTGATAAGTAGTGAGACCGAACAAGATTCAGATCAAAATACCACTAGGGTCCTAAATTTTCTGGCAGAAAGGCGATATAAAGTCTCTCCAACAAAGGCTCAGATCTCACAGCAGTGGGTTCAATATTTAGGATTTGTTTTGACCCCAGGGGCACAAGCCCTGGCCATAGATCAAAAAACAGCAATTAGTGCATTACCATCTCCAACCGCAAAGAGGCAACTTCGAGGCTTTCTCAGGATGGCTGTGTTCTGTTGTGTCCGGATTCCAAATTATGGCCTTATAGCAAAACCCCTATATGAGGCTCTAAAGGGAGAAGAAAGAGAACCGCTTTAATGGAATAAGGACCACCAGTGGGCCTTTGAGACTCTAAGGACTGAATTAAGTAGAGCACCAGCACTGGAGCTTCCAAATTTGGACCAACCCTTTACCCTATACATTCACGAGAAGTCAGGGATAGCACTAGGAGTCCTGACCCAAAAGCTGGGACCAGATCAGAGAACAGGGGGCTTACTTTTCAAAACAACTGGACTCAGTGGCCCTGGGATGGCCAAGCTGCCTGCGGGCAGTAGCAGCCACAGCCCTGTTAGTTAATGGGTCTTCCAAGCTCACCCTGGGACAACATTTAGATGTGTTAACCTCTCATCAGGTACAATCTGTGCTGGAAGTCAAAGGACATTGGTTGACTGGAGGAAGGTTAACAAAATAACAGGCCCTCCTAATGGACGCCCCCAACATTACCTTAAAGGTGTGTCAAACCCCAAACCCATAAACTCTGCTTCCAGTGGTCAAGAGTGGAGACTTATTGCATCAGTGTATAGAGACCATAGAACAAACTTACTCCAGTAGGTCTGATCTTCTAGATGAGCCTCTAGACAGCCCTGAGGTCGAATGGTTTACTGATGGGAGCAGTTTTGCAGAAATGGTAAACTGAAAGGTGGTGTATGCCATAGTTAGCCTAGATGAAGTCATAGAAGCCAAGGCCCTGCCACCCCAGACATCAGCCCAAAAGGCTGAACTAATTGCCTTAACGAGAGTTTGCAATTAGGGAAGGATAAGAAATTAAATATTTTTACTGACTTTAAGTATGGGTTCCATGTTCTCCATGCTTATGCTGCCATTTGGAAAGAAAGAGGAATGGTAATCGCTAGAAGTTCCCCCCTAAAACATAAAGATTTGATTTTGACTCTTTTAGAAACAGCACAGCTCCCGACCTAGGTAGCAGTAGTCCACTGTAGGGGCCATCACAGGGAGGGGCCTTTTGTTAGCCAAGGGAACAGCAAAGCTGATCAAATTGCAAAACAGACAGCTCGATTGCAGGAGCCTGGACAAGTTATGGCCCTAGTGATTGGCCCCCTGAACTCCCTAGCTCCCCCACTATTCCCCACAGGAATGAGAAAATTCTGAGAAATGGAGCTATGAGCAAGGCAGCACAGGCTGGTATAGAAAGGAGGATAGGGTGCTAATCCCTGAGGCCCAACAATGGAAACTCACTAAGAGCTTACATGATGCCACCCACTATGGGAGGGGTGCACTATGGGACTTGATGCAAAAGGCTTTTTCAGGGAAGGAGCTTAAAAGAACAATAAAACAAGTAATGCTTGCCTGGAATTTATGTGCCCCTAATAACCCACAGACCTATCTACTCCCCACTTCGTTACTCAGGCCAATTCAATGCCGGGGGACATGCCTGAGGGAAGACTGGCAGTTAGATTTCACGCAAATGCCCTCACGATCAGGATATAAATATCTTCTGGTGTCTGTTGATACTTTCACAGGATGGGTTGAAGCCCTCCCCACCCGACCTGAAAAGGCCATGGAAGTGTGTAAGTCCCTTTTAGAAGAAATAATTCCTCAGTTTGGATTTCCAAAGTCCCTCCAGAGTGATAACGGGCCCTCTTTTATAGCCAAAATCACACAGGGGCTCACAACGGCCCTAGGGAAAGACTACAAGCCACTTCTTGGCACCCTCAGTCTTCAGGGAAGGTAGAGAAAATGAACAATACTTTAAAGAAAACTTTAGTGGCATTTCCCTGGTGGTCCAGTGGTTGAGACTCCTTGCTCCCAATGCAGCAGGCCTGGGTTCAATCCCTGGTTGGGGAACTAGATCCCGCATGCCACATCTAAGAGATTCCCGCATGCTGCAAAACTAAAGATCCTGCATGCCACAGCAAAGATCCCGTAGGCAGCAACTAAGACCCAGCACAGCCAAATAAATAAATAAACAAATAAGTAAATAAATAAATATTTTTTAAAAAATAAAGAAAACCTTAGCAAAGGTCTGCCAAGAAACTCATGAACCCTGGACCAACTTGCTTCCTATTGTACTCTTCAGGGTCTGTGTAGCCCCCAGGAGTGGTCTGAGGCTTAGCCCATTTGAAATGACCTATGGGAGGCCTTTTCTTACTACTGATGTTCTATCAGATGAGGAAGTGAACCAGACCCTGAGATATATTATTAATCTAGAACAAGTTCAGAAGGCAATCCAGGATTATGCTCACAAGGCACTGTCAGCTCCCACTAAAGATATAGAGGAAGGAGCAGTTCCTTCACAAATAAACCCTGGGGACTAAGTTCTTCTTAAAACATGGAAAGAGGGGTGCCCCAAAGACCAACAATTGCCAAGATGAAAGGGCCCTTCTAAAGTAATTTTAGCCACCCTTACTGCTGTCAAACTTCAAGGGATATATATCTAGTTGCGTATATTTGTCCAGACTAAAGTTTTACCTCCAGAAACCCCACAGGTCACAACCGAAGAACAATACACCTCTGAGTCAGTGGAAAATCTGAGATACCTATTCAAAAGATAGGCACCATCGACAGGTAAGTAAAATGATGTAGTGGGTTGGACTCCTATTTGAAGCCTTAACAAGACTTGGAACCTCTCTTTTTTCCTTGGCTGATGCGGTTCTTGACAATTGTCTGGCTTTTGTCTTGCAGAACAAGATGCAGCTTGTGCGATAACTAATACTTCCTGCTGCACTTGGTTAACTAATACTTCCTGCTACACATGGATCAATGTGACAGGACAGGTAACAGTTAATATTAAGGAAATATACACCCAGGCAGAGTGGCTTCACAATTTCAACAGGGGCGATATTGCCTCCACTGTCTGGTCAACAGTTAAAACAGAAGAAGAAGAAAAAAAGAAGCCCTCCCAAAGTTAACCTGGTTCCTTCCCTTTCCAGACCCTTTAGTGGCTATTGTTGTTCTTTCTAGCCCTTGTTTGTTTAACTTTTTGGTTAAGTTTGTGTCTTCTAGGCTCTAACAGTTTGAAGTAAGACTCATGAGGGCTCAAGGAATTCAGCCCATTCCAGTGGAGAGTGGCCCAGCTCCCTACAGGTCGTTGGAACAGTCAGCAAGGGATTTCTATACCTCTAGGGTAGGCTAGGGTCTGCAGACCCTGTCCAGCAGGAAGAAGTTTCAAAAGAAGAAACTTTTGGCCCCTCACCCCTTAAGAATAAGGGTGTAGAGTCTCTCAGGGGGAAATGAGACAGGCTGGGACCTGGGACCCTTTGCAGCAGTGCCGCAATGCTTGCATCTGGACAAACATTTCCTCAAGCCAAAAAATACAAAGAAACTATAAGGGACTAAAAATAACTGCGTGCATGCTCAGTTGGGACAAATTATGGACAAAAAATACAAAAAGACCAAAAAAGCCCAAATGCCACTTCTGAAGAGCCAGGAGAAAAAACAGGGGGTTGGGAGCAAAAACAGGGTACTGTGCATGCCCCCTGCACACAACATCACAAAGGGGTGGGCAAACCACCTAAGCCACCCCTCTGGCCCAACCCCTGGACACACCCTTACCCTCACCCCCATATAAGGAACCAGCTCGCCCCCCCCCCCCAGGGAGCAGGTTAACAAGGGAAACTGTTGTTTGTTCTGGCTCCCCCCTTGCTGCAGCAGGGGCTCCAATAAAGCCTTGCTTGAATTTCTTGTCTGGCCTCTTATCGTTTTCTATTGATTAAGGAGGGCAAGAACCCTGGTCGGTAACACTTTCACTTCTCTACTTCTTTCTTTTCCACTATATACATTTTTTTATTGTGCCCTACTAATTCCTTTGTTGATTTTGTAGCTGTATTTTCAGTTACTTACATAGTGGTTGCTGTATTAGTTGGGGTTCTCCAGAGAAACCGAACCAATAGGAATCAGGAGAGAGGGAGAGAAGAGGGAGAGAGAGAGAGTGATTTTTATTATGAGGGGTTGACTCACGTGATTATGGAGACTGAGAAGTCCCATGATCTGCCATCTGCAAGCTGGAGACCCAGGAAAACCGGTGGTATAATTTCAGCCTGAGTCTGAAGGTCTAAGAACCAGGGGAGGCAATGGTGTAAATCCCAGTCTAGGGGCAGAAGAAGACCAATGTCCCAACTCAACCAGGCAAATAAGAAAGAAAAAAAGACAAATTCTTCCTTCTTCTGCCTTTTGTTCTATTCAGGCCCTCAACAGGTTGGATGATGCTCACCCACCCTGGGGAGGGCAGTCTACTGAGTCCACCGATTCAAATGCTGATTTCATCCAGAAACACCCTCACAGACACACCCAGAAATAATGTTTAATCTGGGCACCCTGTAGTGCAGTAAAATTGACACAAAGATTAACCATCATAGTTGCTATAATCATTACACTGTGCATCTTAATTTACCCGAATCTACTTTAGATTATTAAGTTTGGTAATAGAGAAACTCATCCAATATAGTTCCATTAACTTTCCCTCCTTTGTGCTGTTATTGTCATTTTTATTACATCTCTATGATATATCATCAATACAATATTTTAATTTAAACTTTATACATTCTTTAACCTTTTTAATTCAGTTAGTAGAGGATAGGGAAATATATTTATGCAGTCTTTTACAGTTACCCTTATATTTACCATTTCCTTGCTCTTTATTTCCTCCTGTAAATTTGATTTAACATCCTATATCCTTTTCTTTCATATGGAAAGACTTTCTTTAGTATTTCTTATAAGGCAAGATTGCTAGCAATGAATTATCTCAGTCTTTGTTAATCTGAAAATACCCTTATTTCAACTTCATTTTGAAGGATAGTTTGACTGGGTATGGAATTCTTGGTTGACAGATTTTTCCTTTTAGCACTTTGAGTATTTTATCTCACTGTCCTCCAGTTTTTTTCTTTTTTTTCTAATGAGAATCCAGCTATTAATTGGAATGTTGTTCCTTTATGTAAGATAAGTCTTTTTTCTCCTGCTGCTTTCAAGATTCTCTCTTGGTCTTTATCTTTGATTTGATATGTCCAGATACAGATTTCTTTGATCCTACTTGGTGTATGTTGGGTCTCTTGAATTTTAGATTAAATTTTTTAACATCTTTATTGGAGTATAATTGCTTTACAATGTTTTGTTAGTTTCTGCTATATAAAAAATTGAATCAGCTATATGTATACATATATCCCCATATCCCCTCCCTCTTGTGCCTCCTTCTCACTCTCCCTATCTCACCCCTCCAGGTGGTCACAAAGCACCTAGCTGATCTCCCTGTGCTATGCAGCTGCTTCCCACTAGCTATCTATTTTACATTTGGTAGTGTATATATGTCCGTGCTACTCTCTCACTTCATCCCAGCGTACCCTTCCCACCCCGTGTCCTCAAGTCCACACTCTATGTCTGTTTCATTATTCCTGTCCTGCTCATAAGTTCATCAGAACCATTTTTTTTTTTGGATTCCATATATATGTGTTAGCATACAATATTTGTTTTTCTCTTTCTGACTTACTTCACTCTGTATGACAGACTCTAGGTCCATTCACCTCTCAGAAATAACTCAATTTCATTTCTTTTTTATAGCTGAGTAATATCCCATTGTGTATATGTGCCACATCTTCTTTATGCATTCATCTGTCGATGGACAATTAGGTTGCTTCCATGTCCTGGCTATTGTAAATAGTGCTACAATGAACACTGTAGTACATGTCTCTTTTTGAATTACAGTTTTCTCAGGGTATGTGCCCAGTAGTGGGATTGCTGGGTCATGTGGTAGTTCTATTTTTAGTTTTTTAAGGAATCTCCATACTGTTGTCCATAGTGGCTGTATCAATTTACATTCCCACCAACAGTGCAGAGGGTTCCCTTTTCTCCACACCCTCTCCAGCATTTATTGTTTGTAGATTTTTTGATGATGGCCATTCTGACCAGTGTGAGGTGATGCCTCATTGTGGTTTTGTTATATTATTATTTTTCATCAAATTTGAAAAAAATTTGGCTGTTGTTTCTTAAAATTTTTTTTACCCATTTCTTCCTCTGCTTTCCTTCTGGGATTCCCATTATGCATATATTAATATGTCTGATGACTCTCTGAGAGTCTGTTCATTTTTCTTCATTTATTTCTCTTTCTATTTTTCAGATTGGATAATTCCTATTAATCTATCTTCAAGTTCATTTATTCTTCCTTCTGTCATCTTGAATCTTCTGTTGAAATTACTGAATTTACAAATTTTCATTTTGGAAGCCTTCAACTACAGACTTTCTACTTGGTTCTTTTTAAAAATAATTTCTATCCCTTTATTAATATTTTCTATTCAGTGGGTCATTACCATCATACTTTTCTTAAATTCTTTAAACATGGTTCCCTTCTCTTTTTTTTTAGACATATTTATAATAGATGTTTTCAAGTTTTAGTCTACTAAATCCAATATCTAGAGCCCATGCAGTTTCTATTTTATGGGTTTCAATTTCTTGTCTCTTAATGTTTTTTGTTGAAAATTAAGCATTTTAGAAACAATATTACAGCAATTCTGTATTCTGATATGCCTCCTCCTACCTCTCAGATTTGTGGCTGTCTCTTCTTTTCAAAAATATGCCTAAATCAATTATATGATATCTGTCTCCCTGCTGATGTCTCTGTTCGGATTTTTAGTTTTTAAAATTCTTATTTTTATGTAACCCTATCTTTTTAGGGGTTAACCCTGTGTCAGCATAGCTTAGTAGTCAATTGAAAATGTTTACACTAAAACACTTTCCGTCAGTAAGGTTTCCACCCTTTCCCAACGTATCTGTATGTGGGTTGGAGAATGTATTAAGAATTCAAGTTTGCTAGCTTTTGCTAGTCTTTCTAGCTTTTATTTTCTATTGGACACCACCCTGTCTCCCCCATGCCTGCACATAAGCTTACATTCAGTCAGGAATGTGTAGATAGCTAAGGTTGTCTCCAATTTTTTCCCAGCATGTATGCAGCCTAACACATGTGTTCACACATCCAGACCACCAAGGACATGTGGGAGTTTATTATGGCCCACTCTAGTGGTCTCATTTTGGGGATTTTTCTGTGAAATTTTTGGTTAGTCTGCCAGTCTGCTGTTAACCTCAACTAACATCATGACTTCATACTACCTGCAATGTTGCCATTCCTCCTTGGTTTCCACCAAAATTGCTTTCTGACAATGACCAAAGGTATTGGGTATCTAGAGTTCTGTTCCAAATCAAGTCAGACCTCTTCAGCAGTAAACTTCTGATTTTCACAGCTTGCCCCACCCTGGCAGAACTACTGTTGCTCATGGAACCAGGGAAGGGGGTGTTGGTAAGAACTGACATAGGCAATAATGCCACAGCCTCCCACTGTTATTGCTCAAGGTTTAGTAGGGGTTTTTTTGTTATTTTTGTTTTTACTTCAATAAGTACTTCTCAATTTACTGATACCATAGTCAGTTTTTAGAGTCCTGGAATTGTTGCTTTTGATAATTTTGTCCAGTTTTATCATTGCTTTTCAGGAAGAGGATTTGATAAGCTCCTCATGCCATTATTCTAGAAATATCACCAATATTTCTTTCCAATAAACAGTACAAAAAACTATCAAGAGTGAATATGTTTAAATACCCAAATACAGTGCTTTTTACTTCCTGGAATAATTAGTCTTCCGTACGGAATTCCAATTAATTTCCATCCTTTAAATGTAACTTGTGTGGGCATGATCTGGCCAGTTTACCTCCGCCAACACAAAAAGAAAGCACTGCAACCATAACCAATTATTTGTCTGAATAAGTTCATTGAAAGTAAGATGCTCTGGGGAGGACACCATCTGATCACTACAGCACAGTCTTATTTTTGTGCACCACACTCCTTGCTCTAGCACTCTTTTACCCTTTCAGTATTTAACTCTCTTTTTCTTACATAACAACATATATATATATGTTTAAATTAATGGTGTGGTTTTGTCTCCTGATTATATTCTGAATGACATAAGATGAGAGAAAGGTAAGTGTATGGGAGGAAATTTATTTCTAGTTACCATGGGCATGTCTGTTGACACATGGAGCTGACTGGAATCAAGTTGGAAAGAAAGTTAAAGTGAGTAAGATTTTTGTCAGAGTCAAATTATTAAAAGAGGTCATCAACCTGTGCTAAAAAAAAAAAAAGCATTTATTTTGAGACATAAAACAATCCTTGTGCCCCAACCACCTATGTGCAGGAAATTGGCTGAGAAATCTCATTACTCCAAGAAGCATAAGGATATATTACCTGATGCCTTTTTAAGAAGTGGCCAAAGATAATGGATATCATCAAAAAGCCTATAAATAATAAATGCTAGAGAGGATGGGGAGAAAAGGGAATTGTACACTGTAGATGGGAATGTAAATTGGGGCAGCCACTATAGAAAAGAGTATGGAGTGTCCTTAAAAACTAAAAATAGAACTACAAACGATCCAGCAATTCAACTCCTAGGTATATATCCAGAAAAAATGAAAATTCTAATTCAAAAAGACACATGCACCCCAATGTTCATAGCAGCACTATTTACAATAACCAAGACATAGAAGCAACTCAAGTGCCCATCAACAAAAGATTGGAGATTTTTGAGAAGATGGCGGAAGAGTAAGATGCGGAGATCACCTTCCTCCCCACAGATACATCAGAAATACATCCACACGTGGACGTGCTCCTATTGAACACCCACTGAATGCTGGCAGAAGACCTCAGACCTCCCCAAAGGCAAGAAACTCCCCACGTACTTGGGTAGGGCAAAAGAAAAAAAGAAAAAACAGAGACAAAAGAATAGGGATGGGACCTGCACCAGTGGGAAGGAGCTGTGAAGGAGGAAAGGTTTCCACACACTAGAAGCCCCTTCGCAGGCAAAGACTGCGGATGGCGGAGGGGGGAAGCTTTAGAGCCACGGAGGAGAGCGCAGCAACAGGGGTGCGGAGGGCAAAGCAGAGAGATTCCCGCACAGAGGATCGGTGCCGACCAGCACTCTCCTGGAGGAGAGGCTTGTCTGCTCACCCGCCGGGGCGGGCGGGGGCTGGGAGCTGAGGCTCGGGCTTCAGTCGGATCCCAGGGAGAGGACTGGGGTTGGTAGCGTGAACACAGCCTGAAGGGGTTAGCGCACCACAGCTAGCCTGGAGGGAGTCCGGGAAAAGTCTGGAGATGCCGAAGAGACAAGAGACTTTTACTTGCCCCTTTGTTTCCTGGTGTGCGAGGAGAGGGGATTAAGAGCGCTGCTTAAAGGAGCTCCAGAGACGGGCGCGAGCCGCGGCTATCAGCGCGGACCCCAGAGATGGGCATGAGACGCCAAGGCTGCTGCTGCCGCCACCAAGAAGGCTGTGTGTGAGCACAGGTCACTATCCCCACCTCCCCTCCCGGGAGCCTGTGCAGCCCACCACTGCCAGGGTCCCGTTATCCAGCAACAACTTCCCCGGGAGAACGCACGGCGCGCCTCAGGCTGGAGCAACGTCACGCCAGCCTCTGCTGCCGCAGGTTCGCCCGCATCTGTACCCCTCCCTCCCCCTGGGCCTGAGTGAGCCAGAGCCACCAAATCAGCTGCTCCTTTAACCTTGTCAGGTCTGAGCGAAGAACAGACGTCCTCAGGCGACCTACACACAGAGGCGGGTTCAAATCCAAAGCTGAATCCCAGGAGCTGTGCGAACAAAGAAGAGAAAGGGAAATTTCTCCCAGCAGCCTCAGGAGAAGCGGATGAAATCTCCACAGTCAACTTGATGTACCCTGCATCTGTGGAATACCTGAATAGACAACGAATCATCCCAAATTGAGGTGGTGGACTTTGGGAACAAGATAGATTATTTTCTCCCCTTTTCCTCTTTATGTGAGTGTGTATGTGTATGCTTCTGTGTTAGATTTTGTCTGTATAGCTTTGCTTTAACCATTTGTCCTAGGGTTCTGTCCATCCGGTTTTGTTTTGTTTTGTTTTTTTTTTTTTTTTTTTTTACTTTTTAAAAATTTTTTAAATAATTTTTTTTATTTTAATAACTTTCTTTTATTTTACCCTCTTTCTTTCTTTCTTTCTATTTTTTCTCCCTTTTATTCTGAGCCGTGTGGAGGACAGGCTCTTGGTGCTCCAGCCAGGCATCAGGGCTGTGCCACTGAGGTGGGAAAGCCAACTTCAGGACACTGATCCACAAGAGACCTTCCAGCTCCACATAATAACAAACGACGAAAATCTCCCAGAGATCTCCATCTCAACACCAAGACCCAGCTTCACTCAACGACCAGCAAGCTACAGTGCTGGACACCCTATGCCAAAATACTAGCAAGACAGGAACACAGCCCCATCCATTAGCAGAGAGGCTGTCTAAAACCATAATAAGGCCACAGACACCCCAAAACACCACCAGATGTGGACCTGCCCACCAGAAAGACAAGATCCAGCCTCATCCACCAGAACACAGGCACTACTCCCCTCCACCAGGAAACCTACACAACCCACTGAATCAACCTTAGCCACTGGGGACAGACACCAAAAACAACGGGAACTAGGAACCTGCAACCTGTGAAAAGGAGACCCCAAACACAGTAAGATCAGCAAAATGAAAAGACAGAAAAACACACAGCAAATGAAGGAGCAAGGTAAAAACACACCAGACTTAACAAATGAAGAGGACATAGGCAGGCTACCTGAAAAGGAATTCAGAATAATGATAGTAAAGATGATCCAGAATCTTGGAAATAGAATACAGAAAATGTAAGAAACATTTAACAAGGACCTAGAAGAACTAAAGAGGAAACAAGCAATGATGAACAACACAATAAATGAAATTAAAAATACTCTAGAAGGGATCAATAGCAGAATAGCTGAGGCAGAAGAACAAATAAGTGACCTGGAAGATAAAATAGTGGAAATAACTACTGCAGAGCAGAATAAAGAAAAAAGAATGAAAAGAACTGAGGACAGTCTCAGAGACCACTGGGACAACATTAAACGCACCAACATTCGAATTATAGGGGTCCCAGAAGAAGAAGAGAAAAAGAAAGGCACTGAGAAAATATTTGAAGAGATTATATTTGAAAACTTCCCTAATATGGGAAAGGAAATAGTTAATCACGTCCAGGAGGCACAGAGAGTCCCAAACAGGATAAATCCAAGGAGAAACACGCCAAGACACATATTAATCAAACTATCAAAAATTAAATACAAAGAAAACATATTAAAAGCAGCAAGGGAAAAACAACAAATAACACACAAGGGAATCCCCATAAGGTTAACAGCTGATTTTTCAGCAGAAACTCTGCAAGTCAGAAGGGAGTGGCAGGACATATTTAAAGTGATGAAGGAGAAAAACCTACAACCAAGATTACCCAGCAAGTATCTCCTTCAGATTTGATGGAGAAATTAAAACCTTTACAGACAAGCAAAAGCTGAGAGAGTTCAGCACCCCCAAACCAGCTTTACAACAAATGTTAAAGGAACCTCTCTAGGCAAGAAACACAAGAGAAGGAAAACACCTACAATAACAAACCCAAAACACTTAAGAAAATGGGAATAGGAACATACATATCGATAATTATCTTAAATGTAAATGGATTAAATGCTCCCACCAAAAGGCACAGACTGGCTGAATGGATACAAAAACAAAACCCATATATATGCTGTCTACAAGAGACCCACTTCAGACCTAGGGACACATACAGACTGAAAGTGAGGGGATGGAAAAAGATATCCCATGCAAATGGAAATCAGAAGAAAGCTGGAGTAGCAATTCTCATATCAGACAAAATAGACTTTAAAATAAAGATTATTACAAGAGACAAATAAGGACACTACATAATGATCAAGGGATTGATCCAAGAAGAAGATATAATAATTGTAAATATTTATGCACCCAACATAGGAGCACCTCAATACATAAGACAAATACTAACAGCCATGAAAGGGGAAATCGACAGTAACAAAATCATAGTAGGGGACTTTTACACCTCACTTTCACCAATGGAAAGGTCATCCAAAATGAAAATAAATAAGGAAACACAAGCTTTAAATCATACATTAAACAAGATGGACTTGATTGATATTTATAGGACATTCCATCCAAAAACAACAAAATACACATTTTTCACAAGTGCTCATGGAACATTCTCCAGCATAGATCATATCTTGGGTCACAAATCAAGCCTTGGTAAATTTAAGAAAATTGAAATCGTATCAAGTATCTTTTCTGACCACAACGCTATGAGACTAGATATCACTTACAGGAAAAGATCTGGAAAAAATACAAACAAATGGAGGATAAACAATACACTACTTAATAACGAAGTGATCACTGAAGAAATCAAAGAGGAAATCAAAAAATACCTAGAAACAAATGACAATGGAGACACGACGACCCAAAACCTATGGGATGCAGCAAAAGCAGTTCTAATGGGAAGTTTATACCAATACAATCGTACCTTAAGAAACAGGAAACGTCCCAAATGAACAACCTAACCTTGCACCTAAAGCAATTAGAGAAAGAAGAACAACAACAACAAAAAAAACCCAAGTTAGCAGAAGGAAAGAAATCATAAAGATCAGATCAGAAATAAATGAAAAAGAAATGAAGGAAACGATAGCAAAGATCAATAAAACAAAAAGCTGGTTCTTTGAGAAGATAAACAAAATTGATAAACCATTAGCCAGACGCATCAAGAGAAAAAGGGAGAAGACTCAAATCAATAGAATTAGAAATGAAAAAGGAGAAGTAACAACTGACACTGCAGAAATACAAAGGATCATGAGAGATTACTACAAGCAACTCTATGCCAATAAAATGGACAACCTGGAAGAAATGGACAAATTCTTAGAAATGCACAACCTACCGAGACTGAACCAGGAAGAAATAGAAAATATGAACAGACCAATCACAGGCACTGAAATTGAAACTGTGATTAAAAATCTTCCAACAAACAAAAGCCCACGACCAGATGGCTTCACAGGCAAATTCTATCAAACATTTAGAGAAGAGTTCACACCTATCCTTCTCAAATTCTTCCAAAATATAGCATAGGGAGGAACATTCCCAAACTCATTCTACGAGGCCACCATCACCCTAATACCAAAACCAGACAAAGATGTCACAAAGAAAGAAAACTACAGGCCAATATCAGTGATGAACATAGATGCAAAATCCTCAGCAAAATACTAGCAAACAGAATCCAACAGCACATTAAAAGGATCATACACCATGATCAAGTGGGGTTTATTTCAGGAATGCAAGGATTCCTCAATATACACAAATCAATCGACGTGATACACCATACTAACAAATTGAAGGAGAAAAATCATATGATCATCTCAATAGATGCAGAGAAAGCTTTTGACAAAATTCAACACCCATTTATGATAAAAACCCTGCAGAAAGTAGCCATAGAGGGAACTTTTCTCAACATAATAAAGGCCATATATGACAAACCCACAGCCAACATCGTCCTCAATGGTGAAAAACTGAAACCATTTCCACTAAGATCAGGAACAAGACAAGGTTGCCCACTCTCACCACTATTATTCAACATAGCTTTGGAAGTTTTAGCCACAGCAATCAGAGAAGAAAAAGAAATCCAAAACAGAAAAGAAGAAGTAAAGTTGTCACTGTTTGCAGATGACATGATAATATACAGAGAGAATCCTAAAGATGCTACCAGAAAACTACCAGAGCTAATCAATGAATTTGGTAAAGTAGCAGGATACAAAATTAATGCACAGAAATCTCTGGCATTCTTATACACTAGTGATGAAAAATCTGAAAGTGAAATTAAGAAAACACTCCCATTTACCATCGCAACAAAAAGAATAAAGTATCTAGGAATAAACCTACCTAAGGAGACAAAAGACCTGTATGCAGAAAATTATAAGACACTGCTGAAAGAAATGAAAGATGATACAAATAGATGGAGAGATATACCATGTTCTTGGATTGGAAGAATCAACATTGTGAAAATGACTCTACTACCCAAAGCAATCTACAGATTCAGTGCAATCCCTATCAAACTACCACTGGCATTTTTCACAGAACTAGACCAAAAAATTTCACAATTTGTATGGAAACACAAAAGACCCCGAATAGCCAAAGCAATCTTGAGAACGAAAAACGAAGCTGGAGGAATCAGGCTCCCTGACTTCAGACTATACTACAAAGCTACAGTAATCAAGACAGTATGGTACTGGAACAAAAACAGAAACATAGATCAATGGAACAGGATAGAAAGGCCAGAGATAAACCCGTGCACATATGGTCACCTTATCTTTGATAAAGGAGGCAAGCATATACAGTGGAGAAAAGACAGCCTCTTCAATAAGTGGTGCTGGGAAAACTGGACAGGTACATGTAAAAGTATGAAATTCCAACACTCCCTAACACCATACACAAAAAGAAACTCAAAATGGATTAAAGACCTAAATGTAAGGCCAGACACTATCAAACTCTTAGAGGAAAACATAGGCAGAACGCTCTATGACATAAATCACAACAAGATCCTTTTTTGACCCAGCCCCTAGAGAAATGGAAATAAAAACACAAATAAACAAATGGGACCTAATGAAAGTTAAAAGCTTTTGCACAGCAAAGGAAACCATAAACAAGACCAAAAGACAACCCTCGGAATGGGAGAAAATATTTGCAAATGAAGCAACTGACAAAGGATTAATCTCCAAAATTTACAAGCAGCTCATGCAGCTCAATAACAAAAAAACAAACAACCCAATCCAAAAATGGGCAGAAGACCTAAAGAGACATTTCTCCAAAGAAGATATACAGATTGCCAACAGACACATGAAAGAATGCTCAACATCATTAATCATTAGAGAAATGCATATCAAAACTACAATGAGATATCATTTCACACCAGTCAGAATGGCCATCATCAAAAAATCTAGAAACAATAAATGCTGGAGGGGGTGTGGAGAAAAGGGAACCCTCTTGCACTGTTGGTGGGAATATAAATTGATACAGCCACCATGGAGAACAGTATGGAGGTTCCTTAAAACACTACAAATAGAACTACCATACGACCCAGAAATCCCACTACTGGGCATATACCCTGAGAAAACCACAATTCAAAAAGGGTCATGTACCAAAATATTCATTGCAGCTCTATTTACAATAGCCAGGACATGGAAGCAACCTAAGTGTCCATCAACAGATGAATGGATAAAGAAGATGTGGCACATATACACAATGGAATATTACTCAGCCATAAAAAGAAACGAAATTGAGTTATTTGTGGTGAGGTGGATGGACCTAGAGTCTGTCATACAGAGTGAAGTAAGTCAGAAAGAGAAAAACAAGTACCGTATGCTAACATATATATATGGAATCTAAGGGGAAAAAAAACGTCATGAAGAACCTAAGGGTAAGACTTGAATAAAGACACAGACCTACTAGAGCACAGACATGAGGATATTGGGAGGGGGAAGGGTAAGCTGTGACAAAGTAAGAGAGTTTCATGGACATATATACACTACCAAACGTAAAATAGATAGCTCGTGGGAAGTAGCTGCATAGCACAGGGAGATCAGCTAGGTGGTTTGTGACCATCTAGAGGGGTGGGATAGGGAGGGTGGGAGGGAGGGAGACACAAGAGGGAAGAGATATGGGAACATATGTTTATGTATAACTGATTCACTTTGTTATAAAGCAGAAACGAACACACCATTGTAAAGCAATTATACGCCGATAAAGATGTTAAAAAAAACAAAACTAAAAATAGAACTACCATACGACTCAGCAATCCCACTGCTGGGCATATACCCTGAGAAAACCATAATTCAAAAAGATTCATGTACCACAGTGTTCACTGCAGCTCTATTTACAATAGCCAGGACATGGAAGCATCCTAAGTGTCCATCGACAGATGAATGGATAAAGAAGATGTGGCACATATATACAATGGAATATTACTCAGCCATAAAAAGAAATGAAATTGAGTTATTTATAGTGAGGTGTATGGACCTAGAGTCTGTCATACAGAGTGAAGTAAGTCAGAAGGAGAAAAACAAATACCGTATGCTAACACATATATATGGAATCTAATTTAAAAAAATGGTTCTGAACAACCTAGGAGCAGGACAGGAATAAAGATGCAGATGTAGAGAATGGACTTGAGGACACGGGGAGTGGGAAGGGTAAGCTGGGACGAAGTGAGAGAGTGGCATGGACTTATATACACTACGAAACGTAAAATAGATAGCTAGTGGGAAGCAGCTGCATAGCACAGGGAGATCAGCTCCGTGCTTTGTGACCACATAGAGGGGTGGGATAGGAAGGGTGGGAAGGAGACACAAGAGGGAGGATATATGGGGATATATGTATAAGTATAGCTGATTCATTTTGTTATACAACAGCAACTAACACAACAATGAAAACAATTATACTCCAATAAAGATGTTTAAACACAAAACAAAACAAAAAAAACCCAAAAGATTGGCTTAATAAGGTTATTGAGTTATTGAGATGTTAACTAGACGTGGAACACAATTCAGTTCTAAGCTACTTTTGGATAGTAGACAAGAACTTTCTTTCTCAGTCTACTCATGTTGACTTCTGAATAATAGAAACAAAATGTAATAAAGAGGTAGTACACGAAAAATAATATACCTATCCCAATGCAAAAACGTTTTCTATTATAGTTCCCAGTAAGAATGTTAAATCAAAGGGTTATCGTGACTAGGAAGAGGGATTCAGGTTAAAAAGTTATTTGTAAGATTGTAGGATGAACTTCAAACATTAAATGAGACAGAAAGAGAAGATGAATCTCTCCTGAGACAAAGAGAGAAGGAAAGATATCTTTTGCTCTGGTTTTCTTCAGCATACACTTATGGTGCTTACTATGCGCTGGGCAAGGTTCTAAGTACTTTGCAAATATTACTTTGTTTAGTCTGCATTAACAATCTTTGTGGTCTAGGCATTATGTTACTCATGATCACTTGAGGAAATAGATGCACACAGACATTAGGTATTTTTTTCTGAAGTCACAGAGCTGGCCCAGGGCAGTATCAGGCTTCAAACCCAGGCTCATAGTCACTATGCTGCCCAGCCTGTTTTCCTTTCTAGAACCACATGCAATCGGCCAATGTCAAAAGCATTGAACATACTTTCCCTTCAAGAAGAAACATATCCATGAAATTCTCTCCCTGTACTTGCATGGAGCACTCAGTTCTCTGCAGCCCCTGAGCCCTTCTGCCTATCTGCATATCCAGGTAGACCAAAGAAAGCCTTAGAGATAGAATACATATATAGATATATATCATATATATGTATTGTACACTAAACACACCTAAATCTCCATTTCCCTAAATCACACATATACACGTACATTCTTGGTCTCTATGAAGGCTAAGCCATTGTGTAGTGGCTTTGGGTTGGCTACTGAACCTTCTAAGTCTGTTTCTGTACCTATAAACTAAGAATAAATGCACTATCTACCTCACTGGCTGAACAGAACTTATATTTTCCTCCTACACACGTACATCTTGGTGCTTCTCATTCCTTAGAAAATTCAGCTGTCACTAACACATTCCCTATTCTTAACATGAAACACTTCTCCCTCTACTCCAGACACAGATGACTTGATCAGGGCACATGTATTCAGAGGAAGTGTGACCTTATTTAGGCTGAACACATTAGAGACACCAAAATCTAGAACCAGAGATACCAGGACCGAGATGGTCAGAACCAGAAGGTTAAGGAACTCCTGGAGTGAAGGCTGCATTTTAGGGACTGTCCTGCTGGGGTCATGAGCAAGTAAAGGGAACACGTGGAACCAGGAGGAAGTGGCAGCTGTTCTGAGAAGTAGAGATGGTGCTTCAGGCAGCTCTGAAGGTACAGAGAGGGTACCTTTAGGTCTGAGACATCATTCTGCTACTCCAAGCATGGGCAGGCTATCTCTGTCACTTTGTCTCCTAGGAAACCCCTCTGCTTTTGGCTTCAGACAGTGTGCATGAGATTGTGGTCACTTGCAATCAAGTGATTTCTAAACTTGTGGGCTTATTGTAAAGATTAAATGAAATTAGACAAGGAAGCACCCCCCAAGAGAGTTGTAAGGCAACCAAAAGCACCATCCTCTGACATCTGATGCAAATTAAAACAAAAGGAGCAGAGAGCAGGCCACCCTAGGTTCCTGGAGCATGGGCCCATGTGTGGTGTGGTGAGTCCAAAGGGACAGGGGGTGGGGCCAGACCTGATGGGCAGCACAAAAGGTCTGCAGACTTCTCTAGAGATGAGCAGAGGGAGTGAGTCTGTGTTTGGGGAATGGAGAGGAATTGAAGTCGTATGCTAAATTCACCAAAACTATTAAAAGATAGTTTGCTCCAGCAGAACCCAGCAGAGGTGGAACCCAGTGGAGGCAGAACCCAGCAGAAAATAATGACCTTTTAGGTTTGGAGTGTCCTTATTCACAAAAGAACCACAAAGGTGGGATCTTTGTTCACGAGCCGGGGGTCAGGCCAAAGCTCCTGCAGTGGGAGCTCTGAGTCCAAACCACTGGACTAACAGAGAAGCTCAGACCCCGTGGAATATTCATCAGAGTGCGGTCTCACAGAGGTCCTCATCTCAGCACCAAGACCCAGCTCTACCCAACAGCTTACAAACTCCAGTCTTGGAAGCCTCAGGCCAAACAATCAATAACAGAGGAACAAAATCCCACTCATTAAAAAAAAAAAAAAAAAGTGACAGCAAAAAAATATGTCACAGATGAAGGAGCAAGGTAAAAACTTACAAGACCAAATAAATGAAGAGGAAATAGGCAATCTACCTGAAAAAGAATTCAGAGTAATGATAGTAAAGATGATCCAGAATCATGGAAATAGAATAGAGGTATGGATTGAGAAGATACAAGAAATGTTTAACAAAGATCTAGAAGAACTAAAGAACAAACAAACAGAGATGAACAACACAATAACTGAAATGAAAAATACACTAGAAGGAATCAGTAACAGAATAACTGAGGCAGAAGAACGAATAAGTGATCTGGAAGACAAAATGGTGGAAATAACTCCTGAGGAGCAGAATAAAGAAAAAAGGATGAAAAGAATTGAAGACAATCTCAGAGACATCTGGGACAACACTAAACGTACCAACATTCTAATTATACTGGTCCCAGAAGAAGAAGAGAAAAGGAAAGGGTCTGAGAAAATATTGCAGAGATTATAGTTGAAAACTTCCCTAACATGGGAAAGGAAAAGGCCCTGGGTGTGTGGGGTGGGGTGTGCTGGGCCTAGGCTCAGTGCGACCAGAAGGGGCCTTGTCGTGTGGAGCGTCAGGCCTGGGATCTGCAGGCTCCCCGAGGCCCACTGGGTGGGGGGAAATGCAGGCCGCATTTCCTTCTGGTCCTCCAATCCCCTGAGGGTCTCTCCCTGTCCCTGTTGTTCCCCTCGTTGTGAATGGGCCCCTCTGTGCATGGGAATCCCTCCCCTCCTCCAGCTGCCCCTCAGGGGCACCAGTCCCATCTGGCCTCCACTTCTCCTTCCCCTTCCCTCCCCCCATGTCCTACTGGGTCACTCAGGGGTTCCTCCAGTCCTCTTAGGTGTCCGAGGTCCCCCACCAACACCTGGTAGGTGTCCTAGCTGTGAGGAGACGCCAACTCTGCATCCTCCTACTCTGCCACCTTGACTCCAGCCCCCCAGCTTTTTTTCTGATGGAGATTTCCTTGAAGTCTAGGAGCTGAAATAATAAATAAAAACATGTAAAAAGAGGGAACAGCCACCACCAATTACGGCAGATTGGCTCTGTGCTGGGGTCCTTGTTCACCACTTAGCTAGGCTTGCTCTGAGCCTAGGGATTAGCCTGAGGTGAAAGCTTGAGGTCTTCTCAGGACTTTTCTGAGCATGTCATGCCTGGTCCTGCATGTGGCTTTCTAAATTCCCCTGCATACAGGCTGCTTTGAAAGTCCTAATTTCCCAAATAGTCTCACTTCCAGCTTCTACCTTGGGCTTTAAATGGTCTATTATATTTCTCCACCCAGAATCTCTTGACCCAGGCATCAGTTCATTTACAGTTGCCTTGTAGCTTTACAAGTAGCACCTGCCATTTTTCTGTGTTCTGTGTTATGCAAAACAGACAAGAGCATCTTGCTTCAGGCTTTCAGGCTTTCGGGTTTCCCCCTGACAGGTTGGAATAGTGGTACACAATAATTTGTAAATAAGGTCTACTCTGCTCCAACCAGTTGGAATTGGAGAACTGGAAACCAGGCTGCTGCTGGCTCAAGACTAAGACCACTGTTATGTTGGGAGGAGTGGAACAAGAGTAGGTAAATGGCCACAAAACTTTCCTATCTCTTTGGAGATGATTTTTTCCAATTGGGCATTTGCTTGGTTGTGGAAACCTTTGATGATTTTCCAGAGCTCTTACAGAGTTGGTTTAGAAGCTTCTGATCGGTTTTTGTTTTGAATGTTTCTGTAGGGAAACGAGAGTTTGAAACTTCCTAGACCATCATTTTGCTGCCATCTTTCTTCCTTTAACTTTTGATATAAATTTTAGAATAAGCTTGTCTATTGTGACAAAAAAAAAAAACCTGTTGGGAGTTGATAGGAATTGCATTTAAACCTACAGATCAATTTGGGAAGAATTAATATTTTACCATATTGAGTCTTCCAATCCATGAAAATAATATGCCTCTGTACTTTGTTTTTACCACTTGTTTAATTGTTTTCATCAGAGTTTTGTAGGTTTCATTATACAGATCTACATTTTTTAAACATTTATATTAAACATCTCAGTTTGAAGGCAGTTATTGTATACATTTATTTATTTATATTTATTTGTAGCACTTTTTATTTTTCTTAAACTGAGGTATAACTGACGTACAACATTATATTAGTTTCAAGTGGACAACATAATGATTCAATATTTCTATATGTTGCAAAATTACGACCACAATAAGTCTAGTTAACATCCACCATCATATATTGCTACAATTTTTTTCTTGTGATAAGAACTTTGAAGATTTATTCTCTTAGAAACTTTCAAATATGCAGTACAGTATTTTTAACTAGAGTTGCCGTGTTTTACATTACATCCACATGATTTATAATATTTATTTTATAACTGGAAGTTTGTATGTTTTGACTACCTCCAGCCTTTTTGCCCACCTTCCTCACGCCCCACTTCCAGCAACCACCAAACTGTTCCCTGTATCTGTGAGTCTGTTTTGTTTGTTTTTCATTATTCCATATATGTGAGATCATACAGTGTTTGTTTTTCTGTGTGTGACTTATTTTGCTTAGCATAACACCCTCAAGGTCTATCCATGCTGTCACAAGTGGCAAGATTTTATTCTTCTTTATGACTGAATAATATTCCATTATATATATATATATATATATATATATATATATATATATATATATATATATATATACCTCACATTTTCTTTATCCATTTATTCATCACTGGACATTTTGGTTGTTTCCATAGTTTGGCTATTGTAAATAATGCTGCAATGAACATAGGGTTGCATATATCTTTTCAAGTTAGCATTTTGATTTTCTTTGGCTAAATACCCAGAAGTGGAATTGCTGAATTATATGGTAGTTCTATTTTTAATTTTTGAGGAAACTCCATGCTGTTTTCCATAATGGCTACAGAAATTTACATTCCCACAAGCAGTGCACAAAGTTTCCCTTTTCTCCCTATCCTTGCTACCACTTATTATTTCTTTGCTTTTGATAATAGCCATTCTAACAGGTATAAGGTGATACCTCATTGTGGTTTTGATTTGCAATTTCTTGATGACTAATGATGTTGAGCATCCTTTTGTGTACCTGTTAGCCAATTGTATATCGTCTTTGGACAATGTCTTTTCAGATCCTCTGCTTATTTTTTAATTGGAATTTTTTTGTTTGTTTTTGAGTTGTATGAATTCTTTACATGCTTTGGATATTAACCCCTCCCCTTATTGGATAGATGATTTGCAAATATTTTCTCCTATTCACTAGGTTGCCTTTTCACTCTATTGATGGTTTCCTTTGCTGTGCAGAAGCTATTTAGTTTGATGTACTTCCACTTGTTTATTTTTGCTTTAGTTGCCTTTGCTTTTGGTGTCAAATCCCAAAAAGAAAAAAAAAAAAAATCATTGACAAGATTGATGTTAAGGAGCTTACTGCCTATGTTTTATTCTAGGAGTTTTTATGGTTTCAGGTCTTACATTCAAGTCTTTAATCCATTTTGAGTTGAATTTGTGTATGGTGTAAGATACTGGTCCAGTTTCATTTTTTGTATGTGGCTGTCCAGTTTTCCTAACACCATTTATTGAAGAGACTGTCCTTTATCTATTGTATACTCTTGGCTCCTTTGTTGTAAATTCATTGACCATATATGAATGGGTTTATTTCTGGGCTCTCTGTCTTTTTCATTGATATGTGTCTCCCTTTATACCAATACCATACTGTTTTGATTACTATAGCTTTGTAATATAGTTTGAAATCAGGGAGCATGCATTTTCCAGCTTTCTTCTTCTTTCTCAAGATTTTCAGGGCCTTTTGTGGTTCCATACAAATTTTAGAATTGTTTGTTCTGTTTCTGTGAAAAATGTCACTGGAATTTTGATTGAGTTTTATTGAATCTGTAGATTGTTTGGGGAGTATGGACATTTTAATAATATCAATTCTTCCAGTACATGAGCATGGGGTATCTTTGTGTCTTCTTCAATTTATTTCATCAATGTCTTATAGTTTCAGTGTACAGGTCTTTCACTTCCTTGGTTAAATTTATTCTTCTTTTATTCTTTATGATACAATTGTAAGTGGGATTGTTTTCTTAACTTCTCTTTTGGTTAGTTTGTTATTAGTGTGTAGAAATGTGACATACTTCTGTATAATGATTTTATATCCTGCAAATTTACTAAATTCATTTATTAGTTCTGACAGTTTTTCGATGGAGTCTTTAGGGTTTTCTATATATTGTGTCATGTCATCTGCAAATAGTAACCGTTTTACTTCTTTCTTCCCAGTTTGGATGCCTTTTATTTCTTTTCCTTGCATAATTGCCCTGGCTAGGACTTTAGTGGTCGTCTTTGTCTTGTTTCTGATCTTAGAGGAAAAGCTTTCAGCTTTTCACTGTTGAACATGATGTTATTTGTGGGCTTGTCATACATGGTCTTTATTATGTTGAGGTATGTTCCCTCTATACCCACTTCATTGAGAGTTTTTATAATAAATTGATGTTGAGTTTTCTCAAAAGTCTTTCTGCATCTATTGAGAGGATCATATGATTTTCATTCTTCAAGTTGTTAATGTGGTATATCACATTGATTGATTTGCAGATATTGAACCATCCTTGCATCCTAGGAATAAATCTCACTGGATCATGTTATATGACCATTTTACTGTATTGTGGAATTTGTTGTTTACTCTCCACATGTTTGTGAATTTTCCAGTTTTCTTTTTGTAATCAATTTCTAGTTTCATACCATTGTAGTCAGAAAAGGAGCTTGATATAATTTAAATCTTCTTCAATTTGTTAAGATTTGGTTTTAGCTTTACATATGATCTATCCTGGAGAATGTTCCATGTGTACTTGAGAAGAATGTATATTCTGTTGCTTTTGGATGGAATGTTATATATATATGTTAAATCCATCTGATCTAACATGTCATTTAAAGCCAATCTTTCTTTATCGATTTTCTGTGTGGATGATATATCTGTTGATGTAAGTATGATACTCAAGTCCCATACTATTATGGTATTGCTATTTCTCCTTTAAGGCCTATTAATATTTGCTTTATTTATTTAGGTGCTCCTATGTTCGATGCATAAATACTTACAAATGTTATATACTCTTATTGGATTGACCCTTTTATCCATATGTAATGTCCTTCTTTGTCTCTTGTTACAGTCTTTGTTTTAAAGTCTATTTGTTCTGATATAATTATAGATAGCTACCCCAGCTTTCTTTTGGTTTCCATTTGCATGGAATATCTTTTTCCATCCCTTCAATTTCAGTCTGTGTGTGTCTTTAGCTCTGAAGTGAGTTTCTTATAGGCCACATATAGATGGGTCTTCTTTTTTAATCCATGCAGCCACCCTATGTCTTTTGATTGAAGCCTTTCCTCCATTTACATTTAAAATAATTATTGATAAGTATGTATTTATTGCCATCTTGTTAATTGTTTCCTGGCAATTTTGTGATTTCTCTGTTCTTTTCTTCTCTTGCTCTCTTCCTTAGTGGCTTAATGACTTTCTTTAGTTGTATGTTTAGATTCCTTTCTTGTTATCTTTTGTGCATCTACTCTAGGTTTTTGCTTGGTGGTTATCATGAAGCTCACATATAACAACTTATATTTTAACAGTCTATTTTAAGTTGATAACAACTTAAGTTTGAATGCATTCTATAGGTCAAAGTTTTTACTCCTCCCTCCTCACATTTTTTGTTTTTGATGACATATTTTACATGTTTTTATGTTGTATATCCCTTAACTAATTATTTTAATTATAAGTCTTTTTACGAGTTTTGTCTTTTAACCTTCATACAGCTTTATAATTCATTAATCCACTACCTTTACTATATACACTTACCTTTACTGGTGAGATTTACACTTTCATGTGTTTTCTTGTTACTAATTAGCGCCCTTTCTTTTCAGCTTAAAGAAGTTTTTTTAACAATTCTTGTAAGTTTGAGTTAGTGGTGATGAACTCCTTTAACGTTTAGTCATCTGGAAAACTCTTTTATCTCTCCTTCAGTTCTGAATATAACTGGGTGAAGTATTTGCTGGGTGAAGTATTCTTGGTTGGAAAGATTTTTCTTTCAGCACTTTGAATATATTGTGCCACTCCCTTCTGAGCTGTAACATATCTGCTAAAAAATCTGATGATAGTCTTATGGAAGTTCTTTTGTATGTAACAAGTTGTACTTCTCTTGGTGATTTTAAGATTCCCTTGTTATCTTTAACTTTGACATTTTAATTTTAATATTTCTTGGTATGGATCTCTTTAGGTTGATCTGCTTTGGAGCTCTCTGGGCTTCCTGTATCTGGATGTCTGTTTCTTTCCCCAGGTTAGGAAAAGCTTTCAGATATTATTTCTACAAATGTTTTCTGCCCCTTTTTCTCTTCTCCTTCTGGAGTTCCTATAAGGTGAATGTTATTCCATTTGATGTGCCATAAGTCCCTTAAGCTATATTAATTATTTTCATTCTTTTTTCTTCCTTATTCTCTGATTGGATGAGTTCCTCTGACCTGTCTTTGAGTTCACCTATTCTTTCTTGTGCTTCATCTTCTGTATTTCTAACTTCAGTTATTGCGTTCTCCAGTTCGGTGACTTCTATTTGGAACTTTCTTATATCTTCTATTCCTTGGTTGAAGTTCTCACTGTTTTCATCCATTTTCCTTCTGAGTTCAGTGAGCACTTTTATGACCATAACTTTGAACTCTTTATCAAGTAAATTACTTATGTTCATTTCATTAAGATTTTTTCCTGAGGTTTTATCTTGTTCTTTTTTTGGAGTATAGTCCTCTCTTTCTTCATTTTGCTTGACTCTCTGTGTTGTTTTCTATGCATTAAGTGAAATAGTCACATCTCCCAGTCTTGAAGAGCTGTGTGACAGATGAACCTTGTCATTTAACGCTGTCTACTCTTGGTTGCCTCTCAAACCTTTGTGATTGTCTAAGCAGTTTATTTTTAATAGACTTGGCACACCCTCCCAGCAGTTGAGGGTGTGCCAAGACCAGTGAGCATCCCAAACTGGAGGATCTCAGTCAGCACCTAGATTCAGGTTGATAGGAAACCAGACAATTTGGTAACAGCTTTTAAAGAATACAAATATATTCAGTCCTGTGAGATTGCAAGTGTAAGCCTTGCTGGGCCCCAGAAGCAAGCAATCTGAAGATATTCCCTGGGGAGCAGTCACAAGAAAACAGGGCTTCAGATAAGTGTACAAGCTCCATTCTGGGAGATACCAGTGAACTGTAGTAAGGCAGAGTGAGGGTGGAAAGATGGTACCCCCAGCCTACCTTCCTTGAGAGCACATCCGTAGCCTCTAGATGTGTGCTGAACCTGAAGCCTGCTCTTAAGTCTTGTCCCTACTAGCAAATAGGCCTTTTTCATGTAAAGGCTGGGACTGTGTCTCAGTCTGATGTGTAGTGGTACATCCTGGGGGTGGTATCCTGCCAAGAACTGTCTCTCCAATTGTTACAGTCCCATGGGATGCAGAAAAGAGATCCCTCCTGGCCTCCAGAGCCAGGTGATCAAGGAGCATCCCCTGAGTGGAGACCACAAAAATGGGATCTCCCACCTTGGAGATTCTGGCTCTCTGGAGCACATCAGAAGGAAAGTGTGAAGATGATGCTTACTGGCTGGAGTGAGGCGGTGGGAAGAGTGCAAAGATGACACCATCTGAATGAAGGGGAAAAGGGAAAAGAAAAAAAGAAAAAGAAGAAAAATATATATATATAGCAAGACAGAGGAAGAGCAGGGAAGAAGGAGCCAGCTGGGTGGAGCACAACGTTGTCACCTGCAGGAAAGGAAAAAGGGGGGAAAAGATGGCACCTTTCAGCTTTATCAAGGCAGAGAGAGAGCAGGAAGATGGCACCCGCCAGCCTCTGTCCCTGGGGAGTATTCCAGCAGGCCCCTGTTCCTCAGATTAATGCTTTAAAATTGGGAAGTGAGTCTCTTTCACAAAAAGTCAGAGTGCTTTTCAAAGGGCTGCTTCTGCACTTGGCCCTGGGGCAGGTGAGTCTGTGCACAGGCCCTTTAAGAGCTGTTCCTCAGTTCACCACAGCCCTGTGGGTCTCATGGGATGTGCGTTGTTGGTCTTCAAAGTCAGATGTTTTGGGGGTCTATCTCTCAGGTGCCAGCCTTAAAAGGTGGAGTGCCCAATGTGGGGTCCAAACCCTTCACCTCTCAGGGAGAAGCTCCAGGTTTTGAGCTCCTTCCTGATTGTGTGTCTCCACACCAGGGATGGGATTTATGGAAAAATTGTGTCTCAGCCTTTCCTACCTGTTTTGATGTGGTTTCCCTCTGGTTTTCCTGATGTGAAGGGGTTGCTCCACCATCTTTTAGTTTTTTTCAGAGGAAATTTTTCCATATGTAGCTGTAGATTTGGTGTGTTTGTGGGAGGAGGTGGGTTCAGGATCTTCCCATGTTGCCACCTTGAACTGGAACCTATTTACTATGTTTTAAATTTTGGTTTTCAATCGTTCGGTTTGTTACTAGTATATGGAAATATGATCAATGTTGTGTATTAATGTTTACATTAATGTAAACAATGTACAATGTACATTGTTTACATGTAAACAATGTACTGTAAACAATGTTTACAATGTTGTGTATAGATCTTATATTCTGAGATCCTGCTAAAGCAATTTATTATAATTTATTATGAGTTTTCTTATACATTCCTTGGAATTTTCTATGTAGACAATTATGTCATCTGTAAATAATGACAATTATATTTCTTCTTTTCTAATATGTATGCCTCTTTTTTCCTTTTCTTACTGTACTACACTAACTAGAATCTAAAGTACTACATTGAAAACTAAGAGATGAGAGTGGACATTCTAACCTTGTTTTTGAACTCAGGGAAAAACATTCCTTCTTTCACTATTTCATGTGATGTTAGAAGTAGGTTTTTTGTAGACGTTCTTTATTAGGTTGAGGTAGTGACCTTCTATTCCTAGTTTTCTGAGCATTTTTAATATGAATGGGTGTTGAATTTCGTTAACTGCCTTTTCTGTATTAATTGGTGTGACAGTATGTGTTCCTTTAGACTCAATATGGTAGATTACATTGATGATTTTTTACCATTGAACCAGGCTTGCATCCTGGAATAAATTCCACTTGGTCATAGTCTGTTATTCATGTGGATTCTGATGATAGGTATTCTTGTGGATTTCTTCTAGTAGGGTAAATTACGGTTCCCCAAAAAGGTCCGTGTTTAACCCCTCCTATGACAATATGTGAATGTTACCTTGTATGGAAAAAAGGACTTTGCAGCTGTGACTAAGTAAAAAATCTTGAGATGAAGAGATTATCATAAATTTTCTGGGTGGGCTATATATAAACACAAAGATTTGTATAGGAGGGACACAGGAAGAGTCAGAGTTGGAGAGACCATGTGATGAGGGAAGCAGAGATTAAAGTGATGCACTTTGAAGATGGAAGAAGGGACTAATTCCAAGGAATGCAGGCAGCCTCTAGAAGACAGAAAGGGAAAGGAAGCAGATTCTCCTGTAGGGCTTCAAAAGGAACAAGCCCGGAGACACCTTGACTAATAGACTACTGAGCTGCAAAAACTTTCTTTCACAAAGGGTCAAGGAGGGCTGGGAGCACATATGTGCTGCCCACCTGGACAGAGGAGGACCTGTGAGGCTGACCTACAGATTAGTGGAGGTGGAGAGACATGAGCCCCTTTCTTCTCCAAGCTCTTTGCAGGCTCCAGCAGAGAGCCATGCCACCTGCGGAAGCCTGCGGCCCCAGTTTTGCATGCTGATGGTGTAGGGGTCATGTTCAGGGAGTCCCTGTTGTCCTAACCCCTGCCTGGGTCCTGGGGAAGGAATCAGAACTCAGAACCTGGAGAAGAGCCTTTGGCCAGCAGGGAAGGGGGTGAGGCCCAGAGCAGGTCTACAAAAGATCAGAGCATCTGAGTGCTTTAGGAGGAAGGGGCTTCAGAGGTGGGCCAGCACAGGCTGTGACGGAAGCTAAGCAGACTGGGAGGGGGGGCAGTTCGGGGAGACAGCAGGGGTCTGCTCCCTGCCCCTCATTGTTTGCTCGTCTCACCCTTATGAGCGGGTCATTTCCCCTGCTCTGATGATTCAAAGTCTCTGCTGGCAACCGCAGGACGGTGACTGAGGCCTCTACACTCCTCAGCATGGATCCCAGCTCCCACCCAGATCTGGGGCCGCAGACACCTCTCCCCCACCCCTGCTGCCCCTGTGAGCAAGCTGTTCTTGTGAAACACCGTCATAGTTTGTCAGGAGGAACTGTTTTCTATGGGAATACAAATCAGTGTTGATACCAACACACACACATGTCCAGCCATGGGTGGAAAGGGAAGGGACAGTAGTTCTGGGGTGTCTTTGCACACCCCTAGGCCCCTAAGGCCAGTCCCCACAGCCACAGCCAGATGGGTCCTCCTCCCTCAGTTGAACGAGATGCTGCTGCACAGAAATCCCACAAGTTCCACAAAGGGGCCCAACTGTCGTTTCCCTTAGACACACCTGTAACAGGTGCCCCATGAATTTCCCCACGCCCATTCCCCTCGTTGCATCCTCACTGGGATTAAGAGGTAGCTGCCTCAACCACTCTCCACATTGCAATAATCCCAGTGGGACTAGAGAACGCTCCCGCTATGACGAGGCAGACAGTCCTGTCCCCATGGCCAAGACTTTTCCTCTCTGGTCAGGCCACCCACACAGGAAACCGTGGATGAGCGGAGGGTCACCCCAGCGCCATCGCCTGGCCACTTCAGGGAAGCAGAGAGCAGCTCCATAAAGACAAGGGCCGTCTCCAGGCTCCGTCCTAGAAACTGGTTAGTGTCCAGAGGGCTGAGAGGCACAAAAGCAGCTCTCCCTCCCCAGACGGTTCAGGGATGCAGAAGATGCTACAGATGCCCCAGAAGGCCCCTAGCCAAGCAGGCTTTAGAGAAGGGGATGATGAGGGGGTCCCTGGGGAAAGTGAGAGCTATGCGTTCCCAGGGGCAGCCTGAGGAGTCCTTGTCTATGTGGAGGAAAGGTTTGGCCACCTGTAGATCCATAGCTCCTGTGACATCCCTCACCCTTCCTTCCTCTCAGGATCGCTCTCTGTGGAGCAGCTCCACACGAAGAAGATGACAGTGGCCTGAGAGCATTTCCCACCAAAACTATCTTTATTCACAATTTTCATACATCACTCCAAAGGTCCTGCCCACACCCACCTCCCCCACCTCCCTAACCCCCCACAATCCCAGGATCAGCACTGGGGTGAGGAGGAGCCCCTAGGCTCCCCTGGGGGCCGCCCTGGGGGGCTCGCCCTGGAGGGCCGGCCCGGCTGTTCCCTACTGGCTGCAGTGCTTCCTCGTCTTCTTCCTCCTCTTCCCTGTGACAAACGGGTCACGCTTTCTCTTTCTCGGCTGTGAGGGGCGAGCCAGCCCCAGAGCCAAGGCTGGCCTCGCAGAGACCCCGTGGCCAGCCCCGGGGATGGGCAGCTTCTCAGCAGCGGCTGGGCGCCCACACAGAGCCCGCTTCCTCGACTTGGGAGCGGCTGGTGGATCTGGGCTGGGGCCTCTTCTCTGAGGGGAGGGGGCCTGGGGAGCACTCTGGGCCCCCCAACCTCCAGGGGAGGCCAGGCCTGAGGCAGGGGCAGGACTCTGGGACAGCCCGCAAGACGGCAGGCTCTGCGGAGAGGCCAAGGGGGAGGCCAGACTGGGGAGCGCCTCCTCGGCCTCACTGGACGCGTCCCTGGGCCCTCGGGCCGCTGGAATAGGAGACGCCTCTCTGAGAACAGACGCATCCCTGGGTCCCAGTAGAGGGCCAGTGCGCCTTTGACCCTGGGGAGGGGAGAGCCGTCCGGCCCAGAATGGAGAGACCTCCTGACGTCCTCGAGAGGGAACAAAGACTTTGGGCCCGAAAGGGCCAGTGTCTGCTCGGATGGGCCTATGAAGAGCCTCAACATCAATCTCTGGTGGGCAGGCTTCATCACTGACCCCTCGATGGCGGTCTTGGTCGTGCCCCTGGGCACCTTGGCCGGCGTGGGACTCAGAAGGACTTGAGCCCATTCCGGGTGCACTGTGGCTCGGGGCTGCCGGCCCACCCTCGTCCTCTTTCAAGGCCAGGAGTCGTTTCTGCACCAGCTGGTAGGAGGGAGGAGGACAGTGTCGGCTCCATGCGCACGTGTGAGAGGAGGAGCACTGGGCAGTGGGACAATGGCCCTGGGGGGGAGGAGGGGACGGGGGACCCCAGGACTAGACTCCAAATACAGACACGGTGGCATTCCTGCCATCCTCCTGCACCTTATTCCCAGCTGTGTGTCCTTCCCTCCGCTCCCGGCTCCCCATCCTCTCCTTCCTATCACCCTGCGCTGCACCCACCCCAGAGAGGGCCCTTCCCCATGCCAGGCCTCCGAGGCAGGGAAGGGATGGACAGAGCCATGTGGGCCTCCTGCTCTGGGGCCCTACCTCTCTCCTGCTCACTGGGGTCCCTCCGTGCCCTGGTCTTCCTGGGTGTCCCTTGTCTCCCCTGTTCTACCTGCGATCCCTCCCTCCTCTGGCTCCCCTGGGCCACCTGGTTTCCCCTGTCCCCTGGATCACCTGGGGTCCCCCCTCCCCTGGAGTCCCCTGGCTCCCTAAGTGTCCCTCTCCCTCCCCTGGCTCACTTCTTCAGGGGTGAGTCCTTCCTCCTGCTTCAGCTCCTCAGCAAGGGCCAAGACATCCAGCTGTGGCTCTGGGGAAAACAATTCTGCCGGGAATCGAGGATGAATGACTGCCTCCACCTCGGACAGAAAGAAGAGGCTGTGAGCATCCTTGGCCAGGTGTGGCCTGTGACACAAGAAGACCAGGAGGGAAAGTGAAAAGCAGAGACCCACCCCCACTCTCCTCCACAAGGCGGGGATGGTCAGCACACACACACACACACACACACACACACATGCACATACACAGTCACACACAAAAGAGCACTTATACAGATGCACATACACAGACACACAAAGGCATACACACAGACACAAACATATACACACATACATCTGCGTAAACCTCCCCTAACACCAGGCTCAGGAACAAGGAGCTGAGCTTAAGTCCCATCGGCCTGAGCAGAACCCAGATCTTGGGTGCTGAGAGTTCCATGCCCTGGCATTTTGTAGACCCCAGGCTCCAGGCCCAGCCTACCTTGGTGACAGAGTGTTCCCGGGAACGCAGCTCGTCAGTGTAGCTCAAGAGACACGGGTCCAAGTAGGTGTCGTCCTCTTCCTGCTTCAGCTCATTTCCGTCCTTTCCACATTCTGCATGTGACTTGCCTGGGGCTGAGTGGACGGGCCCCACCAGCGCCTCCATCCTGTCCACATACTCCCTCACAGTCTCAGGGGGAATCTCCTTGGGCGCCTTGGTCTCCAGGGTCCGCTGGGATCTGTGTGGCTTCGGGTGCGAGGGCTGGGCCCTGGGGCCGGACATCCTGGGAGCACAGGCTGAGGCAGAGCAGGAGGAAGGGAAGGAAGGTGAGGGACTCCCGGTCCACCTCCTGACCACCGAGCGCACGTTGGTGAGGGCATTGTTTGGGGGACGTTGATGTGGGTGTGGGAGGGGTCAGGACCATCTGAAGCCTCATGCACAGTTGGAGAGGGGAGGTTAGGGGGTCATCTAAGAGAGTCACAAGTAAGGAAGTGGGGAACCTCCAATTTTCTAGGGGTCTCCCCATCAAGCCCACTTCTTAGGCAGACTTCGTGTGGGGTCCTTTGACAGGGAGGTGTGAGAGGAGTTACAAAACTGACCAAGTCAATACCCCGTAGTGACAAAGGGCAGCTGAGACCCCACCCCTCCACATCCCGCCTCGGTGGCTGTTTTGGTTGAAAGACCAATGCCCCTGTCTTGAAAGGAAAGGATTCACGTGGGGACGGTGGCCAACCCTAGGCCCCTGTTACCTGTGCCTTCAGCTCCAGTGGGAACCTGGGTGCTTGGCTGAAGGTGCACTTTCGGGGCTGGGGGCCCCCGAGGATCCAGCTTCGGTGGGGCTGGAGGAGGCACGTCCTGCGCGCACTGCATCCACTGCAAATGCTGAATATGCATCTCCTCCTTGGCCTCAAATTCCATGAACCTGGGGGGTGACGGAGGCACAGGCCACCCTAAGAAAAAGGCCTGGGTTCTGGAGCCCAACAAAGGCAGCCAAGAATGAGGCACTGGGAGAGGATGTGCCTTGGGGCCGTCAAGGCCCTGTGAGGTGCTGTCCACAGCAGAGAGCTGCTCCTGGAAGTGATAACAAGATCTGGGACCCTTCCTGCCTCACCAGCACTGGAGGGCATTCAACAGCATAGACCCAGGTCGCTGAATTGAACCAGGTCAACTGGACACATGGCTGACCCAGGGGGCACCCTCCTCATGCCCCCTCCCCATCCAGAACCACATGAAGGGCTGACAGCCAGAGGCTGGAACAGGCATGTGTTCCCCACAGGGGTCCTTGCCCGAATCCAGGACACTGGGCTAGGACTGAGAGTCCTGGAACATAGACCTGGAGACAGGGCCCAGGAGAGGCTGGACGATGTGGATGCTGAGCTTAGAGGAGAGGCCTTCCCTTCCTCTGAGAGGCGCTCGTTTGTTTGCTTTTGTTTCTTAAACCAAGGGGATTACCATGGAGCAAACACTGGAAGGGCCGGAGACCCTTGGGCCGACGACAGCTGGCTTCCCCAGCCTCTTCAGGGATGCCAGGGTACCCACTCAGGGCACTTTTCATGAGTAGAGGTGGTCCCAAATCTATGTTAGTGGCCGCCAGCCACCCACCACTAAGGAAGCAGCAGGCTGGCGGGTGGAGCTCTTTCCCCGGCCCAGCCCATATGGCCGGAGTTGGACCCCTACTGGACTCACAGCTTCACCCTGCCCCGTCCTGAGACCTTCATGTCAAGGCAAGGGTAGGTCAAAATCAGGGGAAGGCAGAGCTCCTGGTGGAGGAAGGACAGAAGTCTCAAACTCTCAAGGTGAGGGATGGGTTTCTGGGGGACAGTAGGGCCCCTGGGCTGCGGGGACCCTGTGCTGGGTGACAGCCCTTCTCCTCTGTCCTCTCTGATGAGCACCGCCACGGCCAGACCCTGCCCTCACCCACTCGCCTCACCCTCCACGCAACCCCTGGGCCCAGGACGCTGACTCACTTTTCCGCCCTCTCGTAGTAGATCATCCGGTCAAGGTTGCTCAAGCGCCGCCATTCCTGCACGGCCCTCCACAGTCCCTCCTCCAGCGGCATGTTGGGATTCAGGCGGGCCACGGATCGAAGCACTGGGCTGTAAGCCCTCGGGGTCAGTCTCCGGGCCCAGCCCAGCCCCCACCTGCCTGACCCCACCCGCCCATGTGGACCACACATCACTCAACCCAGAGTGACTGAGCAACAGGAGGGTGAGAGGCGGGCGTCTGGGAGGGCAAAGACAAGCCTTCCCGGCCACTGCTGTCACCGCCTCACACTCACTCAAGGACGACCACCCACTCCCAGGCTAGAGCTGGGACATTGTGCCTTGGGGAGCTCTTTTCCTCCTCAAGGCTGTATTTTCATCATAAAAATCATCATCGTCAATGAGGCGTGGCATGTGCCATGCAATCTGCTAACACTTCATAGATTAGCCCAAGGAGTCTTCTGCACAGTCCTCTGAGTGAATTGTAATTGTCCCCTTTTTACGAGGGACCGGAGGTTTAGGATGGAAATGCCTGCCAGGCTCACAACTCTAGTGGGAGAGAGCCCACGCCCTTAGAAGATCTCTACCATCACCCTGTTCCTAGTGGAATTCTCCACAACGAAGTGGAGGCATGCATAAAGCGCTCTCCTGGGCCCCGTGCTCCTCCTCCTCCTCTGAAGTGACCTCCCCTGGCCATGTACACTCAAGTCCTGTATGAAGGACACGGCAGCACAGGAGAGTGCGGCATCCACTCCTTGGCTCCTCACCTTACACCACGACCCTCTCTGACTGCAAGTCTTCAGTCCGTATTACCATGAGAATCATGGAAGAGCAAGCTGGCCAGACTCACAGGGTGGTGGGACCCGTTGAGATAGGGCACATTTCAGTCCTGATGTCACGGACTGGCAGGCCCACCCATGTGACCGACAATGTGCCTTCTCATAGCATGGACATCGCCCTCACACCTTCCTTCCAGTAGCCCTAGAAACCTAACGTGCGAGTCCATCCCCAGTTCCTCTTTATCTAAAAGCTCCCATAAGCTCAGGACCCTCTGAGCGTTCACTCACATGAGAAAGCAGGAAAAAGCTTCTGCATCAGGACTCAGGTGAAAGTGTCTCCGGGCCAGGGGCTTGATGTGCTGCCAACGTAGGAAGTTACTGTACTCTCTCTGGGTGTTAGAGGAGCCATCCTGCGAGGCGTTGGGCTGGTTGGTGGCCAGGCGGCCCTCCCTGGAAGTGCCATGTGGCCATGGCCCAGAGTTCCCTGGGCGAATGATAGGGGCCAGCTGGGCAGCTGATGGTGGAGCTTGAGGAGGAAAGCCTGGGGTCCAGCCTCCCTTGCCAGCCTGACGTCCTTGATAGGGAACAAAGACTCTGAGCACGAACGGGCCAGTGTCTGTTCGGATGGGCCTATGAAGAGCCTCAACATCAATCTCTGGTGGGCAGGCTTCATCACTGACCCCTCGATGGCGGTCTTGGTCGTGCCTCTGGGCACCTTGGCGGGCGTGGGACTCAGATAGAATTGAGCCCACTCCGGGTGCCCTGTGGCTCGGGGCTGCCGGCCCACCCTCGTCCTCTTTCAAGGCCAGGAGTCGTTTCTGCACCAGCTGGTAGGAGGGAGGAGGACAGTGACGGCTCCACGCGCACGTGTGAGAGGAGGAGCACTGGGCAGTGGGACAATGGCCCTGGGGGGGAGGAGGGGACGGGGGACCCCAGGACTAGACTCCAAATACAGACACGGTGGCATTCCTGCCATCCTCCTGCACCTTATTCCCAGCTGTGTGTCCTTCCCTCCGCTCCCGGCTCCCCATCCTCTCCTTCCTATCACCCTGCGCTGCACCCACCCCAGAGAGGGCCTTTCCCCATGCCAGGCCTCCGAGGCAGGGAAGGGACGGACAGAGCCATGTGGGCCTCCTTTTCTGGGGCACTACCTCTCCCCTGCTCACTGGGGTCCCTCCGTGCCCTGGTCTTCCTGGGTGTCCCTTGTCTCCCCTGTTCTACCTGCGATCCCTCCCTCCTCTGGCTCCCCTGGGCCACCTGGTTTCCCCTGCCCCCTGGATCACCTGGGGTCCCCCCTCCCCTGGAGTCCCCTGGCTCCCTAAGTGTCCCTCTCCCTCCCCTGGCTCACTTCTTCAGGGGTGAGTCCTTCCTCCTGCTTCAGCTCCTCAGCAAGGGCCAAGACATCCAACTGTGGGTCTGGGGAAAACAATTCTGCCGGGAATCGACGGTGAATGACTGCCTCCACCTTGGACAGAAAGAAGAGGCTGTGAGCATCCTTGGCCAGGTGTGGCCTGTGACACAAGAAGACCAGGAGGGAAAGTGAAAAGCAGAGACCCACCCCCACTCTCCTCCACAAGGCGGGGATGGTCAGCACACACACACACACACACACACACGCACATACACAGTCACACACAAAAGAGCACATATACAGATGCACATACACAGACACACAAAGGCATACACACAGACACAAACATATACACACATACATCTGCATAAACCTCCCCTAACACCAGGCTCAGGAACAAGGAGCTGAGCTTAAGTCCCATCGGCCTGAGCAGAACCCAGATCTTGGGTGCTGAGAGTTCCATGCCCTGGCATCTTGTAGACCCCAGGCTCCAGGCCCAGCCTACCTTGGTGACAGAGTGTTCCCGGGAACGCAGCTCGTCAGTGTAGCTCAAGAGACACGGGTCCAAGTAGGTGTCGTCCTCTTCCTGCTTCAGCTCATTTCCGTCCTTTCCACATTCTGCATGTGACTTGCCTGGGGCTGAGTGGACGGGCCCCACCAGCGCCTCCATCCTGTCCACATACTCCCTCACAGTCTCAGGGGGAATCTCCTTGGGCGCCTTGGTCTCCGGGGTCCGCTGGGATCTGTGTGGCTTCGGGTGCGAGGGCTGGTCCCTGGGGCCGGACATCCTGGGAGCACAGGCTGAGGCAGAGCAGGAGGAAGGGAAGGAAGGTGAGGGACTCCCGGTCCACCTCCTGACCACCGAGCGCACGTTGGTGAGGGCATTGTTTGGGGGACGTTGATGTGGGTGTGGGAGGGGTCAGGACCATCTGAAGCCTCATGCACAGTTGGAGAGGGGAGGTTAGGGGGTCATCTAAGAGAGTCACAAGTAAGGAAGTGGGGAACCTCCAATTTTCTAGGGGTCTCCCCATCAAGCCCACTTCTTAGGCAGACTTCGTGTGGGGTCCTTTGACAGGGAGGTGTGAGAGGAGTTACAAAACTGACCAAGTCAATACCCCGTAGTGACAAAGGGCAGCTGAGACCCCACCCCCACACCCCCCGCCTCGGTGGCTGTTTTGGTTGAAAGACCAATGCCCCTGTCTTGAAAGAAAAGGATCCACATCGGGACGGTGGCCAACCCTAGGCCCCTGTTACCTGTGCCTTCAGCTCCAGTGGGAACCTGGGTGCCTGGCTGAAGGCCCACTTTCGGGGCTGGGGGCCCCCGAGGATCCAGCTTCGGTGGGGCTGGAGGAGGCACGTCCTGCACGCTCTGCATCCACTGCAAATGCTGAATGTGCATCTCCTCCTCGGCTGCAAATTCCATGAACCTGGGGGATGACGGAGGCACAGGCCACCCTGAGAAAAAGGCCTGGATTCTGGAGCCCAACAAAGGCAGCCAAGAATGAGGCACTGGGAGAGGATGTGCCTTGGGGCCGTCAAGGCCCTGTGAGGTGCTGTCCACAGCAGAGAGCTGCTCCTGGAAGTGATAACAAGATCTGGGACCCTTCCTGCCTCACCAGCACTGGAGGGCATTCAACAGCATAGACCCAGGTCGCTGAATTGAACCAGGTCAACTGGACACATGGCTGACCCAGGGGCCACCCTCCCCATGCCCCCTTCCCCGTCCAGAACCACATGAAGGGCTGACAGCCAGAGGCTGGAACAGGCATGTGTTCCCCACAGGGGTCCCTGACCGAATCCAGGACCCTGGGCTAGGACTGAGAGTCCTGGAACATAGACCTGGAGACAGGGCCCAGGAGAGGCTGGACGATGTGGATGCTGAGCTTAGAGGAGAGGCCTTCCCTTCCTCTGAGAGGCGCTCGTTTGTTTGCTTTTGTTTCTTAAACCAAGGGGATTACCATGGAGCAAACACTGGAAGGGCCGGAGACCCTTGGGCTGCCGACAGCTGGCTTCCCCAGCCTCTTCAGGGATGCCAGGGTACCCACACAGGGCACTTTTCATGAGAAGAGGTGGTCCCAAATCTATGTTAGTGGCCGCCAGCCACCCACCACTAAGGAAGCAGCAGGCTGGCGGGTGGAGCTCTTTCCCCGGCCCAGCTCATATGGCCGGAGTTGGACCCCTACTGGACTCACAGCTTCACCCTGCCCCGTCCTGAGACCTTCATGTCAAGGCAAGGGTAGGTCAAAATCAGGGGAAGGCAGAGCTCCTGGTGGAGGAAGGACAGAAGTCTCAAACTCTCAAGGTGAGGGAGGGGTTTCTGGGGGACAGTAGGGCCCCTGGGCTGCGGGGACCCTGTGCTGGGTGACAGCCCTTCTCCTCTGTCCTCTCTGATGAGCATCCCCACGGCCAGACCCTGCCCTCACCCACTCGCCTCACCCTCCACGCAGCCCCTGGGCCCAGGACGCTGACTCACTTTTCCGCCCTCTCGTAGTAGATCATCCGGTCAAGGTTGCTCAAGCGCCGCCATTCCTGCACGGCCCTCCACAGTCCCTCCTCCAGTGGCATGTTGGGATTCAGGCGGGCCACGGATCGAAGCACTGGGCTGTAAGCCCTCGGGGTCAGTCTCCGGGCCCAGCCCAGCCCCCACCTGCCTGACCCCACCCGCCCATGTGGACCACACATCACTCAACCCAGAGTGACTGAGCAACAGGAGGGTGAGAGGCGGGCGTCTGGGAGGGCAAAGACAAGCCTTCCCGGCCACTGCTGTCACCGCCTCACACTCACTCAAGGATGACCCTCCACTCCCAGGCTAGAGCTGGGACATTGTGCCTTGGGGAGCTCTTTTCCTCCTCAAGGCTGCATTTTCATCATAAAAATCATCATCGTCAATGAGGCGTGGCATGTGCCATGCAATCTGCTAACACTTCATAGATTAGCCCAAGGCGTCTTCTGCACAGTCCTCTGAGTGAAGTGTAATTGTCCCCTTTTTACCAGGGACCGGAGGTTTAGGATGGAAATGCCTGCCAGGCTCACAACTCTAGTGGGAGAGAGCCCACGCCCTTAGGAGAGCTCTACCATCACCCTGTTCCTAGTGGACTTCTCCACAACGAAGTGGAGGCATGCATAAAGCGCTCTCCTGGGCCCCGCGCTCCTCCCCCTCCTCTGAAGTGACCTCCCCTGGCCATGTACGCTCACGTCCTGTATGAAGGACACGGCACCACAGGAGAGTGCGGCATCCACTCCTTGGCTCCTCACCTTACACCACGACCCTCTCTGACTGCAAGTCTTCAGTCCATATTACCATGAGAATCATGGAAGAGCAAGCTGGCCAGACTCACAGGGTGGTGGGGCCAGTTGAGATAGGGCACATTTCAGTCCTGATGTCACGGACTGGCAGGCCCACCCATGTGACCGACAATGTGCCCTCTCATAGCATGGACATCGCCCTCACACCTTCCTTCCAGTAGCCCTAGAAACCTAACGTGCGAGTCCATCCCCAGTTCCTCTTTATCTAAAAGCTCCCATAAGCTCAGGACCCTCTGAGCGTTCACTCACATGAGAAAGCAGGAAAAAGCTTCTGCATCAGGACTCAGGTGAAAGTGTCTCCGGGCCAGGGGCTTGATGTGCTGCCAACGTAGGAAGTTACTGTACTCTCTCTGGGTGTTAGAGGAGCCATCCTGCGAGGCGTTGGGCTGGTTGGTGGCCAGGCGGCCCTCCCTGGAAGTGCCATGTGGCCATGGCCCAGAGTTCCCTGGGCGAATGATAGGGGCCAGCTGGGCAGCTGGTGGTGGAGCTTGAGGAGGAAAGCCTGGGGTCCAGCCTCCCTTGCCAGCCTGACTAACTCCAACAGCTGAAGCAGTCACAACGGTCCCCATCACAGGGGTTGCTATGAATACGGGTGCAGGACATGCAGCACTCCTGCTGAGGGCCCCAGGAGCGCTCCAGTTGAGGGGGGCCTGAGTAACGACAAAGGTCTGAGACTGGGGGGCCTCCACTGTCCTCCCTTGTGACCTCACTTGGACCGTGAGGTTGCAAGCCCCAGGGGCACTGGGGCCACGGCCACCATTAGCCACCATAGGCGTCCTGGGGAAAGCTGGCAGCAGCAGGCTGCTGCCAGGAGGGAATGCTGGGGTGATGGGACGTGGCAGGTGCTGCTGCCAGGGTGGCCGGTGCTGGGCGCCAGGAATGGGTGGAGGGAAGGGCACTGCCGTGAAAGTAGACAAGGAGGCACCGGGGTTCATGGTCACATCCGTTCCCAGCACTGGACATGCTGTTGAGGCAAAGGAAAGGAGTGAATGGAGGAGGAGAATGGGCAAGTGGGACTGAGGCTTTCTGTGGCATCAGAGTGTAAATCTCCACAGGTGAGGGACACTTGGACAAGGGAAACTGTGCAGCGTGCAAAGGTCTTCAAGTGATTTTCATGCCCTGACCTCCAGTTGAGAATTATTCCACTGGTGACCCCGCGCCCATCCACCAAAGTCCCTGACCCCTGTCTGCCGAGAAGAAATCACCTCAGCAAGCACTGACTTGGAGAGCCTCCCTAAGGCACCCCCTGGCACCTAAGCCTCACAGGCTGTCTCCCAAGATCTGGAACTGTGTGGACATCTGCTCTGTGAGAAATGCCCCTCAGCCGGCGTACTAGCAGGTAGGGACCTTCTCCAAGGTAAGTTCTAGGCACCCAAAAGCCCTTTGTGGACAGGTATTGTGTAAAATATTAGGGCCCCACCTCCTCCTCAGTCCTCCTTTTCCTGATGCTCAGTAGAAATCCCCTCTTTCTTTCCTAGCCTCACAAAACAAAACAAAATGCTGGAAAATATCTCTCTAATGGAATCCTGATACAAACCCATAACACCTGCCCAGAATGCACCTGCATCTCAGAACAACCCACAGCAGACACGTAACATGGGCCAGGTCCTGCCACCCCCTCCCCAGTACCCAGAGTCACTGTCATCACTCAGGGGTTTTGTTCCTAAGAGGCGGGGGTGGGGGGAGTGGTGTGTGAGAAGTTGGCGCGTGTCCCTTAGATTCTGTCATTTCACAGCCAGTGATGGCTGCAGAGGATTAGACAAGGGCCAGGGAATTGTCATGTTACATTGGTCATGGGAGTACAGACCGCCTGTGGTCCTTCCCCCTCCAGCTCCCAATAACGGAAAGACAATCTGAGAAGCAGGCAGAAGCCAGTTGCCATGGCGATCAAGTTGTCTGGATCACATCCTTGTTCATGAGAACAAGGTACACACCACGGTGCACCTAATTAACCAGAACAGGTGTCATAGGACGTTTAATAATAACACAGAAGATCGTCTTCCTGCCCCTGGGCTACACTCCTTCCCCCTTTAAAAGAGGAAGCAGCCTTCACAGACATTCCACCCGAAACAACCCCACTCCACATCTGTCCTCTGTCCATGAAGGAGTGACAGGAAATATGAACAAACTCTTCCTCTCAAGGCAGCCTGAGGGTCCACCATGAGATACTGGACGAGGTGAAGTAGGTCTGAAGTACTGCGATTCCACAAAAGGAAGAACAATTCAGAGCAACTCAGGAACCTGAGCCCTCTTTTGGCTGAAGTTACACGGTTGCCCATCCCCTGTTGAATCCAAAGCAACAGTTGCCTGAACTGAGAAGTGAGCTTTGGGCTGGGAGGAGTGGACGAGGTGTGGGCTGCGGCAGTTAGAGTAACCTCCTGCCTAGCTGTCGGAGAGGGCACTTCACTGCAGGTGTGGCCACACACAGCCCCACTGAATAGTTTTCTCACCAAGACCATCTCTCCCCACGGCCCCCTTAGATACAGTATGCTCCTGTTCAAATCCCTTAGAAAGATATGGTGAGGCAAGCTTCAGGTGCCTCAGGAACACAAGACAGGTCTAGGCTTTCCTCATGACCCTCCCTGTGTCACCACCAGGACATCACACACATCCTTACACACACGTTTCAAAGTGGCTTGTCTCCCTTCTAGAAAGAATCAACCTGCCTGCTGCCATCCTTTCTCCATAGCCAGGGCAATTCCTCTTGATCCGCCTCCAATGACCCCTCCTCCCCAGTGCAGTCTCAGGTTTCTTCAGGCTCCCCAGTCTCCCCAGGTGAAATGTCCTCGTGTGTCCAGTGCTCTCTTCTCCCTCTACTTCAGTCCAACTGTGTGCCCACCGTGAAGTGTCACGTGTGAACCCAAAGGATGTGAGGGATGGCAGGGTCTCTGAGAACACACCCCCAGCCTATAGGCTTACCTCCTTCTGAAGCCATCCTGCAGGCTTGGGCACGGACTACTGCTGCCTGGTAGCCTCAATGAGAAAAGTCAAGACCAGGACCCAGAGAGTGACCTGCTTCAACAGACGCTCAGGATCCAACTGAAGGAGGGGCAGGTTTGAGTCATAACAGTAGAATGTGGCTGAAACATTCTGCAGTGGGGGAGGGGCAGAGGGCACGTGGGTCTGGGTAGGGTGGGGGTGGGGAGACATTCCACGAGGGCTCTGGCAGGTAGGCAAGAACCGGAAGTTCCTTCCACCTCACACAGTGGCAACACAATTGGCATGTGCCTCTTTACGCAGTTTATAGACTGTTTTTGATTCACGGCACTGAGGTTGGACTTGATGTTCCCTTCCTTTCACTTCTTTTTCCATCAACCTAGTTTTGTGTCCCTCAACACACTCTGCTTCCTACCTGGCTCTTGACTTACTTCAACAGAGACTAGACTTTCTGAACAAAATTCAGAACTGTTAGTCTGATAAACACTTGGGTATTTATGGCCACATGGAACTGAGTATTTGAAATTAGGATTGTCTCAGCAGATCCAGTGTCTTTGACTGCTGTATGTACATCACTCCTAAGGGAGTGGTCCTTGTGCTCCAACCAACATCCAGCAGGACCAGCCTTACTAATGATCCTTTGTGCTGGAAAGCCCCCGTCCATCAAAAAACCGTCATGCAGCCCCCATGTCCAAGACCAGAATTCACTAAATGTCTTTCTCATAGTATTCCATGGTTGTAAAAGATTGAGTTTTTTACCTTTTAAATGATTTTAGTATAATATTTTAAGCGAGCAACACCTCCTCATGGTTCAAAATTAAATTGTGCAAAATGGAATATGCAGTGGCGAGTCCTCCTCCCACCTCTTTCCCCTGTCAACCCAATCCTCTTTCCCGGAGGAAACCAGTGTTATCTCTTTCACTAAAATCTTCCCAGAGATACGTCATGCAACTAAAAACGAAGGCAATCTGTTTTCAGTTTTTAAAATGCCTTCATTTTTTTTCTAGTTGAAAATTCATATATGTTCCAATATATCTGAGGATATTTCCAATGATTGTCTTTGTACGGGTATCGTGGCTCCTCTGTTTCTGCACTAGATTCCTAGAACAAGAATTTCTAGTCTCTTAAATTTCAAAGCACCTGAAAGAATAGGGTGGCTCGATCTAGTAAAGAAAAGTAACAAATGCCTAACTGAATTTGACTTTTGAATTTCACATAAACAATGAATTCATTTTTAGTACAACTTTGTCCCATGCAACATTTTGGACATAGTTTTACTGCAAAGTCTTTCCCTGTTTATCTGAAATTTACATTTAACTCGAAATCTGTATTTTATCTGGCAACACTACCAAAAAATCAGAACATACTAAGCTATTATCAGTTACTCATCCTTATGAGAAAGAGAACTTGGAGTGATGAGACTAAAGTGTGCATCTTGGCTCCAACAGAAAACACAACTGTAAACATACACAAAATCTGCAGGCTCTTTGGATGAAATGGATTTGGAAGAGCCATCATATAGCACTGAACATCTTGGCTTAGTAGGGGTAAGGACAGAAGTAAGGAACAAGAAGGCAGAAAATCTTCTTCTCTTTCCTTATGTTAAAGGGACTAAACAGCCTAGAGCCCTGGTTTTTCTAGGTGTTAAAAGTCCACTACCCATGAGATGGATGTGCACCTTGACACAATGCCAAGAGTTTATCCACCAGTGTCCAATCCCCATTCAGACAAGCCCACTTCCATCTAAATCCTAGCCTGCAAGCCCTGCTTACAAGTTTGTTAATTTCCTGTCTGCATTACATACACTTGCTCTTTACCATCTAGGCTCATCGTTGCATATGGCCCCATCTGCATGGGAATCATGGTAGCATTCCTTTTACAAAACTTGTCTGATTATTATTTTCATATTGAGAATCCATGTCAGTCAGTTTACCACTATCAAAATGATATGAAAGAGTATTCGTGTTTTGTGTTGTGAGAAGAGAGGACCGTTAGGAAACTTGTCAAGGGAGATGAAGCTGAAAACCTCAGAGGATGGCAACCAAATCTCTTGGGAGACGATATTCTCTCACTGCTGTAGCTGCAGTAGAACTCCAACTGATTGTGGGGTGTTGGGGAAGGAAACAGAGGTTTCGAAGGACTGTTCCACAGTGTGAAAAAGACTCCTGTTGGTGTTTAAGAAGTTCCTTGCCCCTTGTCAGGAAAAACTGACTCAGAAGAAGATGAGAAGATAAGGTGAGAATATTTCAAGCAACATCATGGTGAAACTTTATATCTAAAGAAACTTTAGACATAAAGTTTCTAAATGAACTTTGTATCTAAAGAAACTCCTGTCGGGGACTGAAAAAAATAAACAGTTTGGGAATATCGCTCAGTCCTGGAGCTTTTACAATGAAGGAAAACTCAGATGATTTTCAACCAATAACTTCATACTAGAGGGATGGTGAGGCAAAATATTGTACCCAGGCACTCGAGAAAGGCAGGCTTCCTTGTTGCTTCCTCCCTTTGTTCAGTCATTCAACCAATTATTTACAAGATTCTCACTCATAATTCTGATACAGTATTTGAAGGACTCTTCTCAAGGCCACTGATACAAAAATTGCACTGTGCAAAAATTAGCCAGTCCCAATTCTGCAATCACTTTTGTAATACTTCAAAATCCTACACCATAGAGACAGAGAGAATCAAATTAGCCCAAATGTAATTTGGGAAGAGCAGTCACAGAAGGGAGTATCTAAAAGTCCTTTGGATCATGGTCTCTGACTATTCCTGCACAGAGGCTGCGGGCAGGCATTGACTACTGAGAAAAAACAACTCTGGACATGCATCACAAGCCTCAGAAGACTGTTCATCTTCCACTCAATCAGGAAACGTTAAAGAAACAAAGAGATACAATGTTTGTGTCTTGTGGAGTTTTCAAGTCTGTGCACTTGGAGGCGCTTAGTGCTGTTAGATGTGAGGGGTCTTCAGAGGCATCCTGTTGAGTGAGAAATGCTCTAATCTTGCAATTGACCAGAAAGAGGATCTGATGATTGAAGTTTCTTTGGGAAGTATTACAAAGTCAGGTCAGTAAGTTGATCCCGCTACTATTTTTGTTGTTGCTGTCGTTTTTTAATGCCAACTGAAAGTCTGCAAGATATTACAAAAAAGGAGGGAGGGAAAGTAAAATTGTTCCCATACTACCTGCTGTGTTGAAATTGGCCCAGATTGTCCGCTCTCTCTCAAAGTTATTTAAAAAAAAAAAAAAACGTACAAAGGAAACACCTGTGAATCAACATTTATTGAAAAACCTCCATGTATTTAAATACACTGAGAAAAAATATTCTAGTAGAGTAAATGCGTTTGGAAAACCTCTAGGAACGGAGTCAGGAGACAGTATCTTAAGAGTGTTTCCCAGGTCTGAATTCTTTGCTAGAATTGTTCTTTAACGGAAACTTCAGGCTTGCTAGGAAAAAGGACCTACTGTTTTTTGAAAGGCATAAAGAAGAACCAAGGAACTGCAGTCCAAAGGGCATGAAAGCACTTGCCCCAATTTGAGGCTACTGTGCTTAGAGCGGAGCTCTCCAGAACTCTTTGTAGCTAAGTGCATGGGTTTCACGTGTGCAATATAAAAATCAGGAGTGCACATCTCACAAGATCTGGTTTTAAGAAGAGACTGTCACGAAGGTTCCCAGCGAGGAGCGTCGCCAGAGATGCTCCCTAGCGTGCCTGACCCTGCATTTCTCTCCTCTCCTGCAGAGACCTCCTGGAACAGATCCCCGCGTGCCCCGCGCCTGCACGCCTGCGCACGCCCACTGGGGCGGGGCTCTCAGGCACGCGGGACTCCGTCCTCCAACAGCTCCTGGCGTCTGTTGGGGCAGTTGGCTCGGCTCCAGAAGACAGGAGCGCATGCACGAGCGCGGAGGTTGGGGCCCCAACGGCCGTCCGGCGGGGGCGGGGCCTGTCATGGCCGCCTCTGGAGTCAATTCTAGGAACCCTGAGGTAAGGGTACGGGGACTTTTCACCCCTCAGGTGTCGCCGCTCTGCGCTGTTGTTCACCCTGTGGGTTATTTGTGCCCTTGTCCGTGTAAGGAGACTCCCCACAATGTGGATTCACGCCCCCATAGAGCTCGATTCCCTTGAGGGGTTTACCCCAGGGTTATTGGCACCACTGGGGAGCCGGCTGCATGAAGGGTTCAGTGATTGCGGGGCCTACAGTGGGGGGTAAGTAGTGTGTGTGAGCTATTAAACAGGTGCTGTTCTAGGCTGCGCGTTCTGAAGAGTACAAAAGCTAGAGGGACGTTCTTGCGAGTTGAAAACCCTCATCTGGTTCCAAAGGTGTAGCTCAGGTGATTGGAAAATGAGTGAAGATCGAAGGAACACACTCATGGTTTCACTAGTGTCTTCCTTCTTATCATAAAAACATCAATCAACACTTATGTTCAAACTGCATTCTTTTTGTCAGTGATGGGAGCAACTTTGCTGAATGTGGTAATAAACATGTATTTGTAGTCTGATGTCAAATCATGATTGATTTGCAAGCATAGATGGGGTCTGTACATATTTAATTGGTTGGTGGGAATCTGATATGTAGTCAAATGTGTGGGTTGGTTTTGTCTGTGGATGTTTGTGTCTGAAGGGAGGTCATGCCTGTGTTTTTGTGAGAGTGTGTAAGAGTGAGTGTTGTACTTGGAGGATGTTGAGATGTGACGCAGGCATACTCAAGGAGTTGGTGGTTAGGTGTTTGTAATTTGGTGTTTGGGGAATATGTTTACATGTGTTTTTTTCATCCATGAATTTGGGGATTTATGTGTGTCTAATGGTGGATTTGGAAGGATTATCTGCATATGCATAAGGGCAATGTCAGGGAAAGTAGTGGTGTATATTACTTTGGGTGTCCAGTCTGTTTATTTTGTATATTTGGGGAATGTAGGATGATCATTTGTGTATTCAGGGCATGTTGTATGGTTATGGGGTGTTTGTGTGTGTGCATTTTCAGGAGCTGTCTATGTATATTTGGATGTGTAGAGGGCAAGTCTGTGACTATTTTCTGGGACTGGTGGATGTTGTATATGTAGGTATGTCGTGTTTGTATGATTCTGTATTCTGCAAGATGGCAGAGTTAATTCTGTATGAGAGGTTGGGAATGTGGGGTTATGTATATGCCAGTAGTGTGGTACTGTATGTGTATTTGGAACAAAGGGCATATAGGATGATATTATTGCATATTTGTAGTGTTCTGGGTAATTGTGGTTGCATTTGGGACTTGTGGAGAGTTATGTGTTAAATGAGTTTGTGTGTGTATTCAAGGGGCATGGCCACTTGGAGGAATATTTGCTGAGGCTGTGCATTTGTAATTTTCAGTAGGAGCCTCTGAAGCTTATGTATTTTGGGAAGTGAGTATATGTGTATCTGATAAAGAGGTGGGGTTCTATGTTTCTACAGGGAAGTTGGACAATTGCATTTCTATGTATTAGAAATATGTGATATGGGTATTTGTTAGTACTTGCATATGTGTGAGCTGGCTCCTAATAGGTAGGGATAATTTGATATATGGAAGTTGTTTCATAAATGGTTTGCTGGAGACACTTCCATGTATCTTACTTGTGTATTCTAATCTGTGTGTGTGTCCATCATCAGGTTCATGCATTATCAAAGTTCGTTCATAAGGTATGGAGTTGTTAGGAGTATTCAAAGTGTATTTCTTTGGAGAATGCTAGGGTGTTTATACATGTGTTTGGTAGGAGTAAGAGGTGGTCTGTCTATATATTCGGGGTGAGGGTAGAAATATATATATATATATAAACACCCCCACACACATATACAGTTTATATGTTGGGGTAGTGGTGGGGAGCTTGTATTCTGGAGAGGTAGCATAATGTATAGTGTTTGGGAGGGGATCTGTATGTTCAGGGCTTGGGAATATTTGCATGTGTGTGTCCATAGGTGTGTGAGAATTGTGTATGTATATTAGTAAGACTGCAGAGGTTGTCGGTGTTTTTCTGTTTTGAGTGTGTCTGAGCATTTGGGGTGTATACTCATGAGTAGTTTGTGGGTGTGTGTATTTTTTGATTTGTGAGTATATCAGGAGGCTTAGAGTCCTCTATGTGTCTATTTCAAAATGTAATGCCTGAAGAATTTAGTGGTGTTGCTTGTATGTGTGTTCTCAGTATTAGTGAGGTGGACTTATATGTACAGTTGACCCTTGAACAACACACGTTTGAACCACACGGGTCCACTTCTAGTGGATTTTTTTTCCAGTAAATACTACAGGACTACTACATGATCCATGGATGCAGAACCACTGCATGGAGGGTTGGCGCCCTAACCCCCAAGGTGTTCAAGGGTCAGCTGTATTTGATAAGAATAGGTTAGTTGTGGCTGTGTGTGTTTTTGAGTTCCTGGGGCTTCTGGGGTATGTATTCTGGGGGATGTGAGAGTTTAGTTTGTGTGTTTGGAAACCAGTAGACGGTGTAGATTATGTGTGTGTGCAGGAATCCTGGAGTATATGTATTTTAGGTCTGTGGGATTGCATATGGGTCTTTTTTGGGTTGCACATGAGACAGTTGTGTACGTGGTGAGCCTGTGTGTTTAGGTACTCAGTGTGTATATCTGGATGGCATACTGGTTGCACGTGTTTGTTTTCAGGCCCATGTTGTGTGTGTATATATAGTTGTGAGAGTGGAATGTGAATATTCAGGGTGAGTAAGGTTTTGTCTGTAAAAATTTAGGTAGTAAGAGGTAGTCTGTTTGTGTATTTATTCAGGGTGAGAGTAGAAATGTACGTGTGTGTTCAGGATATATATATATATATATGTACATGTACAAACACATATGTGTATGTGGTATCCTTTTGGTTATATATCTGTGATGGGAGTTGAGGGTTCTACTTGGGGTGTAAGTGGATTGTGTACACAAATTCATAGGAAAAGGTATGGGATGTGCTGGAACTGGTTCATACTATGCTGGGATAGTCAATGGTGCATGTCTCTTCCCAGCTCTGTGTTCAGTGATGTCAGGTGGGTAGCTTGAAATTGGTCATGCTGGGAATATTTATACCACGTAGATAGCATAGGTGAAGTCTTTCCCACCTTTCTCGGAGAGTTTTTTAGCACTTACCAGCACACCACTGATGTGCGTGTTTGGATGTATGTATGTATGAAGCAAGAATATTTGGGCATCGGTGTGTACGTATGGGACACCCATGTGAATTGTGAGTGGGGCATCTGGGGCTATGGGCCCCTGTATATGTGCATTGACCCTGGTAATCGTGAATCATTGCATTGCTCCTATCAGGTTGGTCTGTTCTTTAGGGCCAAAGAATCCCCATAAATGTTGTTGATTCCCAGTAGAAATCATGCAGATGGATACAGGGGTGTCTGTACCTTAGGCAGGTGGACACTCCTTCAGCATTTGTGTGGTCCTAGCATCTGGGTCCCTAGAAGGGGGGCCTGGTGGACAGATGGCCATGCAGAGCAGAACCTTCACAGGTGTGTTGTTGGCGTGACAGGCCGCAGTCAGAAAGTCACGGGGCCTCCTGGATAGGCGGTCAGATGACCAAGGGCTCTCCCAGGAAAATACCCTGAGAATCAGTTGGACAGCTACAGGCGTTACTGGCTCTTCTGGGGCACAGCTGACGTGCAAGGACACCCTCCACATGGGGTCCAGAGCCACGTGTCCCTGAGCCCAACTGCCCCAGGGTGGTGGGAACTGTTGTGTATCAGGCTGGTCAACTGTATCACTAGGTCTCAACCAACCTGTCTCCATGGAAACCTAAGTCCTCAGGGATAGGCAGGACCTCTAGGGATCAGTGAGCTGACAAGGACAGAGGTGAGGAGGCTTTGTCCCTGAGGGAGAGTTGGGGACTGAGACCTGGAGAGCCTGGGGAGTCCCACTCTGAGGAGATATGTCTCTGATGTTCCCAAACCCTTTAGACATGTTCTCTGTTCTTTTCTGAAGGCTCATGATGCTTCTAGCAGTGGGAAGCTTATGATCTCAGTTTCATGTTTCTCTGATAGGATGAACTGACCCTTTTATTCACTATTCCACATCGAGCTGCAAACCCATCAGATGGAACCACGTGATCATTGTGGCCACCAGCTGACCCCACAGCCACCTTGTGCCTCCCTTGGACACACCCAGGAATTTCTGAGCCTTCTTTATGGTGAGTCTTGTGGCCTTTTCTCCCTCATTGTGAATCCTCCTGCCAATAAAACATGCTGTGAATGTTAACAAAAGGAAACCTCAACTAGAATTGGAGTCTGGAAGGCCCGTAGAGGGAGCTCTCATGCCGTGTCACTCATCATCAATTACCCCAAGAGGAAGAGGTCATTCACTGACCCCAAACAGGAAGTGCAACCACTTTACTACCCCAGCTGGAGGAGGGAAGACTTCCTTCCTGGCCAGCAACAAGAAATAGAAAATAGAAATAGCTAATAGAAAATTCCGCAGTTTAGCCAATGAGAAGCCATTGTCACCTGAAGTTTCACTTTCCTCCAGTGAACTTTCATTTTTTCCCTTGATGATGACTTTCTTTCCTTGTCCCACCCTCTTTACTTTAAAAGCCTTCTGGGACTTTTCTGGTGGTCCAGGGGCTAAGACTCTGCTCTTCCAATGCACGGGGCATGGGTTCGATCCCTGGTCGGGGAATTAAGATTTCCACATGCCATGTGGCGTGGCCAAAAAACAAAAAGCCTTCCATGTTGTGTAACCCGTTGGAGTATCTCCCTTTCTATCAGATGAGATGCTGCCTGATTCATGAATCGTTTAATAAAGCCAATTTATTCAAACTTCAAAGTAAATCTTCAAATTTACTCAGTTAAATTTTGTTTTTTAATACATTGGTGGCATTCAGAGGTGGCCACTAACAGTTGAATATGTATCCCTCCAGAAATGTTCTGTATAAAAATATGTATGTGCACTTTTCTAAGATCCACTCTCATGATTCCTCTTGCTAACAGGATGATTTTATGATTAAATGCTTATCTTTTTAAAAAGAAAAACATAAATATATTGGTGGCAGTGATGGGATCTGAAGCAAATTTCTGATAACATTTGGGACAAGGAGAAACAGGTGTGGTGCCCACAACTCCTTTGAGTTCACTGTCTTTCTTGCCATTCCTGAAGGTTGTTGGTAAGCTCCTCTTGGTTTGAGCTCCATTCTCTTTGATTGAGTTTGTGCTCGCAATCTAATTGGCTTTCCTTTACAGGGCAGGTCAGTTTGGCTGGTAGAGGATTCTCCCTGAGGCCAAACCCCTAGCCTTTCAGATGGAAATTCCCAGGACACAGTAACATCTCTTGGTTATTGCCAGTATATTTTTGAGTGGTAAACCCTAGCCCCTAATTTTGTTCCCTGGATTCCACATTGGGCACTGCTGGCAGTGTAGTCTGCACTTCCCCATCTGTTTGGCATCAGCCCTCAGTTTCCATGCTTGGAACTGTTGGTGGCGGCTATAGTTCTCCATTTTGTTTGGCATCAATTTGCAGTCCCCATTCCTTGGGATTTGCTGGTTGGATCTTTTTCCTCAGTCCAGGGATCCCTGGGAATTGGTGGTGGTGCATACCAGGCCTTCTTTTGGCCAGGACATAGTAACATCTCTTTGTTACTGCTGATATATTAAGGCGCAGTTCTTTTGTGTGTTCTTTTGGGTTGACAAAGGCTAGCTAAGGAAATGAGATCCTTTATCATCAAAGAGTTGAGAATGCCAGCTTCTGGCACACCTGCTTATTTTATATTTGAGAACTATGGTCCTGGAGGCTGTAGATATTTAGAAAGATGGCAAAATTATACTAATACTGATCTAGAATTACAATGGTCATTGTGGGGAATGTTCCAGTTAGACAAGATTGTTCATTTGAGGAAAACACTGGAGAGCAAGGGTTCCCAAATTGGACAGGGAGAATGAGATGCCTGCTTTAATTGGTATGTAAAAGTTTACAGAAGGTTTCAAGATTCCAACATAGCTTCGTTTAGAGACTTAGAACAGAAAGCTAATGAAAAATTACAGAGACAAAAGGTACCTGAAACAAAAGACCATAGGACGGATGTGACTGCAGATTTAACTCCTACTGTCCCCCCCTTTCCTTTTTCACCTGAGTACTCTTGTTTTACTCATTTTCTGTCTGAAATACTTTTCTATTCCCAAGAGAATATTTAACAATTGCCATTTAAAGTCAAACTAGCTGAGGTTGCAGGTGAGCCCCCTCAGGTGTCCTTTACCCCTTGGTCAAAGACTGAACTGAGAGCTATAGTCAAAGAATTCTCTAAACCTAGGGAGGAACTCCCAACATTTTTTGAAGAATTTAGAGTCACTGTCACGGCCTATGTCCCCAAACTGCTAGATCTTTATCCGCTTGTACACATGTTGGTAGGACTGGGGGAAGCCCCAGAATGGACGCGGGAAGCAAAATGACATAATCCCTAGGATGATATTCAAGATCCTCAACCTAAAAAGGCTTGCAGAATAACAACTAACCTTTTTTTTTTTTTTTTTTTATAAATTTATTTATTTATTTTTAGCTGTGTTGGGTCTTAGTTTCTGTGCGAGGGCTTTCTCTAGTTGCGGCAAGCGGGGGCCACTCTTCATTGCGGTGCGCGGGCCTCTCACTATCGCGGCCTCTCTTGTTGTGGAGCACAGGCTCCAGACGCGCAGGCTCAGTAATTGTGGCTCACGGGCCCAGTTGCTCCGCGGCATGTGGGATCTTCCCAGACCAGGGCTCGAACCCCTGTCTCCTGCATTGGCAGGCAGATTCTCAACCACTGCGCCACCAGGGAAGCCCAACAACTAACCTTTTATAAGCTATTCCTAAAATCTTCCCTGCTCACACTTGGTCTATTATTAATTGGCCTAATAATGATTGGCCTGTTATTCACTCATACAAACAAAAGAGGGGTGAATCTGTGGAAGACTTTAGAGCCAGTTTGTAGGCTCTCTTTTTACAGCATTTGGGGTTGCAAGCAATAAAAAGGCCACTCAGCCTACTTTAACTGCCCTCTTTGTAAATGGATTATCTTCTGAGATTAGTGGATTGATAAAAGGGCAGAAAATAGGCTGGGAGGCTGTAGGCCTGACTGAACTCCTGACTGTAGCTGAGCATTTTGAAAGGACCTTGGAGCAACATCACAAACAGAAATCCACCAAGCTCATAGCCTTACAGTTACAACAGCTCTAAGGCAAGAGACACAAAATAACACCTAGGCCTCCCCCCATTACAACCTCCTAGGGGTCCATGATCAATTCGATGACCCAAAGTTGATGTTTCATTTGTAATCAGTGAGGACACTAGAAAAAAAGGTGTCCTCAAAGGTCCTATGCAAACTCTTCACAAATGCTCTCATATCTGTCTCAAAGGGAGGGCCCCCCCATGACCCTCTCCCCTAGTTGGCAGAACTCCAGAGGTTCTCTGGTAAACTATTACCAGCAATTACCTTAAACAGCCCAGAGGAAAATAGAATGAAAATTGATGAAAAACTGCCAAATTTTAGTTGATACTGGAGCTATGCTTTCTACTTTAAACCCCACTCTCATATTTTACTTTGAAATCTGCATTAAACCCTAACCCTAACTGTAAACATAATTACCTAACCCTTTAACACCCTAGCCCTAGCCCTAACCAGAGCTGTACTTTCTACTCTAAATCCCACCCTCAAAGAACAACAGGTCCCTCTGAGTCAAGAGGATGTTTCCATAGTGGGAGTACCTAATAAAGTTCAGAGAGAATTTTTATCTCAACCAAGATTCCTTTTTGCTATGCAATATAGCCCCAGTTAATCTATTCGGTAGAGATCTCTTTTCTAACTTAAAAGGGCCAGTACATTTTGCCTCCAGTGGAGATCTCACCTTAAAATTTCCTGATCAACCTGAACCTGATTATTTATGTTCCTTACAATCTGTCCTGGACACAAAAGAGGAAGTTCAGCAAAAGTTCTCTAATTTGGTGGAGATGCCTGCAAATTTGGGGGCTACTTCTGACAGTGTTAACATCAGAAGAATAAAAACAATGCAAACCTATAAAGATTCAGATAGATGTAGCTAAACCTCTCCCTAGGTTTCCTCAACAACTATTAAAGCCTGCGGTCATACAAGGTCTCACACCTATTGTAGAAAACTTAATTTCCCGGGAGGTAGTCATTCCTGTACTCGTCCCTGCAGCATGCCAGTCTTGCCTGGTTGGAAACCTGGCAGGATGGCGATTTGTCCAGGACTTGGGAGCTGTTAATAAAAATAGTCATTCCCTGTTTTCCTGTTGTTCCAAACCTAGCCACCCTTCTGTCACAAGTTTCAACTGACTTGGAATGGTGTACTGTTGGAGACCTTTGTTCACCTTTCTTCAGCATCCCGGAGACCCAACAGCCAATATCTATATGCCTTTACTTGGAACAATCAACAATATACCTGCACTTTTATGACTCAAGGATTCACTGGGACCCCTTCTTTTTTCTCCCAAGTACCTCACCAAGATTTAAGTACCCTCTAGTTCCCTGAGAAATCAACCTTTTTACCATATGGAGATAACCTCCTGCTGTACTCAGCTACTGTAAAGATTCCATAAGGCATGCATAAAAGATTCCATTGATTTGCTGCAACAGTTAGCTGAGAAAGAACACAAAGGAAAAATTACAATTATCTCTAGACACTGTTCATTACCTAGGACATAATCTAAGCACTGAAGGAATTCAGCTATCTCCAGAGAGAATTAGGCTGATACACGAACTTCCTAGACTCACAACTAAGTGCTAGCATTGTGGATTTCTAGGTTTAGCTGGTTATTGCAGGCTCTGGGTTCCAAATTTTCTCTGTTACCTCTTCCACTCTATGAACTTATTAAAGATTTAGTCCCTGAATCCTTTGCTTGGGAAGATAAACATAAGCAGGCTTTTACAAGACTAAAACAAGCACTGCAAGAGCTGCCTGCCTTAGGGTTACCCAAATGATCAGGTTCAGGTTGATCCAGAAACTTTAAGGTGAGATCTCCACTGGAGGCAAAATATATTAGCCCTTTTAAGTTAGCAAAGAGATCTCTACCTAACAGATTAACTTTAGGTTATTCAGAACCTTTTACTTTATTTGTGCATGAATGGCATAATCAGGCCCCGCGGAACTATGTGAGCATGGTAGTAAACATAGGCCTTTTGCCTATTATAGCATGCAACTTGAGTCAGTTGCTTATGCCTATCTCAGTTGTCTTAAGGTTATAGCCACAACTGCAAATTTAGTGGAAGCCTTGGCAGATTTGACTCTAGAAAATGAAGTTTATTTGCAAACTCCACACATTGTCCACAGTCTTCTTAACTCTGAATTGACAACATTTCACTGCAAGTATCACTAGATTCACTTCCTGTGAAATCCTGCTTTCACCACCTAATCTTTATCTTAAACTTTACAACGTTCTCAATCCTGCTACACTACTACCTCTGTCTCACAAAGGTGAGGCCCATGACTGCAAGGTAACAGTGTCCCATGGGAATTCCCTGGTAGGCCATTGCTTAGGACTCCGAGCTTCCACTGCAGGGAGCGCGGGTTCGATCTCTGGTCGAGGAACTAAGATCCCACAAGCCACGTGGCGCAGCCCAAAACAAAAACAAACACAAAACACAAAAACAAAACAAACAAACAGAAAACAATGTCCCATTTTGTGACACCGTGTCCTGAGTAAAGATGTTACCAAGTCCAAGCTTGCTGTGCTTGCCGCACGACAGGCCAATAAATCGGAGATGAGGTGTTGAGGCAAGGAATATGACTTTATTCGGAAAGCCAGCAAACCGAGAAGATGGCGGACTAAAGTCTCAAAATAACCATCTTATCGGGGTTTGGATGCCAGTTTGTTTTATAGCACAGAGATGGGGAGGAGATGAGGAGGTAAAGTAAAAGGGCCATAAGTTTTGCGAATATCCCCTGGAATGGCCAGCCTCAGGGAGGGGATGTGTTAATTTCTTAATTGCAGCCATCCACAGGTGGACAGAGTCCATATGTTTCCCTGAACAAAGGCACTTTGGTTTAACATTCAGGCAGAGGAACAGGGTTCCCCGAGGCAGGCCATTATGTACAGACAGTATCCTTTCAGTGAACAAAAGCAGCGGAAGGCAACGGTTAAAGTCAAAGAAACAGATCCAACGTGTAGTCAGATTTGGCTCCTCCCTGTTCCAATTCCCTACTGTCAATGTCTATTCCACAGTCTTGTGGAAAAAGGGGGTGACGGCCCTTCTAATTGCTTCGTCAGATGGAACTTTCCGGGAGTGTCCACCATCGGTGCCAGTGTTCCAAATGTTGGTTTTTTTTGTTTGTTTGTTCCTCTCTGGAAAGTGTCTCCTTTACACCTGTAGCCTTAAAAAAATATTCTCAGCCTAAAAGTTGAGAGTTATGATCTATTTGACGGGAATTTTGAGAGCTCCAAGCCTGGGAAGCAGCATCTCAAGTTAAGGAATTTGGCAGTTTTCTATGTATGGGAAGATGCAAGAGTCTGGGCTCACTGAAATCATTCATTTGATATGTACCTCAGCTACCCAGGGCCTGTATCCTATATTTTCATATCCTGAGTTTCGTCAGGGCTCACCGGCTCACGTTGGAGGGCTGCAATCGCTAATGACTGATGTGTCAGGCAATATTCCATTTCTCAGATCCTCTCCTCTTGGTCAGGATTTTGACCAATATTTGGGAGACATTTCAGGATCAAATTTTGTCCCACGGTGCTGGGAGGCTCATCCCAGGTCAGGGGAGAATTCTTGATATGCCACTCCAGGTGCTAGTTTTTGGACTAGGCCCTATTGATAATTAAAGATCCTCTGGATCCTCTATCTAATTATGACCCAGGAGACATTTTCCCTTGTTGCTTCCTCCCATACCTAGAATCACACTATTACAATTATTTTATGTGATAAATGTGATCTATTTCCTCAAGATGTTTAGCCATAGAAGTATTGTTGGAGGCCTGGTTACATACTGGGTACTGTAAGAGACACCAATCTTCTAAAATAGACAGGATATAAGTAATGCAGCTAGTAACGTTAACAAAGACACAGTGCAGCAGGGAGACACAAAGAGCAAACAATCTGGAAACAAAGAACAATGATCAGTATAACTACTTGTAATCCAATTGCAATAGCGAGCGACCAGAGGTACCATAACTGAGTTAGTGAGCCATCCGCTGTTTCAGTGTACCAGCAGTGCATACTTAGACATGCACGGCTTAATCTTTGAGACAGGCATACGCTACTGGCAGGATCAACCAGGTAGAGAGAAAAAGATAAATGTTTCAATTCTGCTTACAAGGGTATAATTTAACAAATTACTGTAAGTCATAATTAGTTTAAGGGGAGAGTTTTGCTTACACCTGGAAAACACAGATTTAAAACAGTCATTTTTCAGATAGAAACCATACAAATTATAACCATAGTCACCAGTTTACCCAGTCATGTGCAACTAATCGTTTTTGTTAACAGCTTTATGAAGCCATCAGGTTTCCCATTAGAATTCTTCAAGATCTTACCCAGTTCACCTTTATGGTCTGAAAACCAGAAACTTGTATTTATCCGAAGGTCCCTTCTATAAATCTTCTTGAAGAGGAAGCATTTTTGCAAAGGCATCAGAGTGAAACCATAACTGTGTACAATGACGAAAGACTTAAGAATGCACTTTTTTTTTGGGGGGGGGTGTAATTCAGATTTTATTGCGTATTATGTCATTCCATACAACTTTAGGTAAACACGTTGAGAAAATATACTGGGAGTATTAAACAGATGATGGCAATATTGATGAAAATGTTCAAGTGTTTTACATAAGGTAGTTAAGAGGCACCGCTGCCACCATCACCCCCCCCCGAAATTTGTACATTTCGTATAAAAAGAGTAAAAATAGTTCATTGGCATTTAACTAGCATTATTCCTTGTAATCTATGAACCACGATATGCCTGAATAATTTCAGAATCTTCAGAGCAAAACAAAGCATTTTTTTCCACTAGCAGACATAGCAGTTTCAGTTTCTTTAAAAAACAAGCAAACAAATCAGCACAACAAAATCTATACACACAACCCCAAAACAAAAAAGTTGGCATATTCCAGTGGTCCGGAATTTTGACGTTTCTATCGCATTAATTCAAGAAATAAAATGTGATTCAGCCTTTAAAAATGAGACAAGCTTCTTCACCATAGTTATACTTACTTTATAATTGAAACGATTTAACTGAAGCCAATGTTAACCCAGCAAAAACCATGGCTATAACTCAAACTGCTCTATTGATAAAGAAACTTCTTTAAAAGTTAACTATTCTTTAAAAACTCAGACCCGAGCTGCACAGGTGTAATTGAGGAACCAACAACTGACTCTTCCAGAAACCACAGCAGCAGTTCTAAGTGTTTTTGAAGCTGGGGAGTATATACAGAATCACTGTAAAAGGCACATACACATCAGTAACTTCCTGCTAAAACAGCATTTGAAAGACTTCTATGTCTATTTTTACAAAGACGAGTGGGCTGAGACATACATTTGGCTACTTGAAAAGAAACAAAGAGAAGGCACGTTTAAATCTGATTACGATGCAGTTGACAAAGTAACGTGGTTACTGCGGTGACATGCAACACTTTCCGATAATAAAGAGAATTCTGACTGGTAACATTTTACCAGGACATACCAAATTTTAGGAACTCCATATAATCTGTAGAATACCTGTATCATTTGGCATACAATGTAACCTAAGAAGATTTATTGCTTATTTGACAACACTTCCCGTGTAATTCAACATACCAAGTCAACCGAATTAGTTAATATCTCTCTTTGGGATGTTTCAGGGGCCCTTTGAAGCACCCCAAAGTTAGCTAGAGGTCAAAGGGACTTCATTATAATTTGATTTGGGAAGTTTTGTCCGAAAAATAAGAAAAGGGTTTCAAACAGTCAGATAGGATCACATGTCACTGTGAAACAATAGTTATTCAGTTAGCCAAAGTAACAATAAAAGATTTCAAAGGCAAGTACAGAACAGATATCTTAAAAGGTAGAAAAACTTAAAATCTGGTATCAAAGGCAGTCCAGAATCTTAAGAAACCTTGTCTTCTTAACAGAGAGAAAAGCGAAATTCAAGTTTTGCACCAGCTTACTTTTAAAATTTATTGACTCAATTAAACTTATTTTAAACTTAGTGAATCCTGACCACGTACAGAACTCTTTTTTTCAGGGTCCACTTTCCATAAACCTTCTGTCACTTATTTTAGCACAATTCTGACTTTCAAGTGGTCAAATATCTGGAGAGACTAATTTTAGATAGACCTTCCTAAAAGATAAGTATTTTAAAAAGTTCACCTAAAGCTCTTATTTCATTTGCATTTTCTTTCCTTAAAAGTTTCTTCACATCAGGTTATTTCCTTGCTGACAAATTTGCAATAGATATAACAAGATTTTATTTAGCTTATATTAAACCTAGGCACAATAAAAGTATTATACTTAATGTTGATGACTCTAACAGCATGTCTATATTAATTAGATCAACAAACGAACGTTAGTACCCGGTCTTAATTAATACTGACTATTTCCCAGTTCACATGAACCTGAAGCTCATTTAGCTCAATTTCTCTTGTATTTAGAATAGTTTGGTTTGTAAGTGCTCACTTTTCTTTAAGCCAATTAAATAGAGCTCATCCACAAATCCACCTCAGCAATGTTATCCAAAGACAAAGACACATACGAGGACACAAACATACAGAGACGTCATAGTTGTCATTTCCAAATTTCAGCAGGGAGTCAGGTACAGCCACGTGAAACCCCTCAGTTTACAAAAAGAGGTTGGATTCAAATTAGGTTTCTGAGAGATGGAAAAAATCAAACTCACTTGTCTAGATGGCTGAATTTTTACATAAAAGACACTTAGGTTTTTTATTTATCCTTGATAAGTCAATTTCTAAATTACTTTACCCTCTTTTAAAAAGATGCATTTTAAAAAGATGGCAGAGATGAGGGTCCCTGAGAAGACCAGAAAGGACGTTTGCATCTCAAAGATACAGGCAAGTTTTTCCTAGGATGACTTTGTTTCCCCTTTGTTTAATATTTACAAGCCTCTTAGATAAACAGGGAGGGTTTGAGGAGTGGTATCTATCGGATAGTCAATCAACTCGTTCCCCACTGTCAAAGTTCCCTGGGGCTCCTGTGGGGAAATTAGAATAGACGCCTCAAGTCCAAGGGCGTCGCCTGGCCTCTTATAGGTTGTCAGCACAAGGGAAATTGCCCTGCTGTGGAAGTGGCTCCCGGTCCAAATTGGGTGGCCTGTGGAGTCTTAGATGGTGATACTAAATCCGGCTCCTGTGCTCTGGGGGTTAACACAGAAACTTCTATTTGATCCCCGTGGGTAGGGGAAACAGGAGGTGGTGAATATGATGGTGGCATGGGGGGAGTGTGGGCAGTTGGAACAACTGCCGGTGCAGCTTGCTGTTTTGCAAAACACTTGTAACTGCGAGATCCTATAAAAGTTGAGTGAGCCATTCAGGGGCTACCGCCCTTCTGATCCTATGTTTTGGGTCCGCACCCTATTACAATAGTATATCATGTGTTTCTTAGTCATAGGCTCAGGGCTATGTTTCACCCATTTATCTAATATAGGCCCCAAAGGGCTCTCCTTCAGGGTAGATGGAGTATTTCCCATTGTGTACACTAAAACGCAAAAGACGCAAGCAAACTCTGGCATCAGTGCACACCAAACCAAGACCAAAACCAACGAACCAGTTCCCAAATCGGTTCTGAGGGGGTGTAGTGGTGTAGAGAGCAGCCGTCTGGTCCAGAAGCCCACAGGCAGCTAGGAGGAGCTGTGTTAGTCCAAAGGCTCCGGGACACATAGTCCATTCTCAGCCCAGAAGGAGCAGCCAGGGGGAACCAGTGGGAGGGCTTGACTAATTGACCTTTGTGCCTGCTATAAAGCTTATTGTTTAGCTCTTCGCCAGTAAAATATGGAGGGTTTGTACGTGGCTGCATAAATGGGTCTACGAATGATGGACAAGTGTGGTATTTGTTGCCTCCGGAGTGTGAAGAGACCTAAGTAAGACGAGTTGGGCTTGCTATAGTGTGTTGGGGGGCTGAATAGTTAACAGCTGAGGTTTAGCTGCAAGAGGAATTTCCTGGCTTTTAGAGGATCAGTTAATGCCCAGAAATGTAATAGTTGTGGAGAGCCCTTGAATTTTCTGTGGGGCAGTAGCCCACCTGGATGTTATAGATGGGTCACCAACCATGTTAGGGCCTCGTGCACCAATGTCCTGAGGGGCTCTGGATTAGAACATCAGTATAGTGCCAGACGGTGCAAGGGGACACCAGGTCTTGCCAGCAAAGACTGTGGGCAATAGCTGGGCTGTTAAGATTAGGCAGACAGGTTAAGACACACTGGGTGCCTTCTGCAGTAAAAGTAGACTGCAGCTGGGACTCCTCAATAACTGGTACTGAATAGAACATAATAGCTAGATTGTCACAGCAAAGTAATTCCCTGGAGCCCTTTGGATATCCTTAATTAACTGGACAGTGTTGGAAATGGGAGCCTTAATAGTGGGGATCAGCATTGATATTTCCATAGTTGCTTATAAGGCGCCACTCATTAATAGCAGGCTTTAATAGCAGCCAAATGGGGGAATTGAAAAGGAGAAATGGTGTGTTTAATGACTTCTTCTTGTCATAAATTTTGAATTTTGGGCTGCAATCCCACAGCCCCCTGTCATACATGTTATTGGGGGATATTTGCTGTCTTAGGTGGCAGTCTTATGGGCTCCCAATATTCAGCTTCCACCAGGAAGACCAGGGATTTGGGTTTGTTCCAAATGGCGTTGCGGTACATCAAGGCATCCATAGCTGTAACGGGAAAGGGTAGGGCCAAAGGGGCCACCACCACTACAAGATTTTTAATAAAGATTGTTTCAGTAGTGACATTCAATGGAAGCTGAATGCTTTCTACTCCCCTGACTATTATGCGTTGTAATCTAACGTGTGGCCCTTGCTTATAATTGAAGGGTTTCCCAGGAAGCACTGTAATTTGAGCTCCAGTAGTCAATGAGAGCCATAAGAAAAGTTGTTTATGTGTGTCCCAAGGATAATTAGAGAAGTATATGGGCAGTTGTCCCAGAGGAGGGCCATGCTCCAGGGATCTGCCAGGTCCCTAAGGCAGAGGCCTTGGCAGAGGTCAGGGTACAGGATTCGGAGAGGTGACAGCTGCCCATCACTCCAGTCTGCTGAAGAGTCTGTAACGCCTGAGCAAAAATTTCTACCTTGTGCTTGGGCTGTCCCAGGGTTATGCCATTAGGGACCCCGATCTCCAGAGCTGCCAATACAGGGAGGTCTGTTAGTCATCCCATGAAGGATGGAGCTGTGTGAAGCACCACCCCTTGGTGGAGACCAGTAAGGGTCCCAGAAGCCCCTATATCCCTTAAGGGTCCTCTGTTGGGTTCCTGGCCGGTGGGGCAGCGGCGCCCATGTGCCTTTACTGGCAAGCGAGATTTGGGGCTTCAGAAAAATTATCTTTCTCATATCTAGCTACAACATGGATGCAGTCCAATGCCTGTTGTACTGTATCTGACGTTTCTTTGAATTGTAACAGCATGGCTTTATAATTAGGGGGAACACAGTTCTCCCTCTTCCCTTGGAGAAATTTTTTCTAGAAAAATTTGCATTTCTATCATGGTATAGTTACATGTCTCTGTTTCTTGTTCATGCTGGTCATCCGATGTTTTGGTGCAGTGGATGGTGACAGGGAATACCTGGAAGGGAGTTTTCCTCTTCCCTGACTCATATGCTGCCACTTCCCGTTTAGGGTGTCCCAGTCAGCCTCGGTGGGGTCAAGGGATGATTTGCAACAGCAGCAAGAATTGCAGCAACATAGGAGGCACTTACCTCAGCGGCATTTGCCCGCTCGGGGTGCCATGATGCCCCTGGTAGAGCTGCCTCTGTCATGGGTTAGGGCTGTGTGGGGAACTCATGGATGTATGTTTGGGGTATAGGACGGTTTGGGGTAATAGTAAAGCTGTGTAGAGACTGTGTATGTGTGATCTGGGGAGAGATGAGGGGCCTGAGTGCCTTTATGAGTGTACGGTTGGTGTAGCATGGTGCGGCTGGGTGGTGGGGCTGGTTCTGGGTGTTTTGAGGCTGTGTATGCAGGCATTTGAGAAGAGGTAGGGGTATGCATTTTAATGTTTTGTGTGTTGGATCTGCGTGTATTCAGAGTATAGGGGTTATACATATGCTCATCCTGTAGGGTAAGAGTTTAGGGAGTGTATTTTTGGTGTGGAGGAATTTGCAGAGACTGGGGTTGTCAGTGTAAATTGGGGTTGCTAGCTGTGTGTGTATAATCAGGGGATGTGACAGAGGCTGTTTATAGTATCTCAAGAGGGAGATGGGTGTATGTTTGTATTGGGGGTGTGAGTTCATCATGTGTTCTGGGGGGAATATTTAGGAGAAGGTTGGAAACATTGTGTCTCTCTGATGGTATTTTGTGTTTGTCTCAGCTTCTGAGGCATTGTACATACATGGATGTTCACAGCTGTGGGGGGACTGTATGTGTTATATTTGGATTTGGGGGGTTGTGTCATATTAAGAAGTATGTGAGTTTGGTTTGAATGTATTTGGCTATTGTTGAAGGGTTTGTCTGTTTGCATTGGGGGGTTATATGGGGTTGGGTGGATTTTTGTGGGATATGAGGATTTAGGTGTTGGATTATCGGGGGCCGTTGGGGGTGTGTTTTTGTATTCAAGACTGTGGCTGTGATTTTATTGGGGTTTATAGTGCATGTATACTGGAGCAGGAGGGTTCTGGGCACACAGGCATCTGCTTATAGGTAGGGAGTTTGTGTGTTTGAGGATGTTTGGAGCTCTGTGGGGCTGTGTGATGGTGGCACAGGCGACTGTGGGCAGGTGGAGTGTGTGTTGGGCTGGAAGGGAAACTCGAGGGCATGTTGGTGACTGTGAGGCGCCCATGTGAACTCCCACGTGGACTGACTTTGTTCCTTCTGACCTTCTATGGCTTGTACCCATCCTGATCTTCTGTGGCAGCTACTCCCCTGGAATGGTCAGCAATACTCTGCTCATTCTTAGCCAGATGAGTCAGGAAATGTCACTTCCTCTGGCAGCTGGATGTGTCTCTTGCAAGTGAGTGGTCCTGGAGTCCAGGGTGCAGGACTGGTGGACAGATGCAGAGTGAGGCTGATTCCCCCATGAGCCCTCTCCTCAGTGAGGTGGCCAGGAGGTCAGGGCTGTATCTCCAGAGGGTCAGACATGGCCAGTCCTCTCTAGAATGTGCTGGAGGGGCCAACTCATTGAACGGACCCTGCCAAGAGATAAACAGACCCTGAGGACAATTCCTAAGGGAGAAGTCTATACCTACCCATCTTCCACTTTCTCCTTTGGATGGCCTCTACCACAAGGTAAAAGCTAAGCCCCCTCACACGGCCCTTCTTGGCCTGGTCTTACTGACCGGCCAGTCTCTCCCCACATCCTTGCTCACTCTGGGCCCTCTGGTGATACCAGCATGAGGCCCCCCTGCATGTCAGTTCTCACCTCCTTGCCTTGGCCCTTGCTGCCCTTGCTGTTTGTCCTGCTCTTCCTCCCCCAAGGCCGTGAGTCACCTTCTCCAGGTGGGAAGGATCCACTGAAAATGCAAATTTGGGTAATTACTGCATCACCTGAGTCTCTAGCACGTGCCAGGCACTATGACGCTTGCCAAATCCATAAAAACCCCACAGAGCGGATGTGCTATTAGTTGCACTTTGCAGGTGATGAAGCTGAGGTTCAGAGGTGAGCAACCATGACTAAGTACCCTGTATGTACCAGAATATCAATCAGACTGGTCAACGTATCCAATGAAGCCAAACATTAGTCTGATCAGGACGCCTAGATGCCAGGCTGTAAGGGCGCAAAATATGTCCCAGCAAGAGAAGGAGCAGTGCCAAGTACCCCAGCAAAGAAGCAGAGTTCATATCCTGCTTTCTTAATCAAAATAGCTGCAGATCAACCCACAGTTTCCTAGTCTGTTAATAGGAGGAAAATACCAATGTGCGTTGTCCTATAAAACTACCTTAAGATAGTATGTATGATCCCGAGTGCTTTGGTAATGACCCCAAATCATCATCATGAAGTTGGGATACTTCTTAAAACACTGCAAGTCTTACACACTGGCATATAGAATCTGTAAAGTCAGTTCTTTGGGTAATGATGGTAGATAGAAGTGGCCCAGAAGGACAGAAGACAGAAAATAGAGCAGAAACTATTTGTCCAGAGGTGACAATGGGTCATAGCCAAGGTTCAAGCATTACTAGGGAGGTGGTGAAAATAGTAATGGGCATAGAGTGTAATAAGTCAAGGATATCTAATGTAGTTTCCAATGAAAGTTTGTGAAAGACATATAACTAAAAAGATAATAGGCTGGGAGGTGAAACAGTACAAAACATTTGATATATTTTTTACAAGGATAAAAGAAGATAGAAATGAACATTAAAGAAGTAGGTCAAATAGAAAAACTGTAAGATGGTAATAACCTCACAATATGATGAGGCAACTTAGATTTATTTTGTTTAAATAACTTGGTAGCCTATATTTAGAGTAGTTTTAAGTTTAAAGAGAATTTGAGCAGAGTATAGAGTTCTCATACACCCCCTCACATCTATTCCCCAAACCAAAGTTTCCCCTATTATTAACGTCTTGCATTAGTGTGGGGCATTTTTTACAATTGATGAGCCAAAATTCATACATTCCTATTAACTAATATCCATAGTTTACATTACAGTTTACTCTGTTGCATATCCTATGGGTTTTGACGAATGTATGACAAGCGTTGACCATTACAGTATCATACAGAATAGTTTAAGTGCCCTACCTTTTCCAGGATGTCATATAGCTGAAATCATACAGTATGTATCCATTTCAGTTTGGCCTCTTTTATTTAGCAATATGTGTTTAGGGTTCCTCCATGTCTCTTCCATTTAGTACTCTTATAGCTCAAGCTGCCATAACATAATACTATAGGCTTGGTGACTTTAACAACTCACAGTTCTAGAGGCTTGGAAGTCTAAGATCACGGTGCTGGCCAATTCAGTGCCTGGTGAGGGCTCTCTTCCTGGCTTGCAGACAACTGTCTTTTCACTGTGTCCTCACATGGTGGAGAGAGACAGAAAAAACTCTCTGGTTTCCTCTTACAGGGGCACTAATAGAGCCTAATCCTCATGACATCATTTAATCTAATTACCTGCCAAAGGCCTCATCTCCAAATACCATCACTTTGTTAGAGCTTGAATATATGAATTTTGGGGGGACAGAATTCAGTTGATAGCCTCATTCTTCTAACAGTATAAAATATGACGAATAAAGAAAGCTCATCATTAAATTATCTCTTTTCTAGAGTTTCTGTCCCCATGTAGTTATCAACTCCTGGGTAAGATAGCCTAGGAAAGCAAAATTTTAAAAAACACATGAACAAGTTTTTTTGAATCTCAAAATGATTTGAAGGCAAGAAACAGTGTTTGAGAGAAAATTGGGGAACCTTCCTTGCATAAGAAAAGGTGATATTCCTGTTCAGAGTTGAATGCCATTTTGGAGCCAGTCAAGCCAGGCTGAGGAAGCACATTCTAAGCAGAAGCAATAAAAATTGTGTGCAAAGAGCCAGGCTTGTTCTAGAAATTAAACAAGCCCCACTGTGAATGTGGAAGAGTGAATGAAGGGATGAGAAGCAGGATAGGTGAATGGAAAGTAGGTTACAGAGGCCTATGAGTACAGATGGGCATATGCATGTAAGAACACTACTCATGGCAGGGAAAGAACCACCTGGATGTATCAGAAGGAACAAGTTCTTAACACTCACAAAGGGAAAAAAAAAAAGAAAGCCTGGTCTTCCCAGCTAGAATGGAAAACTGTTTAATACATGAGTATTCAGAATAGTTTTCAATCCTGAAATGTGGGGAAAAACTTAACATGGTCTAAACATTACTTGGGTTCCACCTAAAAAGCTTAAAAGCAAGACTCAGAAGGATAAAATTATTTTTAAGTAATTTAACTGCATCCCAGAACAAAGTTCAAGAATATGTACAAAAACACTAAAATATTTAGCACCAGAAAAGGAAAATCTACAGTGACTGTCATCCAATAAAAAAATTACCAGGTATATCAAGAAGCAGGAATATAGAACCACAATGAGGGGAAAAAAAAACCTAATAAAAACTGACCCAGAAATAGAAAAATTAAAGCATTAGTAGACAAGAAAACTAAAGTAGATATTATAATTATATTTCATATTTTCAAGAAGCTACAGGAGGGATTGGACATGTAAAGGAAGGTATTTTTAAAAAAGCAAATCAAAGTTTTAGAGATTAAAACTAAAATAGCTGAGATTAAAAGTACATTGGATAGAATTAACAGTAGATTAGACATTGCAGAAAAGAATTAGTTAACTGAACAAAAAGCAATATACATTATTCAAAATAAACACACAAAGAAAAGAAAAAAAACTTAAAAAAGATATGAATATCAAGAGAATGGGAAGTCAAGTCATAGATGGGGAGAAAAAATTTGTAAAAGACAAATCAGATAAAGGATTGGTATGAAAATATACAAAGAACACTTACTGCTTACCACTAAAAAAAGAGGACAACCTGATTAAAAGTGGACAAAAAATCTAAACTGACACCTCAGTAAAGAAGATATAAAATATCAAATAGGCATATGACAAGATGCTCAACACCTTATGTGTTTGGAGAACTGCAAATTAAAACAACAATGAGAAACCACTATGCAGCTATGAAGAGGACAAAAATTCAGAACAGTGACAACACCAAATGCTGGTGAGGATGCAGAGCAATAGGAACTCTCATGATTGCTGTAGGGAATGCAAAATGGTACAGACTCTTTGGAAGACACTTTGGCAGTTTAATAAGAGAGTAAATATACATTTACCATAAAATGCAGCAATCAAGCTCTTTGGTATATACCCCAAAGAGCTGAAAATTTACGTCCATACAAAAGCCTGCACATGAATGATTGTGGCAGCTTTATTCATAATTGCCAAAAATTAGAGGCAACCAAGGTGCCCTTCCATAGATGGATGGATTAAAAACAAACAAACAAACAAACAAAGACCTGTTCCACATTCATACAATGGAATATTATTCAGCAATAAAAGGAAATAAGCTACCCATGAAAAGACATGGAGGAACTTAAATGCATATTACTAGGTGAAATAAACCAATCTGAAAGGGCTACGTACTGTATAATTCTTAACTATATGATATTTTAGAAGGCAAAGCTATGGAGACCGTAAAAAGATCAGTGGTTGTTGGGGGTTTGGGAGGAGGAAGGGAAGAGTAGGTTGAATAGGTGGAACACAGGGGATTCTTAGATCAGTAAAAGTATTCTGTGTGATATTACAGTGGTGGATACATGTTGTATTAGTCAGAATTCTCCAAAGAAGCAGAACCTATAGAATACATGCATGTGTTTGTAACAGGGAATTAGCTCTTATGATAATGGAAGCTGAGAAATCCCACAGTCTGCCATCTGTAAGCTGGAGACCCCAGAAAGCTAGTGATATAATTCAATCGTAGTCCAATGGCCTGAGAACCAGGGGAGGTGGTGATATAAATTCCAGTCTGAGGTCAGGAGAAGATGAAATATCTCACCTCACACCATGAGGCAGGAAAAAGGGGCAAATTCTTCCTTCCCCCAGCTCTTGTTCTATTCAAGCCCTCAACAGACTGGATGATGTCCACCCACACTGGGGGGGGGGGCAATCAACTTTACTGAGTCCACCAATTTCAATGATAATTTCACCTGGAAATTCCCTCACAAAATATACCCAGAAATAATTTTTAATCTGGGTCCCCCATAGCCAGTTAAGTTGACACATGAAACTAATCATCACAAGTCGACCCTGTGTCAACATGACACCCATATGCAGCTCCTCAAATCTTACTTAATCCCCAAATAAGACAATAACAAGGTCTTAATTCCACTTAATATGATACAACAATTCTGAGTCCAATCAAAATACACTAACCCTATCCCCAGAAGAGGAGGTAAATCCTTGTGATATAACTTAAAGTACTATAATGTAAAATTAAGAGTACTTCCATATTATGATATAAAATCAATACAACTCATGTTACATAATAAGGGAATATGAGAGAGAAAAAACAAATACACACTTAACACAAATATATTCATAGCAAAAAAAAATGGTGTACTCATGACAATTACAGTCCTCGTTTCTGTAAGTGGTCAGTTATAGCTGGTCTTTGTAACTACTTTCTTATACCCATTCTGTATTCTTTCTATCTTCAGCAAGCACCTCAGCAGATCGTGGTTCTTCCCTGGTGGGTGACCAAATCCTTCCTTCTTGAATAGTCTGGGTCATTAGTAGCCCTGCCTAGACTGGGTTGTTGCAGTTTTCCACTGAGCTTAATCAAAGAACATGGTAATACTAAGGGATGCCTTAAGCGATCTACTATATCCAGATACACTTTTCCTTACTTCCGTGTGGAAGAGTAGTCCTCAAGTAGTATCCTTGTATCAACAAACACTTTCCTTTCCTTCTTTGTCTGTTGATTCAGAGGCATGAGGAGCCCAAGGTAGCTGGGTGTTAGTCTTAACTCCCAGTTCTTTGGAATCATTGCTGTGTCTCCTGGTAGAAGCATTTTCCCCTTTGGAACTCAGACCAGCAGAGCATAAGGTCACAGGAACAAAAAGCAAAAATTGGATAGTGGGTCACTAGGGATAATACTGAAGAGTTGAAAATAACTATTCTCATTTTTGTCCCTTAAAATTCCTGGACCCGAGAATGCTGGCTATGGAAGAAAGAGGACCATATATTGGACTCCAATTCAGAGCATATACAACCCTCTGGAGAACCTTGCCCTGGGACAAGCAGAGGTATTGTCACATAGCCAGCCCTGTAACTGAGTCTTCAGAAGGCCATTCCACCATTCTATCAAGCCTGCTGCTTCAGGTAAGACTAGTGAATTCCAAGGGCCCATTGCCTCACTTCATCTGCTGTGAAATGTATTCCTGGATCTTGAGCAATGCTTGCAGAATCCCATGACAATGATAAGTCATTCTGTAAGATCATGGATGGTAGTTACGCAGAAGTGACGTATGCAGGAAAGGCAAATCTGTACCCAGAGCAAATGTCTATTCCAATAAGAACAAAATCCTGCCCCTTGCACAATGAAAGCTGTCCAGTGTCATCAGTCTGCCACTGACTAGCTGGCTGATCACCCGGGGAATAACACCATATTGAGGGCCCACTGTTGGTCTCTGCTGCTGGTTGATTCTTTTTGATTGGGAATTCAGTAGTGGCTGTAGCCAGGTCAGCCTTGATGAGTGGAAGTCGATATTGCTGAGCCCATGCGTAACCTGCGTCCCTGTCACCGTGGCCACTTTGTTGATGAGCCCATTGGGCAATGACAGGGGTGGCTGGGGAAAGAGGCTGACTGGTCTCCAGAGAACAGGTCATCCTATCTACTTGATAATTAAAATCCTCCTCTGCTGAGATCACCCTTTGATGTTGAGCATTCACATGAGACACAAATATCTTCATGTTTTTCAACTATTCAGAGAAATCTGTTCACATACCTCTTCCCCAATTTTCTTTATGACCAACTTTCCAGTCATGCTTTTTTCAGTTCCTGACCACCCAGCATGTCTGACCATTTCTCCTTCCAAGTGTTTCTCCCTCAGCCAGGTACATGGCCTCAAGTTCTGCCCACTGGGAGGATTTCTCTTCACCACTGTCCTTCAGAGATGTCTCAGAGAGGGGCTGAGGGCAGTAGCTATCCACTTTTGGGTAGTGCCTGCATATTGTGCAGAACCATTTGTAAACCAGGCCTGCCTGAGTCTCCCTCCGTCAATTAATAGTAGGGAAGTCCCCTTGACGTCATAGGTGCAGGCTGGGAGAGAAAAGGTAGTGTAGTAGAAGTGAGGACTGTGGGCCTTTGAGGTACTTCTTCATGGAACTTACTTGTGCCTTCAAGACCTGCTCTGGCCTGATCACATATATACCATATCCATTTGACGATGGAGTGCTGCTGTGCATGTCCTCTGTTATGGCTTGGTGGTTAAGATACCACTTAGTTCATGATGGGCAGCTCAGGTCACATGGTAACTTGATGGCCCAAGGTTAAGTGTTCAGTCTCTACAAAGTTCAGTAGCAGACCTCTTGTTTCTCAAAAGGAGACTAGTTACCAAAATGATGGAAGGGCCTTGCTCCACAGTTCTTAAGGCCTGTGCTTTGATTCACCTATGAGGGCCTTCAAAAGGCTCCAGACAGCATCCTTATTTGCCACAGACATGTCAACACCATTGTGTCTTCTGGATCTTATGGCCCAAGTGGCAAAGCAGCTTGCACTGCAGCCTGGACCTGTTACACAGCCTTCTCTTGTTCTGGGTTCCATCCTAAACTAGCAGCTTTTGGAGTCACTTCATTAAAAAGTCTGGAGTAGCACATCCAGATGAGGAATATGTTGCCTCCAAAACCCAAAGAAATCACTAAGAGCTGTGCCTGTGCTTTGGCTGTAGGAGGTGTCAGAGACGACAACTTATCCTTCACCTTAGAAGGGATATCTTGACATGGCTCATACCACTGGGCCCCTAGAAATCTCACTGATGTAGGAGGCCATGGCATTTTGTCTTATCTATTTTCTGTCCTCTGACACATAAATACCTTACCAACAAATCTAGAGTAGTTGCTACTGCTCGTTCACTTGATCCAACCAGCATAGCGTCAGCAATGTAATAGGCCAGTGTGATATCTTATGGAAGGGAGAGTCAGGTGTATTTTCTAGCAAACTAAATAATGGCATCAGGCTGGAAAGTTGATATACTCATGAGGTAGGACAGTGAAGGTGTATTACTGGCCTTGCCAGCTGAAAGCAATCTGCTTCTGGTGGGCCTAATGGACAGGGATGGATAAAAAGGCATTTTCCAGACCAAATCCATATACTTACATACCATTTACCAGGGTGAGTGTTAACTTTCTCAAGCAATGAAACCACATCTGCAACAACAGCTACAGTTGGAGTCACCACCTGGTTAAGATTATGATAATTTACTGTCATTCTCAAGATCCATCTCTCTTCTGCACAGGCCAGATAGGATGTTGTAGGAATCACCACCCCTGCCTCCTTCAAGTCCTTGATGCTGGCCGTAAACTCTGCAGTCCCTCCATGAATGTGGTATTAAATTTTATTTATTGATTTCCTAGGTAGAGGCAGTTCTCCTGGCTTTTACTTCGTCTTTCCCATCATAATAACCCTCCCTCCACAGGTCAGGGAACAAATGTGGAGAATCTGCCAGCTGCTAAATATGTCTATACCAAGTATACATTCCAGAACTGGAGAAATAACCACATGATTGGTTTGGAGAACCATTGGGCCCATGGTGAGACAGAACTGAGCTAAAACTCCATTAGTCGCTTGACTTCCATAACCTCTACTCTGACTTTTGGGCCCCTGCAATGTTTTAGGTCTCTTGGAATTAGTATCATTTCAAAGCCAGAGTCAGTTGTTCCCCAAAAGGTCTAATAGTTTCCTTTTCCCCAATGCACAGTTACTCTGGTAAAATGCCAAACATCATTCTGGGGAAGGCTGGGGCAAGAATTGACAGTATAAACTTTCAGAGTGCACTGGGGTCCTTCCTCAATGGGGCCCAGCCTCTCCTTCATTCCAGGGGTTCGGGATCCATAAACTGGCTCATGTCTAGGAATGTATTGAAGGGATGTGACTCTCTGTTTTTATGATTTAGGTTCGACTTTTATTCACTTGACCTAGAACTTTTCTGCTTATACAGATAAGTACAAATTTAGTAGGCTTCCTATCTATTTCACTTCTAGGAACACCATGTTCAATTAATCAACACCATAAGTCAGCATGAGTCAGACTATTCTGATTGCTGCTTTGACTCTGCTGTACATTAAGGTAACCATGTCCACTTTGCCTTCAGTGGTTGAATATTGTCACTTGGCCCCTACCACCTCAGGATTCAATTACCCTCTTTGCATTTAGGTTTCCCAATGCAGTGACTGCATTTCCCACTGTGAGGTCTGATCTACAGAGAAAGCAACCATAGAGTATTCAAGGTGTCAACTGAAAAAAAATGCGCAACTTAAAAGTTGAAAATTATGTTGCATTTGGAACATAACTGAGGACTTAAGCCTGGGATACAGCCTCTCACATAGCTCTGGGGACAGTTCCAAAGAGAAACAGAATATATAGGAGTTTTGCAAAAAAAACCCAAGTAATCAAACATCAAAACTTTCCTGCTAATTAAAGGAAAACCAGACATCTCAAGTTAACGATTTTAACACTTTTCTATGTATGGGAAGATGTAAGAATCTGGGCTTAATAAAATTATTCCTTTGATATGCACCTAAACTATCTAGGGCCAGTATCCTGTTTTTCTACATCTTAAATCCCCTCAGGGTGCACTATCAGGGGTGGCTGCAGTGGCTGGTGGCTTGGTGGCTGCAAGATCCTTTGTTTACTGGTATGGCAGGTGACATTCTTTGTCCACAAAGGATATTGGGGATCCTCTCATAGATTTATTCCTCACAGTATTGATGGAAGGTAAAACTTCTGGAACCCCCCAGTCAGGTGAGCAGGTTTTAAGTGACAAATCTACTCTAACATTCCTCTATCCCTAAGCCTCTGAAGTTCTTCTCTAGCTTAAACTGAGGCAAGTCCAGCATTTCCAGGGTACTCATGGGGGGCCACCTTTTGGCCTATGTTTCAGCCAACCAACCAACAAAACTGCTAGAGCCCTTTCTAATTCCTCAAGCTGCAACAGTAAATGCAGAAGCCCTATTTAGTGAGCCCATACATTCAGCCTCATTCAACCTTATAAGGAATTCCTTCTTCCATTTTCCCACACCTTTAGTACTTATTCCCACACATTTCCCAAGATTTTGTCTGTGTAACTTAGCAAATGGAAGTCATTATTTTGGAATGTAATGCACTTCCTCATGAGTCACAGATTGTATCCCACCTTTAGGGACCTGCTGAGCTTGAGTCTAGTTAAAGGTCCAGATGTAAGGTGGGGTGGTAGGGGTGAGTCCTGAGGAGACTAATAATTATGTTACATGACAATTGCGTCAGGGGAGGCTATGACCCTTTCCTCAGGCAATGCAGGGTTAATCCCCTCAGGAGATGGAAAGGCTGATACCCTGTATGTAGAGAGGCCGCTTCCACTGGGGTTGAGGAAGCCATCTCTGCTGGGGCCGGGGAGGCCAATACCACTGGTGATAAAAGATTCATCACAGTTTAGGGGCTCAATATCCCCAGCTTCATCAGGATCTTCCCACGGGTCCCCATCCCAACTTATAAGATCCAGTTCTTTCCCAATCAATGTCCTCACATTGATTCAACAGTAGATGCCCTTCAAAACTGGGAGTTCAACTTGCATTGTAATTCAACCAGTCGCACGATGAGGTTCTGTGCTTGATTTCCAGCCCTGTAGCTACAGGAGACAGTGGTCTCCTTCAGGGCACATGGTCATTTATGTGGCACTTGAGCTGGGAGTTCAAATCACCAAGTTCATCCTTTTCTTTCAGTGACATAAGAAGCAACAGAACAACATAATTATATACACTGGTTTTCCAAAAATGTTCAAAAGTATCATATACGTTCATCCCAGAGAAATTAAATTTTATGTCCATACAAATATCTCTACATGATTGTTTCTAGCAGCTTTGTTTGTAATAGTCCCAAACTAGAAACAATAAAAATGTTCTAAAAAAAAAAAAAAATGTTCTAGAATAAGTGAATGGTTAAACAAACCGTGGTACATTAATACTATGAAACACTACTTAAGAGTAAAAAGGATTAACTACTGATACATGCAAGTACTTGGATGGATCTCAAAAAACATGCTGGGTGAAAAAAGCCAACATTTGAGGTTGGTGTTTGAAGGTCACATATTATATGAATACATTTATATAGCATTCTCAAGATGACAAAGAAGGAGACAGATAAGTGGTTGCCAAGTTTTAGGGATGGTGCATGGGGGCCAGGGTGGGAGGAAGGTAAGTGTGACTATATATCGGGGTAACAGGAGGGAGATCTTTGTGGTGATGGAACAGTTATGTATCTTGATCTTGGTGGTGGCAACACATGTGATAATATGGCACACATATACCTTGTAGCAATGTCAATTTCCCAGCTTTGATAGTATCCTATTGTTAGATAAAATGTAACCAATTAGGAAAACCGGATGAAGATTACTTGGGGCTTTACTGTCCTATTTTTGCAACTTCCTGTCAGTTTATAATTATTTCAGAAGAAATCATTAAAAAAAGTAATGTGTTCAAATAAGAAAAAGTCTATATAGAAGTGTTTTTTTGAGGGTGCTAAACTCTTCAAGACAACTTCAACTTTCAGGCAGTCATTTTATCATTTGTAACATAATAAGAGAAGCAAAAATTGTATTAGGGACTATATCTTGGGGAAAATTTAATGTAATTTTTGACACACTGTATTAGAAACATTCGTTTCTGCTGAATAATATTTGCTAACTTTTGAGATAGGTTAACCACAGGTAGATAAGTCTAGTAACCAATGAATAACATTAACAGAAAGGCAGTCTCTTAAGATACGTGATATCATGCTCTATGGAAGTTTTCATTAATTTAGACAATTTTGTAGAGCTCCGATGTCAAAGTAAGTGACAAGTCCAAAGCTGCTGAAACCTAATGAGAATTACAAGAGGTTACATGGTAAATTGTGGCAAACCGATTCCAGCGGTCCCCAACTTTTTTGGCACCAGGGACCAGTTTCGTGGAGGACAGTTTTTTCCACAGAAGCAGGGGGGATGGTTTAGGCAGTAATGTGAGCTACAGTGGCGGGCGTGATTCAGGTGGTAATGCAAGCAGTGTGGAGCAACAGATGAAGCTTCTCTCTCTCTCTCTCACCCACTGTTCACCTCCTGCTGTGCCCCCTGGTTCCTAACAGGCCTCGCACAGTGGGTTGGGGACCGCTGGATTAAGCGATGAAAATAAAGAGTTACAGAGCTGGTATAGAATTTAAAGACTTCACAGTGACATATTGTTTGAGAGACTCTGAAGTGATTTCGTGGTGTTTCCAAGTTTGCTGGGGACTGGGGACCAGGCCCAACCCAGACTATTTGGCCCCTGTACCGTGATCTTCCCTGAGAGCCAGGCTCTGTTGCTTTCCTGCACACTCCCCGCTCTTTCCTCACAAGTTGTCTTCGTAGCACTGTGCAGCTTTAGCCAGATTTCAGGGCACAGAGAGCCTGCCTTGAACTGAGAGCATCTCTCCCACACATGCGCTTGAGGGCAGCCTGGGCTCTGCTCAGCTCTGAAGAGTCAGTCTTCAATGAACCCTATTACAGTTAAGGAGCTTCTCTGTAGCTTAAAATACTTGAGAAAGAGGAAAGAAAACTATTTTAGAAAGTATCTAATTGGAGCTATCCCAATCATATTTTTCATCAATGACTTTTGTGATTCCAGGCTTTTATAAGCGCAATGATTCTGACACATTTTTAGGGAGAAAAGAGAGTGTTCTTTCCTACTTTAGTTATACTCTTTCAGTCACTGTAGTTTCATATTATTGAATGTACAAGACCAAAAACATCCACATATTCATATTCGCATTTGGAAAGATGTGCTTTAAAAATGTTTCTTAAATGCATTCTCACTCTCAAAGTCACAAGAATACCTTCTGCAATAGGGAGGAAAAGGTGACTGTTATTTCTCTGTAAAATCAAATATGATATAGACCAAGTGGTAGGCATTCAATGAACGTGGCCCCCGAGACCATGTGTGGTGGTGATAAAGCCCTGGGATAGGAGTGCTGGCCAGGTCCTTGGTCTCTGGGTGAGTTCTCTTCATCTGTTCCATTAGAGCACTGGTCCAGAGTTCTTTCAGCTTACGCATTCAATGATTCTGTCCCACTAGTTCTTAGGCAAAATAAAACAGAACAAAGCAAAACAAAATCAATAAAAACCACTTAAAAAGTAAATGAGCAAACTCTGCCTGACCTAATGTGAAGGAGTCACTTACTGTTCCCTATTTTGAATGGTATCCTTGTAATACCTATAAGTGGTTATCTATGTGGGTATTAAAATGTTTTCATAAGGACCTGCTGTACAGCACAGGGAAAACACTCAATATTTTGTAATAACCTATATGGGAAAAAATCTGCAAAAGAATATATATATGTATATGTGCATATATATATATATGTATGTATAACTGAATCACTTTGCTATACACCTAAAACTAACACAACATTGTAAATCAACTATACTTCAATAAAATAAATAAATAAATTTTAAAAATTGTGTTTTCATGAGTAGATGCTCCATGAGCGAGCTGCTGGCAGGGGAAAATGCAGTGTGCTGCATCCGTGTGCTTTTTCTGTGCCAAGTATTATTTGAGGAAGGAAAAAAACCTGCAACAATTCTGCTTTTGCAACATGACTTGAATCACCAGAATGTCTAGAATTCCTGTGTTCTCAAGGTGCTATCTTTCAGTTAGCATGGAATTAAGGAGATGAGGGGAATGGAAGTCTAAAATTCAATCCTTAACTGTGAAATGCTTATTAATGGAGGTACATAAAGCTTAATATATTGGAAAGTGTGTGGACTTGGTCATTTAGTACAAAATATTTGGGGCTTACTATGTGACAGGCACCGTGTGACTTGCGGTGGATGTGTAAGGCTTGGATGGTGTTCCCAGGAAGCTCAATATTTAGTGTGGCATCGTCACTCTAGTTCTGCCAATAATTAACCATGTGAGCACTTTGGAGGCTGTTTCATCGGCACTAAAAAGGAAAATGAGAGCACAGGGCCTGAGTCTCTCAGGGGTCCCTGTTTGCTTCTATGAACCTGCTGAGAGTAAGGAATGTATTCATGTGTCAGTTGGAGGATAAACTGTTACGTTCTCTTCTTCTTTTGATGTATGTACATATGTATGTATGTGTTTATTATTTATTGATTTAACTGAAGCTTAGGATTCTTTTTTTAATTTGGTTCTTCAATTATACTCTAAATAGAGTTTGTTTACAATAGGCTGTTCCTTGACAGCTTTCTTCTGGGAAGACATGAAAATACAACAATTAGGTGTATCAACTCATTCAGAATGACAATGAATGAAGGGAGCAGATTCCCCTTCTTGGTGCCTCTGGCAGCCAGTGTGAGGGCCTGAACCTTGGGCTCGGCCACTGGGATCCTGCAACCCAAGACTGAGAGTCAGGAACAAGTGGGGAAAAGATTAAGAAGCAGTCGGATTTTATTGTTGTGATTGCAGCTGTGGAGTTCTTGGGGGAGGGGGGCACCACAGCAGGCAGGAGCAATGGCCTGTCCAGCTATATGGATGGGTCCAGGGCAGCTGAGCTAGAGCTCTTCAGTGGCAGAAGCAGTACTCTGGGTCACATCTTTCTTTTTTTTGATTGGTATCATTTATTTTTTTTAATTAATTTTTATTGGAGTATAATTGATTTACAACGTTGTGTTACTTTCTGCTGTACAGCAAAGTGAATCAGTCATACATATACATGTATTCACTCTTTTTTAGATTCTATTCCCATATAGGTCATTACAGAGTATTGAGTAGAGTTCCCTGTGCTATACTGTAAGTTCTTATTGGTTATCTATTTTATATATAGTAGTGTGTATATATACATCTTGACCATTTCTATGACACGTTGTTTTATAGGACCTGACTATTCTTCTGAACTAGTGACCACTTCCACTTTCACTTGTGAACCATTTAATGACCTGCTTACAAACCCTTTTCTTCCTGTCACTAAGTGTCGACTCAGATTACTTAGAGATGGTCTGACCCATAGGAGGGATGCGTCCACCAGCTGGCACAACAGTGGCTCCCTGAATTAAAGCTGATGCTGCCCCTGGCATCCTGGGCTCTGCTGATCACTAGGCAAGCTGGGAAAAAAGTATTATGAGATGGGTGGGAGAAATCCTTTCTGATGATCAAAGGGATCTTGTGTCCTGCCTCCCTACATCTATAGCTTATGAAAATTCAAGAGGCAACAACACCACATTGGCTGGGCTGTGAAGGTCTCAGTTCCTTCAGAAATGAAGGTCTGGATCATGTCACCAAGTGAAGACACCAATGAGCCTAGTGCTGGCTGAGAACAAGGTGACCATGGAGCAGAGAGTGGCTGAGGGACGTCACAGTATCACGAATGATGCAGAAGCACATGCCTACACATGTTTCCTTCCATGCTCCATAACTCATTTTCCTCCCCCATCCCTTTCCCTTGTCAGACCATTTTATATAGACCACTATAGTGATGGTTACATTCACCATTACTCTGTGGGTTTCTGATGATGTAGATGTGCCTGTGACCGTCTTAGAGGAGGATTAGACAACATCCAGAGATCCTAGGATTGGGGCTGGATGCAGAGACTTGAGGTTTTCTGCCTTTGGTGAGTGGGTGGTACCCTTCCTTATCTGAAAGATAATTGTGTTCAGCAAGACTTACAATTTCTGGAATTTGAAGTGTGTATGTTACTGACCAGGGTTCTTGGCCTCCTTAATCAATAGAAATTGATCAGAGACCAGACAAGAAATTCAGGCAAAGCTTTATTGGGACCCCTGCTGCAGCAGGGGGAGCGAGAACAAGCAACAGGTTCCCTTGCTCGCTTCCTGGGGGTGGGGATGGGGGCAGCTGGTTCCTTATATGGGGGGGAGGTAGTGGTGTGTCCCGCGGTTGGGCCGGAGGGGTGGCTTAGGTGGTCTGCCCACCCCTTTGGTGGTGCTGAGTGCAGGGGGCATGCGCAGAACCCAGCCTTTGCTCCCGACCCCCGTTTTTGCTTCTAGCTCTTCAGAAGTGGCAGTTGGGCTTTTTTGGTCTTTCTGTATCTTTTGTCCAGAATTTGCCCCAACTGTGCATGCACACAGTTATTTTTAGTCCCTTATAGTTTCTTTGCATTTTGTTGCTCTAAGAGACATTTGTCCAGGTGCAAGCACTGCAGCACTGCAGCAAAGGCTCCCAGGTCCCAGCCTGTTTCATGTGCATGAATAGATGTAAATCTGGGAAACTGTGCTTGTTATTTTTCGACTGTCCAGCACCCACCCGCCCCTGACTCTGCGGAATTAACCCAGATGTGATTTCCTATTGAGAGGCAGCGTGTTTCCTGCTACTGTGGAAACCACTTCACCTGCAGATGAGAGTGGGGCTGTGACCTGCACTCTGTATTAAGCAGGTTGTTGTTCTTTACTTCCACCCTTTTTCTTCTCCTTCTTCTTCTTCTTCTTATTATTATTTTGGGATAAGAACACAACGTAAGATCTATCCCCTTAGCAAATTTTTAAGAGCACGTACAGTGTTACTAACCAGAGGCACTATTCTGTACAGAAGATCTCTAGGACTTATTCATCTTGCATAACTGGAACTTTGTTCCCTTTAACTAACACCTTCTCTTTTCCCCCTCCCCTCAGCCCCTGCCAACCACCATTCTACTCTGTGCTTCTGTGATTTGACGATTTTAGATCCCTCACATAAGTGGTATCATGTAGTATTTGTCCTTCTGTGTCTGACTTATTTCACTTAGCATAATTTTTCCACATTCATTCATGTTGTCACAAATGGCAGGATTTCCTTCTTTTTTAACACTGAATAATAGTCCATTATATATATCTCACATATCTTTTATCCATTCGTCTGTTGATGGACATTTAGGTTGCTTCCACATCTTGGCTATTGTGAATAATATTGTTGCAGTGAATGTAGGAGTGCAGACATCTTAATGAGATCCTGATTTCAATTCCATTAACTATATACCCAGAAGTAGGGGAGGTTCCTCAAAAAAAACTAAAAATAAGAGGATTGTTAGCTCTTGGTTGGTCCTGAACAGGCAAAAATAAAGGGGGCAGCAGGGTCCAACCAAAAGGCAAATATGGTCCTGCCCCCACACCCACTCCCACCCTTGATCCAGGGGTATTTGGTTTCTACTTATTTCCCAAGCCCAGTCCTTCAGCCTCTTATTGATTCTGTGAGCCCATAAGATGCTTTAATAAATTCTCCGTTTCTTAAGAAAAATTGTCCAATAATGTTGCTCCCAACAAAGAATCATGCTACTCCTTACTGTCAAAAGGAATTTTAGCATTTATAATTCAGAGTTTACTGAATTGCAGTATAGTGCAGGCCTTGTAGTTTCATTACGAAGGAAATCCTGGTTTACTCCATTAAAAATCTGTGACCTAAAATAGAAGTTGAGTCAGATTTTTATTGACTCAAGCAACAAAGAAGAGTTCTGTTCTTGTGGAGTTTTGATAAATGCCTTAAGAAACTTAAGGATACCAAAGTGATTTAGAGAATTTCAATAACCTTCCCAAAACATGTTCATACATGCTATCCTTATTCTAAATTGAGAAATGTGTAATGCAGTTGTATTATTTTGTGTGTTGATATTAATAATACATAGAGGTTTTTCTTTACTTTCTGATCATGAAACTCCACCCCTAGGGAATTCTGGCCTTTCCATGAAAACAAAATTCTCCATAAAAAGCTGTGGGGTGGGACCCTGGGATCCCACTCCAGCAGATGCCTTTATTTGATTTGATTACTTGTGTTGTTCTTCATCCCATTAGTTCCTTGCAATAAAAATTTCAAATGTTGCTTGTGAGACTGAAATGCCAATTAGTTGAATCAGATGAGAATCTGGGTCGATGATGATGAGTCCTTATACCCTTCCCACCTCGTAGGGTGTGAAATAGGCAGTTATGCCACATGGTATTTCCATATAAACTCTATCAAAACATAAGCTTATAAGTAATGACAAAAACTGAGACAATGACTTACCTCTATAAAATCTATTTTGAGATAGAAAGATACATGTGTAAGTCCAGCTGTAAATTCAGGCTCAGTTCTGAAAGATGATTATTATTCAGACCCTGAAAGAGTTTTCTGTTTTAATTTATTTTCTTGAAGTATAGTTGACTTTACAATGTTGTGTTAATTTCTGCTATACAGCACAGTAATCCAGTTTTATATATATATATGTATATATATATACACACACACACACATATATATGTGTGTGTGTATATACACACACATATATATGCGTATATATATATATACACACACACATATATATATATATATATATATATATATATATATATATGCATTCTTTCTCATATTCTTTTCCATTACAGTTTATCACAGGATACTGAATATAGTTCCCTGTGCTATATGGTAGCACTTTGTTGTTTATCCATCCTATATATACTAGTTTGCATCTGCTAATCCCAAACTCCCAGTACTTCCCCCCACCCCCCCACATGGCAACCACAAGTCTGTTCTCTACAGACCTTGAAAGTGTTTTGAATATTTTGGATTAGATAAACAGGAAAACAAACATTCCATATTCTATCAAGAAGGATGAGAAAAAGGAATCAGGTAGATGTGTTCCAAATTTTGAAATTTTAACTTCAACTAAATATGAATGCATATCCTGTGCTTCCCCTCAAACAGATTTACATTTAATTGAGAGTAGGAGGAAACATTCTGTTCTGAAAGAGACAGAGACTGTTTATGGGAATCGAGACGATTACTTCTGAGGGTGGGAACAGTAATAATAATAGTTGAATCTATAAAGATCCTGCTATGGCCAGGCATTGTACCAAGTCTTTCACATGCGTTAATTCATTTAGTCCTCACAGCACCTCTGTGAATCTGACATATTATTATCCCCATTTTACAGATGAGGAAACTGAAGCACAGACAGGTAAATGACTTGCCCAAGTTCCACAGCTTCTGTGAAAAGCTAATTTTCAAAGTAAACATTTTAGTGCTATTTGACTTTTTAAACTATGTGCCTCTATTAATTTTGTGACTAAAATTTAAAAATTCCAATTGAATAGAGATTTTTTGCTTCCATTATATTTTTTTCTGGAAAAAATATTATTAAGTTTGCCCCCAAATACCACTGAATTATAAAGTTGCTTTTTACAGTTATACATCCAAAACTTAATGCAAAATTGAGATCTAAAGATAATAGGCAATATTTTATATTGGTGTTTGTAATATCAGGGCACAAACTTTTAAAAGTGACTTTGTTAGCCAGCCCTCCTGTAACTAAATCTATTTGGAAATCTCAGCCTATTATCTTAAGGTGTCTTTAAAATGAATTATCAGAGTGGCTGGGTACATCTGTACTGAAAACACTATTTGTCTAATTGCTTCTACTTAAGTAAACATTACATATTACTAGAGATTTCAAATTGATTTTAAATTAAATAAGATCTAGTAAAACAAAGAGCAACATAAAATGTTTTAACTTGCCCCTTGCTTTTGTTGTTTTGTTTTGTTTTTTTCTTCTTTTCAAAGAGTTTCTTACCGATTTCTTCAAAGGAAATCAGGAAACTCTACATGTTTAGATAAAGTTCTATCTATATCATAAGACACAGGACTTCAGATGAAAAAGGTTTTATAGATAATCCTCCTCCTCTTGAAATATTTATAATAATCCAGGACATACCTTCTGGTCAATCATATCATCTAGATAAATACTATTTTTAGTTTTTATTACTTATTCAGTACCTATGGAGTATTACATAATGCAGTATAGTCCAATTTATATATGAAATACAAATTTAAATAACAGAATTTGGTGTATAGTGCACCTTTATTTCTTTTAAATATAGACATATTTTAAGAGGTGAACTTTATCAAGTTTACATGGACATATCTTTTTGGAAGTGGAGTATTAAGTTTGAATAGAATAAAGGTTTCCAAATGGATATTGGCTAATATATGCATTTATATATATACATATGTTATAAAAATAATTTTGTTTTATTCTCTAAAACATCACATACATGTTTTCACCCTGGGAATCGTTCCTATTTAAGTCAGTGCCTTAAAATATATATGCTAATAAACAATATTCAATGTGCTACAAAAATAATTTAGTTAAATTTTTAAATGAACTTACCTTCTAGTTACCTCATTTCAATATTCATAGATTATAGGAATGAAGTACAGGAAACTGAATTTTACCTTATAGGGAACTTGCATTCAGGAGCACCATCAATTTTAGCCTGCAATGATTGTGCAAATATGTCTAAGAAAAGAAGCATGCACTTAGATGCAGAAATTCTTCCATCTTACAGCTTACAGTGTTTAAGAAGTTGATCTATATGCATATATAATAAGAAAGCTTTTAAAAATATGCCTTTGAAATTCAGTTGTTTATACAAATATTTTTAGGACAATAAGTTTGAAGAATATGACAAGAATTTAGAGCACCAAAGTGTTTTGTTTTGTTTTTTTTTAATTGCCAGGTGGTTAAACATCTTTGTCATAAAGCTACAGTAAAGGCACTCGTGTGAAATGTACATGTGTGAGGTGTAAGAAGGGATCTCCTCTCTTGGTTACACTATTGCCAATAGCTATTTCAGTCTCGTGAATTCAAACATAATTGGTGGATGCTCCAAGCTTAGAGTCCAAAATCATCCACATGTTTTTGATTGAAATCTCCCAAGATCTTAGATAATACTAAAACAAGGGTGGGAAGATGTTATATGGAGAACAAATGGAGCACAAGTACAATGAAATGTGATTTTTCACTTGATGAAACAGAGGTGAATTAGAAACTATAGAAGAGAGTGTACAAAATACCCCAAATAACAGCGATCTAAAGTCCCTATTAAAAGCTAGGTTTTCATAGGATATTCTAAAAGAATCAAAAGAAATCATTTTTTTTGGTTTTAGTTCTTCAGCTTTTATTTATTTATTTTTTATATATATATTTGTTCCTCTGTATGTGTTGTGTCTTTTATTTTCTGGATATTTTAAAGATTTTCTCCTTATCTTTACTCATCAGTAATCTGAGTATGATGTGCCCAGGCTTGGTTTTCTTTGTATTGATATTTATCATGTTTGGGGCTTTCTTTTTTTTTTTTTTAATTAATTAATTTATTTATTTATTTTTGGCTGTGTTGGGTCTTCGTTTCTGTGCGAGGGCTTACTCTAGTTGCGGCGAGCCGGGGCCCCTCTTCATCGCGGTGCGCGGGCCTCTCATTATCGTGGCCTCTCTTGTTGCGGAGCACAGGCTCCAGACGCGCAGGCTCAGTAATTGTGGCCCATGGGCTTAGTTGCTCCGCGGCATGTGGGATCTTCCCAGACCAGGGCTCGAACCCATGTCCCCTGCGTTAGCAGGCAGAGTGTCAACCACTGTGCCACCAGGGAAGCCCCCGAGTTCTTCAACTTTTTTATAAGATAGCCTCAATTTAAAATAATTACACTAATTAGTTTCACTCAGTAAGAGAATGCGATTCTGTGCTATCAGTTTGTCAGACATATATCACAAAATAAAACAACTGAATAAAATAATTGAGTATCCCTTCTCCAAACCGTCTTCCTCTCTGTTGCGCTCATGTTCCCTCTTTCTAACAACTAATTTCTATTCGTGGCAAGCCCTCCACCTCGGGTGACGCTTACTGTGTGAGTCCCCATAAACCAGACGTCCATCTGTTCTTTCTTTCTTTCGATTACTTCCGATGATAAAGCCACTCCTCTGTTACTGAGGTGGTGGCAACAATGGATATCTGTAGTGCGCTCCATCTTTTGTATGCCCTTCATTGAAGGCTGCTGAGTTGGTAGCTTCACGAAGGAGGATGCACTCTTCGGCATTTGTACGTGTGTGTTTGGGGAAGAGGGTTTTGTAATCGTTTTCATTCAAAAAGAAATGCTGACAGCTTCACTCCAAATTAATAGTGTATACTTTTCCATGTCATCAATATTGACATTTGGAAATCTTATTCATTAGTCCGTGATCTGGAAGGAAACTATTTTAATGGCTCTTGGCCCTTGCATCTGTGATTCTCTTGTCATTGAAATCTGTAAAAAACTGATATTAACTCTGAAATTTTATACTTTTAAACATTATTGACTTCCTGGGAAGAAGTCATATGTTAGAACCTTACAGCATACACTTCAGCTATAGAAAAACTATTAAGTGCTGTTTATTTAATTTAATAACACAGATCTAGGCCATTTAATTTTTTAGCCAGATTTATTAAGATATAATTCACATATGATTATAACTCATCCATTTAGAGTGTAAAATTCAGTCGTTTTTAGTATATTCACAGATAGGTGCAGTGATCACGACGGTTAATTTTAAAACATTTTTGTCACCTCAAGAAGAAATCCCATACCTATCACCCTACTATCCCCACAAGCCTCCTAGCCCTAAGCAATCACTTACTGCATTTTTGTTAAATCTCTAAAACCTTCATGAATCAGCACTTTGCTACAAATCTACAACTCTCTCTGCCACTCTTTCTTTAATTAGAAACTTTATTTTTTTGAGCAGTGTTAGGTTTACAGAAATATTAAGCAGATATAGAGATTCCATTTATTCTATTCTCCTGCCAACGCCCCATTCCCTTTTCCCCAATTATTAACATCTTGCATTAGTGGTACATTTTTACAATTGATGAGCCAATACTGATATATTGTTGTTAATTAAGTTTTACATTAGAGTTCACTATTTGTGTTGTACGTTCTATAGGTTTGGATAAATGTATAATGACATGTATTGACAATTACAATCTCATACATAATAGTTTCACTGCCCTAAAAATTCTTGTAATCTACCTGTTCATCATTCCTCTCTTGTCCCTAATTCCTGGCAACCCCTAATCTTTTTAGTGTCTCCATAGTTTTGCCTTTTCCAGAGTGTTGTAGAGTTGGAAGATTTTCTTCCATGTTATGTTCCAGAAGTTTTATAGCTTTGTGTTTTATATTTAGGTCTGTGCTCTATTTTAACTTAATGTTCGTGAAAGGTGTAAGGTTTGTTTCAAAATTCACTTTTTTTTTTTTTTGCATGTGGATGTCTAGTTATTCCAACATTGTTTGTTGAAAAGACTATCTTTGTTCATCATATTGCCTCTGTTCCTTTGTCAAAATCAGTTGACTGTATATGTCTTGGTCTATTTCTGGGCTTTCTATTCAGTTCCATTGATCTATTTGTCTATTCTTTTGCCCATACCACACTGTCTTGATTACTGTTAACTTTATATTAAGTCTTGATTTTGGGTAATGTTAATCCTCCAACTTTGTTCTCTCCCTTCAATACTGTGTCAGCCATTCTGGGTTTTTATAAACTTTAGAATCAGTTTGTCAATATCCACAAGATCACTTGAGATTTTGATTGGGATTAATTAAATCTGTAGATCAAGTTGGGAAGAACTGACATCTTAACAATTTTGATCATCCTATACGTGACCATGTAGTATCTCTCCATTTGTTTAAATTATTTGATTTCTTTCATCACAGGTTTGTAGTTTTTCCTCATATAGATATTACACATATTTTCTTAGACTTATACCTAAGTATTTCATTTTTGGGTGTTAATGTAAATGATATTGTGTTTTTAAATTTCAAAACCCAGTTGTACATTGCTGGTGTACAGGGAAGCAATTAATTTGTATATGTGAAAAATGTATCCTGCAACCTTGCTATAATTGCTTATTAGTTCTCAAAGTTTTTTGTTGATTCTGTGAGATTTCCTACATAGATGATCATGTCATCTACAAAAACAGTTTTATTTCTTCCTTTCCAATTTATATACTTTTAATTTCCTTTTTTTGTCTAATTATATTAGCTGTGAATTCTAGGACAATGTTGAAAAAATGTGTTGAGGCGATATCCTTGCCTTGTTCTTTTTTATTTATTTATTTATTTATTTTTGGCTGTGTTGGGTCTTCGTTTCTGTGAGGGCTTTCTCTAGTTGCGGCAAGCGGGGGCCACTCTTCATCGCGGTGCGTGGGCCCCTCACTATCGTTGCCTCTCTTGTTGCGGAGCACAGGCTCCAGGCGCGCAGGCTCAGTAGTTGTGGCTCACGGGCCTAGCTGCTCCGTGGCATGTGAGATCTTCCCAGACCAGAGCTCAAACCCGTATCCCCTGCATTAGCAGGCAGATTCTCAACCACTGCGCCACCAGGGAAGCCCCCTTGCCTTGTTCTTAATCTTAGTGAGAAAGCATCTAGTTTCTCACTAATAAATATTATATTAGCTGTAGGTGTTTTGTAAATTCTCATTATTAAGTTGCAATAGTTCCCTTCTATTTCTAGTTTACTGAACGTTTTTGTTATGAATGAATGCTGGATTTGTCAAATGCTTTTTCTGGATGTATTAATAGGACCATATAGTTTTTCTTCTTTAACCTGTTTATATGATGAATTACACTAGTTGGTTTTCTTATGTTGAACCAGCCTTATATACCTGGAATAAATCCCACTTTCCCATGGTGTATAATTCTGTTCATACATGGTTTGATTTGATTGACTAATATTTTGTTCAGGATTTTTGCAACTATATTCATTTGTCTGAATTTTTCCTTTTTTTTGTAATGCTTTGTATGCTTTTGGTGTTAGGATAATGCTGGTTTCCTAGAATGAGTTAGAAAGTATTCATTCTAGTTCTATTTTTAGAGAATAAGCATACATTTTCCCTAAAATATTTGTTAAATTTCACCAGTGAACCAATCTGGCCCTAGTGCTTTCTTTTTGGCAGGTTATTAATTATAGTTTCAAATCCTTTAATAGATATAGGCCTATTGAGATTGTCTGTTTCTCCGTGTGTAATTTTGGTGCTGGAACAACTGGACAGCTACATGCAAAAAAAAAAAAAAAGAATCTAGACAAAGACCTTACACTTTTCATATACATTAAATGGATCTCAAAATGGATCATAGAACTCAATATAAAATGCAACAGGACTTCATTAAAATAAAATAATAATAAAATAAAATGTAATGCCCCCAGTAAGCCTTTTTAGATTCTTCAATCATGTGTTTCTCTCTAAGTATGCCTTAATTTCACCTGGTTTATACCTCTGCAATATTTATAAAAGAAATCTTGCATGTTATATGTACATGCCTATCAACTCCATTGGACTGTGACCTTGTTGAGTGCTGGTAGGATGTGTCATTCATCTTTGGTGCCAGTTCAACATTTGTTCTGGTACAAAATAGTAAGTAGAACATATCCTTTGAATTGAACAATGCAGAGTTTTTGTTAATTTAAAATTCAGTTTCACAGGCCTACAATTACTAAATGGTATAGGGACACAAAACTCTTTATAACTAAAACATTCACGAGTCCATTTATGAAATCAGTGTCCTCTCAGCTCTCCTTTGCTCATCGTAGTGGAATTGATCCCCACCCACCAGGTCAGGTGTTTGATTAGTTCTTTTTGATAGGGGAATGGTGCCAATAACCACTAATCAAAACAATTGCAATGAAGTTGATTGCAAGGGAAAGAGTCCCATCAAAGGAGTATGATTAGACTTGGTAAAAGAGGGGCAAAGGGAAGGGAGAAGGAAAAGCAGAAGTGTACAAGCAATCTCCCCAAGTAAGGGGGAAGACCAAAAAGAAGGAAGAGTGGGGCAGTGGTGGAGGTTCTCCCCAGGGTTCTCTCCAGGCAGACAGCGGGAACAAGCAGGGCAGGGAGGTGGTGGTGAGTAAGGACACCTCAGTGTTGTAGGTGTAAGGACACCTACAGTATGGAGCTGCAGGCTTAAACTTTCCAGAATAAATCTCAGCTTTGGATAGGAGCCTGTTATCAGACCCACCCTCAAATCACTAGGCACTAACTATCCTATGGAAAAGGGCAGAGTCCAAAATTTTGATTAAAAATAATACATGAGCTTAAAACAAATATAAGCCTACATATTTTTAACAGAGAAACTTAACATATCTACTAGATATTGGGAAATCTGAGCTCTTATGAACCCAAATAAAAGCAGGGAAAAGATAGCAGAGATACTGTTTGAAAGTGACCAGTTTTTTTGGTGTGTATGTCCATGCAGGTAGCCCTTACTTTGTGTGCCCATGGTTTGTTGACTGGTGCACATTGTGCTACTCACAATTGCTCCTTGTCAAAGTATCATTTTCATAAATTAAACTCATGACTCTCATGCAAATGTAAAATGAGTATATGGCACAGATTTAATGAACCCATTAATAAGAGAACTGGCATGATGGTAGTGCTGATTCAAAAGAACTAAATGGGGTAGAAGCTTTTATAGTAGCTGGAAGAATTCTTAAATAGGATTACTGATTTTAGATAAAAAATAGCTCATGTTCTGTAGGGAAAATCAGCTAACATTCTGAATTTTGGAAATTGTATTTTCCATCAGAAAGGAATCATTTGCATCCCTACTGAACAGACATTATTTGTATTGCTATCTGACAGAAATCAAGGTACAAATCAACATCAACCCCTTCAGAATTACACCATACCTTTATCAATAGTAAATAACAAGTTAAACAAAGATGCAAAGGTACATGCCTAGAGATTCAGATAATCCGCAGGCAGGCCTGATAATCAAACCCTAGCATAACGAAGAAAGAACAGGCAAACGTCCCTTTAGTTTTTTTCAGGCTTTTGGATAATTTTCCTTAACACCATTTTACAAAGGTTTTTCTCTTCCGTATCTTACTGATGTCAAGGAGACTAGAATTACTGGGAAGGGTATTCTCAGATATATTATCAAGTTATCCCATTGTAAAAAATACCAAAAACCAAAAAACTCATCTTGAAGCTATCCACATGATTAAAGAAAAACTATACAATTTTGAGTGAGAGCAGAAACTGCTCTTAGAAAGCATAGTATTAGTGAGTTCTTACAGGCTCCCAGGTAGCTACATCATCAGAGAGAAGGAAGCACCAGAAGAGGTATTTTACCCATGTTTGGTCAATACGAGGGAGTGCAGAATTGCTTTTGACACAGTCTAGAGGCTGACATTGATACCATGCCAGAGACCCGTAAGCATGTTGTGCTTTCTCAAAGGTCTTCTCTGTGAGCTGAGCTGCCTTCGAACTTAGAACATGAATTGTATGGTTTTACCTTGAACAAGATTCTGGAAATAGTTTATAAAATAATATCTGCATATAGGCCTCACCTTGGAGAGAGCTCATTACATTCCTGGGCACTGCAGTGCTACCAGATATCATGAGAAATAGAGGCAGGACAAGAATACCAAGGGAGGGTTGCTCAGCATAGATGACTGAAGTGACCATTGTGATGATTTGACCAACTCCAAAGTTCATTCCCATGTCACCACTAAAACATTTTTTCCCCTTCATTGCTAATGTCTGAGAGGAAATTTCTTTTCTCTACCCTCTTAGGTTTATTCGTAGGGGCCTGCAAAGTAAACTGACAAACGACAGAATGATGGAAGAAAAAACATAAATTATTTTAATTAATATTTTCTGTGTGAAAGAGTCCAACAGGAAGGAAGTGAAACTCAAAGAAGTAGTTAGACTTGGGGGCTTATATTCCATTTTTAAGAAAGGAAAGGGGGTTTGGAGGAAAGTGAGTAGGAAATATATGGGGAAACTGATGGGAGATAAGCGCTATTTTCATAAGGTTTGTTTATGTCGACTCACCTCAGTGCCCATTCTCCACCTTTGGTGACAAGAGTCACTCTCTTCTTCCTGGTTCGGGAGAGGGGGCCCCGGTCTCAGGGAAAATTCATGCCCTGCTTTTAGGGAGAAAAGGGGAGGGAAGATTTCTTCCTGCATCTGCTGATTTTCAATTGCTTTCAGCTCAAAACCATATTTATGCCAAAGTGGCATTTTTTGAGGTGGCATTTTTTTTAAAAATTTATTTATTTTTGGCTGTGTTGGGTCTTCGTTTCTGTGCGAGGGCTTTCTCCAGTTGCGGCAAGTGGGGGCCACTCTTCATCGCGGTGCGCGGGCCTCTTATTATTGTGGCCTCTCTTGTTGCAGAGCACAGGCTCCAGACGCGCAGGCTCAGTAGTTGTGGCTCACGGGCCCAGTTGCTCCGCGGCATGTGGGATCTTCCCAGACCAGGGCTCGAACCCGTGTCCCCTGCATTGGCAGGCAGATTCTCAACCACTGCACCACCAGGGAAGCCCTACTGCTTATGTTTTTTAACTCCCATTTTTCAGTTACATTTCTATTTGGAATAGTGTGGTAAAGTAGATGTCAATGGATTCAATGTTTTTCTAGAGTTTCTGTATTCCTTTTTAAAAACAGCTTCGAGATATAATTCACCTACTGTACAATTCACCTACTTAAAGTGTCCAATTCAATTGTTTTTTTGTATATTCACAGAGTTGTGCATTCATCTCCACAATCTATTTTATCCATTTTATTGATAAAAAAAATTTTGGAAATTTTATCAATTTCCAAAACAAGAAATCTTTCTTTTTCTAGCCTACAAGTCTCCCATCTCCCACAGCCCCAAGCAAACACTCATCTACTTTCTGTCTCTATAGGTTTGTCCTTTCTGACATTTCATATCAATGGGCTCATATAATATATGGTTCCTTATGACTGACTAATTTCACTCAGAGTATTTTCAAGATTACTGTACATTGGAGTACTTCATTCATCAGTACTTCAGCCTAAAAAAATATCACTGGAATTATGGAATAAACTTAATCCTTAAGGGTGTATTTTTTTAATTATCCAGCACTATTACAAGTTCTCAGTCTTGTTTTCAATTTAAAAAGACTTTTAATGATAATCATTAAAATGCTTATGGTTGAATTTAGATTCAATTCTGTGCAATAAAATCAAATTGGTTATAACACAATAAAGGCCGTATATGAGAAGCCCATAGCTGATGTCATACTCTGCGCTTTTCCTCTAAGATCAGGAATAAGAGAAAGATGCCCACTCTCGCCACTTTTATTCAACATAGTATTAGAAGTCCTAGTCAGAGTAATTAGGCAAAAAAAAAAAAAAAAAGAAATCAGCAGCACCCAGCTGGAAAGGAAGAAGTAAAATTGTCAATATTTGCAGATGACATGGTATTATATATAGAAAACTCTAAAGATTCCACCAAAAAAACACTGTTAGAACTAATAAACAACTTTAGTACTGTTGCAGAATACAAAATCAATATACAAAAATCGGTTGCATTTCTATATGCTAGTAATAAAACAATACCACTTACAATTGCATCAAAAGAATAAAATACCTATGAATAAATTTAACCATGGAGGTGAAAGACCTGTACATTGAAAACTATAAGACACTGATGAAAGTAACTGAAGAAGACACAAATAAATGGAAAGATATTCTGTGGCTCATAGATTAGAAGAATTAATATTGTTAAACTGTCCATACTACCAGAAGCAATCTACAGATTCAATTCAATCCCTATCAAAATTCCAATGGCATTTTACACAGAAACAGAGCAAAAAAATCCTAAAATGTGTAAGGAACCACAAAACACCCTGAATAACCAAAGCAATCTTAAGAGAGAACAAAGCTGGAAGCATCATGCTTCCTGATTGTAAGTTATATTACAAAACTATGGTATGGTATTGGTATAAAAACAGGCACATGGATGAATGGAGCAGAATAGAGAGCTCAGAAATAAACGCACACATATATGGTCACTTAATTGATCACAAAGGAGCCAAGAATATACAATGGGGAAAGGACAGTCTGTTCAACAAATGGTGTTGGCAAAACTGGACAGCCACATGCAAAAGAATAAAACTAGACTACTACCTTACACCATCCAAAAATTAACTCAAAATGGAATAAAGACTTGAATTTAAGACCTGAAATCATAAAACTCCTAGAAGAAAACATATACGGTAAGCTCCTGGACATTGGTCATGGCCATGATTTTTTGGATATGACACCAAAAGCAAAGGCAATAAAAGTAAAAATAAACAAGTGAGACTACATCAAACTAAAAAGCTTTTGTACAGTAAAGGAAACCATCAACAAAATGAAAAGGCAACCAATTGAATGGGAGAAATATTTGCAAATCATGTATCTGATAATGGGCTAATAGCTAATATATATAAAGATCTCGCACAACTCAATAGCAAACAAACAATCTAATTAAAAATGGGCAAAGGATCTGAATAGACATTTTTCCAAAGAACACATACAGTTGACCAACAGGTATAGGAAAAGATGCTCAACGTCACTAATCATCAGGGAAATGCAAATCGAAACCACAATGAGATATCACTTCACACCTGTTTGTATGATTAGCATCAAAAGATAAGAAATAACAAGTGTTGGCAAGGATGTGGAGAGAAGGAGACACTTGTGCACTCTTGGTGGGAAAGTAAATTGGTACTGACAGTATGGAAAATAGCATGGAGTTTCCTCAAAAGATCAAAACTGGGGCTACCATATGATCCAGCAATTTCACTTCTGTGTATTTGTACAAAGAAAATGAAAACACTAACTCCAAAAGATATATGCACACCCATGTTTATTACAGAATTATTTACAATAGTTGAGACATGGGAACAACTTCAGTGTTCATTGATGGGTGAATGGATAAAAAAATGTAATACACACACTGGAATACTATTGAGCCATTAAGAAAAAGGAAATTTTGCCATTTGTGACAACATGGAGGGACTTCGAGAGCATTATGCTAAGTGAAATAAGTTAGAGAAAGATAAACTATGGTCTCACTTATATGAGTAATCTTAAAAAGAAAAAAAAGGAGCTCATAAATACAGAGAAGAGATAGTTGGTTGCCAGACTGGGGGGATGGGGATGGGGGTGGGAAGTAGGTGACATGAGTGAAGGGGGTTCAAAAGGTACAAATTTCCAGTTATAAAATAAATAAGCCACAGGGATGTAATGTATAGCATGGTGAATATAGTTATTAATACTGTATTGCATATTTACAAGTTGCTGCAAGTAAATCTTAAAAGTTCTCATCACAAGAAGAAAGAAAAAAATCTGTGACTGTGTATGGTGATTGATGGTAACCAGACTTACTGTGATGTTCATTTTGCAATACACACAAATGTCAAATCATTGAATTGTACACCTGAAACTAATATAGTGTTCTATGTCAATTATACCTCAATAGAAAAATTCTTAGGTCAAGATCAGATGTTGATTTTAATTTTAATTTAATTTTAAATTAGAAAAGGACTTTTAAGGATACACTCAACTCTGCCTCCCTCTTCCTACCCCAAAGAAGTAAAGAAAAATTGTGACCTTTTATGCCTTTCATAAAATTAGAAATTTTGTTTAAAGGGTATAATATATCTCAATTTTAAAAGTTTAAAAAAAAAAAAGAATTTTTTTTCCTGGACACTCATGTAGTTGATTCTGTGAATTTATCCTTCTTTGTGATATGATAGAAGGAAGTTCTAGAATCTCCCTTTTCTCTATATGTATGCACCTCAGCTGCTGCCATCAGTGGACATGTGTGCAAGATGATATTGGAGACTGTGGTGCTTGAATTGGGTAGAATGCTGGACAGCTGACTCTGCACTTCATTTTAACGTTAAGCCTCTCTGATCCTACTTGTGCCAGAATGTCAGGAAAAGTGTGTTGTTTATGCGCAATCCTGTGAAATGTTTATTAAGCACTTTTGGAAATACCATGCAGTATTGCTTTTATACTTCAAGTTCTTAGTTGTGGTTTGTTCTATCTTAGATACCAGTGTTTGTTAGTCCCCAAAAGTCCTCCTGGGTTGAAATGGGCTGAATTGGAAAGAAATATTATAAGCAGATAAGGTAGGGGGTCTATGGAGAAAGAAAACCAGGCATGGCTTTCTGGACATAAGAGAACACCTATTAATTTAGTACAAGCCATTTTGTGATCTAAGCCTGGCCAGAGTGCTTGCCCTTGAACAGGTCTCAGTAATTAAGGATCTTAAGGGAAAACAAGAATGCTGACTGTTATCAGGCAAGAGAAGTAGCACTAGTAATAATGTATCAGTTGTAAAGACTTCCAGTTCTGTTTCCATGGTAGGGATTAGCCTGAAACAGACAATCACCCCATCCCCCTCAAGAATTTTTTAAAAATCAGGTTGTAGGGAGTAAGGCAAGCTCTTATGCATTTCAAGAAAGTGCTAGTAGGCATGTTAGAAACCGACCTTGCTGCTGGGGGTGGGTTGGGCTGGGGAACTCTGCCCTTACCAGAAGTTTGTGCTAAAGTGAAAAACATATTGTACAAATAGTTACCCTTCCAGCATTCATCCAGATATGCCCCGAGGCTGTGATAAGTTTGTGTTGTCATCATTTAGTATCAGCTCATTTAATGCCATATTATATGAGTCACTCCTGAAAATGAGCCTTAGTCTCCTTTAAGAAAATACTGCCCCGTGTTTCAGACAGAATTTTAATTTAGCTTTGGGCACAATTTCCATGAATTAATTAAAATGGGGGCATTTACATGAAATCCTTAGGTCCTGCAGTAAAGCATTTATCACTTTGCTAAGAAATTAAAAATGTAGTACTAAATGAATTGCTAGTATAAAAGAATTGTAGAATAATTTAACATAGTACACTGAGGTGCAATTAAAAAGTCACCAGAGGTCACTCTTCCTTAAAGGAAACATGGCTTCAAAAATCCTTCCCTTAGAAGAGAAGCAGAGTGCTGTGCTGCCTTTCTTGTCTCCTTAGTTGTGATTACAGGATATTGCAAGATCAGTTATTTTGATATTTCTTTATTTTCTGTTTGTATTTTATTCCCTGAAATCCACAGAGGTATCATGTTCTTCATACTGAGCATCTTTTTTAAGAGTCACATGCTCTGAGGTGCTCCATGTCTGAATATCCAGGCAGATAGCCTTTTCTGAATTGAGTATATCTCTAAGCTCAGTTCGTCTGGGTCTCTGGCTGACTCTTCAAATGTCAATGCTAGTTTTCACTTTTCAGCCTCTGTTTTATTTAGATGTGTTTAGTACTCTGATTAAAAGTTCAGTAAGTTCAAAGTACCTATGTAAATTTGCATGGCTAAGAACATTTTAGATACTATAGAGTCCTTGATCACCGCAAAGATGGCTACTATAGTTGTTCAAGTGTCAAGTATATATTTAAATGTCTTTGCAGACTTAAAGATTCATAGAGGGTACACAAACTGTGTTTGATCATTGCTTGCTAATCTCATTTGACAGTATCCTTCGTAGCAGTAGAAGTAATGGTGAATGAATCTTATTATAGTCTAGATTAGCTAATTTGACCAATTGGATTTTTCCTTAACTCTCGAATATTTGGGAGGTGTTTGTTTGTATGTGTAGATGTATATAGAAGCAAGGTATTTCAAACCCATATTTGAAATTTGTTACTACATAAATCAAGGTAGAGGGTTCTTTTAGTCCTGTCCCATCATTTGAGAAATTCTAAAGAGGAGTTTGCCAGCAGGATGGGATTTAGGCTACCAACAAGAAATCACGAACACCAGCATTTGCTCAAGTCTTTTGATCGCTAACCTTTTATTCCTAAGAGGTGGTTTAAGAACTCAAGTAATCTTTTCAGACAAGACTTTAAAACTAACAAAAATGAAATATTCTTAAGCCCTGATAAAATAATGAGAACTGTATGTAAATTTTTAAAAAGGTAAAGATCTTCTCCCCAAAAGGATACAGTGACATTTTTCCTCTATTTACAACTGGTTCTCAGTAGTAAATTAGTCAGACGGGGGGGAGGGGCGGGGGGGGGTCAACCTGGGTGAGGTTCTGGCATAAGACATACTCTCATACAGGACTTGGTTGAAACATTTGACATCTCAGAAATTTTCCATGTTTTGACATGAATCTTTATAATTAATGGGAAATTTTAAGTCAGGAGGAGTCTACACAGGGCGAGAGTAATGTTTCTAAATAGCCAAAAACATGGGCTTTTTTTTTTTTTCTCTTATTCTCTGTCTTTTTGAAGATAAAACAAGTTGAATGGACAGCATCCTCTAGGACCTGATATTTAAAAACTGTGCATCTCTACTTGGTCTGCCTTCTAGAGCTCTTTGTATTTAGTCAAGATGAAAGTGTTATTCTAATGGAGTTATCCTCTTAAATGGAACTTGCCCAAGTTCCACAGCTTCTGTGAAAAGCTAATTTTCAAAGTAAACATTTTAGTGCTATTTGACTTTTTAAACTATGTGCCTCTATTAATTTTGTGACTAAAATTTTAAAATTCCAATTGAATAGAGATTTTTTGCTTCCATTATATATTTTTCTGGAATAAATATTATTAAGTTTGCCCCCAAATACCACTGAATTATAAAGTTGCTTTTTACAATTGTACATCCAAAACTTAATGCAAAATTGAGATCTAAAGATAATAGGCAATATTTTATATTGGTGTTTGTAATATCAGGGCACAAACTTTTAGAAGTGACTTTGTTAGCCAGCCCTCCTGTAACTAAATCTATTTGGAAATCTCAGCCTATTATCTTAAGGTGTCTTTAAAATGAATTATCAGAGTGGCTGGGTACATCTGTACTGAAAACACTATTTGTCTAATTGCTTCTACTTAAGTAAACATTACATATTACTAGAGATTTCAAATTGATTTTAAATTAAATAAGATCTAGTAAAACAAAGAGCAACATAAACTGTTTTAACTTGCCGCTTGCTTTTGTTGTTTTGTTTTGTTTTTTTCTTCTTTTCAAAGAGTTTCTTACTGATTTCTTCAAAGGAAATCAGGAAACTCTACATGTTTAGATAAAGTTCTATCTATATCATAAGACCCAGGACTTCAGATGAAAAAGGTTTTATAGATAATCCTCCTCGTCTTGAAATATTTATAATACTCCAGGACATACCTTCCGGTCAATCATATCATCTAGATAAATACTATTTTTCTTTTTATTACTTATTCACTACCTATGGAGTATTACATAATGCAGTGTAGTCCAATTTATATATGAAATACAAATTTAAATAACAGAATTTGGTGTATAGTGCACCTTTATTTCTTTTAAACATAGACATATTTTAAGAGGTGAACTTTATCAACTTTACATGGACATATCTTTTTGGAAGTGGAGTATTAAGTTTGAATAGAATAAAGGTTTCCAAATGGATATTGGCTAATATATGCATTTATATATATACATATGTTATAAAAATAATTTTGTTTTATTCTCTAAAACATCACATAAATGTTTTCACCCTGGGAATCATTCCTATGTAAGTCAGTGCCTTAAAATATATATGCTAATAAACAATATTCAATGTGCTACAAAAATAATTTAGTTAAATTTTTAAATGAACTTACCTTCTAGTTACCTCATTTCAATATTTATAGATTATAGGAATGAAGTACAGGAAAATGAATTTTACCTTATAGAGAACTTGCATTCAGGAGCACCATCAATTTTAGCCTGCAATGATTGTGCAAATATGTCTAAGAAAAGAAGCATGCACTTAGATGCAGAAATTCTTCCATCTTACAGCTTACAGTGTTTAAGAAGTTGATCTATATGCATATATAATAAGAAAGCTTTTAAAAATATGCCTTTGAAATTCAGTTGTTTATACAAATATTTTTAGGACAATAAGTTTGAAGAATATGACAAGAATTTAGAGCACCAAAGTGTTTTTGTTTTTTTTTTTAATTGCCAGGTGGTTAAACATCTTTGTCATAAAGCTACAGTAAAGGCACTCATGTGAAATGTACATGTGTGAGGTGTAAGAAGGGATCTCCTCTCTTGGTTACACTATTGCCAATAGCTATTTCAGTCTCGTGAATTCAAACATAATTGGTGGATGCTCCAAGCTTAGAGTCCAAAATCATCCACATGTTTTTGATTGAAATCTCCCAAGATCTTAGATAATACGAAAACAAGGGTGGGAAGATGTTATATGGAGAACAAATGGAGCACAAGTACAATGAAATATGATTTTTCACTTGATGAAACAGAGGTGAATTAGAAACTATAGAAGAGAGTGTACAAAATACCCCAAATAACAGCGATCTAAAGTCCCTATTAAAAGCTAGGTTTTCATAGGATATTCTAAAAGAATCAAAAGAAATCATTTTTTTTGGTTTTAGTTCTTCAGCATTTTTTTTTTTTTTTTTTTTTGGTTCCTCTGTATGTGTTGTGTCTTTTATTTTCTGGATATTTTAAAGATTTTCTCCTTATCTTTACTCATCAGTAATCTGAGTATGATGTGCCCAGGCTTGGTTTTCTTTGTATTGATATTTATCATGTTTGGGGTTTTCTTTTTTTTTTTTTTTAATTAATTAATTTATTTATTTATTTTTGGCTGTGTTGGGTCTTCGTTTCTGTGCGAGGGCTTACTCTAGTTGCGGCGAGCCGGGGCCCCTCTTCATCGCGGTGCGCGGGCCTCTCATTATCGTGGCCTCTCTTGTTGCGGAGCACAGGCTCCAGACGCGCAGGCTCAGTAATTGTGGCTCACGGGCCCAGTTGCTCCGCGGCATGTGGGATCTTCCCAGACCAGGGCTCGAACCCATGTTCCCTGCATTAGCAGGCAGGATGTAAACCACTGTGCCACCAGGGAAGCCCCCGAGTTCTTCAGCTTTTTTATGATAGCCTCAATTGAAAATAATTACACTAATTAGTTTCACTCAGTAAGAGAATGCGATTCTGTGCAATCAGTTTGTCAGACATATATCACAAAAGAAAACAACCGAATAAAATAATTGAGTATCCCTTCTCCAAACCGTCTTCCTCTCTGTTGCGCTCATGTTCCCTCTTTCTAACACCTAATTTCTATTCGTGGCAAGCCCTCCACCTCGGGTGACGCTTACTGTGTGAGTCCCCATAAACCAGACGTCCATCTGTTCTTTCTTTCTTTCGATTACTTCCGATGATAAAGCCACTCCTCTGTTACTGAGGTGGTGGCAACAATGGATATCTGTAGTGCGCTCCATCTTTTGTATGCCCTTCATTGAAGGCTGCTGAGTTGGTAGCTTCACGAAGGAGGATGCACTCTTCGGCATTTGTACGTGTGTGTTTGGGGAAGAGGATTTTGTAATCGTTTTCATTCAGAAAGAAATGCTGACAGCTTCACTCCAAATTAATAGTGTATACTTTTCCGTGTCATCAATATTGACATTTGGAAATCTTATTCATTAGTCTGTGATCTGGAAGGAAACTATTTTAATGGCTCTTGGCCCTTGCATCTGTGATTCTCTTGTCATTGAAATCTGTAAAAAACTGATATTAACTCTGAAATTTTATACTTTTAAACATTATTGACTTCCTGGGAAGAAGTCATATGTTAGAACCTTACAGCATACACTTCAGCTATAGAAAAACTATTAAGTGCTGTTTATTTAATTTACTGACACAGATCTAGGCCATTTAATTTTTTAGCCAGATTTATTAAGATATAATTCACATATGATTATAACTCATCCATTTAGAGTGTAAAATTCAGTCGTTTTTAGTATATTCACAGATAGGTGCAGTGATCACGACGGTTAATTTTAAAACATTTTTGTCACCTCAAGAAGAAATCCCATACCTATCACCCTACTATCCCCACAAGCCTCCTAGCCCTAAGGAATCACTTACTGCATTTTTGTTAAATCTCTAAAACCTTCATGAATCAGCACTTTGCTACAAATCTACAACTCTCTCTGCCACTCTTTCTTTAATTAGAAACTTTTTTTTGAGCAGTGTTAGGTTTACAGAAATATTAAGCAGATATAGAGATTCCATTTATTCTATTCTCCTGCCAACGCCCCATTCCCTTTTCCCCAATTATTAACATCTTGCATTAGTGGTACATTTTTACAATTGATGAACCAATACTGATAGATTGTTGTTAATTAAGTTTTACATTAGAGTTCACTATTTGTGTTGTACGTTCTATAGGTTTGGATAAATGTATAATGACATGTATTGACCATTACAATCTCATACATAATAGTTTCACTGCCCTAAAAATTCTTGTAATCTACCTGTTCATCATTCCTCTCTTGTCCCTAATTCCTGGCAACCCCTAATCTTTTTAGTGTCTCCATAGTTTTGCCTTTTCCAGAGTGTTGTAGAGTTGGAAGATTTTCTTCCATGTTATGTTCCAGAAGTTTTATAGCTTTGTGTTTTATATTTAGGTCTGTGCTCTATTTTAACTTAATGTTCGTGAAAGGTGTAAGGTTTGTTTCAAAATTCACTTTTTTTTTTTTTTTTGCATGTGGATGTCTAGTTATTCCAACATTGTTTGTTGAAAAGACTATCTTTGTTCATCATATTGCCTCTGTTCTTTTGTCAAAATCAGTTGACTGTATTTGTCTTGGTCTGTTTCTGGGCTTTCTATTCAGTTCCACTGATCTATTTGTCTATTCTTTTGCCCATACCACACTGTCTTGATTACTGTTAACTTTATAGTAAGTCTTGATTTTGGGTAATGTTAATCCTCCAACTTTGTTCTCTCCCTTCAATACTGTGTCAGCCATTCTGGGTTTTTATAACCTTTAGAATCAGTTTGTCAATATCCACAAGATCACTTGGGATTTTGATTGGGATTAATTAAATCTGTAGATCAAGTTGGGAAGAACTGATATCTTAACAATTTTGATCATCCTATACATGACCATGTAGTATCTCTCCATTTGTTTAAATTATTTGATTTCTTTCATCACAGGTTTGTAGTTTTTCCTCATATAGATATTACACATATTTTCTTAGACTTATACCTAAGTATTTCATTTTTGGGTGTTAACGTAAATGATATTGTGTTTTTTAATTTCAAAACCCAGTTGTACATTGCTGGCGTACAGGGAAGCAATTAATTTGTATATGTGAAAAATGTATCCTGCAACCTTGCTATAATTGCTTATTAGTTCTCAAAGTTTTTTGTTGATTCTGTGAGATTTCCTACATAGATGATCATGTCATCTACAAAAACAGTTTTATTTCTTCCTTTCCAATTTATATACTTTTAATTTCCTTTTTTTGTCTAATTATATTAGCTGTGAATTCTAGGACAATGTTGAAAAAATGTGTTGAGGCGATATCCTTGCCTTGTTCTTTTTTATTTATTTATCTATTTATTTTTGGCTGTGTTGGGTCTTCGTTTCTGTGAGGGCTTTCTGTGGTTGCGGCAAGCGGGGGCCACTCTTCATCGCGGTGCGTGGGCTCCTCACTATCGTTGCCTCTCCTGTTGCGGAGCACAGGCCCCAGGCGCGCAGGCTCAGTAGTTGTGGCTCACGGGCCAAGCTGCTCCGTGGCATGTGGGATCTTCCCAGACCAGGGCTCGAACCCGTATCCCCTGCATTAGCAGGCAGATTCTCAACCACTGCGCCACCAGGGAAGCCCCCTTGCCTTGTTCTTAATCTTAGTGAGAAAGCATCTAGTTTCTCACTAATAAATATTATATTAGCTGTAGGTGTTTTGTAAATTCTCATTATTAAGTTGCAATAGTTCCCTTCTATTTCTAGTTTACTGAACGTTTTTGTCATGAATGAATGCTGGATTTGTCAAATGCTTTTTCTGGATGTATTAATAGGACCATATAGTTTTTCTTCTTTAACCTGTTTATATGATGAATTACACTAGTTGGTTTTCTTATGTTGAACCAGCCTTGTATACCTGGAATAAATCCCACTTGCCCATGGTGTATAATTCTGTTCATACATAGTTGGATTTGACTGACTAATATTTTGTTCAGGATTTTTGCAACTATATTCATTTGTCTGAATTTTTCCTTTTTTTTGTAATGCTTTGTATGCTTTTGGTGTTAGGATAATGCTGGTTTCATAGAATGAGAAAGTATTCATTCTAGTTCTATTTTTAGAGAATAAGCATACATTTTCCCTAAAATATTTGTTAAAATTCACCAGTGAACCAATCTGGCCCTAGTGCTTTCTTTTTGGCAGGTTATTAATTATAGTTTCAAATCCTTTAATAGATATAGGCCTATTGAGATTGTCTGTTTCTCCGTGTGTAATTTTGGTGCTGGAACAACTGGACAGCTACATGCAAAAAAAAAAAATGAATCTAGACAAAGACCTTACACTTTTCATATACATTAAATGGATCATAGAACTCAATATAAAATGCAACAGGACTTCATTAAAATAAAATAATAATAAAATAAAATGTAATGCCCCCAGTAAGCCTTTTTAGATTCTTCAATCATGTGTTTCTCCCTAATTATGCCTTAATTTCACCTGGTTTATACCTCTGCAATATTTATAAAAGAAATCTTGCGTGTTATATGTACATGCCTATCAACTCCATTGGACTGTGACCTCGTTGAGGGCTGGTAGGATGTGTCATTCATCTTTGGTGCCAGTTCAACATTTGTTCTGGTACAAAATAGTAAGTAGAACATATCCTTTGAATTGAACAATGCAGAGTTTTTGTTAATTTAAAATTCAGTTTCACAGGCCTACAATTACTAAATGGTATAGGGACACAAAACTCTTTATAACTAAAACATTCACGAGTCCATTTATGAAATCAGTGTCCTCTCAGCTCTCCTTTGCTCATCGTAGTGGAATTGATCCCCACCCACCAGGTCAGGTGTTTGATTAGTTCTTTTTGATAGGGGAATGGTGCCAATAACCACTAATCAAAACAATTGCAATGAAGTTGATTGCAAGGGAAATAGTCCCATCCAAGGAGTATGATTAGACTTGGTAAAAGAGGGGCAAAGGGAAGGGAAAAGGAAAAGCAGAAGTATACAAGCAATCTCCCCAAGTAAGGGGGAAGACCAAAAAGAAGGAAGAGTGGGGCAGTGGTGGAGGTTCTCCCCAGGGTTCTCTCCAGGCAGACAGCGGGAACAAGCAGGGCAGGGAGGTGGTGGTGAGTAAGGACACCTCAGTGTTGTAGGTGTAAGGACACCTACAGTATGGAGCTGCAGGCTTAAACTTTCCAGAATAAATCTCAGCTTTGGATAGGAGCCTGTTATCAGACCCACCCTCAAATCACTAGGCACTAACTATCCTATGGAAAAGGGCAGAGTCCAAAATTTTGATTAAAAATAATATATGAGCTTAAAACAAATATAAGCCTACATATTTTTAACAGAGAAACTTAACATATCTACTAGATATTGGGAAATCTGAGCTCTTATGAACCCAAATAAAAGCAGGGAAAAGATAGCAGAGATACTGTTTGAAAGTGACCAGTTTTTTTGGTGTGTATGTCCATGCAGGTAGCCCTTACTTTGTGTGCCCATGGTTTGTTGACTGGTGCATATTGTGCTACTCACAACTGCTCCTTGTCAAAGTATCATTTTCATAAATTAAACTCATGACTCTCATGCAAATGTAAAATGAGTATATGGCACAGATTTAATGAACCCATTAATAAGAGAACTGGCATGATGGTAGTGCTGATTCAAAAGAACTAAATGGGGTAGAAGCTTTTATAGTAGCTGGAAGAATTCTTAAATAGGATTACTGATTTTAGATAAAAAATAGCTCATGTTCTGTAGGGAAAATCAGCTAACATTCTGAATTTTGGAAATGGTATTTTCCATCAGAAAGGAATCATTTGCATCCCTACTGAACAGACATTGTTTGTATTGCTATCTGACAGAAATCAAGGTACAAATCAACATCAACCCCTTCAGAATTACACCATACCTTTATCAATAGTAAATAACAAGTTAAACAAAGATGCAAAGGTACATGCCTAGAGATTCAGATAATCCGCAGGCAGGCCTGATAATCAAACCCTAGCATAACTAAGAAAGAACAGGCAAACGTCCCTTTAGTTTTTTTCAGGCTTTTGGATAATTTTCCTTAACACCATTTTACAAAGGTTTTTCTCTTCCGTATCTTACTGATGTCAAGGAGACTAGAATTACTGGGAAGGGTATTCTCAGATATATTATCAAGTTATCCCATTGTAAAAAATACCAAAAACCAAAAAACTAATCCTGAAGCTATCCACATGATTAAAGAAAAACTATACAATTTTGAGTGAGAGCAGAAACTGCTCTTAGAAAGCATAGTATTAGTGAGTTCTTACAGGCTCCCAGGTAGCTACATCATCAGAGAGAAGGAAGCACCAGAAGAGGTATTTTACCCATGTTTGGTCAATACGAGGGAGTGCAGAATTGCTTTTGACACAGTCTAGAGGCTGACATTGATACCATGCCAGAGACCCGTAAGCATGTTGTGCTTTCTCAAAGGTCTTCTCTGTGAGCTGAGCTGCCTTCGAACTTAGAACATGAATTGTATGGTTTTACCTTGAACAAGATTCTGGAAATAGTTTATAAAATAATATCTGCATATAGGCCTCACTTTGGAGAGAGCTCATTACATTCCTGGGCACTGCAGTGCTACCAGATATCATGAGAAATAGAGGCAGGACAAGAATACCAAGGGAGGGTTGCTCAGCATAGATGACTGATGTGACCATTGTGATGATTTGACCAACTCCAAAGTTCATTCCCATGTCACCACTAAAACATTTTTTCCCCTTCATTGCTAATGTCTGAGAGGAAATTTCTTTCCTCCACCCTCTTAGGTTTATTCGTAGGGGCCTGCAAAGTAAACTGACAAACGACAGAATGATGGAAGAAAAAACATAAATTATTTTAATTAATATTTTCTGTGTGAAAGAGTCCAACAGGAAGGAAGTGAAACTCAAAGAAGTAGTTAGACTTGGGGGCTTATATTCCATTTTTAAGAAAGTAAAGGGGGTTTGGAGGAAAGTGAGTAGGAAATATATGGGGAAACTGATGGGAGATAAGCGCTATTTTCATAAGGTTTGTTTATGTCGACTCACCTCAGTGCCCATTCTCCACCTTTGGTGACAAGAGTCACTCTCTTCTTCCTGGTTCGGGAGAGGGGGCCTCGGTCTCAGGGAAAATTCATGCCCTGCTTTTAGGGAGAAAAGGGGAGGGAAGATTTCTTCCTGCATCTGCTGATTTTCAATTGCTTTCAGCTCAAAACCATATTTATGCCAAAGTGGCATTTTTTGAGGTGGCATTTTTTTAAAAAATTTATTTATTTTTGGCTGTGTTGGGTCTTCGTTTCTGTGCGAGGGCTTTCTCCAGTTGCGGCAAGTGGGGGCCACTCTTCATCGCGGTGCGCGGGCCTCTTATTATTGTGGCCTCTCTTGTTGCGGAGCAAAGGCTCCAGACGCGCAGGCTCAGTAGTTGTGGCTCACGGGCCCAGTTGCTCCGCGGCATGTGGGATCTTCCCAGACCAGGGCTCGAACCCATGTTCCCTGCATTGGCAAGCAGATTCTCAACCACTGCACCACCAGGGAAGCCCTCCCCAAAGATTTTCATTGTTCCTTTATAAACTTGCCCTCCCACCCGTCTTTGCTCTTCCCATCAACTGACTATTAGACATGATGCCATTAGACATCAGGTTAATTTGCATAGAGAATTTTATATAAATAGAGTCATACAGTATATATTGTTTTTTGCCTGGTTTCTTCCACTGCATAATTATCATGTAATTAATCCACATTCTTGCACTTATTTATAATGTATTTATTTTTATTATCGACTGTTCTACTATATGGATTTACCACAATTTGTTTATCCTTTCCCTTACTGATAAATATTTGTGTTGTTTCCAGGTTAGGCATTATAAATAAAACATTTGCTGTCATTAATCTTTTTAATTTTAGCCATCTAACAGGTGTGTAGAAGAATACCATTGTGACTTTTGTTTGCATTTCCCTAATGACTATCATATAGAATAGCTTTTTATGTGCTAAATTGTGTTACATATATCTTTGGTAAAGTGTCTATTCAAAATTTTTGGCCACTTTTTCAAAAGGTGGGTTTTTAAATTTGTATTATTATTTAAAAAAATTAAAGTATAATGACACACAACATTTTATTAGTCTCAGGTGTACACATAATGATTCAAAATTTGTATATATTGCAAAATGATCATTGCAATAATTCTAGGTAACATCCGTCACCATACATAGTTACAAAATTGTTTTTTCTTGTATTGACAACTTTTTAAGATTTACACTCTTAGCAACTTTCAAATATGCTATACAGTATTATTAACTATAGTCTCAGTGCTGTAGTTTACATTCTAATGACTTATTTATTTTATAACTGCAAGTTTGTACCTTTTGATCCCCTTTACCTATTTCATGCATACCACCATTCCCCACCTCTGGCAACCACTAATTTGTTCTCTAAATCTATAACATTGTTTTGTTTATTTGTTTGTTTCTGTTTTCCTTAGATTCCACATATAGGTAAGATCATATGGTATTTGTCTTTCTCTATCTGACATATTTTTCTTAACATAATGGCCTCAAGGTCCATCCATGTTATCTCAAATGTCAAGATTTCTTTCTTTTTTTATGACTGAATAATATTTCATTGTGTATATATACTTTTTTTTATACGTTCATTCATCAGTGGACACTTTGTTTCCATATCTTGGCTATAGTAAATAATGCTGCAGTGAACATGGGGGTGCATATATCTTTTCGAGTTATTGTTTTTATTTTCTTTGTCTAAAAACCCAGAAGTGGAATTGCTGGATCGCATGGGAGTTCCAGTTTTAATTTTTTGAGTGACCTCATACTGCTTTTCACAATGGCTATACCAATTTACTTTCCCACCAAGAGTGCAGAGGGGTTCCCTTTATTCCACATTCTTGCCAATGCTTATCTCTTATGTTTTTGGTGATAGCCATACTAACAGGTGTAAAGTGATATCTCCTTGTGGTTTTGATTCCCATTTCCCAGTAATTAGTGATATTGAGCATCTTTTATGTGCTACCTGTTGGCCATTTGAATACCTTCTTTGGAAAAATGTCTTTTCAGATTCTTTGTTCATTTTTTAATTGGATTATTTGACTTTTCTGCTATTCAGTTGCATGAGTTCCTTACATATTTTGGATATTAACTCCTAATGAAATGTGTGGTTCGCGAATATTTTTTCCCATTCCATAGGTTGCCTTTTCATTTTGTTTATTATTTCCTTTGGTGCTCAGAAGCTTTTTAATTTGATATAGACTCACTTGTTTGTTTTTTATTTTGTTGCTTGTGCTTTAGGTGTCATATCCAAAAAAATCATTGCCAAGATCCTTGTGAAGAAGGATTTTTTTTATGTTTTCATCTGGGAGTTTTATGGAAGCCTGGTTTCAGGGCTTACATTCAAGTCTTTAATCTATTTTGTGTTAATTTCTGTGTATGGCGGAAGACACTGGTCTTGTTTTATTCTTTTACGTGTGGTTGTCCAGTTTCCCCAGCACCATTTATTAAAAAGACTGTCCTTTCCCCATTGTATATTCTTGGCTCCTTTGTTACAAATTAATTTACCATATACATGTGGGTTTATTCCTGGTCTCTCTATTTTGTTCCATTAATCAATGTATCTTTTTTTTATACCAATATATATCATAGTTTTGATTACTATAGCTTTATAATATAATTTGAAATCAAGGAGCATGATGCCTCCAGCTTTGTTCTTCTATCTCAAGACTGGTTTGGCTATTTGGGGTCTTTTGTGATTCCATACAAATTTTAGAATTTTTTGTTCTATGTATGTGAAAAATACCATTGAAATTTTGATGAGGATTGCACTGAACCTGTAGATTGCTTTGAGTAGTATGGACATTTTAACAATATTAATTTTCCCAACCCATGAGCACAAAATATCTTTTTCTTTGTTTCCTCTTCAACTTCTCTCATTAATGTCATAGTTTTCAGTGTACAGGTCTTTCACCTCCTTGGTTAATAAAAGTGTGGGTATCCTTGTCTTGATCCTGATCTCAAAGGAAAATCTTTCAGCTTTCCACCATGGTGTATGATGTTAGCTGTGGACTTGTTATATAAGCCCTTTATTATGTTGAGGTATGGTCCCTCTATGCCCATTTTGTTGAGAGTTTTTCTTAAATGAATGTTGAATTTTGTCAAGTGCTTTTTTTCTGCGTCTATTGAGATGGTCATATGATTTTTATCCTTCATTTTGTTAATGCAGTGTGTCACATTGATTGATTTGTGGATATTGAACAATCCTTGCATCCCTAGAATAAATCCCAGTTGCTCAGGTATGTGATTCTGTTAATTACTGTAGAATCTTGTTTGCTAATGTCTTGTTGAGGATTTTTGCATCTATATTTACTGTTCATCAGGGATTAAATCTTTGGGAAAGAAATGGGTGATCCAAAATGATTAGGTTATAAAACATGTTCTTATTAGATTCTTGTATTTATTTTTATTAGTCATTATATGAGCCATTTATTGATTTTATTTTTTTGGCATCCTTTTCTGGTTTTGGTATCAGGGTAATGCTGGCCTCCTAAACTGAGTTTCAAAGTGTTTCCACTTCATTTTTTGGAAAATTTTGAAAAGGATTGGTATTAATTCTTCTTTGAATGTTTGGTAGAATTTACCAGTGAAGTCATCTGGTTCTGGACTTTTTTGTTGGGATATTTTTGATCACTAATTCAATCTCTTCTTGGTTTGTTCAAATCTTATTATTGGGTTTTAAGAGTTCTTTATTATGTTCTTTATAGATACAAGTTCTTTATCAAATATGTTACTTACAAGTATTTTCTCCAATCCATGGCTCCTATTTCGATTTTCTTAACTGTGAATGCTTTTTTCAAAGAGCAGACATTTTTATCATGATGAAGTCCAGTTTATTGATTTTTTCTTTTATGTATTGTGATTTTAGTGTCATATCAAAGAAATATTTGCCTAACCCAAGGTCACAAAGATTTTCTCCTATGTTTTCTTGTAAAAGTTGTATAATTTTAGGTTTTACAATTAGGTCTAAAATCCATTTTGAGCTAACTTTTGTATAAAGTGTGAGATATGAATGAAAATTTATTTTTTGTTTCCACAAGGATCAAATTGCTCCAGGACTATTTGTTGAACAGACGATCTTTTCTCTACTGAGTTGCCTTTGTAGCACAAAATCAAAACTATTAGGTCATGAGTTTTGCCCAAACCCAGTCAGATTCCCATCTTGAAAATCCACCTTAAACCATTGGAGTTCAGACCCCTAATCTTGTAAATATGTTCCCACAACTCCTGCTTCTGATAACTGCTGAAATTCTGCCAAGGCGGTGTTCTCACTCGCTGATGGAGGTTTAAAAAACTTAGCGGTGCTTCATGGAGAGATAACCAACTGACAAATTCCAACCCAATTTGATAATTTCTTTATTTTAAATTGAAATAATTATTTAAGAATGTGTTTAGATAGGAGATATTATACTTTATTAGGGTTCATTTTGTCAAGGTGTGATTTCACAAGGAATTTTTTTATCATAACTTAAGACTTACTGTTGTGAAAAATATTTGACAGTAGCTTTTGAAAAGCACAATTAGTCAAATTTGCACTTAAAATTATAATTCTTTTATTTTTAAATTAGAACTGTTTATCCTTTAATATTTAATAAGGGCTTCATAGGAGTGCTTCTCACTTTTATTTGTTTATTCATACAAAAATTACTTTTGGGAAACATTAGTTTGTAACACTGCAACAAGAAACTACAGGAACTATAGGACTAAAAACAGTAACATTTGGTCACAGCAACTCGTGGCAAACATAATATAAACTACAGCTTAGAGACCACGATGGTATAGATTAAATCTTTGGGCTAGAAATGAGTGATCCAAAATGCATTAGGTTATAAAACATATTCTTATTAGATTCTTGTATTTATTTCTGTTAGTAATTATAAATATAAGCCATTTATTGAAGTCTCATGATATTTCTAGCCGTGACCATTTTCCAGGAAGTGCTTTTATAAAATACACGTGATTTTATTCTCATATTAAAAATGTGGATACTGAGGGCTTCCCTGGTGGCGCAGTGGTTAAGAATCTGCTTGCCAATGCAGGGGACACGGGTTCGAGCCCTGGTCTGGGAAGATCTCACATGCTGCGGAGCAGCTAAGCCTGCAAGCTACAACTACTGAAGCCCGCGCCTAGATCCCGTGCTCTGCAACAAGAGAAGCCACCGCAATGAGAAGCCTGCGCACCGCAAGAAAGGGTAGCTCCCGCTTGCCGCAGCTAGAGAAAGCCCACGAGCCCAAGGCAACCAAAAATAAAATAAATAAACATAAATAAATTTTTTTTTAAATGTGGATACTGAGATTTAGAGAGCTCTGGTGAGGAGCAGAGCTCCAACGCCTTCCTCGTCTCCTATCCTGTTGGGCTCTGTACCCTCTCCTTCCCTAGGTCCACAGAGCCTCAAGTCTATTGAAACTGATTTGGTCCTCTCTGCTCAATGTCAACCTGCCTGTTTTCTTTGTTACTTCTTTGCTCTAATACACTACCCAGATCGTGGCTTGGAGGATTTGTATGCAGGGTTATTTACCATACACAAGTAGGAAACCCCTCCCCGTGTGTTCTTCGGTCTCTGGCCATGGCGTTGGCAGTAGTCTGGGCTCACTCTCACTTATCACTGAGCCTCTGATTGGAGTCCTGGCGGCCGAAGCACTGTCACTCATGACAGCACAGCCTTTCTCCTTCGATACTTTCATAATCTGAAAATGAAATGCACATCTTTCACTGGTAGATTAGAAATAGAATTTTCTTCTCTACTTTTCGTTTGCAGACTAGGTTTTAAAGCCTCAAGTGACTGTGTGAACTTTATCTTGTCTCTGCCAGCTGTCTGCATCAGCAGCATGGGGTGACTTTGGTTGCCAGACCTTTCTCATGCTATCCACCCATCAAATGGCTTCAACCCAGGGTCCCAGGAGTGTGTTGGTTTCCTGAGGAACAAAATCCTATCTTCCAATAGAACGCTTACTTCCAGCTACTCACTGGCACATACAGAGTCATACAGAGTTTGTAAACCTAGCTTTTCTTCTTACTACTTGGGGATTAATCCTATAATGCTCTCATTCTTCCAGAACAATAGTTCTCCACATGAGAATTAAACAATTGCTTCTTTAAGCCACATTGAGCCACATCTGGCAGGAAATGTTGTACTGAAAATTGGAAAATCTAACTGGTGGCTGGATTTGACATCGCTGAGTCTTTTGTAATAGTCTCTGCTTCATTTTGCTGAGAAATGAAAGTTTGCATTAGGTGGTCTGGAGTTGTGAAACACAAATGTGGACATATGGAAAAAATTCTCAAAGCTCTTTTTATTTTTCTTGAAGTGACAATATTGCCTTATGTTTAAATCCATTGAGTAGAATAATATTACTTATTTAAAAGCCTACATATTTTCAGCTTTATAATATCAGGCATGCCTATGGAAAGAAGCCTTTCATCAGAGAGGGGAAATAGTGAGTATTTAGAATGACAATTGTAATTTTAGCAGTTTAACTGGGACTTTTTATTTTTTATTATTTGGTTAAAGGGCCAGATAGTAAATATTTAGGCTCTGTGGGCCTGCAACTACTGAACGCTGCCACTGCAGAGTGAAAGCAGCCTTGGACTGTACTTAATGAATGGGTGTGGCAGTGTTTTCAATGAAACATTGTTTAGACAGGAACAAAGCAGATTTGGACCTCATGCCAGTTTGTTGACCCTTACCCTAGAAAAAACTCTGAGTTTCACATTCTTTTTTTATATCCCCATGACCCTCCTTTCTAAAATCATCTGCCATCTGTACGGTGCAGTGCAATGTTAAGTTGCCAGATTTATATTTGTTGATTGTAAGTATGTCTCCCAAACTATATATTTATATGAAATTCAAATTTATCTGGGCATGGTGTATTTTACCTGGCAACCCTATCCCAGTGACCCTTTTCCCACATATTCCACCTTAATTTGGAGCTTGATGTCCTTCCCTAGATCAAAATCTTCTTTGGAAAATGTCTGAAGTTCTTAAAGATCAGCTGAGGGGGAATTTAGGGCCACACTGCCTTTCCTACAATTGCCTTTGTTGCATGTTAGGAACAATAATGAAGGAAAGGGAACAAAGTTTTTGTCTCAGGCTAAATACAAACACATCTGTACTTGTGCAAGAGAGGTTTGGTGGAGCCGTAATTTCCTTTCCATTCCCTGAACATCTGCCCTGGTCACAGGTTACCTATTGTTTCTAGGTAAGTGAATCCTGATGGAGTCAACATGGAGGACGATATTCAGAGAAGAGGGGTCTTAAAGGGACACCTATAAATTGTTTTAAATTTTAATGTTTGGTGGCATTATGATATGATACAGAAGAGAACCTACCTAGTACAGAGTAAATGCTTCAGTGCATACATGTTCATTATCATTCCCTAGTCCTTTAACATCCCAATTATTTCAATTCATTCAATATAAAAATTCAAAGAAAAATTCTGCCCATATACTCTGTACTTGCTTAATAAATAAGCATCATTAAAGTTAAAATTTAGAAGAATGAGACTATACAAGTCACAAGATCAAGGTATTATTTCAGTCATTCTAAATGATGTTGGTATTTGAGTTCAATTTACATTGCACACTGGCTCTGAAAGGGGCAGAATTATTTTCCAGAAAATGTTGGCAAAGATCTGCTAGGCTGTGAGAAGTTGGTTCTCATGTACTCTGGGCTGTGAGAGAACACTGTGTCTTTTCCCATAAACACGACGGAAGGTGAACGGGCTCTGGGGACTTCTGATGGGGAAGATAATGAAAGGTGCCTTCATACCTCAGCTGTTCAGCACCATTAACCTTCCCAGTAATTGAAACACACAAAAGGGGGTGGTAAGTGAGAGGCCTCCCTCTCGTCTATTACCTGGCAGGTACAATTACTTAAGCCTTCAAATAAAGGAACGACTTTAGGTTCCTTTTCAACCATTCTTTACAAAAAAATCAACCAAAGCTTTTTGTTTTTTAACTCTAATGTTATAATCATTTCTTTCTTTTGATTTGTGCCTGTGGGTTAAAGCATACCCAGCTCAATAAGGTGGGCATTTGTTATTTAATTTATGTAGCTAATAAAGTCCACCATGTAGAAAAGGTTACAGCAACAAAAAAAAGAGGTCTTAAAGGTTTACCATAGGAGACCAATTTACGATTCAAAGTGGTTTTAGACTGACAGGCAAAAATAAGATTTCATTTTCCACATGGAAATGAAAAATACAAATGCAAAATTTTAATCTAGTTCAAGCTGAGGAATAACATCATATTGTAATTACAATACAAGGAAAATGAACCTAATCCTATAAATGTGTGTATGGACATGAAGGAAACTAGTTTTCATCAGTTATGTCAATGACATAACAATAGAGCAATGGAAGTGTTTGTGTGTGTGTGTGTGTGTGTGTGTGTGTGTAGGGAGTTGTTATTAACACTTCTCTATGCGAATTATATATGTACATATAAGAATGTATTTCTGTGATAAGACAAGAACATCTAGAAAAGCATTTTAAAAAGTAGCTATCTTTGGAAAAGCTAAAATTTCCTATAATTAAAAAGCAAGGGGCTTCCCTGGTGGCGCAGTGGTTGAGAATCTGCCTGCCAATGCAGGGGACACGGGTTCGAGCCCTGGTCTGGGAAGATCCCACATGCCGCGGAGTGACTAGGCCCGTGAGCCACAATTGCTGAGCCTGCGCGTCTGGAGCCTGTGCTCCGCAACGAGAGAGGCCACGATAGTGAGAGGCCTGCGCACCGCGATGAAGAGTGGCCCCCGCTTGCCGCAACTGGAGAAAGCCCTCGCACAGAAACGAAGACCCAACACAGCCATAAATAAATAAATAAATAAGTAAAATTAAAAAAAAAATCCCTAAAAAGTGTTTGTCTGAGAAAGCACTTTAAAAAAAAAAAAAAAAGCAAGTCATCCAGCTCATGTCACATACAGTATCATCCAGTGGCATTTATATCAAAACTTGCTATTATAAGTTAGATTCTATTTGCTTTTGAATCTAGTTGAATTATGCAGCCATTATTTGAGCTAAATTACAAAAATGTTAAATGTTTCTATTATCTAAATCTATATGAAACAGAAAGATATTTCAAAGTTTCTGATACAATTTTTTTTTCTTTTTTAAAGGGGAAGAGGAGGAAATGAGGAGTCTGTTTTTTTTTTAATTGATTGATTGATTGATTGCTATGTTTGGTCTTCGTATCTGTGCACGGGCTTTCTCTAGTTGCGGCAAGCGGGGACCACTCTTCATCGCGGTGCGCGGGCCTCTCACTATCGTGGCCTCTCTCGTTGCGGAGCACAGGCTCCAGACGCGCAGGCTCAGTAGTTGTGGCTCACGGGCCTAGTTGCTGGGCAGCATGTGGGATCTTCCCAGACCAGGGCTCGAACCCGTGTCCCCTGCATTGGCAGGCAGATTCTCAACCACTGCGCCACCAGGGAAGCCCTCTGATACAATTTTAAGTGAAAATGGTGAGAAAGTGAAGCTGCCAGATGGCAAATATTTAATTTCTGCTCAGTTTTCTTCCATCACAAATACCCTGTGCTGGGCAGAGACTGAGGTCTAAATGGTCCTCATTCTTCATGCTCCTGGATTCACCCTCTTTGCCACATGGCTTTTCAGCTCCTTTTACTGAAGAGGCAGAATCTGTTCTCTCGACCCTTGATCCCGAGTTAGGTTATGAGATTTACTTCGGTCAATGCAATGCCAGCTGATGTGACACACGAAGATCAGAACAGACTTGTATTTTTCTGCTTCTTCTCTTAGTTCTGTGCCACCGCGGTGAGAGGTGCCTGGGTTTGTTTACTGCGCAATGATACACAAGTCCAGTCATCTCAGATGGGGCCATTCTCCATCAGCGGACAACAGCCTCCCCAAGGCAGGTGCGCAGGAGACCAGAACACCTGCTGAGCCAAGAGTGTGGTCTTGAGACCCCTGAGCTCAGTAAAGTGGTGTCTGCCACTGAGGTTTCTGGTTGATTCACAGCATTATTATGGCAGTAAATAATGGATATTGCTGCTTATGTTTTTTAACTCCCATTTTTCAGTTACATTTCTATTTGGAATAGTGTGGTAAAGTAGATGTCAATGGATTCAATGTTTTTCTAGAGTTTCTGTATTCCTTTTTAAAAACAGCTTTGAGATATAATTCACCTACTGTACAATTCACCTACTTAAAGTGTCCAATTCAATTGTTTTTTTGTATATTCACAGAGTTGTGCATTCATCTCCACAATCTATTTTATCCATTTTATTGATAAAAAAAAATTTTGGAAATTTTATCAATTTCCAAAACAAGAAATCTTTCTTTTTCTAGCCTACAAGTCTCCCATCTCCCACAGCCCCAAGCAAACACTCATCTACTTTCTGTCTCTATAGGTTTGTCCTTTCTGACATTTCATATCAATGGGCTCATATAATATATGGTTACTTATGACTAACTAATTTCACTCAGAGTATTTTCAAGATTCCTCTACATTGGAGTACTTCATTCATCAGTACTTCAGCCTAAAAAAATATCACTGGAATTATGGAATAAACTTAATCCTTAAGGGTGTATTTTTTTAATTATCCAGCACTATTACGAGTTCTCAGTCTTGTTTTCAATTTAAAAAGACTTTTAATGATAATCATTAAAATGCTTATGGTTGAATTTAGATTCAATTCTGTGCAATAAAATCAAATTGGTTATAACACAATAAAGGCCGTATATGAGAAGCCCATAGCTGATGTCATACTCTGCGCTTTTCCTCTAAGATCAGGAATAAGAGAAAGATGCCCACTCTCGCCACTTTTATTCAACATAGTATTAGAAGTCCTAGTCAGAGTAATTAGGCAAAAAAAAAAAAAAAGGAAATCAGCAGTACCCAGCTGGAAAGGAAGAAGTAAAATTGTCAATATTTGCAGATGACATGATATTATGTATAGAAACCCCTAAAGACTCCACCAAAAAAACACTGTTAGAACTAATAAACAACTTTAGTACTGTTGCAGAATACAAAATCAATATACAAACATTGGTTGCATTTCTATATGCTAGTAATAAAACAATACCACTTACAATTGCATCAAAAGAATAAAATACCTATGAATAAATTTAACCATGGAGGTGAAAGACCTGTACATTGAAAACTATAAGACACTGATGAAAGTAACTGAAGAAGACACAAATAAATGGAAAGATATTCTGTGGCTCATAGATTAGAAGAATTAATATTGTTAAACTGTCCATACTACCAGAAGCAATCTACAGATTCAATTCAATCCCTATCAAAATTCCAATGGCATTTTACACAGAAACAGAGCAAAAAAATCCTAAAATGTGTAAGGAACCACAAAACACCCTGAATAACCAAAGCAATCTTAAGAGAGAACAAAGCTGGAAGCATCATGCTTCCTGATTGTAAGTTATATTACAAAACTATGGTATGGTATTGGTATAAAAACAGGCACATGGATGAATGGAGCAGAATAGAGAGCTCAGAAATAAACGCACACATATATGGTCACTTAATTGATCACAAAGGAGCCAAGAATATACAATGGGGAAAGGACAGTCTGTTCAACAAATGGTGTTGGCAAAACTGGACAGCCACATGCAAAAGAATAAAACTAGACTACTACCTTACACCATCCAAAAATTAACTCAAAATGGAATAAAGACTTGAATTTAAGACCTGAAATCATAAAACTCCTAGAAGAAAACATATACGGTAAGCTCCTGGACATTGGTCATGGCCATGATTTTTTGGATATGACACCAAAAGCAAAGGCAATAAAAGTAAAAATAAACAAGTGAGACTACATCAAACTAAAAAGCTTTTGTACAGTAAAGGAAACCATCAACAAAATGAAAAGGCAACCAATTGAATGGGAGAAATATTTGCAAATCATGTATCTGATAATGGGCTAATAGCTAATATATATAAAGATCTCGCACAACTCAATAGCAAACAAACAATCTAATTAAAAATGGGCAAAGGATCTGAATAGACATTTTTCCAAAGAACACATACAGTTGACCAACAGGTATAGGAAAAGATGCTCAACGTCACTAATCATCAGGGAAATGCAAATCGAAACCACAATGAGATATCACTTCACACCTGTTTGTATGATTAGCATCAAAAGATAAGAAATAACAAGTGTTGGCAAGGATGTGGAGAGAAGGAGACACTTGTGCACTCTTGGTGGGAAAGTAAATTGGTACTGACAGTATGGAAAATAGCATGGAGTTTCCTCAAAAGATCAAAACTGGGGCTACCATATGATCCAGCAATTTCACTTCTGTGTATTTGTACAAAGAAAATGAAAACACTAACTCCAAAAGATATATGCACACCCATGTTTATTACAGAATTATTTACAATAGTTGAGACATGGGAACAACTTCAGTGTTCATTGATGGGTGAATGGCTAAAAAAATGTGATACACACACTGGAATACTATTGAGCCATTAAGAAAAAGGAAATTTTGCCATTTGTGACAACATGGAGGGACTTCGAGAGCATTATGCTAAGTGAAATAAGTTAGAGAAAGATAACTTATGGTCTCACTTATATGAGTAATCTTAAAAAGAAAAAAAAGGAGCTCATAAATACAGAGAAGAGATAGTTGGTTGCCAGACTGGGGGGGTGGGGATGGGGGTGGGAAGTAGGTGACATGAGTGAAGGGGGTTCAAAAGGTACAAATTTCCAGTTATAAAATAAATAAGCCACAGGGATGTAATGTATAGCATGGTGAATATATAGTTATTAATGCTGTATTGCATATTTACAAGTTGCTGCAAGTAAATCTTAAAAGTTCTCATCACAAGAAGAAAGAAAAAAATCTGTGACTGTGTATGGTGATTGATGGTAACCAGACTTACTGTGATGTTCATTTTGCAATACACACAAATGTCAAATCATTGAATTGTACACCTGAAACTAATATAGTGTTCTATGTCAATTATACCTCAATAGAAAAATTCTTAGGTCAAGATCAGATGTTGATTTTAATTTTAATTTAATTTTAAATTAGAAAAGGACTTTTAAGGATACACTCAACTCTGCCTCCCTCTTCTTACCCCAAAGAAGTAAGAAGTAAAGAAAAATTGTGACCTTTTATGCCTTTCATAAAATTAGAAATTTTGTTTAAAGGGTATAATATATCTCAATTTTAAAAGTTTAAAAAAAAAAAAAGAATTTTTTTTCCTGGACACTCATGTAGTTGATTCTGTGAATTTATCCTTCTTTGTGATATGATAGAAGGAAGTTCTAGAATCTCCCTTTTCTCTATATGTATGCACCTCAGTTGTTGCCATCAGTGGACATGTGTGCAAGATGATATTGGAGACTGTGGTGCTTGAATTGGGTATAATGCTGGACAGCTGACTCTGCACTTCATTTTAACGTTAAGCCTCTCTGATTCTACTTGTGCCAGAATGTCAGGAAAAGTGTGTTGTTTATGCACAATCCTGTGAAATGTTTATTAAGCACTTTTGGAAATACCATGCAGTATTGCTTTTATACTTCAAGTTCTTAGTTGTGGTTTGTTCTATCTTAGATACCAGTGTTTGTTAGTCCCCAAAAGTCCTCCTGGGTTGAAATGGGCTGAATTGGAAAGAAATATTATAAGCAGATAAGGTAGGGGGTCTATGGAGAAAGGAAACCAGGCATGTCTTTCTGGACATAAGAGAACACCTATTAATTTAGTACAAGCCATTTTGTGATCTAAGCCTGGCCAGAGTGCTTGCCCTTGAACAGGTCTCAGTAATTAAGGATCTTAAGGGAAAACAAGAATGCTGACTGTTATCAGGCAAGAGAAGTAGCAATAGCAATAATGTATCAATTGTAAAGACTTCCAGTTCTGTTTCCATGGTACAGATTAGCCTGAAGCACTCAAGCACCAGGTCAAACGGAACCTAAGGGATGATGGCCTTGACCTTTTCTGATCCTCCGGATTTCAATCAACTAAAGCCTGGGCTCTGACTACCTCCCAAGTCCTTTCATGAATATACATGTACCCTTAGTTAAAACTTCCCCAGTTTTGCTGTCTGGGGAGACACTGCTTTGGGAAAGATCCCTGGTGTTCTACTTACTTGCTGCAAGTAACAAATCCTTCCTTCTCTCACTCTTTGTCTTGGTTGTGTCTTTTGGCTCGACACCCACCAAGAGGCGAACCTAGTTTTTCGGGTAACAATATGAGGCTGACTCTTCTCTAGCTGAGATTTATGTAATTAGATGCATAATCCTTTGGTTGTTAAAACCAGGGCTTCCAAGGGCTAGTTATAGGGAACATAGCTCATCAGAGAAAACCTGCAAAGACACCGTGCGGTGTGTTTTTTATCACACATGTGACAGTTCTTCTCCCTGCAGTCTGTCTCTCCATAATTGTTCTTCAGGATTTGTTGCCTGGGGGCTTATGGGAAAAATGACTCCTAATAGAAATACTATTCTATTTGATTCACAGTATTCTTTCAGAGATTTAATGATAAATCTGTTCCCATTACAAGAGTAAAGTTAAATGTATTCCCAGATTTAGATAAAACACGCAGAAATAATTTACAGGGAGAAAACTGCTGAATAAAGAAGAAAAATGAGTGGAGTCATGTTTTGATCTATGGAGAGCATTGAGAAAGGATTTCATTCGGGTGGGGTGAGTTGATCCTTCCTCTTCTCGGTAGGGAATCCTGAGTGCACAGACTGCTCCCAGGTGAGCAGGAAAACAGAAGACTTTGGTCAGGAAATGCCAAGGGTGTAGTTTCACTTAGAATCTACTTTCCTAGGCAGCCTGTCTGCACTTACACATATGAGGGTCCACACACTTCTGAACATCGGAAGTTGATTTCTTGTCTTTTATTTGTGACGTGTGCTGATTTCAAGTTCTCTTTTGTGTTTGGTGTGAACTCTGCAGACACATACATATATGCGCGTGCGTGATTTGTGGGGTTTGAATCATCACTTATAGAAATGTGCAAGATTAGATCTACACATTTTCTTCACCTTTCCTTTGTTTTGATTTTTTAAAATTTAATTTAATTTTATATTGGAGTATAGCTGATTTACAATATTGTGTTAGTTTCAGTTGTACAGCAAAGTGATACAGTTATACATATACATGTATCCATTCTTTTACAGATTCTTTTCCCATATAGATTATGACAGAATGTTGAGTAGAGTTCCCTGTGCTATACAGTAGGTCCTTGTTGATTATCTGTCATCTTTCTTACATAAAAGAGCAAAGGGCTGTGGAAACAGGTCACAGAATGCAGCGGACTGCCCCTGACCTGCAGGGATTTAGCTTGGAGGCCTTGGCGGTCCCGTTAGGCATCTTTTCTCCTCTGAGCCTGGAGCTCTAGCATCAGCCTACCTGATCCAGCGCCCTGTGGATGAGCATGGTGTTAAGTACTTGACATTCATTTTCTCCTGTAACCCTTGGATCGGTTCTCTGCTGGTAAGACTTCTATTATCTTATGAAACAGACAACGAAGCTGAGGATCACAGATGCTGAGCAGCTGCCGGGGGTCTCACGGGTGGGTACCAACTCCCAGGGCAGCTCTGGGGCTGGTACGTGGAATGCTCAGCAGTTTCCATCCCTTTGTGGGGGTTTCAGACGTGTAATTTCATAATGGCTCTATGACTGGCTATCATCACCATTCTACAAACAAGAAAAGTGAAGCACAAAGCCACGAAGTCTCCAGCGAAAGAAGGCAGCTGGAAAGGGGTAAAACCAGGAGTCGCATCAGCTGTCTGCTAGCAAGTCCCTGCTTTGGGCCCTGCTTTGCCTGGTCTCTTCAAGCCTCCTCACCTGGGGCTGCCCTTGTCTTGGAAGATCATGTAATAGCCCCAGTGCTGTCCAGTGGTCAATGCTGTGCACTGCACCAGGACATCTGCCTGCAAATCTCAATCCCTCGTGGGCTGTTTCATCTCTGACTTGGAAAATCCCTCCTGAATGTCTGCTCAAGTAATTTACCAGCATTGTCCTTTTTGGTTTTAATTGACATCAATTATTGAGGCGCCTTCTAACCCATTTTAAATGGATTTCCCATGAACAACTGAATAGAGTTTTCACAGGTGACAACTTTTCTGTTTCAGAGACCTGAGGGCCAGTGAGAAGGGGTTTCAGAGCTCAGCTGACCTGGTCCAAGTCTGGCTTGCTTTGTGACACATCCATTAACCTCTCTGAGGTTAGTCTGTCTATCCATTAAATGGGCAGAGTAACATTTACTTCAAAGGAATGCTGTGACCATTTATTTAGATTACACACACAGACACACACACACAGACTGTCTGTTGTATAGGCTTTAAAAAATATTAGACACTTAATGTAAATCATTAATTTATATTTGCTTTAAAAATTAGAAATACCATATTCAGGTTCTGGGACATGTATTAGGCACTAGGAAAATGTCTGACTAATAAATGAAGGTCACTCTACCGCTTGTGGCTTTTTTCAAAGTTCTAAATGCACCCTCCGAGCAAGCTTTGCTCAGTGTTTCCCGGGACTGCTGATTGATGGGGTGGGTGGGAAGAGTTCCTGATTCCCAGGTGCCCTGAGTAGGAGTGGAGAAAGCTGGAAAGTTGGGATCAGAATCTACATATTTGGGTCAAATTCTACTTGTAAATTCTGTGGCCTTGCCAAGCTATTTACATTTTCTATTCCTGTTTTTGTTTTTTACCCAGGTTGCAGAATAGAAATAATAAAAACAGCTTTTCTGCTTTGTTCTCAGGCATACAATGCCCTACTCAAGGTTAAAGTTACTTTCATATTCTGATCACTTTGGATGGTGCAAGAATGCCTGGACACTGTTCCTAAGTCTCAGCACATTTGTCATGAGTCTGGTCACAGTTTGAGGAGAGTATTGATCCTAGTGATGCCATGCTCATACCTCCTTCATTTACATCTGCTGGCAGCCTCTTTAGGAAGTAGAGGAGGCCATGTGACTTACCTCAAGGTCATGGATCTTGAAATCCTTCTTCCTCCATGGGCCATCAGGCCTCTATCTGTATACTCTGAAACAATTTATTTATCTGCTTATCTATCTATCCATTTATTTATCTATCCATTTATTTATTTATTTAAGATGCCTTTTCTATTCCATCATTTTTCAATATGAACTTCTGGGTAATTGTATTAAAGAATTTGAATGGAAAGGAATACACATACAGTATATAGAAGTTGATTCAAAACTCTTCATTCTTCAATTAAGTGTATTCAGTTTACCTACTTAACATAAGGTCACTTCCCTGATGATATTTGGAGTAAGATTCCTTCTCCCAGGATGCCAGTTTTTAGTTTTATATATCTGCTGACCACAATTCTCAAATCTCCAAGTAGGAATATACATAATAAAATGCTGACATTATAGTAGAAGTCGGGTCGGTGTTTTAATTAATTATTTTTTAATTTTAATTTTTTCCAGCTTTATTGAGATGTATTTTGACACATAACACTGTATATATAACCGTATATATTTCGAAATGATTACCATAATAAGGTTCTTTAGGTTTTTATTTTTAAATATGAATCATTAAATGAGTTGGGAAAACAAAAGCAGTCTTTTTTACAACAGTTCTCAGTACAAGTAAATATTTTCTTCAAACCGGATATTAGTTACTTGTCCTAAGTTCTTTTCAACCAAAAAAAAAAAAAAAAAACACCTCACCTTTTTCCTAGCATCGGTGTTAATGCTCAAGCATCATCAGCGTGGTGAAGCTCGGTCTCAGACTGAAGTCCACTGAACTGCTCAGCTGTTCAGAGTGGGAAACCTGCCGGTGAAGGAGCTAGGACCGCGGATTCGGATTCGGAGCGAGTGCAGGTTGAAGACCTTCACCGACTTGACTCGCACTTCCTCCCGCCACCGCCAGGAGCGCCCGGGAGGCGTGGAGCTCGCGGCGCGGCGGGAGCGGGTGGGGGTGGGGGTGGGGGTGTGGCTGCAGGTTGGGGCTCCCGCCCCGCCGGCTGCGCGGGTTCGCCGAGCCCAGAGGAGGGAGCGCTAGCTACCCCGAGCGGGAGGAAGCTTGCAGACTCCGGCTCAGAGCAGCTGTCTGGACACCTTGGGTTTTGGGGTGGGGAGCCACGGAGACTGTGAACATGGACTCCGCCGCGGGAGCCTGTCTCAGGATGCTCTTTCTTTTGTCTGCCCAGCCCTGGAGTACATTAGCAGCAGGGAATACTTGTGAGTACAGCAAATCTTTTAAAACTTATACTGACAACTGAGAATTCGTGTTTTTTAAAAAAATAATTGAATTTTACAAATGGAATCACTGGTCTGCTTCTGAAAATGAGGCATTTAAAAAACATCGCAAAGTCCCAACGCTTGGATAGGATGGTTTACAATGGTTTTTCCACTTGTCAAGTCTGTAATACACAAAGCCTGTCGTGACTTGTCTGTGAGCTGAATTTTGTCTGTGTGCTGTTGTTTTGAATATTCATTGAGAAAGCTCAAGTTCTAGTAAAACCTAAAATTAGCATGAGAATATTGAGGCGGAGAGAGACCAGAGAGAGAATAGCAGGAGATGAGGAGAGAAGAGCATGCCAATACGTCATTTATTTCTTTTTACCATGAATACATTTTGGAGGATTTATGTCAGAAAGGAAATCGTTGGCCGACCTGGCTGGGTCCTGCATTAGCGTAGATGTTTGCAGTTGGCGCCCTGCGGAATCGGGTAACAAGAACTCGGGCGCTGCAGCGGCGGGCAGGCTCCGCAGCAGAACCCAGGCGGCAAACCTGGTTAGTCCCCAGAATTACGAGAAGGAGAGACCCCTCAGAATTAGAAGACTTTTGCTTAAAGGAAAAACATAACCTGCCATTCAGGTTCATTTGCAAGTGCACATGCTTGTATATTGTGATGTGCTGTGTTTCTCATTTTGTTGGTTCAGTGAAGATGTATTAACCTCTCAGTTCTGGACTGGCAATGTGAGTCTGATCTAAAGATGCAGGCCAAATTGATTCAGCCGACCTCAAGGCATTTTAATCTGGAAATCGGAAAAAGTTTTCGAAGTGTTATTCAGATTGAAATTTCCATCATAGCGCTTTTCTTTCCTTGAGCGATTGGAAGAAAGCCCCCTTAGTCCTACATCCACACCCCATCCCCCTCAAGAATTTTTTTTAAATCAGGTTGTAGGGAGTAAGGCAAGCTATTATGCATTTCAAGAAAGTGCTAGTAGGCATGTTAGAAACCGACCTTGCTGCTGGGTATCCAGTTTTATCTGGGGGTGGGGTGGGCTGGGGAACTCCGCCCTTACCAGGAAGTTTGTGCTAAAGTGAAAAGCATATTGTACAAATAGTTACCCTTCCAGCACTCATCCATATATGCCCCGAGGCTGTGATAAGTTTGTGTTGTCATCATTTAGTATCAGCTCATTTAATGCCATATTATATGAGTCACTCCTGAAAATGAGCCTTAGTCTCCTTTAAGAAAATACTGCCCCCTGTTTCAGACAGAATTTTAATTTAGCTTTGGGCACAATTTCCATGAATTAATTAAAATGGAGGCATTTACATGAAATCCTTAGGTCCTGCAGTAAAGCATTTATCACTTTGCTAAGAAATTAAAAATGTAGTACTAAATGAATTGCTAGTATAAAAGAATTGTAGAATAATTTAACATAGTACACTGAGGTGCAATTAAAAAGTCACCAGAGGTCACTCTTCCTTAAAGGAAACATGGCTTCAAAAATCCTTCCCTTATAAGAGAAGCAGAGTGCTGTGCTGCCTTTCTTGTCTCCTTAGTTGTGATTACAGGATATTGCAAGATCAGTTATTTTGATATTTCTTTGTTTTCTGTTTGTATTTTATTCCCTGAAATCCACAGAGGTATCATGTTCTTCATACTGAGCATCTTTTTTAAGAGTCACATGCTCTGAGGTGCTCCATGTCTGAATATCCAGGCAGATAGCCTTTTCTGAATTGAATATATCTCTAAGCTCAGTTCGTCTGGGTCTCTGGCTGACTCTTCAAATGTCAATGCTAGTTTTCACTTTTCAGCCTCTGTTTTATTTAGATGTGCTTAGTACTCTGATTAAAAGTTCAGTAAGTTCAAAGTACCTATGTAAATTTGCATGGCTAAGAACATTTTAGATACTATAGAGTCCTTGATCACCGCAAAGATGGCTAGTATAGTTGTTCAAGTGTCAAGTATATATTTAAATGTCTTTGCAGACTTAAAGATTCATAGAGGGTACACAAACTGTGTTTGATAATTGCTTGCTAATCTCATTTGACAGTATCCTTTGTAGCAGTAGAAGTAATGGTGAATGAATCTTATTATAGTCTAGATTAGCTAATTTGACCAATTGGATTTTTCCTTAACTCTCGAATATTTGGGAGGTGTTTGTTTGTATGTGTAGATGTATATACAAGCAAGGTTTTTCAAACCCATATTTGAAATTTGTTACTACATAAATCAAGATAGAGGGTTCTTTTAGTCCTGTCCCATCATTTGAGAAATTCTGAAGAGGAGTTTGCCAGCAGGATGGGATTTAGGCTACCAACAAGAAATCACGAACACCAGCATTTGCTCAAGTCTTTTGATCGCTAACCTTTTATTCCTAAGAAGTGTTTTAAGAACTCAAGTAATCTTTTCAGACAAGACTTTAAAACTAACAAAAATGAAATATTCTTAAGCCCTGATAAAATAATGAGAACTGTATGTAAATTTTTAAAAAGGTAAAGATCTTCTCCCCAAAAGGATACAGTGACATTTTTCCTCTATTTACAACTGGTTCTCAGTAGTAAATTAGTCAGACGGGGGTGGGGGGGGGTGGGGGGGGTGTTAACCTGGGTGAGGTTCTGGCATAAGACATACTCTCATACAGGACTTGGTTGAAACATTTGACATCTCAGAAATTATCCATGTTTTGACATGAATCTTTATAATTAATGGGAAATTTTAAGTCAGGAGGAGTCTACACAGGGCGAGAGTAATGTTTCTAAATAGCCAAAAACATGGACTTTTTTTTTTTTTTTTTTTTCTCTTATTCTCTGTCTTTTTGAAGATAAAACAAGTTGAATGGACAGCATCCTCTAGGACCTGATATTTAAAAATTGTGCATCTCTACATGGTCTGCCTTCTAGAACTCTTTGTATTTAGTCAAGATGAAAGTGTTATTCTAATGGAGTTATCCTCTTAAATGGAATGCAAGAGGAAAGTTAGAATATAGATTCCAAGTTAGAGCCCTGTTTTCCAGAAGTTGTTGTGCAGACAGTGGTTGGTTTGCTCACTTCCTACCGTGAGCCACAAGTGGAAGAGGGCAGTAGCTCTCTGTTTTAGGATTATCCCTGTGAATCTACTATTTGTTTATGAACTTTCAGATCTTTTTGGGAGGGGGAGGAAGAAGAGATATAATCTGAATAAGAAAATGTCAGTGTTTTGATTGCATATTTAGTATTGTAAATCTGTCTCCTGGATCGCATGTCACTTTGAGGAGTAATGTTCACTCTTTCCCGATTAAGGAACAACACAATTGGAAGTTAATTTACAGCTGAATTATTTTCCCCATATAAGTAAAGTACCAGCTATAGCTAGTAGCTGCTGTCCTCCCTAACTCTACTCCCCAGTGAAAAGAAAAAGGACTGAAGTCTCTGAAAAGGACTGAAGCCAGTGTTAGACATTTCAGCCGCTGTTGATGGTGATTATTTGACGTAAATGATGATATTTATAGATCCAGGGGTTCAATTTAGTGAGTGTTACACACTCATCCGCACCTTGTTAAATCTCAGTACTTGTAATTTTCTCTAGAAGTCTTCTTTTGTTTCCTTCCCCTGTCAAAAGTGCCCTTCTTGTTGTGAGAATAAAAGATGTATTTCTGGCCCACTACAGGTGGGGCACACAACTTGAATCACTGTTCTAGGAGTGGTAATCAGGATTTGTTTTTATCCAACAATGTCTCCTCCCTGTTATGTCCTGCATATGTATGAGAGGTCTCTGCCCTTGGTTGGGGGAGCAGATCAAGCCCATTTTGTTGGCCAGCATGGGAGACAAACATGTGCTCTTCATGTAATACCTAGTGCTTGATCTAGGCAAATATATTAGCACCTCAATTTGAAGATTTGTATCAGATTTGAATCCTTTCTTCACTGGAGCAATGGCTCCTTATGTGCTAAAGTGTTACTGTATCATCTTTAATGAAAGTTTATTAATATGATCCTCTAATAGATATTATCATACAATATTATTCTTTTAAAAGAAAAATAACATAACACAGTATAATAGTGAGACACTTGTTGTATAAATTATCCTAACCCAATAACATGATTAACCTTAAGAATTTGGTATAAAAATACAGGAATTGCAGAATGGAGGAACTGAACATAATGCTACAACTGCTAAGAAATATAAAATCGTGAGAATTGATTTAAGTGAATGTCTAATAGTGTGTTTATCAAATGTCTCTTCTCAAGGGTATTGTTTGTCAGAACTCCTGTCATTTCAATGGGCACAGATTCTTTGTAATTATTTGCTAAGTGTCATCAACATATTCTATTGCTATGTGAGCACAGTCACTCTCAAGTAATGCCATGTGTGCTAAGATAATACAGTCCATAAAGAAGTTTTCACCTTGGGTAATATGGACTAAAATCCTGCTACTGTTTTAATTGGTGCAGGCTTCTTTTTGTCTCAATAGTGTGCTTAGTGGTTTTCTAGAGTGAGTCGAATCCTCCAAGTTAATCAGGATTATCCCTGTGAATCTACTGTTTCTTTATGAATTTTCAGATCTTTGGGGAGGAAGAAGAGATATAATCTGAATAAGAAAATGTCAGTATTTTGGTTGATATTTAGATTGAATTACTTATGTCTACCTATTTCTGAAAGGCAATAGACCGTATGTAATATGTTCCTTGGTTTAGGGAGGGAGCCTATCAGAGGATGTGCCCCTGGAGCAGGTGAATGGGGAATCCATTCGTGATTCAGTGAAACATGTTGGGGAAAATGAGCATAGAATATGGAGAGAGGTATTTAGTAAGCACTGGAGCTTGGACTTGTTGGAAAGAGTCTTCAACAAACTGGTAAACGGACCGTTTTTTTAAAAAAATCATATTTGAATAAACTTCCCAGAAATACTGAGGTCAGAATATTTTTGAAAACTTCGGGAAAACAACAACATTTTTTTCTCCAAAAAAACTTACAAAGTCTATGTGACTATCAACACAGAGTGACAGGCAAGGCTAGAGCTGTGAGGGTCCTGAAGCTTATGCAACTGGGGGAGACTCTTTAAGCAAACAAACAAACAAAATGACCCTAAAGACACATTATCAGTGACCCTCCCACGCCTGAAAGCCTGTTCTGGGGAGAAGACTGGAGCTCAAGAATGTCTGCTCCTTTGAGTTGATTTGGAAAAAAAAACCCAAATCATTCAAGAGTACTAAATAAAGGACATATTCACTGACAAAAATCTCAATTAACTGAGCAAATTTGAATTTGAATTTTTCCCTTTAAATCAAAATCAGAATTTGAATATAAAAGTATACTTATAAAAGTATAAAAGAGTTCAAACAATTTGGAATGAATAGATCCAGGGTTGACCTGCAATTCTAATTCTAATCCTGACAAACAAATATGAAATTAACCTCTGGATCTTCTCCCCACTTAACTTTTCAGAGCCTTTAAAGGCTTGGCTTCAACATACAAAGTTCTTCAGAGTAACTTCCAAAGTGTCCCCACTCAATCTGCCTACCTGGGGCCCGTTGCGGTGCTGATTGCTATAGGCTCTGTTGCATCGTATTGAATAACTTTTAAAAACTGAATTATTTATGTCTACCTATTTCTGAGAGGCAGGAAGCCACATGTAATACGTTCCTTCAAAATATCATACTTGTTTTTTCCAGTTTGAGTTCTATGGCGTAAGGTTAAAATCTGTGTGCTAATTAAAGTTATACACAACTTGTAAATACTGTAAAAACTAACACAACATTGTAGATCAACTATACTCCAATGTAAAATAAAAAGTTAAAAAAAGAGAGGGTATGATAGAGTGACCTTTTGACATTATGCAGGAACATTGTTTAATAGGCCCACATGATTGTTTAATTACCTAGTAGAATGCACCCATGTCTGACTTGGTCATTTACCATTTGATTGGAGTTTAGACGCTGAAATTGATGATTTCTTTTTTTTTTTTTTTCAGGTACATATGGTAACTACAAAGGTTTTATTGCCCTGTAGGACATTGATCAGTTTTTTTGTAACCTAGCAATCTCATTCTAATGTTCTTCTATAAATGCCTGTAAATTCCTAGTTTCTCAAAATGCTCTTTTACTGGATTAGTCATTAATGAGTTTATGATTCTTTGGCATGCATTTGTTCTATATTTGTACGTGTTGTGTTTTTAACTTTTTGAAAATAAAGCTTTGACATAGAGATTGCACATGTCTGGTAGGTGTACACATAACCTTGTGTGATAATACATGTGCTTAGTTTGAGTGTTGCTTTACAATAAATTTCCTTTCTGGTTCATTAGAAACTTTACTTTTCAATAATAATATAGGGAGTCTGGCTCGCCATAAAAAATAAAAATATTCTCCTTAGTTTCCAGGTAATGGGTATTTTCAGTGTACTGATTTGAAATAGAATTGAAACATAAAGTACTTGCAATTTTGAGTAGTTTAAAGTTAGAAACTATATAATTTTTATTTAAATATATGCCCGTTTAATGGACCAGTTTAAAAAAAAACCTCCTTCCAAGGCTGTTAATCACAAATGAAAAAATGATATATTTTATCTAGGCTATGGCTTTTATTAGGTTTTTACTCGGTAGTACATCAGGAAAAGATACTCATGGAGGATGTGCTAGTTATAGCTAACTCATGGAGAGAAACTTGAAAAAAGTTTGGTTTTGAAACTGGCAAATATGATCCTTTCGGATGAGTCATTTTAGGGATATGGAAAATGGTGTATCAGATATTTAAATTTATGTGTTCCTAAGTTGTATCACCTGTGGTTCCATCTCTGGCCTTAGTGGCTGTCACCTGTGGAGAAGGAATTTTTATGCCACATGTTCACTGGACCACTGTGGGAGGAAGGGGCTGGTGAACCTTGTTTGGAATCAGTGGCAGTTTCGATAACCTCAGAAGCCACTGAACGCTGTGGCATAGACCTAGGGTCCCCACATGATCGTTTCAGTAGCATCTCATTACTTGGGGTGTTCGAGACCCAACAGAGGGTTTCTCTGGAGCTTAGGAGCAAGCAGTGACATTGCTGCTTGGATGATGCAGGAGCGACCTGCTGCCTTGAGACATAAGACCAGGTGCCACCTGCAGTTCTCAAGGTTGTAATTAGTTTTTATTTTAACACTTATAAATCCTCAGGCAGCCAAAGAGCTTGATAAAGTTAAGCTAAATACACTCTTCCTCGGAGTGGTGAATTGGTGGGAGAAGTGGCAGAATGAACCATGTGTGTGTACGTATGTTTGTGTGTCTTAAGGGAGGCTGGTTGGGTAGAGAGACCTGCTGAAGGAATTAAAAACCACTGTCAATAGTTGTAAGAGAGGCTCAGATTGGATTAGGTGACGATCCAGTTACGTGGGATTGAGCTATTTCTTACTTGTTACCATGCAGAACGGATATTCTCCACTTTGGATTTCTGAGCATGTGAGCAATCAGGAAATACAAAGACATCTGCCCTGACCCAGTTGAGCCCCAGTTGAAACTATTGCCTTCACGTGTCGGAGGTGTTTTGTGTTCTAGGATATTGCTATGCAGCCACCGTTAGAACCAGCAGCAGTTAACCTGCCTCTGAGGCCTTCCCAGGTCCTGGTTCCTGTTAATACAGTTCTAAGGAATGGCTGGTAGGATTTTGATTTAAAGGCGAGTAGATATAATAAAGGGAATCTGATTAGCATGCGAAAATAATTCAGTAATTTGATTCAGGTCAAAGAAAGTAATTTTAATATAAACTTCTATTATGGAAGAAAATATTTTAAGAACTGTTAACTATTTTAATGTCTCAGATTTGGCTGATGTAAGAAAAATAATATGTTTCTATAGACATCTGTTCAAATGTTTGGAGATTATCAAAATTAAGGATTTGTCATATAGCTTTACGTTTGCTGTGTCTTTGATGATTAGAAACTTGAGAATAAGGACATTGCTATACACTAAAAGTATAATAATACAACATAAAAAGAAAAATATAGCTGTGTAATGTCATCAAGCTGGCTAGCTGCTGTGTGTCTGTGATTCTTAGGCTTCTCTGCAACGTTGTGTTAATTCATGGAAGTTTTCTTTTTTTAATTAATTAATTAATTAATTAATTTTTGGCTGTGTTGGGTCTTCATTGCGGCACTGAGGCTACGGGCTTTCTCTAGTTGCCACCAGCGTGGGTTACTCTTTGTTGTGGTGCGCGGACTTCTCATTGAGGTGCCTTCTCTTGTTTCGGAGCATGGGCTCTAGGCGCAAGGGCTTCAGTAGTTGTGGTGCGTGGGCTTAGTTGCTCCGCGGCATGTGGGATCTTCCTGGACTAGGGATCGAACCCGTGTTCCCTGTATTGGCAGGCGGACTCTTAACCACTGCTCCACCAGGGAAGTCTCGATTCACGGAAGTTCTGATAAGAAAACCTGTGAGCCTCGACATTTCAGAGCACATCCTTTTCTATGGTGTGAACCATGCCGTCATTGCGAGGGGTTAAAAAAACTGGGGGACTGAAAGAGGATATGTTGACTAGAGTTTAGTTAAGGTAAGTATAAGGGAGTTTAAGGGAGCAAACGCCAAATTACTTTTTGCTTTCTTAAAGTGACAAGGAACATTTCTGAAAAATATTTTTTCTGGCATAGAACACAGTAGAATTGACAGATCTCAGAGTCAATTACCTATTAGAGGTAAGTCAAATGATCTATTTTGAACTATGGTACAAGGTTAACAAACATAATATTGATTTTCCCGTTTATAAGAATAAATTTTGGATCATAATTATTTACTATTCTTTTGTCATGATGAACTACTGATCTATTTTAAGAAACCTGAAAACCTGATCTTTGGGAGATTTGCATCGCTATGGACTGATTTCACTTGTTCTTCTTCTAAGTGATAGGATTCATTTGTTGGAAGATAGGCTGCATGTTTGCCTAGGGAAAGTTCCTTTTCCTCATGAATATTGCTGCAAGGTGAAGCAGGAGTGGGGAGATACATCCTGCAGGCTATTGCGCATTTGAGCATGAAAAGGACATATGTTGTATATTAATCACCATCCCAATTCCCTAGGGATGAGACTGGCTTACCCACCCTCCCAAGGCCTCCTTGCCAACCCCCAGCATCAACATGCCCAGAGCCTTCATGAGCATCTTCTTCCATTTTCTTAGATGGAGGTGATGCCGAATGACTTCCTGGGTTGACTTGCGTGGATTTGGCCAGCCAAAGAGGTGTCCTTCCTCCTTCACTACTTCCTGTGGGATCCATCCCCCTGAGGTCTTCCACTCTTATTCCATTTCCCAGGTGTAAGAGGGACTGAAGTGGGAGGATGGCAGTGAGAATGAGAACGTGACACTGCACACAAAGAACACTTTCAGGACTTAATGGTTGTTTGATTCTATGTGGAGTAATAAGAAATGGGAGTGTGAAGGACTGGGGTATTGGCAAGTGACTTCAACAAAACGGGGAATTGTTGGTTCACATCATTGCATTTCAGGCAAGGTTAGATCCAGATGAGGCTGTGCCATCAGGATCAGCCTCTCTTCATGTTTCCGCTCTGTCTTCCCAGTGTCAGCTTGATGCTCAGGCAGGAATCTGCTTGGTAGCTCCATGTCCAAGGTCGACCTTCCTGATCACAGTGGTAGAGAGAATGCTTTCCTCTATTTGGACTTTGGTCCTTATTACCCTGAAGCACTAAGCATGTATTTATTTGTTTATTCCCTCAACTCAAGCTCCAGGAAAGCAGACACTTCCTCTTTCTTTTTTGTTGTTATTCCTACTTCCTAATCCCCAGAGCACAGGGCTGGTCCTGGAAGACAGTGGGTTCTCAATACATATTTGTTGGATAAGTAAAAAGGTGAATGATTCTCTTTCCCCAAACATCCAGCAAGATCCCCAGATCTGACTTCCACTGTTTTGTCTGTGTTGTGACTGCTCTTATCCAGCTACTGTGACAGGAAAGGTTGGCCCTCATGACCAGTGGTGGAGCCAGGAAGTGATTGCAACTTGATCCTTGACCAGGTGCTTTGACTGCATCACTTTGACAAGAAAGCAAAATGCACAATCCATTTAGGTAATTAGTTTAACATCTATTATGAAAAGCACTAGCTTTCAGGCTCTTACTGGCTTCATAGAACAGATGCTTGGTTACATGTCTCCCTCCTTAATCAGATTTTAAACTTCCTGAAAACAGAATCACGCTTCTTTGTTCCTGCAGTGCTTTGCTGATGGTACTCAGTAAGTACCAAATAAATGGAGAAATTAATCTATTTTAAATATGCTACCTTGAAAGTATATAGAATATCTGCAGAATCCCCCTGTGTATTTTATAATCATTTTTTAGGTGGCCTAATCAAAATGAATTTTTATGTGACTATCCCTGAGCTCTCTACTAGCCAACTGATTTGTTCATGGAAGGATCCATTGGCTGATTTTGAGTGTTTTGTTTTCTTCCAGTAGGAAAATGCCTGACATAACTTCTGACCCAAGGCTTTGATAAAAAGCATGGTGCCTGTTCTAAAAGTTGCTGGGAAGCCCTGAGGGAGAGCTTGAAAAGGCCAGGTGTCAGGGGAACTACCAAAGACCAACAAGCAGCAAAGAGGAGGCCTTCTGGCAGGTATTATTAGGCAAGATGACTGTTATCTAGGGAGATCTTGATCAAGTCTGATCTCAGCAAGGCTCCATATTCAGGAGGAGCCTGAAACAGAGGTGCCTGGGGGCAGTGTGTAATTGGCATTCTCCACAAGCCTGGTTCATAGTGTCTACCTGATACTTGAAGCAGCATCTAATCCAGGTGGGAAAGGCTCACTGCACATCAGGGCAGAGGGCCTGCAGGTGCACAGGTGGCCATTGCACTTCAGTGTAGGTGTCCAGTTGTCTCCTTGACACCCATGAGGCTAAATTCATTTGGGTCACAGCTGCCTCTGGGAGTGCGAACCATGGACTCTGTGTCCAGTAACCTGCAACATCAAGTGGAAGCTCCCCTTGTGCTTGCAGACTTGACCCCCTGGTCTAGGGTGAGGCATTTCTGAGTCTGTTTATGGCTGGCCATTATTGTCAACAAAACCTGTTACTATCTTTGAGAAGTTTTATGACTAGCTAGCTCAAAGGCATGACAAAATGCACATGCTATCACTTAAAGACTACCTCTATTTTCAAACAAAGATCGTTCGTATTTTCAGAATTACATAGAAGGGCCCAGTGGAGGTATAGAAATGAAGATGATTCCAGCAGCACTCCTTCAAACAGCATAAAACTATAAAATTCAACAAGATGTACTAACATAATGAGTCACACTTTCAGATAGGCAGTGGAGTGGAGTGGTTATGAAAGGAATGTTTGGATTAGGTTTCTGCTTCCACTGATGAATGCCAGCTGTGTGACCCTGGGTAATGTGCTTATCCTTTCTGTGTCTCAGCTTCCTTGTCTCCAAAAATATAAGTAATAATTATAACCCATCTCATAGACTTGTTATGAAGATTAAATTAATTAATATATATAAATAATGCCTGGAACATAGTAAGTCCTCAGTGAATTTTAGCCATTACTATTGCTCCTGTTGATCTCAAGTGTAAAATCAGAAATGTGACTTTGGTCCATGACTTTGGGTAGAATAATCAGATAAGCAATTTTAGGGAAAGGCATTTATACTGGGTATTTCCATTATTCAAAGTATTATCACTAATACTGCAAGATTAAGACAATATTACAAAAGAAGAATATTTAAAAATAAGTTTATGTCATAGAATTAGAAACTCTAACAGTACATTGATATGTTTCAGCTTTCTGTAATATGATATCTCTCTAAGCAATAAAGCTTTTCAGATTAAGCTATTTGGATTAAATTGTCACTAGCAACTTTGACTTCTTTCGGTTTTATATATTTTTCCGTTAGCTGAAAAGGACTCCCCAGATTAAGACAATATGCTGCTGAAACATATACTGCTTGTTATCTGGCTGTTTTTTATGAAGTCTTCTAAGACATATAGTATCTGACCATCAATATGGGTTGTTTGACATTTATGATAGTGAAATGAGTGTTAGTGTCCAAGTCAAACATATTTTGTATGCTTTGGAATGTCATCTCACTTAGAATGGGTATGAAAACTTTGGTGTGGATCCTTGGAAAGAGAGCATTACTGCTTGATTGTGAAAGGTTAGGTTTAGCCCCATCTCTTGAATTTTCTCATGTCCCCTTTTCTTCAGTCATCCCATCACTGACTTATTCAAACCCTCTAAATCTCTGGCATTTACTATTGTTGTCTTCATGATTTTCCTGTCTCTACCTCACCTCCTTCTGATCCATTTGCTATCCTGCTGCCAGAATAATCTTTCTAAAGACCACTTACCTGATGATCTTGCTTTTCTGGGTAAAGATTTTCGAATCTTCCCTCACATCACACACACACACACACACACACACACACACACACACACATTTATTCCTTGAAAGGTCCCTTCCCTTCACTTACTGTTCCTAGTCCCTCCTTTAACTGAACCTAAACTACAACCACCATCTAGCTACACTGGCATTCTTCCATCAGGACTTTCAGTTACCCCTCCCTCTACTTCTGGCACTTTCTCTCCATGTCTTGTCTTCCTGTTGAATATAGTCATCTAGGCTCTTACAGATCCATTTCCAGGAAACATATGCTCACAATAAAAATAAAAACATAAAATGCAAGAGGAAGAATCATCAGAAATAATAAACTACAGAATTAGACCAAAATAAATGTATATATTGAAATAGATTTAGGATATAAAATTTATTTTATATGTATAAAGAAATAAAAGATTAGAAGAATGGAAAGAATAAGGGACTATCAAAATGATCAAGTAGAATTGAGAAAGAGTAGTATTGAGAAATGAACAATGTAATCACTGAAATAAAGAATTTAGTGAATGCTGAAACAGCAGATTAGACACAGGTGAAGAGAGACTCAACAAATTAGAAGACACATTTGAAATAAATAACCAGCATGCACCACAGAGAGATGAAGAGATGGAAAATATGAAAGCCAGGTTAGGGGACGGGGTAATGCGATTGATTTTTGTATCTGATCTAAGTTCTAGAAGGAAGAGCATGTGGGAAAAAGAAATACTTAAGAGATAATCTATGGGAATTGCCCAGAATTGAAGACAATCACCAATGTTTAGATTCAGGAAACCTCTCAAATCCCTAGTAATACAAAGGAAAATAAATTCCCACCCAAAACAACACTTTATATTGGAACTGTAGAACACCAGAATCAAGAGGTGTTAAAAGCAGATAAAAGATAAGTATAACAAATAAACAAACAAAATCAGAGACAAGAACTGTTAAAGTTCTGAGAGGGAATAATTACCAACCAAGAATTGTAGACTCATTGACTTTCTCTTTCTTTCTCTTTCAAGAATGAAGGTAAGATAAAGCCATTCACAGAAATAGAAAATCAAAGAGCATTTAAGGCCAATTAACCTTCACTAAAGAAGTGTTAATGGATATACTTAGCAAGAAAGAAAATTATTACAGAGGGCAGTTATGAGTACTTATAATCTAGTAGCTAGAAACAAATGGCAGGTCCTCAGGTATAATCACATATTTGAACACTAATAAAGCTGTTTGTACAACAACATCTTTATGAAGTTGATGGAATTCAAAGGAAGAAGACAAGATAAATCTAAGTGAACAATTGAAAATATAGTTGGAAAAGGCTTACCAGACCTAAAGCATTCTAAGGTCCCTGCATTATTTTGTTTAATTTTAGGCTTTGTTAAATTGTTAAGCAGAATGCAGTGTAAAATTTTAAGGATGACCACTTAAAGAAGAGTAATAAGACATACACATTTCAAACCAGTAGGAAAAATGGAATGGGATGGGGGTAGATTTCAGTCTGTTCAACAGAAAGCAAGAAGAGAGGGAAGGAGAAAATAACTGAGAAAAAGAGACAAATAAGCATAAAATAGAATAAAATGAAGTGATAAGGATATAGAGATTTGAATAAATTATTTCTAACTTTGATTTTAAGGATATATATATATAACAGTTAGAAAATATTATGCAGGCTTTTCAATTACATGTGCAGTATTTACATTTTTACTTAACCATAAAACCAGTTTCAATAAATTTAAAAGAATTAGTAACATAAAAATAAAATTTCTTAAAACTGAAAAGCAATAATGTATCTCACTTACAAAAGCTCATATTGTGCTGAGTTAGATGAATGGAAAACAATAATTTAAAAAAAAATACCTAGAAACATGGTCACATTTTAAACCACCAAAAATAATGATATAAACTTATTTGCTATAATGGAATGAGAGCTAATTTAACTTCAGCAGAGCTGTAATACAAGAAGCAAAAAGAAATATAGAAATAAGTATAAGTTCTGAAGGAAAATAACTTTTTTACTAGAAACTATTATTTAAACCATCGTAAAACATGAGTGGGGAGGATGAAGAGGGAGACTAAAATCTTGCTAATATTCTTTGAGAAATAAATAGAATTTAACCATGGACATTGTTTAAAAATTGAGATAAAGTATTGCGTTATAAATAGAAGGATGATCAGTAGAAAATAAATTAAATGTGATATTTTGTGTGCTTTTCAAAATCATGAAACTGATTTTCCTCCTCAGAAAAAGTCCTGTTTTCTGTTTCATGTTTTAATATGATTGCATGTTTTTTCATTCATTGTTCTTTCATCTGATAGTGAGAATATTCTTGGTTAAACAGTGAAAGTTTGTTTGTACTTTAGAATAGGTGTATGAGGCTATTTAAGCATGTGGATTTTTTTACCCAATCTATTTTTTTTATAGACTACTGTTGGCTTGTGGAAGCAGACCTGTGAAAACTGTTAAGAATGATGAGTAGCACCACTGGGTGGATTTGGGTGACACAATATAATTCACGTCCTTAACATCTTACTATTATTATACGTAGAAACTTTCACCAATTATTGTTGCTGAGAAATAACGGAAACATTTTCCTGTAAGTGATTAAAATATTTGTCGATTTCTCAGATTTTTAAATAGAATGAAATTGGATCTTATGATGCATTTTCTATAAAAATCTGGAGTTCCTTTTAGGTTAACAGATTTGTATCTTTTATAAACTAATTTTAAGTTCTATAATCTTATACAATGCTTATATGTAGTCTTATGTATAATATACATATAGTCAGGTTTACGAAAGAGAAGACCATTTCCATACCTGGTATAATTCAACAAATTCTGTGAATTTTTAATTTCCACTTGCTGCGGAATTAAAATGTTTCACCTTCTATTTGACATGAGTGCTGTACACCAGCACAGTTTGGAAGTTTTGTACAGAAAGGGAAAAAAACACCCTCTTCAGAAAAATTTTTAAAGAAATGTTTAGTTGTACCTTGTGAAAATAATACCATATAGTTATTTTATCTTTTTTTTTTTTGGGAAATATGGACATTTTTTTTATCATCTTTTTTGGAGTATAATTGCTTTATAATGGTGTGTTAGCTTCTGCTTTATAACAAAGTGAATCAGCTATACGTATACATATATCCTCATATCCCCCATATCTCTTCCCTCTTGCGTCTCCCTCCCTCCCACCCTCCCTATCCTACTCCTCTAGGTGGTCACAAAGCACTGAGCTGATCTCCCTGTGCTATGTGGCTGCTTCCCACCAGCTATCGGTTTTACATTTGGTAGTGTATATATGTCCATGCCACTCTCTCACATTGTCCCAGCTTACCCCTCCCCCTCCCCGTATCCTCCAGTCTAGTCTCTAGTCGGTCTGCGTCTTTTTTCCCGTCTTGCCCCTAGGTTCTTCATGAACATTCTTTTTTTTTTTTAAGATTCCATATAAATGTGTTAGCATACGGTATTTGTTTTTCTTTTTCTGACTTACTTCACTCTGTATGACAGACTCTAGGTCCATCCACCTCACTACAAATACCTCAGTTTCGTTTGTTTTTTAGGCTAAGTAATATTCCATTGTATATATGTGCCACATCTTCTTTATCCATTCATCTGTCGATGGACACTTAGGTTGCTTCCATGTCCTGGCTATTGTAAATAGAGCTGCAATGAACATTGTGATACATGACTCTTTTTGAATTATGGTTTTCTCAGGGTATATGTCCAGTAGTGGGATTGCTGGGTCATATGGTAGATCTGTTTTTCGTTTTCTAAGGAACCTCCATACTATTCTCCGTAGTGGCTGTATCAATTTACATTGCAAGAGTGTTCCCTTTTCTCCACACCCTCTCCAGCATTTATTGTTTGTAGATTTTTTTATGATGGCCATTCTGACTGGTGTGAGATGATATCTCATTGTAGTTTTGATTTGCATTTCTCTAATGATTAATGATGTTGAGCATTCTTTCATGTGTTTGTTGGCCATCTGTATATCTTCTTTGGAGAAATGTCTGTTTAGGTCTTCTGCCGATTTTTGGATTGGGTTGTTTGTTTTTTTGATATTGAGCTGCATGAACTGCTTGTAAATTGTGGAGATTAATCCTTTGTCAGTTGCTTCATTTGCAAATACTTTCTCCCATTCTGAGGGTTGTCTTTTCGTCTTGCTTATGGTTTCCTTTGCTGTGCAAAAGCTTTTATGTTTCATTAGGTCCCACTTGTTTATTTTTGTTTTATTTCCATTTCTCTAGGAGGTGGGTCAAAAGGGATCTTGCTGTGATTTATGTCATAGAGTGTTCTGCCTATGTTTTCCTCTAAGAGTTTGATAGTGTCTGGCCTTACATTTAGGTCTTTAATCCATTTTGAGTTTACTTTTGTGTATGGTGTTAGGGAGTGTTCTAATTTCATTCTTTTCCACGTAGCTGTCCAGTTTTCCTGGCACCACTTATTGAAGAGGCTGTCTTTTCTCTATTGTATATTCTTGCCACCTTTATCAAAAATAAGGTGACCATATGTGCTTGGGTTTATCTCTAGGCTTTCTATCCTGTTCCATTGATCTATATTTCTGTTTTTGTGCCAGTACCATACTGTCTTGATTACTGTAGCTTTGTAGTATAGTCTGAAGTCAGGGAGCCTGATTCCTCTACCTCCGTTTTTCTTTCTCGAGATTGCTTTGGCTATTTGGGGTCTTTTGTGTTTCCATACAAATTGTGAAAATTTTTGTTCTACATCTGTGAAAAATGCCAGTGGTAGTTTGATAGGGATTGCATTGAATCTGTAGACTGCTTTGGGTAGTATAATCATTTTCACAATGTTGATTCTTCCAATCCAAGAGCATAGTATATCTCTCCATCTATTTGTATCATCTTTAATTTCTTTCAACAGTGTCTTATAGTTTTCTGCATATAGGTCTTTTGTCTCCCTAGGTAGGTTTATTGCTAGGTATTTTATTCTTTTTGTTGCAGTGGTAAATGGGAGTGTTTCCTTAATTTCTTTTTCAGATTTTTCCTCATTAGTTTATAGGAATGCAAGAGATTTCTGTGCATTAATTTTGTATTGTGCTACTTTACCAAATTCATTGAATAGCTCTAGTTTTCTGGGAGCATCTTTAGGATTCTCTATGTATAGTATCATGTTACCTGCAAACAGGGACAGCTTTACTTATTCTTTTCCGATTCGGATTCGTTTTATTTCTTTTTCTTCTCTGATTGCTCTGGCTGTAACTTCCAAAGCTATGTTGAATAATAGTGGTGAGAGTGGGCACCCGTGTCTTGTTCCTGATCTTAGAGGGAATGGTTTCAGTTTTTCATCATTGAGAAAGATGTTGGCTGTGGGTTTGTCATATATGACCTTTATTATGTTGAGGTAGGTTCCCTCTATGCCTACTTTCTGGAGGGTTTTTAATCATAAATGGGTGTTGAATTTTGTTGAAAGCTTTTTCTGCATCTATTGAGATGATTATATGGTTTTTATCCTTCAATTTGTTAGTATGGTGTATCACATTGTTTGATTTGCGTATATTGAAGAATCCTTTCATTCCTGGGATTAACCCCACTTGATCGTGGTTTATGATCCTTTTAATGTACTGTTGGATTCTGTTTGCTAGTATTTTGTTGAGGATTTTTGCATCTATGTTCATCAGTGATATTGGCCTGTAGTTTTCTTTCTTTGTGACATCGTTGTCTCGTTTTGGTATCAGGATGATGGTGGCCTCGTAGAATGAGTTTGGGAGTGTTCCTCCCTCTGCTATATTTTGGAAGAGTTTTAGAAGGATAGGTGTTAGCTCTTCTCTAAATGTTTGATGGAATTCCCCTGTGAAGCCATCTGGTCCTGGGCTTTTGTTTGTTGGAAGATTTTTAATCACAGTGTCAATTTCAATGCTTGTGTTTGGTTTGTTTATATCTTCTATTTCTTCCTGGTTCAGCCTTGGAAGGTTGTGCTTTAATAAGAGTTTGTCCATTTCTTCCAGGTTGTCCATTTTATTGGCATAGAGTTGCTTGCAGTAATCTCTCATGATCCTTTGTATTTCTGCATTGTCAGTTGTTACTTCTCCTTTTTCATTTCTAATTCTGTTGGTTTGAGTCTTCTCCCTTTTTTTCTTGATGAGTCTGGCTAATGGTTTATCAATTTTGTTTATCTTCTCAAAGAGCCAGCTTTTAGTTTTATTGATCTTTGCTATTGTTTCCTTCATTTCTTTTTCATTTATTTCTGATCTGATCTTTATGATTTCTTTCCTTCTGCTAACTTTGGGGGTTTTTTTGTTTTTCTTTCTGTAATTGCTTTAGGTGTAAGGTTAGGTTTTTTATTTGAGATGTTTCTTGTTTCTTGAGGTAGCATTGTATTGCTATAAACTTCCCTCTAGGACTGCTTTTGCTGCATCCCATAGGTTTTTGGTGATTGTGTTTTCATTGTCATTTGTTTCTAGGTATTTTTTGATTTCTTCCTTGATTTCTTCAGTGATCTCTTGGTTATTAAGTTGTGTATTGTTTAGCTTCCATGTGTTTGTATTTCTTACAGATTTTTTCCTGTAATTGATATCTAGTCTCATAGCGTTGTGGTCGGAAAAGATACTTGATGTGATTTCAATTTTCTCTAAATTTACTGAGGCTTGATTTGTGACCCAAGATATGATCTATCCTGGAGAATGTTCCATGAACACTTGAGAAGAAAGTGTATTCTGTTGTGTTTGGATGGAATGTCCTATAAATATCAATTAAGTCCATCTTGTTTAGTGTATCATTTAAAGCTTGTGTTTCCTTATTTATTTTCATTTTGGATGGTCTGTCCGTTGGTGAAAGAGGGGTGTTAAAGTCCGCTACTATGATTGTGTTACTGTTGATTTCCCCTTTTATGGCTGTTAGCATTTGCCTTATGTATTGAGGTGCTCCTATGTTGGGTGCATAAATATTTACAATTTTTATATCTTTTTCTTGGATTGATTCCTTGATCATTATGTAGTGTCCTTCTTTGTCTCTTGTAATAGTCTTTGTTTTCACGTCCAAATAGTTATTTTATCTTTATATATGTATCTAATGAGATACCTGAGAATGCACTGCTTTATTCAATAGTAATCTAATTTTTTATTTACTTGTTAAATATGTGCGTGCACGCATGCGTGTGCATGCGCACACACACACACACACTTCCTAAAATGATTGGGTTTTCTACTCTTGTAACAGCAGTGGCCTGTATTTTTGAATAAGCATGAACAATTAAACATAATTATTGTTTTATGGAAATTTTTTGGTCAGAGACCCAAGTTTTCAGTGAACTGTTGCTATTAATAATTAAATAATTTTTAGGTAAACATTACATTAAACAGCAATGCTATATTATAATAGTGTACCTCAGTAGATTAAACCTGAAAATATTTACCAGGAATTAATTGTTTTAAAACTTTAGGTGTCACTTGGATCCAACTTCTAAAATATAAGATTTTCCTTTTTCCCCTATATATTTTGTGTATATTCTTGGAACTCTACAAAGAAGTTACTGTCTTGTTTTTTTTCCCCTCTGGCAAAATGAGAAAAGCGGTATTTTATGGAGGGATCATTAACTGGTACTTGTGCTTTGAATGGATTGATTGTACTTGCTGCCTTTAGCTATGAACATCTTTTTGACAACTGTCCCCTGTTGAATATCTTGGAGAAAAAAAGGAAGAGAGGAAAGGAGGAAGACAAGGAAGAAGGAGAGGGTGGGAGGAGAAGAGATGGATGGACAAAAGGAAAGTATTTCCAAATTGCAAGACAGCGTATGAATGGAGTTTTATCCTAGTTAGACAAGCTTTTTGAAATTCCCAGTTGATTATTTAAAGCACCAAGTACACATTTCTTTGCAATAATGTGTATTCTCTTTTCTCATTCTACCACAAAGCAGTGAATCTTTAGCTTTGGAATATGTTGGTTATTTTATTTTAAATTTTTTCCAATGAAAATGCCCAAATTACCAAACATACTGTAAAAATTTCTTGTGTAACTTAAATCTTGTCCTAAAATTTTAACAATTGTTATAGTATTTATGGATCAAATATTATAGTATAGGTGTTATTTTTTTGTTAAATTTTGTAAGTTTTTAAAGTTACATGGACTTGTAGAAGAAGCACTCCTGTAAATATAAAGGAACATCTAACCCTTTCATGTTCATCACAGGTTTTTAAAAAATTTGTGCAGCAGTTTTTAACTCTTCTACAATCATATAATACAGAAAGAAATACATAATTTTGTCTCCAATTTTTAGTGGAGAAAATTGAAGGATAAAAAAAATCTCTAAAGTTTCAAAATAAATTATTCACTCAAAAAATATTTATTAGGGGGCTTCCCTGGTGGCGCAGTGGTTGAGAATCTGCCTGCCAATGCAGGGGACACGGGTTCGAGCCCTGGTCTGGGAGGATCCCACATGCCGCGGAGCAACAAAGCCTGTGAGCCACAACTACTGAGCCTGCGCGTCTGGAGCCTGTGCTCCGCAACAAGAGAGGCCACGATAGTGAGAGGCCTGTGCACCGCGATGAAGAGTGGTCCCCGCTTGCCGCAACTAGAGAAAGCCCTCGCATGGAAACGAAGACCCAAAACAGCCAAAAATAAATTAAACAAAAAAAAAAATTTATTAGGTCCTTGCTCCATGAAGCAACTTATATAGCAGCAACATTTGTAGAAGAAAATTATGTGATTTTGGCAATTACAGTAATTTGGTAATTCACGTGAACAATGTATGAACAGAAAAATATAAAATTGCACACTTTTTTATTGAGTAAATTTGACTTGTAACATTGCATATGTTTAAGGTATACAGTATGTTACTTTGATACATTTATATATTGTTAATGTGATTGCTGAAGTAATATCACATTATATAATTATAATACACATGATCACGTTATATAATTATAGTACAGTATTACTGTCTATTTATTATACTGTTCATTAGATCTTCGTGGCTCATTTACCAATTCTTACAAGTTTGTACCCTTAAAGACCATCCCTCTTGTCCCTGTCCCTGGTAACCACCGTTTTATTCTGTTTTTCACAGGTTTAACTTTTAGATTTCACATGTAAGTGACATCATACAGTACTTGTCTTTCTCTATCTGACTTACTCTCTTAACATAATGTTGTAGCAAATGGGAGGATCTCTTCCTTTCTCATGGCTGAATAACGTTCCACGGTGTATGTATACCACATATTTTTTTACCCATTCATCCACTGATGGTCTTTTGGGTTGTTTCCGTATCTTGGCTATTGTGAGTAATGCTGTGATAAACATGGGAGTGCGTATATCTCGTCAAAATCCTATTTTCATTTTCTTTGGTTGTATACCCAGAAGTGGAATACCTGGAGTATACGATAGATCTACTTTTAATTTTTTGAGGAGCTTCCATCTTGCTTTCTATAGTTGTTAGGCTAATTTACATTCCCACATCCTCACCAGCATCTGTTGGTCCTTGTCTGCTTGATGATAGCCATTCTCACAGGTGTGAGGTAATGTTTCACTGTGATTTTGATTTGCAGTCCACTTAGGATTAGTGATGTTGAGCATCTTTTCATGTGTCTCTTGGCCATTTTGATGTCCTTTTCGGAGAAATGACTATTTACTTCTTCTTCCCATCTTTTAACCAGATTGTTTGTTTTTTGTTATTGAGTCGACTGAGTTCCTTATATATTTTGGATATTAATCACTTATTCGATAAATGGTTTGCAAAATTTTTCTCCCATTCTGTAGGGTGTCTTTTCATTTTGTTAATTAATTTATTCTTTTGATGTGCAGAAGCTCTTGAGTTTGATGTAGTCCCATGTTTTGATTATTTTCTTTTATTGTTTGTTATTTTGGCATCATGCCCACCAAATGATTGCCAAGACCAATATCAATAAACTTCTCCCCTAACATTTTCTTTTAGGATTCTTATGGCATCAGGTCTTATGTTTAAGTCTTTGAGCCATTTTGAGTTAATTATTGTGAGTGGTGTGAGATAGGGGTCTACTTTCAGTGTTCTGCATATGTTTCTCCAATTTTTGCAGCACCATTTGTTGAAGAGGCTATCCTTTCTCCACCGGGTATTCTTGGCTTCCTTGTTGAATACTAGTTGACCGTATATGCCAGGGTTTAATTCTGGGCTCTCTATTCTGTTCCGTTGGTCAATTTGTCTTTTTTCCCCCCAAGTACAATACTGTTTTTCTACTATGGTTTTGTGGTATAGCTTGAAATCCAGAAGTGTGGTATCTCTGGCTTTGCTCTTTTCTCTCAAGATTGCTTTGGCTGTTTGAGGTCTTCTGTGGTTCCACACACATTTTAGGATTGTTTCTTCTCTTTCTGTGAAGAATGCCTTTGGTATTTTGGTGAGGACTATGTTCAATTTGTTGATGGCTTTAGAACTATTGATATTTTAACAATATGAACTCTTTGGATCCATGAACATTTGTTTGTGTCTTCAATTTCTTTGATTTTGTTTGTGTCTTTCCATTTGTTGGTGTCCTTGATTTCTTTCAGCAGTTTTGCAGTTCTAATTGTACAGATCTTCCACTTCCTTGGTTAAATTTATTCCTAAGTATTTTATTGTTTTGGATGCTATTGTGAAAGGGATGGTTTTCTTTATTTCTTTCTCAGATGCTTTATCATTAGTGTAGAGGAATGAAATTGAGTTCTGTACGTTGACTTTGTATCCTGCCAATTTACTGAAATTGTTGATTAATTTCAATAGTTTTTTGGCTGATTCTTTGGGATTTTCTATATATTCAATCATATCATCAGCAAATAATGACAGTTTTACTTTTTCATTTCTGATTTGGATATATTTTATTTCTTTGTCTTGCATAATTGCTCTAGCTAGGACTTCCAGTACTATATTGAATAAGAATAGTGAGACTGGGCACCCTTGCCTTGTTCCTGGTCTCAGAGGAAACACTTTCCATTTCTCTCCATCAGGTATAATGTTACCCTTGTGTTTGTTATACATGGCCTTTATGTTGAAGTATGTTCCTTCTATCCTCAGTCTGTTAAGGGTTTTTATTATGAAAGGATGTTGTTTTATGTCAAATGCTTTTTCTTTCTCTATTGAAAAGATCATGTGATTTTTATTTTTTCTTTTATTGATGTGATGTGTTGGATTTATTGATTTGCATATGTTGACCCATCCTTTCATCCTAGGAGTAAATTCCGCTTGGTCATCGTATATACTTCTATTAATGTGTTCTTGAATTTGGTTTGCTAATATTTTGTTGAGAATTTTTGCACCTATGTTCATCAGGGATATTGGTCTATAGTTTGCTTTTCTTGTGGTATCTTTATCTGGCTTTGGTATCAAGGTAATGCTGGCCTCATAGAACAAGTTTGGAAGTGTTTTCTCCCCCTCAATATTTTGAAAGAGTTTGAGGAGGATTGGTATTACTTCTTTAAATGTTTGATAGAATTATCCAGGGGAGTTTTCTGGTCCTGGAGTTTTCTGTGTTGGGAATTGTTAAATTACTGATACAGTGTCTTTACTCATTATTGGTCTGTTCCTACTTTCTATTTCTTCCTGATTCAGTCATGGTAGGTTGTGTGTTTCTAGAAATGTATCCATTTCTTTTAGGTTGTATAATCCATTGGCATATAATTGTTCATAGTAGTCTCTTATGATTCTATGTATTTCTGTAGTATCAGTTGTAATGTCTTCTCTTTTCATCTCTAATTTTATTTATTTGACTCTTCTTTTTTTTCCTGAGTCTAACTAAAGGTTTGTCAATGTTGTTTATCTTTTTGAAGAAACATTTTGTAGTTTCCTTGATCCTTTCTATTGTTTTTCTGGTTTCTATTTCATTTATTTGCATTCTGATACTTACTATTTCCTTAGTTCTGCTAACTTTGGGCTTAATTTTTTCTTCTTTTTCTAGTTCCTTGAGGTATAAAGTTAGGTTGTTTACTTGAGATTTTTCTAACATCTTAATGTATTTATTGCTATAAACTTTCCACCCAGATCTGCTTTTGCTGCATGCCATGATATTTGATAGGTTGTGTTTTCATTTTCATTTGTTTTGAGATATTTTTTATTTCCTTTTTGATTTCTTCTTTGACACAATGGTTGTTTAGACGTGGGTTTACTTTCCACATGTTTGTAGATCTTCTCATCTTCCTCTTGTTGTGGACTTCTAGTTTCATACCAATTGTGGTCACAGAAGATAGCTGATATGATTTCAGTCTTCTTAAGTTTGCTAAGATTTGTTTTGTGACCTATCATATGATCCAGCCTGAATGTTCTATGTGCACTTGAGAAGAATGTGTGTTCTGCTACTGTTGGATGGAATATTCTATATGTGTCTATTAAATCCATTTGTTCTAAGGTGTGGTTCAAGTCCAACGTTTCTTTGTTGATTTTCTGTCAAGACAATCTATCCATTGCTGATAGTGGGGTATTGAAATTCCTGCAATTACTGCATTGTTGTCTATTTGTTCCTTAATATCTATGATTACATACTTGTATATTTCAGTGATCAGGTTTTGGGAACGTACATATTTATTATTGTTATATCTTCTTGATGTAGTGACCCCTTTACTGACCTTCTTTGTCTCTTCTTACCTTTTTTGGCTTGAAGTGTGTTTTGTCTGATACAAGGATGGCTATACCCACCTTCTTTTCATTTCTATTTGCTTGGAATATCATCTTCCATCCTTTCACTTTGAGCCTATGTGCCTTTAGAGCTGAAATGAGTCTTCTGTAGAGAGCATAGAGTTGGACCTTGTTTTTTCAGCCTTCCACCCACTATGTGCCTTTTGATCGGTGAGTTCAATCTGCTTACATTTAGGGGTGATTATTGATATGTAAGAATTTACTATTGCCATTTTATCTTTTGCCTTCTGCTTATTTTGTCTCTCTGTTGTTCCTTTTTTCTTCTCTTTCTGTCTGCCCTTATAAGTTGGTGGTTTTCCATGGTGATTTGCTCACTCTCCCCTTTTTTATGTTTATGTTTCTGCTCTAGATTTTTGCTTGTGGTTACCATGAAGTTTACATGAAACATCCTACAGGTAAAATAGCCCCTTTCCTGCTGATGCCAGTTTATCTTCATTCACCTATAAAGGTTTCATCTGCTTACTCTTCCCCTTTTATATTGTTAATGTTAGAAATTATCTCTATGCTGTGATTTCATTACCAAGTTGTAGTATCTATAGCTATTTTTAATGCTCTTTTCCTTTAACCATTATATTATAGTTAAGAATTTAATATAGTGTTCTAGAAAAGATTTACAGTATTCTAATTATGAGTATTTATCATCTTAATCAGAGTTTTGTGTACTTTTGTCTTTTTGTTTCAGCTTGAAGAGCTCCTTTCAACATTTCTCATAAGGCAGGTCTAGTGGTGGTAAACTCCCTCAGCTTTAGTTTGTCTGGGAAAGGCTTTAATTCTCCTTTATATCTGAAGGATAACTGCCACATATTCTTAGATGGAAATTTTTATCTTTCAATATTTTGAATATGTCATTCCACTATCTATCTCCTGACCTTCAAAGTTTCTGCTGAGAAATCTACTGTAGCCTAAAGGGGCTACCTCTGTAGGTTGCTGTCTTTTTTTTTTTCCCCCCCCCTGGCTGCCTTTAAAATTGCTTCTTTATAATTGAATTTTGACAGCTTCATTAAAATGTGTCGTGGAGGTCTTTCTGTGATGAGATAACAAGATATTCTGTTAGCTTCGTGGATCTGTATATTCATCCCTTCCCCAGATTTGGGAATTTCTCAGCTATTATTTCTTTAAATAAACTCTGTCCCCTTCCCACTCTCTTCTCCTTCTGGGATGCCCATTATTCTTACGTTTCCCTTTCCAGTAGAATCAGATATTTCTCATAGGCTTCACTTTTTAAAAATCTTAGCTCTCTCTTTTCTTCCACCTGAATTATTTCTATATTTCTATCCTTGAGCTTGCTAATTCCTCTTTTACCTGATTAGCTCTATTTCCAGTGCATTGTAATGCATTCTTTATCTCATTTATTGAGTTCTTCAGCTCCAGAAATCTGTCTGATTCTTTTTTAGAATTTTAATCTCTTTGGTAAAGTATTCCTTCTGCTTGTTATTTTCATTCCTAATATCATTGCATTGCCTTTATGAGTTTTCTATTGAATTTCTTCGTAACAGCTATTTAAAACTCTTTATCAGTTAGATCACAATATTCCATACCTTTGGGTTTGGCTACTGGAAAATTGTCTTTCTTTTTTTTGCGATACCGTATTACCATGATTCCCTAAATAAAAAATGGAACACCATTTTTATTTAGGTAAGACTTTGTTTACTTTGATCCTAAGAATGCAACAGGTTCGTAGCTAGGAGCCTTCCTTTCCAGAAGGTGGCGCTATGGCACAAGTTTTTGGTTTCTCTTACCAGCGTTAACTAGCGGCTTCTAAGATTGGGAACCCACACAGTTAAAACAAAACAAAACAAAAACAACAACAACAAAAACAACGCGTGGTGGCAGAATGTGGGCGCAGGGGGGAGGTGTGTGTACTTAGCACTTGGGGCTTTGTGGGTGTCCATGGCCTTGTAGAGGTATCCTCAAGTTGGGATGGGGGCGGTGTCCCAGGGGTCCTTGGGGTGTCGGTCCCCTTGCCTCCAGGGGCAGACAGCAGGAGACATTTGACTTCAGTTCTCTTTGTCTACTTACCTTTCCTTTCCCTCTGCCCATTCACTGCAGTCTCTCCTCAGAGAGAGCAACTGGTCCCGCCAGCTGTAACACACGTGGCTGGGCAGACTTCCAGTCACTGCCTTCATCCTCCAGCTCCTCTGCCAGAAAGGTGGTGCTGGCTCGCTGCCAGAACAGCAGCCGCCTTCTGTGCTGTCACAGCCTCCTGCCACCAGCTCTGCAGCCACTTACCTCAATCCCTGCTACCTACTCCATGGTCCAGTCCACCCACTTTGGATGCACAGGTGGATGGATCTCTTGGATGTCGTTGTATGCTGTGGATAGGTGCTTTTTTTTTTTTTTTTTCTGGTTATGGACGTCCTAATAGTTGTAAATCAAAGGAGAGAGAGAAAAAAGGAACGATTCACACTATCATGATACTGACGTCACCCCAAAACTGCATATTTCATTGCTCTGTGACTATTTCAACAATTTGAGTAAGTTGTGTGGAATATTAGACTTTGCCCCTTAAATGGATATTTCAGATTTATATACAAGCAAGGAAGTTTTCCAGTTAATGAGCTATGGATAGTGAAAGCCTTTTTAAGCTAAATATTTAAAGTAATATCAATACTAATATGAGTCAACAGCTGAGTTTCCCAAGTGCATCTTTCTGGGCACTAGCGTGATAGGGCTTCAGATTTTTGAAAGTATGTCTTTTACACTGCCCAACTCTCCAATTCTGGTTTAATAACCACAGAACATAATACAGATACCAGGGCTACTCATATGAAAACTGCAATTTAGTGCACACTCCTGGTGGCCACGTTGAGGGTCTCTCCTGGCACAGTTGAGGTTTTCATCCACTGCAGAGATCTCTCAGCTCCTGTCCCGAGTGTTGTACATTTCCTTCTCTGAAGAACAGAATGTGTCTGCCTTAAGTACATAAATAAATCCTCTCACTAAATCAGAATTTCAGGGGCAGGGATGGGGAATTGCCCCTTGGGTATCAGTGTCTGAAAAACTGCTGTGTCTATTTCTCCCCTGAATTTCATTGCACAAAATTATACAATCTTGATAAATCTAGAGATGTTACTTCTAACACAGACATGTTCTCATCTTTCCATTTGTGAATTATTTTTGAAAAATATCTGAGTGTGTTGGATTGCTGAGTTTTACTGACATGCCCTGTTTAAGCAGGAATGAGAATGCCTTCTGAAATGAATACTTCATTGGCAGTCCCTTCCTATTAGTGAGAACCCCTCTTCTCTATCTATATTTTCCTGGGTCCCACTATCACATACCTACCCCACACCCAGCCTGGAAATTAAGACCGCATGATTTTTCTGTTAGGATGAACTTGGCTGTTTCAATGTTTTAAGCTCAATATATGTCAGGGTTGAAATAGAACTTAGATATGGAGATTTAAGAAAGTTGCTCTCGGACTTGTGATCAATTTAATTCAGCAAACATTTATCAAATGCTTACCATGTTCCAGGCACTGTGATAGAAGCTGAAGAAATAAAGATAAATAGTGGTTCTTTAAAAAAAAAAAAGTGCTGTTCCTGTATGAGAAGCAGTATGATTCATTAAACTGGCACAAGTTATAATTTTAGAAACACTCCCACCACTGGGAATCTGTTCCTTTTGTCGAATATAATTTTTCAGCAGTCATGAGTGAATAATAATTGGGATAATTAAAATTGACCTTTAAAACAGATCTAAATCCTTGTCTGCGTAGGGTGCTGAAGCAGGACAATCCATGAAAAACTACAGCCATTCTCCCTCCAGATATTTGATTGCTCTGAAGGCTGGTAGAGTCACACACCCTTGCACAATTTTAAAACCATGAAGGGATAGAACTAAGTTTTATAAATGGGCTCCAGGATGTATAACTGGGGAAAAAAAACCCTGAAAGTTTCTCTTCTTTCTCAGTAAGTTATTTAAATCATAGCACTTATTTTTAAGTGAATACTCAGGGTAGTTGATAAAGAGAAAGCCCCCCTGCCCTTTTTTAAAAATAAACTTTATTTTTTGAGCAGTTTTAGGTTTATGTAAAATTGAGCAGAAAGTACAGAGATTTCCCATATACCCCCTTCCCTCACACATGCTTAGCCTCTGCCATTACCAGCATCCTTCTCCAGAGTGGTGTTGATACTTTTTTTATTTTACAATTGGTGAACCTGTGCTGACACATGATAGTCACCCCAAGTCCATAGTTGATGTTTCACTCTCGGTGTTGTACATTCTGTGGGTTTGGACAAATGTATAATGACATGTATCCAGCATTATATTATTGTACAGAATAGTTTCACTGCTCTTAAAATCCCTTGTGTTCCTCTTATTCATTCCTCTCTCCCATCTAAACACTGGCAACCACTGATCATTTTACTGGCTTCACACTTCTGTTTTTTCCAGAATATCATATAGCTAGAATCGTATGGTATGTAGCCTTTAAAGACTGGCTTCTTTCACTTAGTAATATGCATTTGGGTTTCTTCTGTGTCTTTTCATGGCTTGATGGATCATTTCTTTTTATTACCAATGTTCCACTATATGGATGTACCACAGTTTGTTTATCCATTCCCTACTAAAGGTGTCTTGGTTGCTTCCAAGTGTTGGAGTTTAATGACTAAAGCCGCTATAAACATTTTTGTGCCTGTTTTTGTGTAGACATAAGTTTTCAACCCCTTTGGGTAAATACCAAGGAACAGATTTTGGATTGCATGTAGGAATATGTTTAGTTTTGTAAGAACCGGCCAAACAGTCTTCCAAAAAGGCTGCACCATTTTGCATTCCCACCACCAATGAGAGTTCCTGTTGCTCTACATCCTTGCCAGCATTTGGTGTCATTAGTGTTCCAGATTTTGACCATTTTCGTAGGAGTGTAGTGGTATCTCATTGTTGTTTTAATGTGCATTTCTCTGAAGACATATGATGTGGAGCATCTTTTCATATGCTTCTTTCTCATCTGTATATCTTCTTCGGTGAAGTGTCTGTTAAAGTCATCTTAGGACCATTTTTTAATTGGAGTTGTTTGTTTTCTTATTGGTAAGTTTGAGTTCTTTGCATATTTTGGATAAAAGTCATTTGTTCGATGTGTATTTTGCAAATATTTTCTCCCATCCTATGGCTTGTGTTTTCATTCTCTTGGCTGTCTTTTGCAGGGCAGAAATTTTTAATTTTAATAAAGTCCATCTTATCAGTTCTTTCCTTCATGGATCGTGGCTTTGTATCTACAAAGTCTTTGCAGAACACAAGTTCATCTAGATTTTCTCCTATGTTATCTTCAAGGAGTTTTATAGTTTTGTGCTTTACAGTTAGATCTGTGAACCATTTTGAATTAATTTTTGTGAAGGGTAAAAAGTCTGTGTCTAGATTCATGTTTTTGCTTATGGAAGTCCATTTGTTCCATTACCACTTATTGAAAAGACTATCTTTGCTCTATTGTATTGCCTTCGCTACTTTGTCAAAGGTCAATTGATTATATTTGTGTAGGTCTACTTCAGGGCTCTCTGTTCTGTTTCACTGATCTATTTGTCAGTTCTTTTGCCAATACACTGTCTTAGTTACTGTACCTTTATGGTAAGTCTTGAAATCAGGTAGTGTCATTCCTACCACTCTGTTCTTCTTCAATATTGTTTTGGCTATTCTGGGTCTTTTGCTTCACCACATAAACTTTAGAATCAGTTTGTTGATATCCACAAAATAACTTGCTTGAATTTTGATTGAGATTGCCTTGAATCTATAGATCAATTGGGAAAAACTGAAATCTTGACAATATTGAGTATTGTCCATGAACATGGAGTATCTCTCCATTTATTTAGTTCTTCCTCGATTAATTGCTCAGAGTTTTCTAGTTTTCCTCATATAGATCTCATGCATATTTTGTTAGATTTATACCTAAGTATTTTATATTTTTTAGGTGCTAATGTAAATAGCATAGTGTTTCAGATTCCTAATTCCACTTGATCATTGCTGGTATATAGAAAAACAATTGACTTTTGTATTTTAACCTTGTATCCTGTGACCTTGCTATAACCACTTATTAGTTCCAGGAGTTTTTGCATAGATGATCTTGTCATCCATAACAAAGACATTTCTTTCCTAATCTGTATCCCTTCTATTTCCTTTTCTTGTCTAATTGCATAAACTAAGACTTCTAGTAGGATGTGGAAAAGGAGTGGTGAGAGGGAAAATCTTTGCCTAGTCTTGATCTTAGTGGGGAAAGTTTCAAGTTTCTCACCATTAAGTGTGGTGTTAGCTGTAAGTTTTCGGTAGATATTCTTTATCAATTTGTGAAAGTTCAACTCTATTCCTAGTTTACCAAGAGTTTTTACCAGGGATGGGTGTTGGATTTTGTCAGATGCTTTTCTTCATCTATCGATAGCACCATGTGATTTTTCTTTGTTAGCTTGTGGATGTGATGGATTACATAAACTGATTTTTGAATGTTGAACCAGCCCTGAATACCTGGGACAAATTCCACTTGCTTCAGTATGTAATTCTTCTTCTATTTTTTAAAAATCTGTTAAAATTTTTATTTTATTTTACTTTATTATTTTGTTTTTGGCCACACCGTGTGGCTTGTGGGATCCTAGTTCCCTCACCAGGGATTGAACCCGGGACCCCTGCAGTGGAAGCATGGAGTCCTAACCACTGGACTGCCAGGGAATTCCCTGTAATTCTTCTTATACATTGTTGGATTTGATTGCTGATATTTTGTTGAGGATTTTGCATCTGTGTTCGTGAGAAATATTGGTCTGTAGATTTCTTTTCTTGTAATATCTGTGATTGGTTTTGGTATTATGGTACTATTAGCCTCATAGAATAAGTTAAAAAGTATTCCTCTGTTTCTATCTTCTAAAAGGGATTATGGAGACATGGCATGATTTCTTCCTTAAATGTTTGGCAGAATTCACCAGGGAAGCCCTCTGGACTTTGTGCTTTCTGTTTTGGAAGGTTATTATTATATTATTAAAATAATTATTTGAATTATTGTTTAAAAATTTTTTTTTTAAATTATTTTATTTTTGGCTGCATTGGGTCTTCGTTTCTGTGTGAGGGCTCTCTCCAGTTGTGGCGAGCAGGGGCCACTCCTCATCGCAGTGCGCGGGCCTCTCACTGTCGTGGCCTCTCTTGTTGCGGAGCACAGGCTCCAGACGCGCAGGCTCAGTAATTGTGGCTCACGGGCCCAGTTGCTCCGCAGCATGTGGGATCCTCCCAGACCAGGGCACGAACCCATGTCCCCTGCATTGGCAGGCAGACTCCCAACCACTGCGCCACCAGGGAAGCCCTAAATTTTTTAATAGATATTTGTCTTTCTCCGTCTGACTTATTTCACTTAGTATGATAATCTCCAGGTCCATCCATGTTGCTGCAAATGGCATTATTTCATTCTTTTTAATGGCTGAGTAATACCCCATTGTATATATGTAGCACATCTTCTTTATCCATTCATCTGTCCTCAACAAAATACTAGCAATCCAAATCCAACAATACATTAAAAGGATTATACACTATGATCAAGTGGGATTTATCCTAGGGATGCAAGGATTTTTCAGTATCTGCAAATCAATGGCTGTTATACACCACCACAAGTTAAAGAATAAAAACCATATGATCATCTCAATAGATGCAGAAAAAGCTTTTGACAAAATTCAACACCTATTTATGATTAAAGACTCTCCAGAAAGGGTCCTAGAGGGAACATATTTCAAAATAATATAGACCATATACAACTATCCTACAGCTAACATCATACTCAACAGTGAAAATCTAAAAGCATGTTCTCTAAGATCAGGAGCAAGACAAGGATGTCCACTCTCACCACTTTTATTCAACATAGTTTTGGAAGTCCTAGCTGTGGCAAACAGAGAAGAAAAAGAAAAGGAATCTAAATTGGAAAAGAAAGAAGTAAAACTGTCACTGTTTGCAGATGATATGATAGTAGACATAGAAAATCCTAAAGGTGCTACCAGATAACTACTAGAGCTCATCAATGAATTCAGTAAAGTGACATTTTCTTTGCTGAGGAGTTTTTAGTCTACTTTAGAACATAATGCATATTGAAAAGATGCCATTTATATACAGTTGTGTATAAACTGGATTTGAAAGTTCTGAAGAAACTAAGAGCATGCATCACCAAGGAGCTGTAGTAATCCAGAGGTTTGTCTGGGACTGTTTTTTATTTATGGAGGGGGTAGATTTAAGTAGTTTTAGGAGGAGGTCAAGGGTCTGGAAAACACTCAGATAGTGTCACTTAGATTGAGAGGATTAAGGCAACTATGTTTTCCCCAGCTATGGGAAGTTCCAAATTTCTAAGATTTTACCTGGAGAAAAGAATATATATATAATTTTTAAAAACAGAAGCTGAAATATTGTTTAATAATTTCAGTATAAAGCTGTTCTGTTGGCAGGACAAACAATAGGCTATTGATTAAAATGATGTTACAATAGGTACAACTACTGAGACAATGTTTGCTCATTTAATACATAAGAACTTATTCTAGAAGCATGCACACCAGGCTGTCCCGAGCACTCTGATCTGAATCATACATAAATCATGAACAATTACGGTGTGTCTGTATTTTCTACAAGACACGTTACAATGGCTCATCAGTTTCCCTTTAGAGTTCCTAAGCTTTTCTGAGAACATTTGAGCTTCTGAGTACATTTGAACTTTTGAAGGAATAAGTGCATTTCAAAACTGAGATTATTTCATAGAATAATTTCTTCTTAATATGAGTGTTATTATGAAGAGAAATAAACTTGCTTTAGCCTATTGAACTGTAATATTATCTGTCTATTTTCATTTGTTAATTCTTACAAGATTATTACTTGTACTCACCTCCTTTTCCCCCTAAGTGGTAAATAGTTGTACTTTTCAGTTGTTTTGCCATCTCGTTTGTTAAAAACAATTATTTATGAATAATTGTTGTAGCTTTGAAGCATTTCAGGATTCATCTTTTTTTTTTGGATAGAAATAGTATGTATCAGACTATTGATAAGAATAATATTCAGTGGAAATCAAATATTTTTTAATGATTCCAGAAAAAGAAAATTAAATTGTGTCTTAACAATTTTGGCTCCAGGAATCGTAGTGTAAAATATAGACATTTCAGATTGAAAACAATGGTTAAGGAGATTTTTGGGTGGCATCTGAGACTTCACCTTACTTGAATGTAATTTAGTTAAAAACACAGTGAATGTACTGAAAACACTGTCCAAACACAGAGCCGCTCTTTTCCAAGTACCTTATTGGACATGGTCACGTTTTTTGATCACGTGCATTCTCAAATTTGACTGTGTGGAAGTGAATTGGAACAACCAATTAGGGTTGTAAAGAAAATGATCACTTTTAAAATTGTTTCTCAAAGGCAAAGATGACTTCATAAGAGCGAGTACATCTTACTCTTTTTTTTTTTTTTTTTTTTTTTTAAAGACTAAGATTCATATGCCTTCTTTTGAGGAAAGAATAAAACATGAGAATATGGCTTGGAACGTTGCATGCTGCCTTCCTATATCTCTCTATAGGGAAAACGTCCTTATAGAATATTTTGAAGAAGCTTATGTGATGACTTGTCTTACCATACTGAAAATAATAAAAGCAAACACTATTAATCCTCATAGAAACCCTATGAATTGTGTGATTCCCCTTTGTCCAGTTGTGTGATTCAGTTGTGTGACATCCTCATTGTACACATGAGGTAACTGAGGCTTAGGGAGGGCCAGTGACTTCCCAAGAGTAGGCAGCTTGGTAAATGTCATGCCCACACCCTGTCTGGCTCCAGAATCTACACTTGGTCCTCACTGTTTCCAACCCAGAAAGGAGAGACCCCAATACGGTGAGATGAGAAAGATGTGAGCAGAGGGGACTGAGTGGGGAGCGTCTGGGGAGACTCAGAAAGGAAGCCGTGCTGGGGGGGCTGGGGGAGGCTGGGAAAGGAGCAGGCTTCCCAAGCTAAACAGTTGATGGAGATAATCTTCACTTACCCTCAACCAGCTCTGTGACTTTGAGCAGGTTACTTAGATCCCTGGGACCCCTTTACCTAAAGGGGGAATGATGCAGACCTGGTCTGCTCAACAGGCAGAGAAATTGTCCCCTGAGAAACTGTCACGTTAACATTCGAGTTAGCACAGCTGACTGTGGATTGTGGATGATCCCAATCTTCTGGAATTTTCTGAATGGCTAATAATGCCCCAGTAATGTCTCAACAGCTTTGTACTTGCAGTGCACACACTCACAACGGGTGTTTCTTTGCTCTTGCTTGTGCCAAGGACCCTTCGGGCACTTTGCTGAAGCCTGACCCCTTCTCACAGCAATGCTTGTAAATGCATAAAATGTATACATAGGGTTACAAAGTAAATAGTTATATTGAAATGCTGATATCAATGTACTAGAAATTGTAACATAGTGTCTTCTTAGTTATTAGCGCATTCAAAAACAAGATCTAGTGGTGACTTTAATAAATACTGTTATTTTGAAGTAAAGGAGACCATAAACAATATTTCTAGATGTCTTGGACAACGATTGCTATTAAAATATCTGTAACTTATGTTGGTAACATATGCACGGGCACTGGTGAATATAGTCTGGTTTGTCTACATTTGTGACTGAAGAATATGCTAAATTTAGCTAGAGGTTAGTGAAAATAAAGATGTAATTTTTTTCTATTCATCTCAACAGACCCCCTATATCATATTTGTACCACACGTTAAGAACCCCTGAGCTGTGTGGTTCACTGCTTCAAGTTCTGTGAAAAACCCTCCTGAGCTTTGATTGAACTTCTAATGAATCTTTAGATCAAGCTAAGGAAAACCAGTACCTTAAAAGTAGTCTTCCTATTTGCAATCATTGTAGTCTGAATTTATGTAGTTTTTCTTTAATGTCTTTCAATACAATTTTTATAATAATCTCCATAAATGTCCTGCAAATTCTGTAAGATTCATTCTTAGATACTTTATATGTTTTGTTAGTATTTGCTATTCTATTTAATTTCTAACTATGGATAAGTTTAGAAATACTATCAGCTTTTGTATAATGAATTGTTAAGCTAGCCAATGACTTTCAGAATTTCTACCTCCATAATCATATCATCTGGAAACGATAACGGTTGCTCTTTTTCATCCAATTTTGTGCTTTTAATTTTTAAATTTTCTCTTACGTACTGATAGGACTTTCAGTGCAATGTTCAATAGAAACGGTGGTGTCTGTGAAAGTGTTCTTTCTGATTTTCAAGGAAATACTTTTAATATTTTCCCATTTAGGAGTGATGTGCTGGAACCAATTTTTAGCAGCTAGCAAGAGCCAATCATTAACTTTTCATGAATTTTGCATGAAAATACAATCATTATTAAAAATTAAATGACATAAACATAATTAATTAAATCATATTAAAACAAAAGTAATACATTCTGAAAACTCACCACTTCCTACTTTATTTTATGTCATCTTGCTGTTATCAGTGCTCTTGAGGTTATTTACATACCTTGTGTCTGCGTGGTGAAAATACTATATGATTCTTTTTCCAACTTCCTGGTCAGTGACATCACGTTGATAGCTTTGAATTGGCCATGGTACGAGTATTTACACCATGGAAAGTGGCAAATGCTACCAATCAGGGTTTTTAATTTTCCTTAAGAGCTTGTTGTTCAACGTTTACTAACACACCTCTGATCAAGACTGATGTTTGCCACAGGCTCTAGCATTTTCCTAGCCTGTTAACTAAAAAGAAAGGAAATTAAGGAAGAAGAGAAGGGAGGGTGGCAGGGAAATAGGAAGGAAAGGAAAGTAAAAGGGAAGGAAGAAGAGAGGAAGAGAGGACAGGAAAGCTTTAATCAGTGTATTAACCCGCACGTGGTGTTTCCCCCCAGATAGCTGTGACGCTCCTCTGGCGTCTGCCCTGCCCCGGGCTTCCTTCAGCAGCTCCTCAGAGCGGTCCAGCAGCCACGGCCCTGGCTTCGCAAGCCTTAATCGCAGAGACGGTGAGTCTGCAGCTGTCTTCTTGTCAATCCACGCTGATTCTTTCCCAGAGAGAATTATTTTCATTTTTAGTTCATATTCCTTCTTATAGGTCAAAACTTAATTATATTGAGTTTAATGAAACTGAAGAAAGCAGCAGGTTCATCATATCTGCTAGTATTCCTCTGCTAGCTTTCTTCTTGCTTATGATCCATTTTTTGGTTTGTTTTGCTATCTTCCTTCCCTATTGATTGCCAGCAAATGATCATCAATAAGATTTATGAGAAGGGAATGATTGGAGTCTAGATTTTTTCCAGGGTTATCATCCCTTTTTAGTTTTAGGACCGGCGACAGAAGGGTGACTAGTCAAGTGCGCTGGTCATGAATAACTACAACAACACAAGAAGGAGCCAGTGCTGCAGCCACTGGGGAAGCCTGATGTTTGCAAGATGTGAAGCTGCCAAAGGATGTCATGGGAAAATGACTCCATTCCCAGGACTTGGCCTGGGAGGAGGCCAGGTGAAGGCTGCTACTGAAAATAAAGATTCCCTTCCTATTAGTGGGAAGGGAGTGAATGACTTACTTTTTGGAAAGGTCCATTTTTGCTACTTGAATGTTGTCGAGTGAATTACCTCTTCTATTGCACAAATACTAATTCAGTGGATTAAATAAGTGAATACATACACTTCAAATTCAAATGCTTTGCTACTTTTTTGATTAACTTTTATTGGAGTATGGTTGCTTGACAATGTTGTGTTAGCCTCCACTGCACAACAAAATGAATCAGCCACACCGGTACAGATAGCCCCTCCCTTCTGGACTTCCCTCCCACTTCGGTCACCACAGTGCATTAGGTAGAGCTCCCTGTGCTATACAGTATGTTCCCATCACTTGTCTATTTTATACATAGTATCAATAATGTATATATGTCAATCCCAGTCTCCTAATTCCTCCCACCCCACCCCTTTCCCCCTTGGTATCCATACATTTGTTCTCTACGTCTGTGTCTCTATTTCTGCTTTTGTTTTGCTACTGTTTTAAGGGATAGATTTTTTAAATGAAAGATGAATTCAGAAAGTAAAAGTGAAAATTAACTGTGTCCCATGTAAACGCACTGCTGTAAATTCTGGAGATACTACTAAGGAATTGAGTGTTTTCCTCCCTTTCTTTGACATTTCTAAGATCAGAGTTAAAGTCTAGCTTGAACTTTACTGTGTCCTTAAGGATCAAATTTGGGAACCTAGTAAGTGATCAAATCGATTGGCAGGGAAGAGTAAGAACACAGGTGAAGAAATTCAGTGAGCTCAGGATGGGAAGGCATGTCCATTAATTGTCCACCTTCATGGTCTTTTCCCAGGAAAAAGCATTTTGTGGCCAGATATTTACTCCTCAAAGCATCATTCATAATCATTTTTAGCACCCCAGTAAAAATATATTCTCCTTGAAACCAGATTTCAATGAGATCAGTTATCAAATTACCCATTTTCGGTCTGGTGGTTATTCTAATATCAGCTTAACATCTAAACTTTCCAGTGGTTTCCCTAAAATTGTAAAAACTAAATAAGCCATATTTAATTAGTTTAAAGAGGCCCGAGGGGCTTGTGTGTTGTGTTTCTAATTTGCATGTGTAGAGTATCTTTATGATTCAGGCCTCCAGTGCTATCAATATGGTGGCACTGGGAAGTTTATAAACATTAGAAGGGAAAATCCTGAAGCTTAAGATGAACTTATTTCCATTATATTTAATTAAAAAACTAATAACTCAGAATATTATAAGCCATCATTATAAAATGGTAAGTACAAAGCTTATCTTTTATATTTAAAGTACTCTCTTTGCAAATTTAAACTAATTATTTTAAGAGTGGCAATCAACTGATGAGGGTTTTTTTTTCATGGTTGTTGCTACTCTGATTGCATATAGTGTACATTTCACTAAATATCCCTAGATATTACCACCTGATTTCAGACCCATTTCTAAAGCATGCTTTAGACAGCACAATTTATCAATATTCCTTCTGAAGGATTATCTATATGTGTTTTCTGTTAAAAGCCAGCATCCCAGAGTCTTTATTGACATTTCCTTTGCCTTGGTAAATGCTGGAGAACATATTAGTTCACTTTAGTTTAGATGATTATGATGTAAAATGTGGATAGTATGAAATGTGGATGAATATAATGAGGGCGATGATTCTTCATATATAGTAGTTTTCGCTTTTTGGAATATTTTGTGTATGATCTAGTGAGGAAAATCATGTTAGACTCCCTGATTGTATGGTTAAAATTTCCTTGGTCTGTGTTGTGGTATTTGGAAGTTTTAAAGAAGGTGGTCTGTCTTACACCCCTAGTTTCTTATTTTGCCCATAAGTCATTGCACTTCTAGAATGTTCATTAAGAATTAGAAATGTCTCAAATATCACAGCTTCCACCAAGAACTTTATACATAGCAGCTGATCAATTCATCTACCTGATACATAAAGGTAGTAAGAGAATAGTCTATACATAATTTTTGATTGTATGTGTGTGCATATATATAAATTTGACCCACTGTATAACCCCCCAAAGCCAAATAATTCAAACTTTAAGGCATTTTATGATTTTAAAGTACTTCACTGATTCAACACATAACAAATGTTAATTAATTGACTAGAACTTATTGCACATTTCATGTTTTCTCTTTTACATATTTTTTACTTATGCAGTTTATGTATTTATTTTGTTTTCTATTAATTTATGAAAAGTAGTAAAATATTTCTTAGAAAAGACTTTGCAATAAATAGAAGAAAGAAGTCTATGAAGGATATTAAGAGGAATGAGCAGAGAAGTTAGGAGGGATCCAGGCATTTCTAGGGACAGGTGGGCCAAAGCAGAGAGATGCAGACCTTGCATCTTTGAAAACCATGATTCCTGAGCATGTTACCACCTGTTTGCCAGTGTTTTCTGTGAGCTCCCTAATGGAAGTGTTGGTTACTGTAGAGATAGTAATGGGCTAGTATCATCACTCAATATTGGACTAAGTGCTCCTGGAGTTTACTTTTGAAATTTCTAGTCTGGTTCCTCTAGCATTCCCATTTTGAAGTCTGGGATTGGGTTCCAGATAATACATTTAACAAAGTATCCCCTCTGAGGTCATACACCTTACATTTTTATACAGAGAAACACAAATTACTGGAAATGCCTGAATGTATGATTTTTCAGAACTGATGGATTTTTTTTTAAGGGGTAAAACACAGACACGTACATGTATTCATATACCTATTCAAGAAAATTGATGCCATTAGATAAAAATGTAAAGTTCTTGAAGCTTTACATCTTTACAGTCAAATTGGGTTTGACTATTCATGTTAGCTGAATTTGTTTCCATCAATATTAAATTGATATTTCCTAGAATTACAAGTGACCTAATATTTCTCATATAAAATCAAGATTGCTGAAATCTGTGTATTATTCTAAATAAGAACATGCTATAATATTGACTTCATTTTTTTCTTCTCAAAAATCTCCTAAAGGAACTTTATGCAGTTTATCCAAGTTTATTCAAAACAAAAGTTAAAAAACCAAAACCAAAAGTAAAAAAACTACCTTAGAGTAAACCATGCTGGACTTTCATTCTAGATCTTGCATGTGAAAATAACCTTTTGTTTTTACAATTATTGTTACTGTAGGTGACCCTTCATGAAACTGGCTTTAGCATTTCAGATGCTGCTTTCCAACTCCGGATAACATGTTCTTTTTAGCCACGTGACGTGTCCTCTTTAGTCACCGCAGGCATGGTGGTGAGATGAGTGGTCTGGCCAGAGCTGATTGAGATTGATTAGGAGGAAGTGTACACACATTTTGTTCTCCTTTTTTGTTCCCCCAAAGTGCTTGCATAAACAATCATCCCCAGAAAGAGGGACAACTCCATTCATGGCCCAGATGCTGAAAATCACGCCCTCTAATGCGGCAAGCCACTCATCACTGACAGCGCAAATGAGACTGCTTTAAATTTAACTTGATCAAAAATGGCATATCAGATTACTATATTGTGTATTGCAAACAGAAAGTAGATGGAGACAAGCTGAACTGACTGGATGTTTTCTTTTCTCTTTGTAATTCTTAACCTTTCCCGTACCGAGACATTGATCATATTTCCTCACAACAGACTTATGTGTTGGTGGAGCCAGGAAAGATTTTGTCTAATGCTCCCAATACAATTGATGGCTGAGCATATTAGCAACAGTTCTCAGCGTTAAGATATTTATTTCTCACTTTAGGAAGTACATTTACTAGTACAAGTTAATACTCCAGGTTTTAGCAGGAAATAAATACACATGATTCGATTAGCAGAAAATGCTTAGGCCTGGGCATCAGACACTAAATATTTTCTTATAACCTGGAACGTCTGATTATTTGGACTCTGCAATATCCCAAATAAGCTGTGATGTAAAATTCACTGTTTTTTACAAAGAAATGTTAGAAAATGGAAAGAGTGAATAATAATTTAAAATATCTAGGCGTATATCAACTCCTGATATAAATCATAATATTACTGAATACATCAAAAATGTTTGATGCAAATCTTATAATAATAAACTTGTCCCTCATATTTTTTCATAAAATCGTAGTTCTCCAGTATTTCTATCTTTTATTCACAGGCTAGGTGCCTGGTAGTCAGTATTCCCAAATACTAGTCTGAGCAATTCAGATGGCAATAAAAGGGCTTGCAAACCAGATTTTTATAAAGGCCTATGAATGTACTGGGGACTTTTTGCCTCTGGATGTCAGATTTTTCATTCTGTTTATCTGTGCTTCCTAAAAGTTTTTAGACCTATTAGGGCCAAGACACATTCTTTTTCCGATTTTTCTTAACAAATGATCCTGCAGATGCAACTGTGGGTATTGAGTGCAGTGGACAGGCCAAATGTAATAGCATCCATGTAAAATACACCCATGTTCTAAAGCACAGAGCACTGTCTTGGTGACCAGGCAACTTTATTAAATCACGGCATGATGGTAGCATGTGAGAGGAGAAGCCCCCAAATCCCAGGGTTCGTGCAGACCCTGCCGTACAGTTGTCACACAGAACTCATCTGCTCAGATTTTGCCATGGTCCTTTTCAAGGTCTGGAGTCTCCAGGTTACCTCCGTAGAACCTAAGATGCTAGATGAGACAAACCAGAACAAACCAAACGTGTTTTTCAGCGTTGTCAACAACCTTCAGGGAGGCAATGTTGTCATTTCTCTCTACCAAGTAGCTCAAATTATAGCACTACCCCCAGAATAAGGCAATCTTCAGTCTCTTTTGGATTCAGTGGACTCTTTTGAATGGGTGAACATCTTCCAGGGATGCTCAGATTTCTTTGTTCCTGCTTCTTTCCAAGACAGTGTTTGGGTTTACAGAAGGGCTGGTGCCCTCATGGAGCTGGATGGTGGGGCTTCTCACGTTGCGGCACAGCTCCTTGCTATCTGCTGAAGGAGTTTGTCTGCTTTTAACGCTGAGGGTTACTTGGCACCTGCTCCTGAAGCCTGTGGCGGATTTACCTCTTGGTAAGACTGTGTTCCCAGGGAACAGGTCATTGTCCCTTCCGGGATCTTTGCGATGTCACTTCTTGCCTCCCTGAAGCCTGACCATGAGTCTCATTTGGTTTCCAGCCTGAGCAGCCTTGGTTACAGGTTTAATTTGCCTTTGCCAAGTTGACCTTCTGTTCAGATCCAGTCAGACTCTCATCTCACTTCTGTGCCCCCTTTTGATGGCCTGTGGGCAGTCTGGTTCACCGTACCAAGGGGAAAAAGATCGTCAAATGGTTTTGTCCTGGCAGTTTAGTCCAGAAGTAACCTATCACTTCCACTCAGAGCTTGTTGGCCAGAGCTGGTCACATAGCCCCACCCAACCACCAGGGGGCGTGGAAATCGCAATCCTCCAAGTGCCTGGAAGGTAGAAGAAGGGAAATAGTTGGTAACCATTAGTAATGACTACACAGCCCCCTACAAGGTGATCTCCCAAAATTCCAAATGGAAGCCAAGACAAAGTCTTTCCACAGCTTGCTTATTCCTCTCACTTTTCTGATCCCCCTGGGACTTCGCTCCTGAGCAAGGTGTCTGAATCACCCTCCCACCACCTTTTACCCTTCCTCCATTTCCTCTCTTTCCCACGATCCTCTGGGTTCCCATCTCTTCTTCCTGCCAAAGAGGGAGACATCACACGTCCTGTTTCCTATTTTCTTAGTTGGTCTTTGCCCTCCCTGGCTTCTCTAGGGCTTCATGGGATAATGATCACAGGCTAACAGGATTTACGGGAGAGGAATGAAAAACACAACAGTTTATCCTTGCAAAATTATGTCTGTGTTTATTATCTGCCCAGTAAGTATCTTATGGTGGCCACAATTTTGCCATAGTATTTTTCCAAGAGTGAGTACTGCCTATGACGTACTTGGCAACTTCCCAAAAAGTATGTGGAAGCCCTTCTAAGCACTATCCAAATTCAAAACTAGTTGTCTAGCAAATTCTACTCTGTTCTTTTCCAAAGTAATTCACTTTTATATCATGTATAATATACAGAAATGTTCATGAAGGTTATTTATTTAACAGTATGTATCCTTGACATACACCATGATGTCTTTGTTTACTCCACTTTTAATAAATATTATTGGCATCCCTATGGAGATATATTTTATCCCATTACATACTGCTTTACTCATCCAATGCAATTACATTGCCTCTTGTAGGGATATTCCCTTTTTCTTGTTTGGAGTCACTGATGAAAGACGTACCAAGTGAGGTGACCTTCAATCCTGCCAAAGGGGTGAGGTTCAATTAGCAACCTTTCATGAGGCATCTGGGATCACTGATGATACATGGATGCTATGTTAAATCAAAGCACACAGGAGTCTTGAACTTCTGGTTTAACTTGTGGCACAGAGACTGGTCCAGGAAGACCACAGCCAGTGACAAAGGCTAATGGAATATCTCAGTGGACCCTGTGGTCAGCTACTCCCACCTTTGCTCTGAACATTAATGAGGAGCTTCTGGACTAGGGGCTGACTGGAAGATGGTATTTCAGGGGTTCCCTGTTCTCTCTGTCCTGTGATCCTTGCAGTAGACTCTTCCCTTGTTGCCATGTTTCCTCCAAGGAAATCCAGTGGAGCAGGCTTTTCTCCGACACAAAATAATGCCATACTTTGCTGGGGATGAATGCCTACACCCCAGAAAAATGCATCTTTGTCAGTAGTATTTACATATTGTGATGCTCAGACCTCATCCTTTTTGCATTCTCATTTTACTACTCTATTTTGTATAGCAGCTCGTCTGTACATATCTCTTTTTATCCAAGGCTTTCACAGTGTGCTTACAAATTGTAATGAATTCAGCTACATAACATCACTAAAGAAAATGTAAGTTTTACCATCAATGGACTTTTTTTCCAAAGGCTTCTGGCTAACTGAGCAGTCAAGTATGGATGGATAATTTAGTACTCATGGTTTTATTTCTAAGCATCTCACCCTTGCATTTCCTGACATGATCCTACACTGAATTTAATTAAAAAGAAAAAGGAGCTATTGCCTTAAGAAGAGTAACGGTGTGTCCCTGGGAAGTGGTGGGGGCCTTGGAGCAGAACGCCTGGCCTCCTGCCTTTCTGGGCATCCTGGATTCCCCACTGTTCTCTACATATCAGAGGGAGATGCAGCTATTCTGAGTGGCCTCAAGAATGATCTGGAATCATATCTGTTCTGAATAACTCAGGGGGCCTCTGAAAGATGCACAATGATGCTTTTATAGAATTAGACCAGATCTCAGAGCTGCATCTCTCATAAACATGAAGATTTCACGGGAGATGCACAAATACACTTGGTCGTACATTTTATTCAGTCATGAATGAGGTATTTAGTACATGTTCGGATGGTTTATAGGCTTGCTGGGCAATTTGTATTTTATTTCTAAGGTGAGAAATTAGCAAAATCATCTTATAGTCTTGTCAGTACAGAACTTCAAACACATAAGGACTGCAAAGCCTGAGATCAACTCAGATCTGAATGCCTCGCTACTGTGTGTTTCTTTAAAACTTGGTCAGGAGTGTCTATGAGAGAAGCAAAACAAAACACACAGTAGCAATGGATTTTTGTTTATTTTATGCAGAAAGAGCTGCAGCGATGAATGTTAATTGCTAAGGGCATTGAAAGTTGTCCCTCGGGACACTGTGCGCAGAACTTAAGGGAGTCACGTGTGAACAGTCACACTGTACTTTTTTTCTTTAATATCACTGGCATTTAATTTGAATCACAAATTAACAAGTATACACTTATTTTTTATTTAATTTTAAATTGTCTGTTTACAAAACCATTATAGGGTATGTCTGCATTTAGTACAGGAATCTGTTTTACAGTTAGGCAGCTCTGTGTGATTTTTTTCATTATGGATGCACTTTTTGGAAAACTACCTGTTGTCTCCTGCTCAGGCTGCTAGCAGACTGCAGGAAGCACAGCAGAAAGGGAATCAGAGGTTACCTAGACAGGTCCAGAGGGAGGATTTCTGCATTTTTTACATCCTGATAGCCAGAAATGGTATATGTAGATAGTTGGAATTGCTCCTTAAGAAATCAGAGCTGGAGCAAATGCTTAAATTTCCCTCAGCAATGTAGGCAGGGCTGTGACAAAAACACCAATATATAAATCCCAGAGATCTCTGAGTGGGATGGTCAGGGAGCATCCCCAGGGCCTGCCGCCCTATGGCCCCTTTTTCCTGGGAACATCTGTTACTCCTGCTTATCTCACCCTCTCCCCACTCACCCAGCCCCGCCTGGAATCTGGAATGAGTTTTCTGTGAATTAAGATGCATTTAAGTGAGGAAAGAAATACACAGAGCTTAATGAGCTCCCATTTGAGACAATGTAATGAAGATCTTGGAGGGAAACTTCCCTTGGTTACAATTTCAATTTAGCCATTTACTTGCTTGACATTTAGATGCCCTGGAGATAGGTTAGTCTGTTCACTTCAGATTATCCCACTTGACTTTGCTCCCTTCGGTATCTTTCTGCTCTGGACCTTGTTCCAACTTGAAGAAGGCATGAGCTATTCTCCTTTTCACCTCTGGGTAATTCCCACCTCTGGGTAATTTCCCCCTCTGCACAAAGCTGACACTCATTATGACAGTGCATGCCCCGTGGCCACCAGGGGCAGGGGTCATTTTCATCTTGATCAGTGACCAGAATAATTAAGGCCCTCGCTGAGAGTTTCCTGTTCAGCCTTTCCTCTCCCCAAAGACACAAGTCACTGCCTGTGTCTGAGCCAACGAAAGGTGGGGGAAACAGTCACACAGGCATAACTAGAGACAGAAACCTTCCAATATATCTGCCAGTGTATCACTATAAAAGACAGTATGGTATTGATAAGCAAACAATACTGAATAACTGACAAATCGCAGGGATATGTTCTTAGAAGGGGTAGAGAATGAAAAGGGAGCTAAGCTTTAATAAAATACCCTCACCCGAACCTAAAATGATTGTTTTTTGCTTGTCTGCAAAGCAGAGACTGTAACACCCGTCCCACTTGCCGGGTGCATGGAGGAGTTGTGAGGTAGCACTTAGAGCATCTGGGAGGGTCCTGAACACATCACATGCTTGTGACAAGTTTTGGCTTTCCTCATTTTCTCTCCTTTATCTAGTATAAAGTGGCAGGTAACGGGCCATTCAGTAATGAAAAGACTGCAATGCCCCACACTCTGGATGTCACCCCTCTTTCACCATGACTGTCTCCCGTCTTGCGATCGTGTATGGGAGAGAAAGTATTGTGCTAGATGCTCTAACACAGCTTCTTGTTGAATTCTCATTGCAGCCCTAAAGCATACCTATCACACTTTGCAGGGAGGGATGTTTTGTTTTGTGTTCAGTGTCCTAAGCTGTGGAACCTTGTTCTGTGCAAGTCAGACCCTCTGGACATGTTTTCCTTTGTATGAATTGTGACACTTTATTCAACTAAGGGGCTGAGGCAGGAGACAGGACGGTGACAATGGAAAAAGACAGTCTGTGGTGTGGTCAGGGGAAGAGCTGGGTGGGAGGGCAAGTGCCTTTCTTGTGGGTTCAGCACTGGTGACTCCAAAACAGTAATTGCAAATCCCTGGGCTCTGTTTCAGGGGGTGTTGGTTCCCAGGGGGAATTTACTGAAGATTTGCAACATTGAATAATGCAGGCTGATCAGTTTCAGAACCACTGCTCTGCAGCTAAGAGCTGGTGGGGCGGCTGTGCTCAAGCGTACCCACTTTAATGTTGTTTCAGTGTATTTTGTTTTGTTTTCCATTACAGAGCAGTGATCTCCTTACCCGTCAGTAAAACTGTTCGGGGCTCCCTAACAGTCCTCAGGTTATATTTGTGCATTTCCCACTTTTTCCAGTCATTAGAAAAAAGGGCATCTACCCCGGTGGACTGCGTGCATGGGCAAATGCACAGTAATTCAACATCATCACCCTACAGGGGTCTGGGGATTACGCCGTGGCTGTGTTACCCAGCTGAAATGAATTGCTTTGCAGCACAGGGAATTCTGCAGTTTCATTACTTTATCAGAGTACCTACTTAATCAGATAGTTTAATTTGCATACCAGTAGCACCTTCTCACCACAGGTAAGGAATATGAACTGTTCAAGGTTGATTACCTGCAGATGGTGAAGAGTGGTTGACAGAGACGTGGCTGCATCTGTGGGAGAGGCTGGTCCCAGGGCAGATGCTGGAAGCATGCCGACCCTTTTTACTCTGTTGCGTTTCTGTACATGTGGTGCCCGTGTTGATGGTACTTCCCGCTTCAAGAGAGATTAAAGATGACAGAGAAAGATTGTGAAATGCAAAAAGAAGAAGTATCTTCAGTACATTCTTTACAACCTTGATACTAAGAATACAGGACATTTAGCAGTTTCGCAGAGATTGAAACTGATTCATATAAAACTTCAAATGTAGAACCTTTAAGTTAAAATGATCAGCTAAATGCCAACACCTAATTTCTGACTTCTTTTGGCAATTATTATAAAATTACAGGCAGTTGCAGAGTAATGTTACTTGGGACTGTTAGTTAACCCTCAGCTAGAACCCAGAAGGACTTATCATTCATCAAACATTAGATGGGACCTCTGCACAAATCAGTAGAAGTAGCAGGGAGGTGTTGGGTGGTGATCAATCTTGTTATTAAAGACAAAGAAAGACTGAAAACTATCACAGGTTGGAAGACACTAAGGAGACAAGGTGACTAAATGCAATGTGGGGTTCTGGAACAGAAAAAGGGAGTTAGTTAGTGGAAAAACTGGAGACATCAAAAGAAAGTTTGTCGTTTTGTTACCATTGTACCAGTGTTAATAGCTTAGTTTTGATCAAAATACCATGGTGATGTCAGATATTAACATTAGGACACACTGTAAAAAGTAGACAGGAACTCCCTATCCCATCTTTGCAACTCGTTTGTAAATCTGAAATTATTTCAAAATAAAAAGTTTAATAATGCATTACAGAACAGCCAGAGTTGTGGCATGTTTAAGATGTGGATCAAAGGAAAAGACATTGTGCTTGTGGTTGAGAGGAAATTTTGGAATTTTGGAATAAAGATTGCAGGAAATGAGGAAATCTTAGAAAGAATTTGAGTTTTAAAGAATTTGTAAGCTTTAAATTTTGCTAAGGGTTATACACGTAGTGCCGTTAGCAGAGGACATAGAGAAGCAACAGATGTGCCCACTTGCTAGTTTCACCTCCACACCCTGATGTAAGCGCTCCACTTCCATTTTCCTTTGAGCTGTCTTGTAACCATGTCACACACCTCCTGACGTGTACTTGGTCGTAACAGCTTTTGTAAACAGGACATGGATGTTAATAATAGCCCCTAATAAAAAAGATAATAAATGTTGTCTAAAGTGTCAGACCTTATTATGAGAGCCTCAAATTAGATGTCAGGACAATGGGGAAAATTTTTTTTAAAGCTAGTTTTTTTGTGTTAAGGACTGTTTACATGACACTGTGTTTTCTAGACATGGATAATTAGCAAAATATCAGTTCCAGAATGCATTTCAAACCTGTTTCCCAATTTTTATATTGCATAATAATTTAAATTCAGAAAATTTAATATGACATCTAAATCCAAATTCAAAACTCATGTTTCTGTTAAACTAGAAGAACACAATATATCAATAATACATTCACAGGTATCCCTAATTCTTCGGTGTCTCACAAGCACTGGAGAAAACAAAGCACAGTAATTTCCACTCTGCACCTATTGTCTTGAATACCTGAGAAACTCCTCCCCATTCACTTCCTCTGGGTTCTCGCTCACCCTCCTTGCTGACTTTTTAGAACTCTCCCTCCCTGCACAGAAATCACTTTCACCTCCACCCCTCCCATATTGCATTTCAAATTGTTCTTTGAAATGTCTGCTTCTCCTATGAGTCTGTAAGCACCATGAGTGTAGGGCTATGCCATAGCCATCTTTGTTATCCCAACATTCCACATTGTACTTCCTCATGCTGGGAATCCAGAATTAAGGTTTTCTAGCTTTATTTTCCAACAAAGGAAAGTTTGTTATTTTCCAACAAAGGAAAGTTTGCCCTTTGTTTATGTCCAACAAAGGGCAAGTCATGCATTGAAGCCAGTAACGACACTAGTTCCAAGCACTGATGTAATGGCATGGTGTTTAGTTGTCCACCTATTACATTAAGCAATTTCACTTAGCGGGACACCCCAATACCAGAGAGTCAGGGGTTATGAACTAAGAAACAAAACAATTAATATAGGCTTCATCCATTTACATTTAACCTGTGTTTTTATTTTGTGTTGGTGTGTGTGTATGTGAGTGTGTTTGTATAATTCTGAGGCATTATATAATGCAGAATTTGAAACTATGATTTTCATAAATCTTATTTATGACCCCACTCTTACAGGTTAATATAGATTTCAAAGATTTCTCTGTCTTTACCGGTTTTCTTATTTTTATTCCCACAAAAAGGAGCTGGTGGCTGGTCTCCCCTTGTGTCAAATAAATACCAGTGGCTGCAGATTGACCTTGGAGAAAGAATGAAGGTCACAGCTGTGGCCACCCAGGGAGGATACGGGAGCTCCGACTGGGTGACCAGCTACCTCCTGATGTTCAGCGATGGCGGGAGGAACTGGAAGCACTATCGACGAGAGGAAAGCATCTGGGTATGTGCTTTATTGAAAAGCAGTCTGTCGGAGTATGAATTATGCCAGTTACTGCATGTTGCTGCCCATCTGTCAGATCAAGTATAGAACCAGAGCCTCCTAAGTTACTTGAAAATGTTTCCACTGAATGTAAGCCACATGTGACGTTCCAGAATACACCGTCCATGGCTAATTTATGAAATAAGTAAAACAATTTTATAATGTAGCGAAATATTGTAAATGTCTTCCCATTATTCCTTTAAATAGTGTGAAGTCTAAGGAATAAATAAGTCACATACGACTGATTTTATTTTTGTTTGATAACAAACACAATAGTTTATATTGCCTCAGCATTTTTAAATAAAGCAAATTCATTTTCTCTGTGCTCTCTGATAAACTGAAATTTCTGAAAGACCCTGAACATGTAAAAATAGATGTAATGGAGAGTCTCTCTGTGGAGGACTTGTTGCGGGATATGTTGAGTTCCTGCTCCAACAGGAACTTGGGCACCATGTGGCCCCTTGTAATTTATGGACAATAGATCCCTAGGATTCTTTGGAATCATAACTATTTTACATCAGTGACATAGTTTCTACTTCTGATTACATATCCATGCTTCTTTTAGAAGAATTAAATTTTGTTTGCTTAACTTTTTGAATATTAAAATTTATGTAATTTATTCTATATTTAGCATTTCATATCTTTAAATCACAGTCTGCTCTGAATGAGAAGCTCTAAAAGTAGAGTGTTGTAAAGGTCTGCAGCAGGTTTGCAATTGGCTGATGGGGTGTGGCCTGAAGAAGATTCATCAGGTGGAGAAGAAATTACTTTTTTCTTCTTATTAAAAATATAATTTAGATGGTTGCCAAGAGCCAGGGGAAGGGAGTAATGGACTGCAAGTGTTTTAATGGAGACAAAGTTTCAGTTTGAGAAGATGAAAAAGTTCTTGAGATGGAAGGTGGTGATGTTTGCACAACAATGTGAATGTTAATGTCCAGAACTGTACACTTAAAAGTGGCTAAAATGCTAAACTTTTTGTTATGTATATCTTACCACAATAAAAAAGACACAGTGTATCTTCCATTTAATTTAGGCTAAGAATGTTGTATAACTTAAGAAATTTTTTTTCTTAATTGTCAGAGTAAGAAGAAAATTGTCAGCTAAAAAGCCGTTATGTCTTAGCACATAGCTTATCTATAAAAGTAACAGGCAACAAAATGATAATATTCGTTGTGTAACAAACTGCCCTCATTTGAATTTCCTTAGAACTCTGTAACTTATTATAACTTAATAGATTGTGGTCTACTTAATTTCTTATCCCTGGAGCTTTTATTAATTAGTCAATAAATGTTGATGCAAATTGAATCAAGAAAAACTAGTTAGTTGTCTAATACTAGATAAAAGAACAAAGTGGGAAGGGCTATGTGAGTGTTTTTAGGGCTGGCTGACCTAAGGTTTCCAAACAAGTAATTGCCATGTGTATGATCCGAAGCAGATATTAATGTTGTGCTTATTCTAAGAACACCAAGTCCAAAGCGGGGTTAAGGTCAATATTGCTTAAGTAAGTTAAAGCTTAATGAAACATCTACTTACATAGAGAACTTTTGTTCAAAATTAAATATTATTTTTCAAAATTAGTTAACTAATAGTTAATGCCTACTTATTCTTCATTGTATTAATTAAGGTTCATATTTTCGCCCCGCTCCAATCCCATTTGATTGAGCAACTCTAACAATTCTTGTTTTTAGTTAAGCAGGTTGGAGAGGAATCATATGTAAGCATCACCCTCTGCTGATTTCTTTAAAGGTCAGGCACCCTTGGGGAGGTAGGGTCAAGAATATAGTGGCATTATTAACCCTAGATCATGCAGGTGAGGACAGAAGTGGACCCCTCAATCCTATCCATCCTATCACACAATAAACATGGGTAAAGTGGCCTGCCTTACACTCCTGCTGAGCTTGCCTCCCTCCCTGTGTCCCCAGCACTTCATGGTGCCTGGGGCCGAGCACGTTGGTAAATGTTTGCTGAATTAAAACGAATGAGTGGAAGATCCTCACATCTCCTGCGCGCACCACCGTGGGTTAAGTGAATTCATCTCCTAATCTGGGCCCGACTATACACAACTGGCACTGACAGCAGTAAATCACACTAGTTGATGATTCTGACATTATACTCACAGTTTCTTTAAAAAGATTGGGCTGGTTTGGCTGCTTTCCAGACCTCTCACAAAATGTCAGCTGCTCTTAAAAATCAACCATACACCTTACCAGAGGTTCTACCCCTTCTTCACGTGGTTGTTTTAGATATGAATTGCTGATGTTAACTTGAGAATGAATTTAAGATTTTAAAAAATGTCCTTGAGATATTATACTCTTCATTAGTGAAAGTAATATGTTTATTCATGGTGCCATTTACTTAATTTCCTATCACTGCTTTAACACATTTTCATGGATTTAGTGACTTAATACAAGACAGAGTTATTATGTCATAGTTCTGTAGGTCTAAAGTACAGTAGACCTGGCTGGGTTCTCTGCTTAAGGCATTTTTCCTGGAGGCTCTGGGGAAGACTTGTCCTTCAAGGTGTCTGGAGATTCCCAGAACCTTCCCCAGGTTCCATGATTTGCTGGGAGAATTCACAGGACCAGTGTGTAGTCATACAGCTATGATTTAGCACAGTGAAAGGACACAGAGCAAAATGAGCAAAGGAAGAGTGTGCTTGGGGTGAAGCCCAGAGGAAATCAGGCCCAGGTTTCCACAGTCCTCTCCCAGGGAAGTTAATCCCCCAGCAGTGAGTTATAGAAACCCACATGGAATATTACCAACCAGGTGAACTCATGTACTGGGGGCTGGTCATGTAGGCACCCTCTGCCTTGCATGTAACAAAATCCCAGACTCCCAGAAGGAAGGCAGGTATTGAGTATGAACCACAGTGTTTGAACAAACATTAGGCACACTAAGCCACCTTTATCATTAGAGTCTTGGGAATGGGCCAGCCTTGCAAGCAGGCCTTTCAGAGGGCAGCAGTCAGGACTGCCCTCCTGATGCTTCTGCATACACACTCACTCACTTCCTTGTGGGTGTAGGACTGAGACACCGATCTCCTGTAGGTTGCCAGCTGGGGGCTGGTCTTTGCTCCTAGAGGTTTCCCACATCCCTTATGCTTTCTGTGTGGCCTGTTCTTGCAGCAGGGGGTCAAGTCCCTTTCATCTTTAAATCGCTCTTTGTTCTTGTTCTCCTTCTGCTGCACCTCTCCGATTTCCTCTTCTTCTAGCTGGAGAAAGTCCTCTACTTTAAGGGCTCATGTGGTTAGACTGGATCGACTTGGGTAATCCAGGACAGTCTTCCTAACCATAATCCCATCTGCAGAGTCCCTTTTGCCATACAAAGTAACATATTCACAGTTCCTTTCTTTAGGGCCTGGACATCTTTGAGGCCTTTCTGCCCACCCCACTGTATTTATACATCTCTGATGTTTTTTTTCTTTCTGCATTTGGTATCCTTTCCTAGCAAACACATTTCTCATTGGATCTGAAGATGTTTTCCAGAGTCATATGAAGTCATGTTGCAGGGGTATCTGAGCACCTGCTCGCAGTTGGTGTGTCACAGGTGTCCCCCCTGAGAGGCTGCTGCCCCGCCATCACTAGTGTAGCTCTCACCCACAGCAGTGTCCCCAGCTTGTGGTCTCGCTGATGTAACCTTGACCCCCAGCAAGAAAGACTGTGTATTGGCTTCCTTCTCAGGAAGCCTCCTTCTACTTTTATAAGAAAGTCCAAATCAAGCACTCCTTCTCTGGCCTTAAAAGTTTTGTGGATGTTCTCCCTGTCATAATTATTTTAAGTGAATTTTCTTGTTCTTCTGGGTCTATCTGCTGTCTGTGCTAACTCTGTCCGCTAATACATGTTAACTCTTTCCAAATTCCGAAAACTCTCAGAAAAAGGTCAATCCTAACTCCTTACTGAAAATGGACATGAGATGATAATAAGACAGAAGATCTTTACTTATGTTACTTTGGGCAAGTTGTTCATATGCTTTGCCACATGTTAGCCATGGAATATTAATTAATATGTGAAATGCAATGTATACCTCTCTAAATTCTCAAAATTATAAAATTGAGACATGGCTGGCCACAAAGTCTTTTACTAAGGGATTTGAGGACTGCAGGTCCAGTTACTGAAGGTTAGTTATCCAAATTGACTTTCTTAAAAAAAGAAATTATGTTCTTCACTGGTGATATGTTCCACTTTAATATTTTTTCTTAATGAGTGACTGCTTCCATGGCTGAACTGGATTTCTATGTGAAAATAACCAAAAAAATTAAACAAATACTCAGATCTGTGAAATACATTCCAAAAGGGTTTTATTTAAATGGAAATAAAGGCATGTGTCTTACATGACAGAAAAGGCATCACCATCTCTCACCAAGGGATGCACTACATCTCAAGACATACAAACTCTTTTGATGTGCAGAGTAAATGTCCTCACTTGAAATGTAGTGGAAGAAGTATCACTGTTTGAACAAGTTTAGAAGGGGCGCATTTCCTATACGATGTGAACAATCATGGTTTATATCGGTCATTTAGTAAACCAGGTGGCTTGACCAAGCTTGGTGCTAAACGTCCATAGGACTTAGAAGATGAGTTTGCAGCTTCAGCCCAACTAAATCAGGAAGTGGCCAGAGTCTTAGGACGCTGAGGATGATAGAACAGCATTGCAGTGAGCAGTGCAGCAGATCAGTGATCACTGACAGAGCTCACTAATGTTTATTTTCTACTGTTTCCCTGAGAATATGTCAGCCAACACTTACATCAATCTACTGTGACTCTTAGATTCATTACAAGAATTTTGTGGGGCAGCACTTGCGAACCAGGATTCTTACCTGCAAGCTAATGTGAGCTCTGAGCTCCCTGGGGGCCTCTGGACCGGGCTGGGGAGAGGTGTGGGCGCCAACCACTGTCCTGCTCTGAGTCTGGGTCTGTGAGCATCCCTGGTGGGCAGGAGAGGTCTGTGAGTGGGCAGCCTAGAGCGCTGGCAGTATTCTAGAGGGGTGTTGGGGCAGCTCCATCACCACCCTCCTGGGCACCTATCTGGTCTTCTTGGGACCCTATAGCAAGCCTTGTCCTTCCCAGACCACCTGCCTGCCCTGACTCTGTCTCTTCTCCCTCCCCGTTCCAGTTGTTTGGGAACAATGGGCTGACTCAATGAGAGCCAGGCCAATACCCACCTCTCCTCTCGGGAGACCGTGCCTAATGGTGTCCACTGCAATGGTGTCCTCTGTTGAGGCTTATCTGGCCCAGGGACCACTGGGTCCCTATTGGCCATGGGGACCTTTCCTCCTGCAATTCCTGGGTGTTTTTTCTTCTCTTTTATCAATACTTTGTCTTCATTCTCATCTCCTTACTATTTCTCCCTCTTCTCCTCTATCCTTCTATTCTTTCCTTATCTATTTTTTCACCTTTCATTAAATACTTTTCTCCTTATTTCTCTCTTCTCTCTCCATTTTCCCCTATATCCGTCTTCTATCTGTATTGTTACAAATTCTAGAAAATCAAATTGAATCAGTCTAGGTAATTTGGGAATCCGACCACACGGAGAAGGGGAGGATTTAGCTGGGTCTCTGGAATGACTGTAACTAAGAGGCAGCCCTGTCCTATGCCTTCTGTGGATTAGCTTCTGGCATTCATTTTCCTATATTGGTTCAAAAATCTGAGGAAATGCTCGGACTTACTTGGCTCTGGCTGAGGGGAGTCTCAGATCTCACCACCTGTGAAGAGCTGATCTGATCAGGACGGCTCCCAGGCCACCCTACACTTAGCACCGAAGCCCCTGGATTGGGGGGTGGGGCCATGTAAAGACTTGATGTCCACCCTAATGGGGGCACTTAGAATGGAGGGATGCTGGGAGGGCCATATTATCAAATTTCCTGTTCTTTGTCTCTCTCTCTCTCTCTTTCACTCTCTCTCCATGACCTTTTGCTTTCTTTTCTATTTCTCTGCTTTCCTCTTCGTATACATCTTATCTTTCTACTCCTCGCCTTCCCTTTTTCTCTATGAATTAAAGGACCTAGATTGCTATGAGTCCTGCTACTCAACATGTAACCAACGGACCAGCAGCATCACCCGGGATCTTGATACAAATATGGAATCTCAGCCCCCACCCCAACCTAGTGAATAGAATCTGCATTTTAACAAGATGAGCAGGGGATTCCAGTACAAGCTAGATTGTGAGAAGCACTGACTGGGATGAACCAAGTCCCATCTGTGGGGGAAATTGTTTTGCCCCTTAACTATCCTCCAGCTGCCTGGATCAGAGGAGACTGTGCCGCCTGCTGTAGGATGCAGCTTATCCCACACACGTGTTAGCCTGAACAGGTGATGCTCTCTGTAACAGGGCCTCAGGAAGCTTGCTCCAGTGCCCTCTGACTGCAAGACACCCTCTTTCTCCCTGATGGTCACCAACCTAGGGGGGCGGAGCCCAGGTATTTTCTCATTGTTATTAGTGAATAACAATCAAGTGGTTAAAGTTAGTCCTATCTTTGAGAACTATAATATTTCCTGAATCGCTATACTCTGCATTCATTAGGAGTTTATTCTTCATATTAAAAACTCATCAGAACTCTAATTCAGAAGTTGTATCCTTTATGAATTTAAGATGGAAATTGTTATTCAAAATGCATTGAATTAAACTTAGAATTTAAGTGCATTTTTCTTCCTATGCAGGCCTTTTGTGTGAAAAAGGCATTCTTCTAGGAAAGGACTGGCAAAATATATTTGAGAAAAATAAGAAAAGAAATTACTTGAAATAAACATAAGTTCTAGTATAAATAATTCTATTTAATAGATTTCTTTCGCCTTGAAAAAATAGGTAGCAGTAGGTCCTTAAATGAATATAAAATAGACATAGCAAATCGTTTGAACCTTTGTTCTTCTCTAGATCATTTCCAACCTAGAGCACCAAGTAGACTAATTAATAAGGCTAATTAATATTGTATTGAAAGATTCACAACAATCTCACAGTGCTCTAAGAGAGCAACAAAGGTGACCCCAAATTTGCAGGGCAGAAAAAAGACACGGAAATACTGGAAGCATGGGGGTTGGGAAGGGGACTGTTTGTTATACCTGCACCACTTCATTTATTTAAGAGAAAGAGCTGATGCACATATGGCAAAATATTTACCTTGTTAAAATAAATCTAGATTATCAGTACATGCATATCTGTTTTGGGGGGATGTTTGAAATATTGCATAATCAAATTAATAAAGAATATTGGATTCAGGTTTAAAAGAATTACGTTTACTTGGTATAAATAGAAAGATCATATGACTGTGTAGTTTCAGAATAAAGAGGGATAAGAAGAGTGTCAAATCATAATAAGAAAAACTGGACTCAGAGATAAGGAGGGTTTGTATGTAAGGAAGCAGACACTCTGCTAAGTGTGAAGCTCTATTGGTAGAAGGAGCGGAAATTCTCTTGACAGAGATTCCTGCTAATTCAGTCATTTAAATATATGTTGGTTTATTTCAGGTCTAGGTTAATACATTTATTGCTAATGAGTTGATGACTCAACAGAACCAAGCCCCACATCAGGTAGGAGGTTGCAAAGAAGGGTCTGCAGAGTGTGCCTTGGCTGTCTGAGGCTTGTGCCAGCTCCAGGCTTGCCGATTTCAAGTTTGGCTCTGAGACTGGGTGGTTTTGGGCAGAATAGGAGCAGCATTTCAATGATTGTGTATCGATCTCTTCCATGTACTTGGCCTTGTCAGGGACACGGCCCTCTCCTTCCTAACCATTCACCTCATTACGTCAAGCGCATTGATCCCCGAGGCAGTGACTTTGTACCATGGACAGTCTTGTTGATTGCACTTACCATTGTGGACCACAGTTGAATTTTCTGTACATGTCTCCCCCTTCTGGGCTCTGAGAGCCATTAGGTCAGGGATTAATCTCCTCAGAGGGCCAGGCCTATAACAGATTCTCAATAAGGAGTTGTTAGATTGAGTTAAGGAAAAGTTGCTGTTCTCAAACAGACCTCAACCCAGATGGTTAGTTAAGTTAAAACTTAGCCAACTGTGTGATGCTGCTTGTGTGATGGGAGCATTTCGGTGCCAAGCCTAAGTGTAACAAGAGGCTTAACACTTCTTCCCCACAAAGTTGTACAAGGACGATGCCCTACTGAACCTGAGAGAGAGGTGGTTCCATTTGCCCTTCATTGCAGGTCTCAGTGACAATAGAGATAAAAGCTGGATTTGGTCTGTCGAAAACTCTCAGAGCAGCTGAAAAGGTTGAGGCAGAGAAGTGAATGAGACACCTGAGCTGCTACCACAAAGTAGCCGATGGGTCCCTGGAAAGCCAGGATCCAGTAACAACTGCCTCTCGCCAGGGCCAGCTGCATTCGGTGGGTGTGGAGCGTCCTTCCTTCCATTTGTCGATTACAATCCTTCCCAACTTGAAAACCTTCACTCGAATCCCTTTTACTCTGTACTAAAATTGTGTAGACACGCCCTTCTTTTTCTACTCCTAGGATTTTTCATTTTTATTTCTCAAGTATTACTTTTCTTTTGCCATATTTATTCACCTCGTGCTTATTTCACATCAATTCTGGCATCAGGGACTACAGCTTGTTTATCCCGATATCCTTTGTACCTACTTTATTGCTTTGCAAAAGTAACGATTTTGCTCATTTGAATTGCCAGGTGTTATCAGGTTGGGAGGGAGGGGTGTGGTGGTGAGTAGAATTTTAAATATGCAGCAGGATAAATAGCAACTCTTGAGACATCTTACAAATTACAGTTTTACTTTTCCTGGAATGAAGTAGTTCCAGAAGTGGTGTTATTAGAGATATATGGAAATTAGGATATATTTTATGAAAAAGGTAAATCTTAAACAGTAATATGAACAGAGTATGGCAGAGTTGTGGGGGAAATAGCTTTAGAAGTAGACTTTTTTATTCATTTGGGAGATGGCAAAAGTATTGTTTTTGATCAAGAAAAGTAAATGATGGAAAAAGTGAATTTTTACCAAAAAAGGTGCTCCGGCAGCAGACTCATTGAAAGGAAGTGCTGCAGAACCAAGTTTTGGGAAGGTGGAAGGCAGGACAGCCCAGGGAGCATCTCACCAGGGTTTCATGGAAATTCTTCCTCGTGACTGCAGTTCTGGCAGCTTAGCTTCATAGGATGTTGTACTAATAGTGGGTCTCATAGGGAACGACAGTCAAAGTCTACAAATTCTACAATTTGCACACATAATGTAAATGTACAGAAGGCACAGATATGGTATGTACTTCAGGCTATTCATGGGTGATTTCCTGGGTCTGTTGTTTTGACATAAAAGACTCAAGTGGTTTGGTACCACACTAATTGGGATCTTGCGAAAATGGCCCACAGCAGAGGTGGAGTGTTTAGAGCACTGCTGTGTTCACAGCCCTTGATAACTCCTATGGTTTCTGCACTCTGCAGTCCTATGCCACTTAACAGTTAGAACAATTTTCTGCCTTTGATGCAGACCACATTTTATATATTTGTATAGACAAAAGCAATGATGAAATTTTAAAATTTTGCAAAACAGGAAGACAGGCTTTGAGTACTTTTTTTAATATTAATATCACAGTCTCAAAACTCTGAGATGTTGAGAATTTCTGATCAGCAAACCTCAAACTTTCAGAGTGGCTAAGACTAGGGCAGCAGTTGAGAAGCTGGATGCTGTTCAAGCATGTTTAAGGGTCTCAGACAGAGAGAAATATTGGTTTAGACCAGGTGCCAGCCAACTTTCTCTATAAAGGGACAGATAATAAATATTTTTGGTTTTGTAGACCATGCAGTCTCTGTTGTGACTGCTCAACTCTGCTGTTGTGTGAAAGTAGCCAGAAGCAATATGTAAATGAACGAGTGTGGCAGTGTTCCAATAAAACTTTATTTAAAAAGCCACACAGCCAGCTGGTTCTGGGTTTAGGTTGCTTACCCTTGGTCTAGTCCACTTTGTATCTATTTAAGGTATGATGTATGGATTCAGTATGAAGAAATGAAAATTACAACATCAGTGTGACACAATGTAACCTCTCCCCCTTGAACTCCACAAAACCTTTGCTAATACTCTTGCTTAGGACAGTCCTTTTCAAACTGTGTCCTAGAAAAACTTTCTTTTCATTTTAAATGTATGCATGTAATTTGATGTCTTTCAGAATAAGATATAGATAGTATACATCTGATCTATGATATTATTACATAGCATTTAGCATAAAACTAAGGTTAAAAAGAGAATCAATTTAAAGAAAACTATTAAACCAATAAGAAGTGTTATACTGAGTACTTAGTGAGTGCCTGACACTGCTTCATGCGCTTTATACATATTTATTAAACACATCCTCACAACAGCCCTCTTATGCCCAGTTTACAGAAAAGGACACTGAGGCATGAAAAGTTCAAGTTCACTATCCTCAAATCACAGAACTAGTTAGTGATGTAACAAGGATTTGAACCCTAGCTGTCTGGCTGCAGGGCCCACACTCAAACCACCTTAGCACAGTACAGAGGATTCATGTTGGAGGTGAATAAAGTGATGATACAGGATGGGGATCCTCTTCCTCAGGGCGTGGGAAGCAAGCACTCTCAGACAGTGCTGGTAGGAGCATAAAATGGCATAAGATGGGGATATGCCCAAAGCATATACCCAAAGCGGGGTCTTGAAGAGATGTTTGTACACCCATGTTCATCACAGCATTATGCACGTCCTTGGAGGACAATTTCTATAAACTTAAGTGTTCAAAAGCACCCGCTATTTAGAGCGCTGAAGATGACAGCCCAAAAGGAGTAATGCTTTTAAGTCCTGTCAATATATCGTCTACACCAAGTAACAATTCCACTTCTAGGAGTTAGTCCCACAGGAACACTCAGAGGTGCACAGAAAGTGCCTGTAAGAAAACTAAGTGCATTGTTTACAGTCAAGATCCAGTTTTCTGTCAATAGGTGAACACAAAGAAATTACGATACTCCATTTTATGGAATAATATAGTATTATATGGAATTCATTCCTTTGAAAACAATGAGGTTATTTAATTAATTGATCTGTTTATTTATTTGAGGTAACGTTGGTTTAAAACATTATATAAGTTTCATGTGTACAAGATTATCAAATGCATTTATTCATAATGAGATTTAAGAAACATTTTTTTTTTACAGCTAGGAAAAGGGATGTATTTATTGTGCTTCCATTAGAAATTTCCAAGATGAACATATACGTATATGAGCATGTAAATATATATAGACTATTTCTGGAAGCATACAAGATAAATTATTAATAGCATTTCTCATTCTGGGTAAAGATATGCCATGAGTACGCGATGAATGGTATTTTTAAACTACATGCGTATATTGCTGTTCAATTCAATATCAGGTTTTGAAAGGATTAGAGGAAAAAAAGCAAAGGAAATACAAAATAGTTTTTTAATTGTGGTAAAAAAATAACATTAAATTTACCATCCTTACCATTTTTAAGTGTACGGTTCAGTGGTGTTAAGTATATTCACATTGTTGTGGAATAGATCTCTAGATCTTTCTCATCTTGTAAAGCAAACTTAAACCCACTAAACACAAATTTCCCTCCCCATCCCCTCAGCCCTTGGCAAGCATCTCTCTACTATCTGTTTCAATGATTTTGACTACCTTAGATACTTCATATTAGTGAAATCATACAGTATTTGTCCTTTCGTGATGGTTTATTTCAAGTAGCATAATGTCCTTGAGTATCCATATTATAGCGCATGACAGAATTTCCTTCTTTTTAGGGCTGCATAATATTCTATTGTATGTATATCCCAGATTTTGTTTATCAGTTGCTATGGTCTGAATGTTTGTATCCCACCAGAATTCATACGTTGAAATCCTAACCCCTTAAGGTGATAGTATTAGTAGGTAGGGGGTTTTGGGTAGTGACTAAGTCTTCCACTAAGAAAGGGCTTAGTGACTCATAAAGAGGCTCCAGAGAGATCCCTACCTGATTCCAACATGACAGAATGCAACAAAAGTCTGAGACCCAGGGCTTCCCTGGTGGCGCAGTGGATGAGAGTCTGCCTGCCAATGCAGGAGACACGGGTTCGAGCCCTGGTCTGGGAAGATCCCACATGCCGCGGAGCGACTAGGCCCGTGAGCCACAATTGCTGAGCCTGCACGTCTGGAGCCTGTGCTCCGCAACAAGAGAGGCCGCGATAGTGAGAGGCCCGCGCACCGTGATGAAGAGTGGCCCCAATTGCCGCAACTAGAGAAAGCCCTCGCACAGAAACGAAGACCCAACACAGCCATAAATAAATTAATTAATTAAATTAAATTTAAAAAAAAAAAAAAAGTCTGAGACCCAGAAGAGGGCCCTCACCCAAACTTACTGGCACCCTGACCTCAGACTGTCAGCCTCTAGAACTGTGAGCGATAAATTTCTATTGTTTGTAAACCACCCAGTCTGTGGTATTTTGTTATATCAACTTGAATGGACTAAGAGATCTATTCATCCATCTACGGGCAATTGGGTTGTTTGCACCTGTTGGCTATTGTGAATAATGCTGTGATAAACATGGGTATACAAATATCGCTTCAAGATCCAGATTTCAGTTGTTTTGGACATATACCCGGCAGAGGAATTGCTGGAGCTTATTATGCTAATTCTATTTTTACTTTTTTTGACGAAACTTCATATTGTTTTTTATAGTGGCTGCACCATTTTGCATTTCCACAAGGGTTCCAATTTCTCTGCATCCTCCCCTAAATAGTGTTTTTATTTGGTTCCCTTACCCACTGAAATAGCCTCAAGATATGTGGGGAGATGCAATCCACATGGACCCTGAGTGCTTGTGCGCTCTTTCTAGATAGGCTAAGAGTGAAGGCTCTAGCTGCATTTTATCCAGGCCATTCTCAGGGTGTGCTAGAGAAACAGCAGTCCTGAGAGATGAGAGGCCAGCCTCCCCCAGGCAAGGAGCAGGTCTGCATCTTCTCATTACACGAGCAGTGAATCCCCCGAGCGTGGTGCTTGATCCTCTAAGGCAGCCCACTGCCTGCAGCATCATCCGTCCTGGACCCTTTGCATTACCTGTAGCACATAGGGAGGTTCATGGGAAACCGAGGCAGTACTCACTAAGCCGTGTCTCTGCCACGTGAACAGCTTCCAAAATGGTGCCATTTCTCAGATGTCTTTCTGGATGACCATGAACTATACGACGCTCAGTCTCTCTGTGCTGGTGTTTGGAATGCTTTCAGTTATCGTCTTTTCTCTTTCATGGTGCTTTTGTGCTGATCTTGTTTCCCAAATTATACACTCGACATAAATTATGTCAAATATAAGATCTGTGTACTAACTGTTAGAAGTCAAACCGTTTATATGGCCTTTTTATTAAACATAAAAAATATAAAAATATGCTCATTACTTACTTGAGATTTTCAGCTCAAATTGGGATTTAGACTTAAGTTTCCTTCATGTAAGTAGATTCTAAGTCATTTCCACAGTGAATATATTCCTAATACAGGCTTTTAGATGATATAGATAAGAATAAGTACTATTTCAACTTCAGAAAAACCTTTTTGGGTGACTTTCTTCTTTTTTAAAAATTAATTTTATTGAAATATAGTTGATTTACAATGTTGTGTTCATTTCTGCCATGCAGCAAAGTGATTCAGTTATGTATATATACACATTCTTTTTCATATTCTTTTCCATTATGTTTTATCACAGGATATTGAATATAGTTCCCTGTGCTATACAGTAGGACCTTGTTGTCTATCCATTCTATATATAACAGTTTGCATCTGCTAATCCCAAACTCCCAATCCATCTCTCCCCCAGCCCTCCTCACTCTTGGCAACTTCAAGTCTGTTCTCTATGTCTGTGAGTCTGTTTCTGTTTCCTAGATAAATTCATTTGTGTTGTATTTTAGATTCCACATAGAAGTGATAGCATCTGATATTTCTTTTTCTCTATCTGACTTACTTCACTTAATATGGTAATCTCTAGGTCCATCTGTGTTGCTGCAAATGGCATTATTTCATGCTTTTTATGGCTGAGTAGTATTCCATTGCATATGTGTACCACGTCTTCTTTATCCATTCATCTGTCGATAGACATTTAGGTTGTTTCCATGTCTTGACTATTGTAAATAGTGCTGTAATGAACATTGGGGTGCATGCATCTTTTCTAATTATAGTTTTCTCTTGATATATGCCCAGGAGGGGGATTGCAGGATCATATGGCAACTCTATTTTTAGTTTTTTGAGGAACCTCCATACTGCTTTCCAGAGTGGCTGCACCAGTTTACATTCCCAGCAACAGTGTAGGAGGGTTCCCTTTTCTCCATACCCTCTCCAGAATTTGTTATTTGTAGACTTTTTAATGATGGCCATTCTGACTGGTGTGAGGTGGTACCTCATTGTAGTTTTGATTTGCATTTCTCTAACAATTAACAGTGTTGAACATCTTTTCATGTGCATGTTGGCCATTTGTTTGTCTTCTTTGGAGAAATGTCTATTTAGGTTTTCTGCCCATTTTTCAATTGGGTTTTGTTGTTGTTTTTGTTATTGAGTTGTATGAGCTGTTTGTATATTTTGGAAATCAAGCCCTTGTTGGTTGCATCATTTGCAAATATTTTCTCCCAGTCCGTATGTTGTCTTTTCATTTTGTTTATAGTTTCCTTTACTGTACAAAAGCTTGTATGTTTGATTAGGTCCCATTTGTTTATTTTTGCTTTTATTTCTATTGCCTTGGGGCACTGACCTAAGAAAACATTGGTACTTTTACGTCAGAGATTGTTTTGCCTATGTTCTCTTCTAAGAGTTTTATGGTGAGGTGGCTTTCTTCTGGCATATATAAGGGTAAGCTAGGGCTTCCCTGGTGGCGCAGTGGTTGAGAATCTGCCTGCCAGTGCAGGGGACACGGGTTTGAGCCCTGGTCTGGGAGGATCCCACATGCTGCGGAGCAACTGGGCCCGTGAGCCACAACTACTGAGCCTGTGCGTCTGGAGCCTGTGCTCCACGATGGTGAGAGGCCCACGCACCGCGATGAAGAGTGGCCCCAGCTCACCGCAACTGGAGAGAGCCCTCGCACAGAAACGAAGACCCAACACAGCCAAAAATAAATAAATAAATTTATTTTTAAAAAAAGGATAAAATCAATCAGTTCTATTTAAAAAAAATAAAATAAAATAAAATAAAAGGATAAGCTGTCTCTGAGATGATATTACATTGGTTTGGATGCATGGACAGGAGTGCATCTGTCTGCCATGCACCCTAAATACCTATAGGGTGAGCTCCGGACCTGAAGCACATGACTCATCTTCCAGTCATTTTCCCAATTACCCTGTGGTATGCTTGAAAACCTCTGCTTATTTTATTGGCATACTCTACCTTTCACTTTGTCCTTGAGGAGGGATCAGTTAAGAGCTAAGGAAGAGCAGTTTTGAAGAAGAGTCGAAGGTCAGGGCATTTTTCTAGAAGGAGCTGTGCATAAGAAAGAAGAAGGGCAGGTGGTGTAAATACCAGAACTTAGCCTCACACTACAGCTATGGCCAAGGGAGAGAAGTTCAAAATAAATAATGTTTGATGTGCATTAGACAAATGAAGTTTATTTGGATTTGAACTCCTGTCTTCTCTTTTGTGTTTTTTAATGTTCTTAATCATTCAACCTGAATGGCTTATCTCCCTCTCAGAGCTTTGAACATTTTAATGATTCAGTATCCTTCTTTTTTAGAAGAGAGAGAAGAGAAAAATCACTTGAGCAGTGGAAAGAGATCCCTGGGGACCTCTTGTGTATGCTGCAGCAAATGCTTTATTAGCTAAAGTTCCCACTGATGGAAAATTCAGACATAGGAAAAGCTCCTACATATTGGAAGAAAATTTGAGAGTTACCAAAAAATATCGTCAGAATGGAATGCAAAATTACTGTGGTAACACTTTTTCATCCATATATACCCAAGTCATAATAAGTGAAATGGTCAGTGAATTACATCGCCAATAAGTTTTCTATCCTTAGATGAAATAAATAATAAATACATGAGTCACTTATTAAAGGAACCTGACTGTGATATCTAGGGTCTTTTGAAAACCCTCCCCTGTCAAACAGTACAGGGCACCTTTAAACTGAAAGGAATTAAATCTCTCCCTGTATTAGTTTCCTAGGGCTGCTGTAACAAAGTACTGGAAATTGAGGGGCTTAAAACAACAGAAATTTATTCTCTCATAATTCTGGAGGCTGGAAGTCCAAAATCAGTGTCTTGGCAGGGCATGGGCAGGGCAAGGGTCTCGGGAGAATCTCTTCCAGGTCATTCTCTTAGTTTATGATGTTGTCAGTAATTCTTGGAGTTCTTTGGCTTGTAGATCATCACTCTGCCTCCACTGTCATGGGGTGTTCTCCCTCTGTGTCTTTATTTCATCTTCCCTCTGTGCATGTCTCTTCTCTTCTTGTAAGGACCCAGGTCATATTGGATTAGGGTCCACTGTCATGACCTCATCTTAACTTGATGACTTCTGCAAAGACCAGATTTCCAAATAAGTTCACATTCACAGGTTCCGGAGTAAGAACTCCAATATATCTCAACGTGAACATGACAGTGGCCTGGAAGGACAGAGGTGGCTATAGTCAAACGATGCTTATCGTAAAGGAAAAGAGGCACTTTCTCATTTTGTTTGTTGTGCCCACTTTTTGTAAGGGAAGAAGAAAATTAATCTGGAATTGATGAGAAATTGATAAGAAATGCTCTGGACACCATGGCAAATGGAATGTGAGAAAATGAGCAAACAACACCCCTGAGTACTACAAGGAGTGGCATCTAGAAAGGGAGGCTGGAGTTTGTGTCAAGGTGAAGAACCGTGGTTGGTGTCTGACATTTACTGAGTGTTTATTGTGAGCCAGGCATGGTTTTAAGCATTTCAGGTGCATCATATCATTTAATCTTTCTCCATGAGTGTCTTCATTTTACAGACGAAGAAACTGAGGCTCAGAGTTACACAATGGTCAATTTCTGTGTTACTCTGGAATATTCTAAGGTATGATTGAAGTAGCCCTTTATTTTCCTGTTTATTATTATGATTAATTACGTGCAGTGAGATAGATTCCCAGAGCACACAGAAGAAAGAGAGGATGAGAGGGAGGAAGACTGTACAACGCAATCGTGTTCTTGGTGGGGCAGAGGCAAGTCTGGGTCACCTCAGGGCTGGGTTTAGGAGGTGAGGGTGCACCCAAGGGCAGTGGTCAGAAAAGACCTGGAGAACTGCTGACCTCAGGACCCTGAATGGACACCTATGTGCTGTGGTTTTGCTGTTGTCCCAGCCCAGGCTGTGGCTCTGTTCTTAGGGATCTGCCATCTTTGCTCAAGGTTCCACATAGAAACAAAGATGCTGGATTGTTTGGTGCCTTTGTGAATTCTGTCTCCCTACTGGGAGTGAGATGTAGAATAGACACAGATGTTCCTGCCAGGTTTGGAAGCCAGCGATGAGGAGTTCAGCGTTGGACAAAACGCATTCCCTGCTTCATAAAGGGGTGTGGACTTGCTCAGCTCAGGACCTGGGGCGTCTTGGTTCAGGGAAATGAGAGGCAGAGCAGTTCCAGGCCAGGCTTTGCTTTTCTGCCCTCTTATCTGGACACAACCTCTCTGAGCATCAGTTTTTCCTGAGTCTTTGTCCTTTACTGGTCCTTTCCTCAGTCACAGGAAGCCCTCAAGATGCATCAAGATGTATATCATTCCCTAAATCAATCTGAACCCAATGCTTGGTCCTCAAGAACTACCTTAGGCCAAGAATCAACCAGGGAAGGGGAGGAAGGATGAAAGGAGGATGCAGGGGAGAGGTGCACAGGTAAGGGTCCTAGCTCAGCTGTCACCTGCAGAACAGAAGCAAGTGGCCTTGATTGTTCACACCTCACTTTACCTGCCTCCAGGTTGGAGCCTGAAGAGCTTGACTGGATTCAGTTCTCTCTATTAGAAAGTTGTTAGGTCATTTTCAAATTTCATTTTAATTTATTTTCTCATTTACACTTACTTTGGTTTTGCTTTCTGCTTTTTTCTCCTGATTTTGGCTTTATTACTTTCAAGTAACACTTTTCTTTCAACCACCATTTTCTTCTTCTTAATGCCAGTTTACGTTATTTGCTAAGGGCTGATTTTGTTACCTTCACTCCTGTTTTGTCTATTTGACAGCCCCCTGAGATGATCTGTTTACTGCACTGTGTTCCCCAAGAAACAGTGGGGAAGCTGCCTAACAGACAATCTCCTGGGAGACTTTCCGCTACCCGATTTCAGTGGGAAGCAGTTTCAGTCAGAACTGGCTCGCTCATCATAGCTGGGTAATATAAGCATCCAAATCACAGGGGGTGGGAGCACGTGGCCTCTCGGCGTTTATCTTGATTGAATCATGGGTGTGTAACTTTCCGCCGTTCAGCTCTTGATTTGTATTCATGATTCAGAGTTCATTACCTTAAGATAAAAAAGGTGTTCCTGCTGGCAAGAGCTAGATAAGATTGTGGGCAATTTGAGACTCTCACTGTGTGAAGTTGATGATGACTATATTCCCTGGTAAGAACTGAGAAATTCTGTCCTGTCCTGTCCTGCCACCGCGTGACACCAAACAAGGTACAGTCGCAATGGGCTTTGTGTCACTGACATGAAATTGAGGGTGGGCGTGGTGGCACCCACCCACAGTGCCCAGGAAATCTGCAGCAGTGGCTGGGACGAGTAGAGTTTCCCATTACCACAGGGAGTTCATAGGCAGGAAACTTTCTGTTTCTCATTGTATCAGTCTGGGTCTCATTGCTAACATTTCACCTAAATGAAAATGCACTTTTACTTTGTTGAAATTTTTCTTGTGGTAAAATATACATAACATATAATTTACCCTTTTAAGTATTTTAAGTGGCATTAAGTACACTCACATTGTTGTGTCACTATCACCCCACTATTCATCTTCAGAATTTTTTTGAGAGGTAAAACAACTAATATTTACTGTGTATATTTTTTATACAATTTTTAAAGGTTACACTCCATTTTCAGTTATTACAAAGTATTGGCTCTATTCTTCATGTCGTACAGTGCATCCTTGGTAGCCTCTCTTACACCCAATAGCTTGTACCTCCCACTCCCCACCCTTTTTTTGCCCCCCTCCCCCCGGTAACCACTAGTTTGTTCTCTATATCTGTGAGTCTGCTTCTTTTTTGTTATATTCACTAGTTTGTTATAGGTTTTAGATTCCACGTGTAAGTAATATCATACAGTGTTTGTCTTTCTCTGTCTGACTTCTTTCATTCAGCACAATGCCCTCCAAGTGCATCCATCAGAACTTCTTTCATCGTCCCAAACTGAAACTTGCTACCCATTAAAAACTAACTCCCCATTTCCTTTCTTTCTCCAGGCGCTGGCAATCACCATTTTACTGGCTTTAGAAATTTGAATAGATACCTCATATAAGTGGAATCATATAATTTTTGTTCTTTTGTAACTAGCTTATTTCACTTAATGTTTTCAAGGGTCATCCATTCTGTGGCATGTGTCAGATTTTCCTTCATTTTAAGGCTGAATAATATTCCACTGTATGTATAGCCCAGATTTTTTTAATCCATTCATCTGTTGGTAGATATTTGGATTGTTTCCACCTTTTGGCTATGGTGGATAATGTTGCTGTGAACATGAGTGTACAGATATCACCTTGAGACCCTTCTTTCAACTTTTTTGGATATATACCCAGAAGTGAAATTGCTGGATCATATGGTAATTCTATTTTTAATTTTTTGAAGAACTGCCATAACGGTCTTGCAAGTGGCTGCACTGTTTTACATTCCTACCAGCAGTGCACGAAGTTTCCTATATATCCTTGCCGACACATCTTATTTTCCAATTAAAAAAAAAATAGCCAATCTAAAGGGAGTGAAGTAGTATCTTACTATGGTTTTGATTTGTATTTCCCTAACAAACATCTTTTTCTGTGCTTATTGGGCATTTGTGTATCTTCTTTAGATAAATGTTTATTGCAGTACTTTGTGCATTTTAAAATCAGATTGATTTTTTTGTTGTTGAGATGTACAAAGTTCTTTATATATTCTGGATATGAACCCCTTATCATATATATGATTTGCAAATATTTTCTGTTGTTCCATTGGTTGCCTTTTTCACTCTGTTGATAATGTTCTTTGATGTATCCAAGTTTTTAAATTCTGTTGTTATGTTTTGATATTTCTTCTTTTTCAATGTAAGCATTTATAGCTATATGTTATATTGTTATCTATTTTGGCTTATGTTGTTTGTACTTTTGGTTTCATATCCAAGAAATCATTGCCAAATCCAATGTGATGAAATTTTTATACTATGTTTTCTTGTAAGTGTTTTATAGTTTTAGGTCTTATGTTTAGGTCTTTGATCCATTTTGAGTTAATTTTTGTATATGGTGTAAGGTAAGGGTCCAATTTTATTCCTTTACATGTGAATATCCAATTTTCCCAGCACCAATTGTTGAAAAGACTGTCCTTTCTGAATACATGGTACCCTTGTTGAAAATGATTTGTAGATCACTTTGTGAAACATTGACATCTTAAAAATACTAAGTTTTCTAATCCATGAACACAGAATGGTTTTCCATTTATTTGTGTCCTTAATTTCTTTTAGCAATGTTTTGTAGTTTTCAGAGTACAAGTCTTTTGCCTCCTTGACTAAGCTTATTCCAAAGTATTTTACTCTTTTTGATAATGTTGTAAATGGAATTGCTTTCTTAATTTTATGTTTGGATTGTTCCTTACTAGTGTATTGAATTGCAACTGATTTTTGTGTATTGATTTTGTATCCCGAAACATTGTTCCCTGATTAGTTCTAACAATTTTGGGGGGGGGATCTTTAGGATTTTCTACATATAAAATCATGTTGTCTGCAGAGATAATTTTACTTCTTACTTTACAATTTGGATGTCTTTCATGCCTAATTTCTCTGGCTAGGACTTCCAGTATTATGTTGAACAGAAGTGACAAAATCTAGCATCCTTGTCTTGTTCCTGATCTTAGAGGAAAAGCTTTCAACCTTCACCAAAAATTATCATGTTCAGCATGGGTTTTTCATATATGGCTTTTTATTATGTGGAGGTAGTTTCTTCTATTCTTAGTCTCTTGAGTGCTTTTATCATGTAAGTGTGCTGACTTTTGTCAGTGCTCTTTCTGTATCAGTTGAGATGATCCTGTGCTTTTCCCCTTCACTTCATTAATACTGTATATGACATTGCTGGTTTTCTATATATTGAACCACCCTTGCATTCCAGAAATAAATCCCACTTGGTCATGGTGCATAATCCTTTTAATATGCTGCTAAATTTGATTTACCAGTATTTTGTTGAGGATTTTTGCATCATTGTTTATAAGGGATGTTGGTTACAGTTGTCTTTTCTTGTAGTGTCTATGTGGCTTTGGTATCAGAGAAATGCTGGCCTCAGAATGAGTTAGAGAGTGTTCCTTCTCCTTTAAGTTTTGTAAGAGTTTGAGAGGATTGGTGTTGGTTCTTCTTAGTTCTTCTAAATATTTGGTAGAATTCATCCATGAAGTCATCTGGTCCAAGGCTTTTCTTTGCCAGGAAACTTTTGGTTACCAATTAAATCTCCTTACTAGGTCTATTCAAATTTTCTGTTTCTTTTTGATTTAGTTTTGGTAAGTTATGTGTTTCTAGGAATTCATCCATTTCACCTGGATTATCCAGTTTTTTAGTGTACAGTTCATAGTAATCTCTTATAATCCTTTTATTTCTGTTAAATATGTAGCCATGTCTTTGTCTTTATTTCTGATTTCAATTATTTGAGTCTTTTTTTTATTTTCCTTAGTCAATCTAGCTAAAGATTTGCCAATTTTGTTGATTTTCAGAGAACGGACTCTTGGTCTCATGGATTTTTTCTATTGTTTTTCTAGTCTCTCTTTGTTTATCTCTGCTCTAATCTTTATTATTTCCTTCCTTCTTTGAGCTTTCAATTTAATTTGTTCTTCTTTTTCTAGTCCCTTAAGGTGTAAGGTTAGGTGGTTGATTGTGATATGTTTCTTCTTTTTCAATGTAAGCTTTTACATTATATTTTCCTCTAAGTACTGCTTTCCCTGCATCCCATGAGTTTTGGTAAGTTGTGCTTTCATTTTCATTTTCATTTCATTGTTTTCTTGATTTCCTTTAGTTCTTTGTTGGTGTATTCCTTTAACGTTTTGAGCATACATAAGATAGTTGTTCTAAAATCTTTTTCCAGTAAGTCCAAAACCTGTTTCTTGAGGTATGGTGTCTGGATATTTATTTTGTTCCTTTGAATGAGCCTAGTTTTACTGTTTCTTTGTCTGCCTGGTGATCTTTTGTTGAAAACTGGGCATTTTAAAAAACAGCCACCTCTCCCAGTCTTCTTATACTTGCTCTACACAGGGGAAGACCTTTGTAATCAGCCTAATGTGATGTCTTAGGGTCTTTTCAGACCTGTGTTGTCTCTGGACCAGTGCGTGTGTTTTTTTTCCCCAGTTCTCCTATTTATACATCTGCTTTTAAATGTCTTGCTTTTCTAAGAGTCTCACTCTTGCTTACTCTTGGGGCCTTAGCTGTCCTATTGTACTCCTCAATCAGTAATCTCTTGTCCTTGGTGTCTGTGGGTCTATAGTTACCTTTGCAACCGTTTTTACAAATCATACCCGCTGCTTCCCATGGCTCCCTTATTCTGAGATCTGAGCCATTTTTGTTTGTCTGAACTCTGAGTTAGGTGTCAAAAGACCAATCCTTAGGCAGCCCACAGACAGGTTAGAACATTGCAGATCAGTCTGCTCTCTCTCAGGTTTGCAAAAGGGGGCTGGGGATCTGGCTGCCACTTTCCTCAAGCTGCACTAAAAAGTGACTAAAAAATGCCACAGGTTTCCTACCCTTTTAAATGTGACATTTTTTTGATGGTGCGTTCACTTGGTTGTTGTAGATCTTTGACTCATTTCTATAGTTTCTATAATGCCTTTTTAGTCTGTTTCTGGTTATGTACTTAAATCAAAACAGGAACATATTCTCGTCACTGCTGGAAGAAAAGAGTCTTTACTCTGCCAACCTGTCACGTGTGATGGATAAAAGGGCCCTTAGGACTGCACGTGGACACTGTCACTTTTTACAGAGAACCAATTGACCTTGTATAACTGGAGATGCTTCCCCTCAAACACAGCTCTGCTCCCTCTGCTGAGGGTGGTGTCAGTCTCTCCCAATGCTACTGGAAATGGAACACTGCATGCCTGGACACCCCACAAAAATAAAGGGTACTGACGTGCTCGCAGGCCAATACTTGTTCAGGAAGTGAGAGAAGTACTGTAGATATAAAAACATGCCAGTTTCTAAGGCAGCCTTCACTCCACATAGGAAGTACATGGCCAGGATTTGATTTGATAAAAAATTAGTATCACAGTTAGAAACCAGACCTGACCCTGAGCTCCCTTAATGACTTCATCTAATGTCTCCCTGTTGACCCACCCAGGCCTTATCTTATCCTGTGTCTGGCTATCATTGGCTCTGCCGGTCCCCTAAGCCCTGCCCTGCCCCAGGATCTCCTCTCTCTAGGTGCATTTCAGGTGACCTACACTTACCAATTTCTATCAGATGTTTCCTGAGGGCCATCTGGATGTGATCCTAACAACCCGGGCTGAGTGATGCCACTTTGTGGATTCACTAAATGACACATTTCTGTGGGTCACGTCCTCCCAGCCCAGCGGCCCTAACAAGCACCAGCACGGAAGCTGCTGGCAAACGCTGGGAGGAGCCCTTAGTACTGCAGGGAGCTGCCGGGGGCAGCCTCTCAGGGCCCCACACCCAGGGCTCATCCCAGGAGACACTCCTGAGGAGGGGAAGGCAGGGCTGTGCCGTTGAGGAAGGAGGGACCGCTCACCTCTCTGACCTCGGGCTGGAGAAGGACGAGGGCTCGGGACCGTGGAAGACGGCAGGGAGCTCGCCCTCCTCCCTGAGAGCTCGGTGAGCTGCATCCAGGCGAGGAGGTGAGACCCTGCTCACTGCCCCTCCCTCCGGAATGCAGTCACTGCTACTGAGAACTCTACCCCAGCCCTGATTTCATTGTGGCTGGTTAGAAAAAAGGGAAAACAAACAAAACTAAAACCAAAACCTGACTCAGCACCAGAAGATAAATGAGCTTCCACGTGTATGTAGCACCTTTTAAGGATTTGTCTAATTCCAAATGAAATGATCTCTATTTTAACTCATTACTGATTACTAATTTTCTTCATTTCAGATACAGTCTATAACAATAGATTCCCGTCTGTGTTCTGAAGCAAATCCCCCAGCCTCGCCTCCCACCCCTGTGGGGCCTGGGGAGGGGGGAGGCATCTTCCCCCAGAGAAGGTGGGCATATTCCCCCCTCTCCCCCGTGCCTCCCTGGGCACCCCGTTGCCTGGGGACTGCGGTCTCCCTTCCTTACTCTCACACTCAGGGCCCCTCACAGAGTGGCCCTGACCTGACTCCCCAGACTCTTCTCACCATCCTGTTTCCTAAACTTCAGCCAAGTTCCGCCCAGCATCCTGCTTGTCCGGAGAGCGTACCGCCTTCTTCCAAGTCCAGGCCTCTGCATGGTGGTTTGCTCTACCAGAGATGCCCCTCCTCTTGTGGCAACAGTTTAAATTCCTCGTTATTAAATTACAAATCTGCAGCCTCCTTCTCCTTGAGAGTTGCCTGATTTCCCAGCAAACGTATCTGCTGCAATTCCCTGCAGAATCACGTCAGGTCAGGGGCCACTTGGTGCTAGTTTCGGTTCCTGCATCCCAGCCCGTGCATCCCTGAGCGCACAGCTCCGTCTCATTTGTCTCTGCCTTGGGTGTTTCCTCATCAGTTATTCTCCGTAAACGTTGTGAGTGAAGTATTTTCTACATTTCCAGATATAAGCACCTGCCATCTCATAAGATAACGTTCTTAAAAGAAGTGATTCACGGTGTATAGAGCATATTGTAGTTTAACCAGTGGTGGGGGGCAGGGTTGATACAAGTTTCTTCTCATTATTCCTAATACCAGCTCACCAGAGTGATGCTTAAAGGCAAGGACAGTTATGCTAATTTTTGCAGAATAATTTTTAATTCACAAAAACCATTAATTCTAAGACTGAAAAGTTGTATGTGAGATAAGCGTATGGTTACTACATCCACAAGCAAATTTTTACAGCCCTGGGACATTATGATGCCCTTAAATCCTCTTGGAACAGGTTGAAAGTTAAACTGCATTGAGGATTTCTGAATTGCTGATACTATGATATACCATAGTTCTTTTTTTTTTTTTAATTTTATTTATTATTTATTTATTTATTTATTTATTTATGGCTGTGTTGGGTCTTCATTTCTGTGCAAGGGCTTTCTCTAGTTGCGGCAAGCGGGGGCCACTCTTCATCACGGTGCGTGGGCCTGTCACTATCACGGCCTCTCTTGTTGCAGAGCACAGGCTCCAGACGCGCAGGCTCAGTAGTTGTGGCTCATGGGCCCAGTTGCTCCGCGGCATGTGGGATCTTCCTGGACCAGGGCTCGAACCCGTGTCCCCTGCATTGGCAGGCAGATTCTCAACCACTGCGCCACCAGGGAAGCCCCCATAGTTCTATAGTTCATCTAAATTAATAAAATGAGATTTAAAAATCACATTCAAAATTGAGCAAAAGCCAAACTATTTTCGTATTAATTAAATGATAATAATGAGAAGTATGATTGTCCCTTTCGTAAAACATACCAAAATTATATGTTAAATTACATTCACTTAGCACAAAATGTCTTTCAAAAATAAATTGTAAGCACTAAACAATCTGAGGGATACACCTGCACAGTTTTAGTTGCATATCTGCGTGTACATGACTGGCATCCCTGACAGCTTGTAATTCATGTTTTAAAAAATGATTCAGTATTTTAAAAGAATATAGCAGAAGGATAGCTTCTTATGCCTAAATCACCTGTTGTGCAAGGTCCTCACTCTAGTGCATTTTACACAATAGGGTTTTATTAGTCATAAACCATGGCTGACAGTCATAAGCGCCAGTGTAAATGGGGAGAATGAAAATAAAGATGGGGCCTGAGAAACTGAGCTATTGTGAGCCAAGGTCCAGGAAGCAGACTCTCTAATAGCTTATTGGGTGTCTAGGAGCCAACAGAACCTTCTAGATAGTCTGTATAGGAAATCATCTAGCTTTCCCAAACTACATACATTTGGAATTAAAATTCCATTTGCTGCCAGCATCATTGTAAATGGGGGAGTAAGTCCCCCTTGTAGGGTCTTTAAGGGCCACTGCAATATTTCTGCAGAAGAAATTACAGGGTTTATTATACTCACAGGTCCTAGAGGAGAAGACAGGGCGCACCTCACCATTCAGCAGCCACCTAGCAGGTGGGGAGTCGAGAGAGAGTGAGGACCTTGGGCAAGTCTGGGTGGAGCAGAAACAAGGCTTGAGGAGATTTCATTGTTTCTTGGAATGTCTAAGTCACAGTCGGGGAGGGCAAAAAGGGAATCTTGCGGCAGGAACCAGCCTGGGCACACCCACGCACCTGGTCCCCTGGGTGTTGAGGCAGCAGGAAAATAGGAAATTAAAAAAAAAATTTACAATCCAATCATCTTCACTCTTTATTCTCATTTTCAACCTTATTTTCCAAAATATACAAGCCTTAGTTCTCCGAAAGTTAGGGAGAGGAAACTGGCTTCCTATTAGTTAACGGTGATGCAACATTGAAACACTGGACATCCCGCTGAGGTTTCCATGGTGTCCGCTGGGCTCTGCAGCACCCAGCTCCTGGAACTTTTCAGACTCCTCAGTGAATTCATTATTGTTTAAAAGAAAAGAACACCCCGTCTTTCTGTTTTTGTTCCTTCTGTCACTGTTTTTATTCTACCTTGCCTCATTCTACAAACCATCGGCCATGGAACTCCTGTATAGTTTTTCATTGTACGTAAAACACCAATACATCTTCCATCGTGGAGGTAGTCAGGGCAATCACTGTTACCTCTCTTTTGCACAGAAAAATGGAGGTTCATGGAGATTAAGAGATGTATACAAAGTTGGAATCACAACAGGTCAGGAACTCTAATTTAGTTCTTTGGACTTAAAAAAATATTGTTTTCTCCACAAATTCATCACTGCCTCACTAAGTTTATATGTGCAGCAAACATGGACAGAAGGCTCTTAGGTCTGGGCATTCATCACTACCTCCAGGGAGGGAGCCCAGGGGCAGCGGTGCTGAGAGCTCTCACTGCCCTCAATCTCCCCCTTTGCTCTCCTGAGCTCAGGTAGGACCCTGCGGGCAACTCATGTGGTCCCCCAGGGCTCTCCTAATGGGTCCAACATTGAAGCCAGGACACAGACCCCATGGGGCCTTTAAACTGCCTGCCCATCTGCACGAGGATGACAGGCAGACTCAGTGATGGGACAGGCAGAGCCCACACAGAAACAGTAAGGAAGTCACCTGCTCCTCTGTGCTTCATTGAACCTTTGAGAGACAGGCACGGAACCGAAAATGCCATCCTTGTATCAGGACACCTACCACACTTATGTCACTTTCAAACACAAAGTCAAAGAGACTTTATGTCACTCAAAAACACAAAGTAAAAGCTTCTTCAAGACAGGAGGTGAACAGAAGAATTCTATCTTTGAATATTCCTACAATATTTGTAGTGAGTATTTAACATGAAAAAAGTATTTTTCTTAAAATCACCTCCTATGCAGCTATAAAAATCTTTAAGAAAAATAGTCCAGGATAGAAATATAATAGAGACTGCACACATTCATGAATTTATCTGCCTCCTAACAAGTCCAACTTGTGAAGTGTAGAGCATTTTATATGTTAGAGGCATAATTATAAATCGCTAAAATACCCGCTTGATCACACTGCAGTACATTTTCATTGCTTTACTTGAATGCTCACCTAAGATTTTTCTCTGAAATGTACTCAGAGCAGAGACAGTTATACAATGAAAGTGAGAAATTGTAAGAGCATAACACTGTCTTAGAAATAGTCCATGTAGAAACCACTTACCCCAGCACAATCTTGCCACATGTTTTATGTTCTGTCCACAGAGCCAGCCCATGGCAGCTCATAGTAAGGCGGTCAAAGAGAGTGTTCTGTCCTTTCCCTCTTACTTACTCAGACATCAACATTTTCTCCTGCTCTTTCTGTGTCAGCTGCTCTCAGGTGAGAATAAAGGAGGTGAAAATGTGAGCTTTCCTAGGAAAGCTCTGCCTCTGTCTCCCATCCTCTTCAGAGCCTTACACGGCGCCTGCTGGCAATTGTGGTTCAAGTAATATTGTTGGATGAATAAACGGATGAGAGACCCTGACTTAAAAGAGTCACTTTGTTGTACAACAGAAACTAACACAGTATTGTGAAGCAATTATACTCCAATAAAGATCTATTTTAAAAAATAATTAATTTTTTTAAAAAAAGAATGCCACAAAGGGTAGCTCCATTTCAGAAAGACACTTCTTAAGATTGAAAAGTCTTTGAGGTTCACAGTAAATCAATATTTCAATGCCATGGTGGCCCTTTCGACACTATGGGGAAGACTAGAAGGGATATTTTGAAAGACACTGACCATTTCTAGTATATTTCAAATCGTACCTCATGGTTTGCCCAGTGATTATAAATTTGATGCTGTTCATCATATAGTCCTTCTTTATAGTGAGGCGAGCGGGGGCTACTCTTCGTTGCAGTGCGCGGGCTTCTCATTGCGGTGGCTTTCTCATGTTGCAGAGCTTGCGGGCTCTAGAGCACAGGCTCAGTAGTTGTGGCGCACGGGCTTAGTTGCTCTGCAGCACATGGGATCTTCGTGGATCAGGGCTCAAACCCGTGTCCCCTGCATTGGCAGGCAGACTCCTAACCACTGCGCCACCAGGGGAGTCCCTGTACTTTGTCTTCTATAGACGTTTATTCATCTGTAGTAGCCTGTAGTAGTCAGGTGTTAAGTTTAAAGCATTAATTCTGCTATCTTGCTTTTTTAGCATTTTTGTGAATGAGATAAATCTTTGCTTTTACTTATTTGTAAAGAGTATATTATATTACATTATATATTTGCATTTCTGAAATTTTTATAGCTAACACATGATAAAAACATGGGAAGATCTGCTAAACTAAAATGGAGAATTTTCTTCTAAAACTTCGAACTAATGTCTGTGAAGTAATCCAGAAGAGAAGTAATAACAAGCACTTTTCTTTATAAACCAGGGAACATCAGTGAACTCTTCCTTGCATTTCAACCAGTCAGACTGATTGAATTCATATTTAGGTGAGAGTGATTACGCTGTCGAGACAATTAAGTGAGGTGATCTAAGCCAAGTGCTTGGCTCAGGGCGTCATTTATGGGAAACTCTCCACAAACACACAACATCATTATCATTATTATTTCATGAATAATTTGATAATATATTTGCTCCTGGCTTGGATTCTTCTCTCTTGGATACTTTTGCTAGCACAAAAATTTTTTTCAATTATTGTAAATTTCACTAAATTTTGGAAACTGATGATCTTTTGTTGCCTAATGGTAAAATACCATCGGATTCTGATTTGAAATGGTACATAGAAAAACTCCTCTCTCATGCAGTTAAGAAGTGATTAGTTAGCAATGTGCAAAACATTCAGGTAGAAATAGTTCCTCCAGGAGTCTCTATTTCAGAATTCCCCAGATAACGGTAAACTCCCTACTCCCTCATGTAAACCGACATGTTCATGTTATTGTAGCATGGTCTGTCATCCCGTTGGTTTGGAAGGAAACTAGGATGGTAGAAAGAAAGATGCAGTCCAACTTAAGTAGAACCTGTTTTTAAAAAGTGACCCTGTGATACTAGCCCATTAAAAGCTCCCTTAGAAACCTCTGACATCCCCAGGGTCAAACGTGCCTCATTCAGTGGCTGTTTCATTATCTCAGTCCAGTGGGTGTCATCCTAGGCACAAGCTCCACCATCACCTTTATTTTTGTTCTTCACTCTGCCCAGATCAGAAGCTGCAAGTTGTTAGGGAACCAAAAGTGCAGCCCCACTAGAAATGGGTAAAAAAAAACCCCAAATGTTTGTTTAGATGATATTATCCATCAGAGCTGGAGAGACACGAAGCTGATCATGAGAGAAGAGTCTCTGCTGTATATTAATGTGAACTTTTCTAGAACAACATGTTCTCTTTAGCTTTTCCACATGTCTATAATCACTAAGAGCTTGTCTAGCTACATGAGAAAAACAAAACCAAAAGCCCCACAACTGCCTAGAAGCTTATCAGTATCAGAAGGGTACATCATTTTAAGTCCATTCAGTATAACACCATGCAGCTGTTAAAAAAGAATGAGCAACACTGAGATGTTCTGACATGGAAAGATCTATAAGACTTGAGTGGTTTAAATGGAAACAGGAGGTTGGAGAATAATTTGCAAAATATGATTCCATTTCTGTTAAAATGCATGAAGACAGCTCATGAGTGCACAGATTAAAAATATGTATGACTATGATGGTAAAGGACTAGAAACACATCCACTGATGGTGACCCCTGGGAAGAGGGTGGGCAGGTGGGTAAGAGATGATTTACATGTTTTACTCTGTACACTTAGTCTTGGAATATTTTATAAGAATGTGTTGATGTCTCTAAAGTAAATAATAATAAGAGCAGATACTTAGCACTTACTATGTGCCTGGCACTGTTCCTCAAAGCATGCTTCTGAAGTGAATACTGTAATCATTTTACAGATGGAAAAACCGGGACACAAATGGGCTGAGAAAATTGTCCAAGACCCCCCATTTAGTGATTGACAGTGAGGTAAACAAATTTCTTCAATAGCATAAAGAGGGTTGGATCACATGAGCTCTAAGATCTCTCTTATTTTTTTTAAACGTTTGTTGTTGTTGTTCTATTTTATTTTTGGCTGTGTTGGGTCTGTGTTGCCACTCATGGGCTTTCTTTAGTTGCACCCAGCGGGGACTACTCGTTGCAATGCACGGGCTTCTCATTGCAGTGGCTTCTCTTGTTGCGGAGCACGGGCTCTAGGCATGTGGGCTTCAGTAGTTGTGGCCCACAGGCTCAGTAGCTGTGGCCCACGGGCTTAGTTGCTCTGCGGCATGTGGGATCTTCCCGGACCAGGGCTCAAACCCGTGTCCCCTGCCTTGACAGGTGGATTCTTAACCACTGCACCACCAGGGAAGCCCTCTAAGATCTCTTGAGTGATCATGTCTCAAAGGGCTAAGAGGCTGGGCTATGGATTCAGATGTCCCTTGTAATAATCCAGCTCTGCAACTGGCTAGTTGTTCACCAGAGGCAGATAACTGAGTCCTTCTGAGCCAGTTTCCTTATCTGTACAAGGTAGAGTAGGCACTGCCTCACAGCATTACAAGTGAGGACATATAGGGAGGAATGCCTAGAGACCCAGTTGGACCCTCAGAGTTGGTATGGAGATTATTTTAAGCTCAAAACATTTGGGAATCAACAGATGCAGAAAGAGCTTTCCTTATTTGACTAAAAGCAGACATTTCTGAGAAATGAGGCTTCTATGATTCCCTCTTCAAGACAGGCCTACTCCCAGGAGAGAAATCAAGAGTAAACCTACCACAAATCCCCTCTCTGGGGAGATTCTCATAGAAGAAGGAAAGACCCCTTGAACGTGCAGACACAAAATAATCACAAAATTAATTATCTTTCATTTATTCTTCTAAAAGAATAGAAGTCCTTTCTTCCACTTTCCTTTTCTCTGCTAAGTTAGATATATAAACCTCTAACTTTAAACATTTAGTGAGATAGTTACTTCTCTTGTTAGCTCCCATATATGTGAATAAACTTCTTATCCTGTTAAACTATCTTTTGTCATTTTAATTTGCAGGCCCCTAATTACTAAACCTAATAGGGCAGAAGAAAAGTCTGCTTCCTGACACTAGCAATTGGTTGGTGAATGATACCATCATTGCCTGTGACTCTGAAATCACAAGATCATAGATTAATCTGCATATCTAAAGAGTCCAACCTGTACTCTGAGGTTAAAAATAAGATCATCAAAGCATACTGAAGTATGGATATAAACATTTCGAAATGATAAAGATCTGGCTGTACACATAACATGTTTCTTCAATTCTGTAAAATTTTATGTAGGTGGAAATTTTACTGCAGAAACAAACTCAAAGACTGAAATTACATGAATAGAATATGGTGTAGCAAAATTTAGAGCTGAGCAAATGTGACATATAGTTAACGAGATGCATGCTTTTTATTATGTCTCATTTTAATTAAAAATGAATGGTAATCAGTTCACAATAGTGACTTCAGTTGATCCTGCTTCTAAATGGTTAAAGCAAAAATAAGCTCCTGATCTGCTCTTCAGAAGATTAACTATGGCCATGGTAGATCTTTTTCTCTTTCCCTTTTGGAAGAGAAAAGGGGAGGGTGTCCCCAGGTGACAGGGACAGGAGTCTTGTGGGCCCAGCACACTTCCCTGTTGGGAAGAGGAAGGAGGAAGTATTTGCTTACATTTCCCCCAGTGCCTGGAACCTAAGCTGCAGCTTCCCTAGAACATTGTTAATGATGAGAAGGATCTCATGGCAGAGGGATGGTGGCCGCCGTGCCTAAACCAGGAACCTGATGCCTTCCCTGTCTTAGATTGTGGAGTTTCCTACCAGAAAATCTGAAAAGAAAGGATTTATGGGAAGCAGTAAACGCAGAAATAAAAGACAATTTTTTTTTAAGCAGATATTCATTTTTAATTATTTATTTATTTATTTATTTATTTTTGGCTGTGTTGGGTCTTCGTTTCTGTGCGAGGGCTTTCTCCAGTTGCGGCGAGCGGGGGCCACTCTTCATCGCGGTGCGCGGGCCTCTCACTATCGCGGCCTCTCTTGTTGCAGAGCACAGGCTCCAGACGCGCAGGCTCAGTAGTTGTGGCTCACGGGCCTAGTTGCTCCGCGGCATGTGGGATCTTCCCAGACCAGGTCTGGAACCCGTGTCCCCTGCATCGGCAGGCAGACTCTCAACCACTGCGCCACCAGGGAAGCCCAGACAATTTTAATAAACCATAAAAATGGTTAAGTTGGTGCTGGGTTGGAAAGAGTGGCTTCTGTGTTCTTTAAGCTTTTCTGTACTATTTGAATTTTCTAGCCAAGTGTGCCTCTGTCTATTATTTATTTTTTATGTCACCAGGGATTTTCTGACTAGTGAGACCACAGACTACATTTTTTTTCATTGTTATTTTCTATCAAAAAACAATGCAATACATACCATTTTTAAAAAGGAAACAAAGAAGAATTTCTAATCATGCATCAATAAAAAACAAAAGAGCACAAACATACATATATATTTTAACATATTGAGCAGATCAATATGTTAAAATATATAAATGTTTGCATAGTGACCTGAAATAAATAGATTATTTAGTCATAGACCTTTTCATATGCATTCTATAGTAAGTCTTCTGAGAGATGAACTTTAATCTTTCCATCCAGAACTTTGGAGTATCTGAGATTTTGCCCTATTTGCAACAAGTTAAGCTGCCGTTTTCCATGGATGCAGGTAGAAGACAGAAGACTTATGGGTCAGAAACAAAGGACTCTATTACTTACTTGGTTACTCATAAACCACTGCAGCCAGCATGGGCATCCGAATATTTGCCTTGGTTCTCCTTGATCCTGAGTCACACAGGGGCTGTGTGGACAGGCCCAGATGGATGCCTGCACACACAGTGGGTTATAATACAAGAGTTCAGGGAATCAGAGTCTTTTGGGAGGTAAGCATGCTTGCCCTTACCTCTGGAAGAAGACATTATCTTACAAGGCTGTTTTCTATCTAAACATCCTTGGAAAGATAGCTGAGAATAAAGGGCTGTCGGTGCTTCTGTTTGTAAGATGTGCAGAAATGTGAGAAACCCATGGAGAATTGTCTTACCCCTGCTCTGACTAACACACAGCCTTTTACTTTTCTTAGGAAATGGCAATTATATGTTGCAAAGGACTTATTTCACATTTACTTAAACTTAGTTTTCAAATATATATTTCTTTTTCCTATTCTAAGATTAACTTCTCTTGTGTAAGAGTTAATTTTGAAATTACAGTGTGAACCGTATGACCCTAATCATTTTGGTTTAACAGTATTGCTAACTCAAATTTAAAATGCTGAGAAAAAAGCATCTCTATTTTGTCACTAAAACTACCAAAACAGCTTTAAATACACAATTAGTTTAAAAACAGCTGTGTGATCTTGATATATTTTTTTTAAAGAGCTTTTTGATGTGGACCATTTTTAAAGTCTTTATTGAACTTGTTACAATATTGCTTCTGTTTTATGTTTTGCTTTTCTGGCCCTGAGGCATGTGGGATCTTAGCTCCCTGACCAGGGATTGAACCTGCACCCCCTTCATTGGAAGGCAAAGTCTTAATCACTGGACCACCGGGGAAGTCCCGATCTTGACCTATTTTTAAACATATTTGGCTAAATCCTATTTAAGTTAACACTTCCTCTGAAATCGGAATTGTGACAAACACTGTAAGAGAGCTACTATTTTTTGCATAAATGAGAGCAAAATCTTGTGGTAGTAAGTATGTTTCCCTTACAAACATAGTGTAGGATAAATCTAAATATTCTGATTTGAGAAGAAAATGTCGAATGGAGGAATTTTTCATTCCACTGTTGCAGGATTGTCTACTTCTCCCTAATATTAAAATGGACAGTTAGCCTCTTGAAAGAGGTTAAAAATCCATACGGAATGTCTCAGAAGGGTTTAGTTGTTCAGTGGCTTTCACTCTTCCTCACAAATTATTTAAAAATGGAATTTTTGTTCAAGATGTCTACCATTAGCGTGAAATTTATTTTCCAGTTTTATTGAGACGTAATTGACACATGACATTGTGTAAGTTTAAAGTGTACAACGTAATGATCTGATGTATGTATATATTGTGAAATGATTACCACAATAAGTTTAGTTAACAAACATCACTTCACATTGTTACACATTCTTTTTCTTGTGATGACAAGTGTGAAGTTTGATGCTTACCTGGTTCTCTTCTTTTGGACTTTGGCAAATCTAAGAATTAATCCTACCACACATAGCCTATACTAGTCTACCCAAATCTAACAGTTAGTACAGACATTAACACATTTATCTGTTTGTATGTTTTATTGAGCACAAGATAATAATCTCATTCTCAGAAGCAATGAAATCACCGAAAGAGCCAAATCTTGAGAAAGCCTCGTAGAGTTGCCCTGTTACTAGATAAAGCGCTTGGAATATATAAGTATGTTGTGTCACGCGTCTTCCTGTGACCTGTGATTGTTACTTGAAAGTGTGGAAATGCAGAACAGATCTCCTGTTATTATGAAAGGCCCATCTGTGACAGGTGGAAAGGAGGACGCTATGTTAAGAGCTTGTTCTGTGCAGTTCTCATGGAGGTGACTTGTGTCCTATAGGGAATGTCTCCAGGCTGCATTCCACTCTGGGTTCTTTGCCTCTGGCAGTTCTCCGTGATCACCCCTGTATTGGGGTCCCCCACGCCACTCCCAGGCTCCATGATTCACTGGAAGGACTCATAGGAATCAGCCTAGGGTTATATTCACAGCTGTGATTTATTACAGCAGCAGGACACAAAGTACAGTCAACAAAGGAAAAGGCAAGTGGACCAAAGTCTGGAGGAAACCAGAGGCAAGCTCCCTCGAGTCCTCTGCCAGTGGAACCACACAGGACACGCTTAAGTCCTCCAGCCATGAGGACAACATGTGTGAAATGTTGCCAACCAGGGAAGCTTAGCCTCAGCCTAGGAGCCCAGGCTTTTATGGGGGATGGTCATGTAGGCACCCTCTCCCTGGTACATATCAAAATCCCAGATTCCAGAAGGAAAGCAAGTGTTCAGCACCAACCACATTGTTTGCATAAACATCTTAGGCAGCAGTGAGCCACTCTTATCAATTCTGCGAGTGGTGAAAGCCCTCCCAAATTTCAGGTGCCTAGACACCAGCAAGCCTTTCTCAGGATGGTGACTCAGGCCTGCGATGTTATCACTGTTATCTCTTTTGGTTCTGATTTTTTTTCTTCCTTTCCTTCAGTCTTTCTTACCTTCAATCTTATATTCTATTATTTTAATAAGATGATCTGATTTAACACCCTTAGCTTCTTACATGAAAATACCAGCATGGTCCTGCGCTAAGGTGGACAGAACACACCAAGTCCTTCTGAAGCTCTGGAGGCTCTGCTCCCGAGGAGGGCACGACCAAGGCCCTTCATTCATTACCTAAGAAATGGTCATTCCCTAGTAAGGCGCTTAATCTGTCACATTTCAAAAATAAGTGATGCCACATTTCAAAACTAAGGACTCAGGGTAATTTCCCTGAGTCCTTAAGAGCGATGGCTCATAGAGGACCCCTCTGGACTGGCCCTCTCTACAGGAGAGAACAAGGAGCCTGCGCTAGAAAGGATGCAAAGGCTAGAAATGACCAACTGGCCCTGAAAATTGAGTCAGTGAACAAGTGTCTGTTAGGCACGGACGGTGTGGAATGTGGTTAAGGATGGTCTGAGCTAGCTAGGAGGTACCATCGTGGTCCTTCTCAGACACATACTCTTCCGGGAATTCAACTGGCAGACACAATTAAACTTGAAAACTTCCTGAATTTCCACAATGCCACCGAGTGCCTTCTGCTTGCCAGAACTAGACTGGTCAGTGATGGTCTGAGGAGAAACTTAAACTACTTTGGAAATAAGGCAGACTTAGAGAGTGGTAGCGAACGTGGCACCCACCTAGCATACAAACCTTGTGAGACCCTGAGGGTCATGAGTATAACGGATTGTGGCTGAGCCGTAAGGGACTCACTGATCCAAGTCACTCAGCAAGGCCACCACAGGCCAATCCAGAAGCTAAGAGTATTATTTTCCTCGGGCTGCAGTAACAAAATGCCACATTCAGACGGTTAAACAACAGAAATTTCTTTTCTCACAGTTCTGGTAGCTAGAAGTCCCAGATCGAGGTGTTGGCAGGGTTGGTTTCTTCTGAGGCCTCTCTCCCTGGCTGACAAACGACTGTCTTCTTGCTGTGTCCTCACATGGTCTTTCCTCCGTGTGCACACTTCCCTGGTGCTTCTCTGTGTCCAGATTTCCTCTTCTAGTAAGGACACCAGTCAGATTGGATTAGGACCCACCCTAATGGCCTCCTTTTACCTTAATCACCTCTTTAAAGACCCTTTCTCCAAATACAGTCACATTCTGAGGTACTGGGGGTTAGGGCTTCAACATAACAGTAGGTTAAAGGAATTCCCTACCATTTGAAGTAGTTTAATGTTGAACTAAACACATATTGGGATCACTTTAAGTCAATGGAACTTCTTAATGAGAAATCTTCCTAAATTTTGTACAAATGACCCAATTTGCATATTACTATTTTCAACATATACAGGAGGCCACTGGGTTAGTGCTATTCTCCCAGTAGTCCTGAAACAGTCTAGACTCACAGTTAAATACTTTAATTCCTTTAATTTCATTAATTTATTTAATTCCTTGAAGCTGCTAATAGAATATGCCCACTACCCAGCACTCCTTTGAGGCATTCCTTAATAACACTGACCATACTTCATTTTCTTCTTTTGTGTTACTCTTGAAGTTTAGAAGCCAATTCATTTGTCAGAACTAAATTTGTGCCATGTATCAAATAACATACTTTTATTTGCAGTGTTCTAGTATTGTTTTCAACAGCCATAGATTGATTTTGAGACAGGCTGGGACCTGGGACCCTTTGCTGGGACCTGGGGCCCTTTGCTGCAGTGTTGCAGTGCTTGCACCTCGACACACCTCTCCTCGAGCAACCAAATAACAAAGAAACTGTATGGGACTAAAAATAACGACGTGCACACCCAGTTGGGGCAAATTCTGGACAAAAGATACAAAGAGACCAAAAAACCCAACTGCCACTTTTGAAGATCCCAGAGCAAAAGCAGGGTACTGCACGTGCCCCCTGCACACAACACCACCTAAGCGGTGGGCAAACCACCTAAGCCACCCTTCTGGCCCGACCCCTGGACACACCCCTGCCCTCACGCCATATAACAGGGGTCCCCAACCCCCAGGCCGCAGCCTGGTAGGAATCAGGCTGCACAGCAGGAGGTGAGTGGCAGGGGAGCGAGTAAAGCTTCATCTCCTGCTCCCCATCGCTCACATTACTGCCTGAAACATCCCCCCACCCCACCCCCTGCCGGTCCGTGGAAAAATGGTCTTCCATGAAACCGGTCCCTGGTGCCAAAAAGGTTATAAGGTTATAAGCAGCAAGCTCGCCCCCGCTTAGGGAGCACGCAAGCAAAGGAACCTGTTGTTTGTTCTCGCTCCCTGTTGTTTGTTCTCGCTCTGCTGCAGCAGGGGCCCCAATAAAGCCTTGACTGAATTTCTTGTCTGGCCTTTGATCAATTTTTATTGTTTAAGGACGCCAAGAACCCTGGTCGGTAACAATTTCAAAATACGGTCTTGATGTCATTGGAAGTAATTTTTTTCTGACTTTTTCTCTGTTTTCAACATCTTTGCCAGCAAAAGATATGTTCCCAGATGTCTTCTAAAATGTTTTCTTCCTGATCATTTAGAAAGATTGGGAAAAAAAGAGTATTGAGAAACTTGAGCTGTACTTTTGCTGCACAGGAAGGGTGAGCTGTGTTCCATCCTAGATTAATAATATTTCAAGCAGGAGGGAAAAAAAAAAAGTAAAAGCCTATAACTTTAGCAATGTGTTTGAAAAATACTTGATTTCAATAATATTTCTATCATGCTTACGTTGCAGCTGTCTAAACAATACAGATAACAAAAGCATGTCAATTAAAAGCAGCATTTAGGACCCAGTTTCACAGATCTGCATTGGCCCTGGGTTTCGGATTATTTCAGGGCCAGGCGCTGTGAGTTCCTGTGTGGTGTAGTTGTGCTCAGCCATGGGGCAGGTGGGTTCCCTCTTGCTGTAGGAGAAGGTGGTGGGACACACGGAGATGGTTATCTCTTTCTGCTTTTGACTCTCCTGAGTTGCTTCCACCAAGAGGCCATAAACCCAAACTGGAAATACTGATTAAGTGCATACTTTTTCCAACACATTGACCACAACTTGAGATTTTCATGGCGGAATATATTACATAAATGTCTGGAAAGCAAATATTTTAAGTGCACTTTAGGTAGATGTTTGCTTACTTTAATCAAGCAGAAGGAGAGATTATTCTTTTACCTTCTGGAACGTGTTGAGGTAAACTTATCTACAGAAGGGAAAACTTTAGAGTTCACCTGGTACAAAGCACCCGCATCCGGATAAACTAAGGTTGTTACCGAGTCCAAGCTTGCTGTGCTTGCCGCACGACAGGCCAATAAATCAGAGATGACGCATTGAGGGAAAGAATACGACTTTATTCGGAAAGCCAGCAGACCGAGAAGACGGCGGACTAAAGTCTCAAAATAACCATCTTATCGGGGTTTGGATGCCAGTTTGTTTTATAGCACAGAGATGGGGAGGAGATGAGGAGGTAAAGTAAAAGGGCCATAAGTTTTGCGAATATCCCCTGGAATGGCCAGCCTCAGGGAGGGGATGTGTTAATTTCTTTTTAATTGCAGCCATCCACAGGTGGACAGAGTCCGTATGTTTCCCTGAACAAAGGCACTTTGGTTTAACATTCAGGCAGAGGAACAGGGTTCCCCGAGGCAGGCCATTATGTACAGACAGTATCCTTTTAGTGAACAAAAGCAGCGGAAGGCAAAGGTTAAAGTCAAAGAAACAGATGCAACGTGTAGTCAGATTTGGTTCTTCCCTGTAACAAAGTCTCAAAGAGTGAGTGACTCCCTCCAGGTCACATATAATAATAATATATATAATAATAAAAATTATTCTGGTAGAGAAAAGAATGCAGAACTCTAGCCACTCTAACTCCTTAGTTAAAAAATGAGATTTATTTGCAGGATAAGAATGATGCTGCTATTAAAAATAATAATAGCAATAGCAAGTTTGAAAACTTTCACGTGGACCTATTCAGGTGCTTCATTGGCATTTAAGGCCTTCTAAGTATCTGTACTAGCCTCCTTCAGGTCAGCCTGTGTTGCTGGGAAACTGTTTTTCTCACTACTCTCTGGACAAAACTCTGGGTCTAGTTGCCATTATTCCGTGGAGTGTTTTTAGATCCCACCCGTTGTTAAACACACACACTTTTGTTATTAATACAAGAACAGACTTTTCAGAGTTTTTTCTTTGTCTTTTATTGTTAAAATTTTTTTAATTGAGGTATAATTGAGGTAACATTACATTGGTCGCAGGTGTACAATGTCATGATTTGATGTTTGTATATGTTGCAGAGTGATCACCACAATAAGTCCACTTAACATCCACCACCTCACATAGTTACAGCACTTTTTTTCTTGTGATGAGAATTTTGAAGAGCCACTCTTCTAGCTACCTTTAAATATGCAATACAGTATTATTAACGTACATAGTCACCATGCTGTGAAAGTTCCATCCCCATGACTTACTCATTTGATAACTGGAAGTTTGTACCTTTTAACCTCCCTCACCCATTTGGCTCACTCATCCCCTGCCTCAGGCAGCCACCAGTCTGTTCTCTATCTGTGAGCTTGACATTTTTTTGTTTGTTTTTTAAGGTCCCATATATGTGAGATTATATGGTATTTATCTTTTTCTGTCTGGCTTATTTCACTTAGCATAGTGCCGTAAAGGTCCATCCATGATGTTGCAAACAGCAAGATTTCATTCTTTTTTATGACTGAATAATCAAAAACAGATTTTTTATCGGTTCTTTAGTAGATGCCAGCTTCTGATATCAGCTTTTAGGTGAAATTATTATTAATCTTTTTATGTGTGATTTTATGAGTCAGAGTTCAGAAGACCATTTGGATTTGCTATTGTAGGCAGATGTTGAAAATTCAGTTTTTTAATAGAATCTTGTACTGTTTTGTAGATTTTACTTTTTGGATTTGATTCTCAAAAAGAAATCTTAACCTGTAAAATGTTTCTTACTTCCTTTTCTTACCAGGAAGAGATATTAGGAATCATCTAGGAAACAAATGTAGCAGTTTTATGCAATTTAAGCAATAAAAATGAGTTTCAAAATCCTCCTTTACTACCAGTAAAGCTTGAATTTTGTACTTAAATATAATATTTTCCCCCTTCCCCTTTTACCCAAGATTTACCCGCCTATTAATGTGCTGCCCTCGTTGTCTCGGTGAATGAAGTCTGCTACTGGAGAAGGTATGACCAGAAAGGATCACGCCGATGTATCTAACCAGCTGGTACGTATGTTTTCTCCAGGATTGTGTTCAAAGAAATGAATACTTTCTCAGTTCATGCTGCTGTCTTATACCTCTTGTCTTTCTTCCATATCACTTTTCTTCTCCCCCCATCAAAGTAGAATTTTAATATAGAATATATAATATAGAATACTGGAATACAGAAACATTCATTAGAGCCAAACAGTCTTTTTCATAAGGATAACTGCTCATGACAAAGATTAAAGATCACATGCTTGAAACCCACCTCTAATGCTGTATGAGGTAGTTTTTAAATAAAAAAGGCATAAGACGATTAAGTTTTTATTAGTAACCTTTATCATAGAGTATTTCTGAAAGACTATTCTAACTAATTTTTTGTTTAACATATTAGGCAATCACCAGAACGCTAAGAGATACAGCTGTGTATATTCTATGAAATCCTTGGTTTCTATAGTCCTGAGATTGTATACCAAGCATAATTAAAGAAAAATACATTTGACCTTAAAGTAGAAATGATAAATAAACCTACTGATAACCCAGATATTTTTTTTTTGAATAGAATTTAGAGATGGATTTCTCCTATTGCGTAAGTTGTGATTTTTAAATGCTCTACAAAATGGAAGCTCATTGATATATTGAGGGAGTGTATTTTTTGTAGAGTGTTAGTAATGTCTATGTATTGCATGCCTGAAGACTCCTTCCTTAGTGAGACTGCTGTATAATAAAGTCTTTCCAATACTTGCATATGTGAATTATGTTTGGAAATAATGTGAAATACTGTGAAGATAGCTACAGCAATACACTTATAATGCCCAGAGTACCGTTACCATTTATAAAGGTTCATGTAAACCTTTTTTTCTCTTTAGTATGCATGCTATGCTATTGGTAAGGATGTGCAGGCCGTGAAAGCCGTAGTTGGAGAAGAGGCTCTTACCTCAGATGATGTGCTTTACTTGGAATTTCTGCAGAAGTTTGAGAGGAACTTCATTGCTCAGGGTAAGATTACTATTTTCCTATGAATAGAAACAGCATCATATGTAGTTTTGAGGACTTCTTTCCTAGTCTGAGAGAATTTACATTGGTCTCCATACAATTTTCCTTCTGATTAGAGAAGAGGTTCTTCCAGCCGCCTGCCATGTCTTCGTTCTTAGCCCTCTGGTTCCTTCCCCTCTACCTTCAATTTCTTTATCCATTTATTTAGCTCCTGTCTTATTTTTTATCTTCCTTACAACCGGCCTTCTGCTCTCCTACCTCCATTGCCACTTCTCCTCGCTCTTAACCTCTCTGCAATGCTCTCCTCTGGCTTTGGGGGTTTTGGACTTTCCCAGTCCCTCTGTTTTCATCCTCCTGATTTCTTATCTTCCTGCTTCTTAATTGTTAATGTTCCCAAAGGCTTAATTACCTGTTCTTTCTGTGCTTTTTTCCCCTATGCTGATGACTAACTTGCTATGTATGAGCCTTGACCCTCTTTCTGAAGCTCTAATCCCACATCTCCAGCTAGGAAGCCTGTGTTTATGCCACCATCCTCTCTGGCTCAGCGTGGTGAGAACCAAAGTCTTTTCCCAACTGACCACCTGCCTAGCAATTCCCTTTTCAATTTCTGTCTACCTCTGGCATGACCATTACCCTAGTTAGCCCAAGCTCAGGAATTGGGCATTCTTAAGCCTCTTCATTTATTCTCCAGTCATCAAATATTTGCTAATTTGCATTGTTCTCCTTTGAAACATCTTATCCTGTTCTCTTTTCATTCCTATTAAAAACACTTAGGCCAGTGTTTCTCAAAGTTGAATATGCTTTTGAATCTACCAGGGATCTTGTTGAAGTGCAGATTCTGATTCGGTAGGTGTGGGTGGGGCCAGAGAGCCTGTATTTTGACAAGTTCCTGGGCGATGTTGAAGCTGCTGATCTCTGACCACTCTTTGTGTCCCAAGACCTAGTCCAGACCTTTGTCCCATCATCCTTGGCCGTTAGTGCCAGCATCTTCACCAGTCTCCCTGACTCTCTATGTGCCATTGCCGGGGTAAATTTAGTATTCATTTTATTGATTATCCTTCTGTTAAAAAGTCTATAATGGTTTTTATTACATAGCATGTGTAGGACTTTCAAGCTGTTTTGTTTGGTCTCTTCCCTGCCACCCCTGCTAATGCTGGTAAACTCTATTTTTGACCTCAGTGATACTTACAAACGATGTGTTTATTTTGGAATAATGCATCAGCTGCACCCTTAGGATTTGTGCACTTTTCTATTTGTGTGATACATTTTTTAAGTAACATTAAAATCCCCAGAACATATGATTGTTGGGTTTTCTAAAAAAAAAAAAAAATTTATGCAGAACCTTAATATCTTAAAAAAATAAAAATTATTCTGGTAGAGAAAAGAATGCAGAACTCTAGCCACTCTAACTCCTTAGTTAAAAAATGAGATTTATTTGCAGGATAAGAATGATGCTGCTATTAAAAATAATAATAGCAATAGCAAGTTTGAAAACTTTCACGTGGACCTATTCAGGTGCTTCATTGGCATTTAAGGCCTTCTAAGTATCTGTACTAGCCTCCTTCAGGTCAGCCTGTGTTGCTGGGAAACTGCTTTTCTCACTACTCTCTGGACAAAACTCTGGGTCTAGTTACCATTATTCCGTGGAGTGTTTTTAGATCCCACCCGTTGTTAAACACACACACGCACGCACGCACGCGCCCAACGTCTCGCCTGCGGGCTTTCTCGCTTTTCTCTGATTCCCAGGGGTACTTACTGTCTAGACCCTCATTTCCACATTTGGTCACATCCAGTCCTGGGAGACCTGACTGCTTTGTGTTTCTTTTTTATACTTCATGCTCACAGTGCTAGACCCATAACAATAAATTTTGAATAACCCTGATAAGTTGGAAGTACTTGGCCTTTATTCATCTAATCTCAATTTTTTGTAAGGTCCTTACGAAAACCGCACTGTCTAGGAGACTTTGGACATTGGCTGGCAACTGCTCCGAATCTTCCCCAAAGAAATGCTGAAGAGAATCCCTCAGAGCACCTTGAGCGAATTCTACCCTCGAGACTCTGCAAAGCATTAGGGGCTACTTCATCGCTGGCTCGATGCTCTTGTGAAATACTGGTTCTGTTTTCTTTATTCCTTTTGCACTCCCCCATCCCCACCTTTGTGTTGGAGTTTACTGTGTTACCCTGTAATTAAAAACAAAGAATAGGTAACATATTGTGCCAGTGTTGCAATGTTTTAAACTGCTAACAGACTTTAAAATATCCCCTGTTCCGAAAGCCTGGAACTGCAGTGCTTTGTTTAAAGTAGCTGAGGGTTGGAGGTGAGGTTTTCTTACTGATGTGTGTATTTGTACGTAGTGGTGTAGTTAGCTGCCTAGTGTCCTCATTATGTGGGTCTCTCAGACCTTCCCTGTCCACCCCCTCCAGAGTATCACTATCTGAAGTGACAATGCTTTGATCTCCAAACTAGGGACAAGATAGGGTCTGAAAGACGCTTCCTCTCCGAGCCGAGACGCTTTCCTGAGCGCTTGTTTTTAGACTTTGGTGTGCCTCTGGGTCTGCTCTAAGCAGATGGCTTTTCCTGTCCACCTGCTGTTTCCTATTTAATGAATAGGTTAGAAAAGGAGTTTCCTTTTCCTCTTTGGTGCGGATAAGTTTCAACTCCTGTGTCTTACTCTTCTCCCTCCCTCTGAGTAACACAGAATCATGCAGCTTTTGCCCAACTGGCATTGATCTGATAGTAGTGAGATGCCCTGTCTTGATGATCCCTTACTGGGTTTCCATGCAGAGGAATCATAATGAAAATAATTAATAGAATTCTTGGTTGGAAAGAGTTGGGATACAATTTTTTAAGAAAGAAAAAACCTATATCGGTTCTACATTCGGACATGCTAACAGTGGTTTTAAGTTTCTGAAGTGTTGACCGGATGCTAAAGGCAAGGTGGGGAAGAGAAAGCTCTTCTGTGTATGGAATCTTTTATATATATATATAATCTATGGATATTTTAAACTCTGTTAGATAGCAGCCTTTGGAAAATCCCCTATTTGGTCCTGCTTTCTGACCTATCTGCCTTTTCAGGGTAATCTTGTGGCACAAGTGATAGCATTTAAAAGCTTTAGTCTTTTAATTCCTCCTCCTTCCTGCTGCGCGCCCTGAGCTGTCTTCTGTGCACTTCTGACATGTCTACTGTTTGGTCTCTCTGTGTTCTTTGTTACTTGGGTGCAGTAGCAACTTCTCTGTGCATTCCATCTTTCTTTCAAGTTGTGTAAAGTTCTTCACTTTTTTTCTCTGAGGGTGTAGGGGGTGGGGGGAGTCAGCATGATTATATTTTAATGTAGAAAATGTGACCTGGATATAAAATGAAAATAAATATTAAATTAAATGGAAGTTACCTAAAGTGACTCTGTATCTTCTAATCAGAAAAGCAATAGCAACAAGCAGATATATAATAATGCACCTCTCTTTGATTGACAGTTTTGAACATCATAACCAGTATTGTGAACCAGCCCCTTGATTCACAATATTATGAACCATGTCCCCTTTACAGGGACATGGCCCATGTTCTGTACCCTCTGCCTTTTAGGCTGCCCTTTCAAGCTCTTTTCAGTAATACCTCTTCCAACATATTGTAGTTTGATCCAAGGTTGAGAGTTGCTAGGGTGTGGGGTTGTTTGTTTGTTTATTTGTTTGTTTTGCAGATCATTAGTGACTGTAAGTTCTCTGAAACTTGAAGTTTTGATTCAGGGTCCACTTAGCATTTTCGAGAGTTACTAAGGTGTTTTATAGCATTCTTTGTTTCAGACATTCTCAGGACCTCTAGAGCCTGTCTGCCATGAATGAAAGAGGGTAATAAATAGAACATGAAATACATACTGAAGCGAGCCAAAACTTGCTTCAAATAAAATCTGAAATAGATGGTCCAGTATATAAAGGAAACATACTTGTTAAAGCACAGGGATGTGGCATCACGGTGGTCTCCCATTTCTTTCCCCTCTTCAACTCAGAGTGACATTTAGGAGATGTAGAAGAAGAGGCTCAGTCATAGCAAGAGTAGGTAGACCTGTGTTCTGCTTCTGGTGCTGCCACTAACTGTATGGTCTTGCTTAGTCATTTAACAGATTTGTGTTCCTTTTAGGGTTATTATAAGGACTAGAGATTTTGCTTTTTATATCGCTTTTTAACTTATGTAAAAAAAAACAGTTTGTTGTATTGGCATGTGTCTATTTCTGTATTCTCTATCCTATTCATTGAACCATGTATCTATCCTTCCACCAATACCACACTGTCTTACTTATAGCTTTACAGTAGGTCTTAATATCCTCTAACTATATTCTGCTTTCTCAAAATTGTTTTACTTATTCTGGTTCCTTTGCCTTTACCTTTTGTTCATACATTTTAGAATAAGCTTGTCCATGTTGACAAAAAAATTCTGTTGGAAGTTGACCTTTTATTATGTTGAGTCTTCCAATCCATGAATGCGATATGTCTCTCCATTGATTTAGGTCTTGTTTGGTTGTATCATACAGATCCTCTATTAAAATATTTATAATCAAATATTTCATGTTTTGGAAGCATTGTGTATAGCATTGTGTTGTTTTTTTTTTTTTAATTTTTCTTTTTTTCTTTTTGTCTGTGTTGGGTCTTCGTTTCTGTGCGAGGGCTTTCTCTAGTTGTGGCGAGTGGGGGCCATTCTTCATCGCGGTGCGCGGGCCTCTCACTGTCGCGGCCTCTCTTGTTGCAGAGCACAGGCTCCAGACGCACAGGCTCAGTAGTTGTGGCTCACGGGCCTAGTCGCTCCACGGCATGTGGGATCTTCCCAGACCAGGGCTCAAACCCGTGTCCCCTGCATTGGCAGGCAGATTCTCAACCACTGCGCCACCAGGGAAGCCCCGGCATTGTGTTTTTAGTTTTGGTTTCCAGTTGTTCATTGTTAATATTTGGAAATATGACTAATGTTTTTGTGTTGATCTTGTATCCTGAGCCTTTGTTAAAGTAATTGCCACTTATTAATTGCTTCTTAGAGATTTCCTGGGATTTTCTATGCAGACAGTCATGCTATCCATGAGTATGGACAGTAATATTTCTTCCTTTCTAATCTGTGTGTCTTTCTTTCTTTTTCTTGCCATGCTGCACTGGCTAGTACCTACAGTACTAAGTTGAAAAGGAGAGATGAAAGAGGACATTCTGGCCTTCTTTTGAATTTAGGAGGAAAACATTCATTCTCTCACCATTAAGTATGATGTTCACTGTCGGTTTTTTGTAGATATTCTTTACTGGGTTGAAGTAGAGCCCTTCTATTCCTGAGAGTTTCTGACATGAATGTGTGTTGAAGTTCATCAAATGCTTTTTCTTCATTAATTGATGTGGCCATGTAGAGTTTCTTCTTCAGTCTATTAATATGGCAAATTACGCTGATGATTTTTGAATAGTAAACCAAGCTTGTGTTCTGAGAATAGACTCCAGTTGATCAGAGTGTATTGTTATTTGCTTCCTTCTTCATGTGTTGATTTTATTGTGCAATTTTTTTCCCGTTTCCATGTGTGAAAGCTTAGATTATTGATCTGAGACCTTCCCTCTTTTCTATTATAAGCATTTAGTGCCATTCGTTTCCCTCTTAATAATGTTTTCTCTGGATCCTTCCACATTTTATGTGTTGTATTTTCATTTTCACTCAGTTCTATTTATCTTAAAATTTTTCCTTGAAATTCCTCTTTAACCATGGATTATTTAGAAGTGTGCATCTTAATTTCCAAATGTTTGGAGGCATTCTACTTCTCGTTCTCATTTTTATACAATTTAAAGCTTAGACTGTGGACACAGTGGAATAAAATGCGATTATGTTTGTTTAGTTATTTTATAGAGGTTCTTCAAATATCACTGGAGTGAAGTTTTCAAATATTAGTTTTACATAGTAGTTCTCAGTCTTTTGCACTTGTAACCATGAGAGAGTTCCCTAAAAATATGTAACCCTGGCTGCTGGAGCCATGTTTATCAGGGGCAGTTCACAGTCACAGGAATAGTGGGGAGTTTGTGGGTCCCCACTGCACACTTTGTTCTGGGCCAGCACACAGGGATCCAGTAGGGATCCAGGGTCCAGGAGAGGGACCCAAACTTTGGGCTCTGGTGTTTATATTGCAGAATCAGGGAAGCCCAGGTCCCGTGTGGGCAGGAACTAGGACCAGCACTGGGACACACAGGACCCAGGTCCAGTCCCTCTCCATGGAACGAGCAGTCAGGCTGAGGGAGGCCCAGCCTCTCTGCTGCTGGTCAGGGCTGAGCCAAGCTGCGGTTGCAGCTGTATTGCTCAGTAGGCCCATGGCTGAGTCACCAGCTATGACAGCCGTAAACCCTGGCTATGGGTAGTGTCCATGAAGTCTTGAGGAAGGCCGGCCTTCATGCAGGGAGGCAGTCTTGAACAAGTTAGCCCTGCCCTGTCACTACTTCAACAACCAAAATTTTCATTACTCCCTCTTGCTCCCCAACCCCACTCAGATAAAAACATAGTTTCTCATGGGGTGGCCAACCTTTTATTTTTCAAACATTATCAACATCATTTCATACAAGAAAGGACATTCGAACCCCAATTAACTAAGAAGCACATATTGCAGAATAAGCTCGTTTGCCCTAAAACAAGACCCTTAGCTATTTCCATGGACCATCCTTGATTTCTTCATTATGCTGCTGAGTAGTGCAAAGTTGGTGCTCAAGAACTCCTTGGATGATGGTGTGCTATCAACAGCTGCTGTGAACGCAAGAAGCTGGCACCCTCGGTGGCTATATGGGCAGAGGAGTTGAGGAGACAGTAGGTGATGGCTCTGTGCTGTCAGTGAGGGCTGTCCTCTGCCCGCACCCCTTTTAATCCCTTTGTATCCCTACCACCTGAGGAATGAAGGCAGTGATGAGTTATTGGCAGAATTGCCCTGTCTGATAAGAGAGTCACCTGCAAGCCAGAGGGCCCAAATCCTCCCTGGAACACATCACTCCCTACCCACCACTTAACAATTCCCTTCAAACAAAGGTGCAAATTTGTAATAGCTGTACCGTTAAGATATGCCGTCTGTGATTCGGACAACTGTGACTCCTTGCCCTGTTCTTGGAGGAACATGACATTTTGTAGGGAGAACCCAGGCCAGGTGGCCAAAGTCTCTGTCAAGTCTGTTTCTTCAGCCAATACTTTGATTCAAGTTGAGGGTGGTGGAGATGAGTGGGCCTTCACCATGAGAGCCTTTCCCTGGTATCACTGGACAAGGTTCCCTTTGGTGAACATTACATACAAAAGCTTGCCCAGCACATGCCTCGCTCTCAGACGAGCCGTGGCCATGCTGCTCCTGGGATTAGGCACCTCCTTTGCACACCCTGTGGATGGTGCTCATTTCCTTGATTCTGTGAATGGGGCATTTGTTAAACTATTATTTCTTGAGACCTGTAAACTATTATTTCTTGATGTCTGTGCAAGTTTCAATTCTGCAATTTCTATTTCCTTCTTCTTACGGATTGAAAAACACTAGTGAAATTCCTCATCTTACAATCTCTGCTCCTTAACATTAACCGTAGTCTTCTTAAACTCCTTGGTCTTGTTCTCTCAAAGGCTCCCTGGGGCTTGATTCCAGTGGGCTGGTGAGGTGGACACCACTGAGCTTGACAACATGCCATACTCCACCCAAGCCTGGAGATCTCTGGTGTCTGGGGGAAAAGGCAGGGGCCATGAGACAGGAGACAAGAATGGAGGTAAATTCAGGGGTAAAGCCCAGGGAAGAGTCCATATGTCAGTTGCAGGTCAGCTATGTGCCCTGTGTCCGAGAAGACACCCCTCAGTGTGGGATGACCAGCTGCTCTCAGAGAGAGCGAGGCTCCTGGCCCCGGCTTCTCATGTGATACTGGGGCAGATCCTATGCACAGAGGCTGTGGCCTGCAGGGGGCGTGTATCAGCACCTCTGCAGGGTCGAGGGGCCAAAGGGGGCCATGAGCAACCTCTCCCAGGAGAAGTCACCTGCCCTGGGGCTGGGGCATCAGTCCCTCAGACCCACACCATCTACCTTTCTACCTGGGTTCCAAGCCCAGCAAGGCACAATCCTGACTTCCCCAGTGTAGGATTTCCCCAGTGTGTGACAAGCCAGGCTGTGGCCACCTACCCCGAGGGTATAGTTCAGCAGGGCAAAGCCCGTCACTGCCCCCTGGTGAGGCAACTACAACAGAAAGGTGAGCTTTTGAGAGCAAGGGTCAGGAGTCAGGGAGGAGAGGCAGAAACCCAAGAAAGGACCCATCGCCTGAGCCCACATCCTTGTCCACCTCTGTGGGGTCAGTCAGCCTCCAGTGTCTGCTCTGAGATCACAAGACCCCACAGTACTGGCCATCACAACCACCTGCCTCCGAACAAAACAAGAGGGCACAGGAGCAGGAGGCCCGTATGATAAGTGTGGTCCGTTGAGGAGGTGCTCCCTGGGCCAAGTGACAAGACATGGCTTCTCAGGGCACAGCTGCCCCCAGACTCAGCATAAATGTCTGGGCTGTGAGCCCATTGATTCTGGGAAGGGCACCAGCACAAGGTGAACAGATGCTCCATCCTTTGCGTCAGGCAAGCCAGGAGCCAAGCACTGACAAGCAGCCTGCGTTACACCCTCATGTTTCACAGGGCAGGAGCCTCGGGGCGGGGTGGATGGGGCCTGCCCTGAGGTCACAGCAGAGAAGGTTTGCTGCTGGAGGGCCACACACAGGACAGCTGTATAGAATGTGATCAAAGGCTCTCTGGTGCTTCATGCCATTCAAAACCAGGGGCTCTTAAACAGCCCGAGGGTAAGATACCGCCAAATCCTTGCTGAAATTTCTGAGCCCATCCTCAGATCCCAAATTTTGCCCAGATTGCCAAAAGTTTCATGGACTTCTGGTCAAGGACCCGATTCATCTGGACTGCTCAGTGCACAGCAAGATTGCCAGGATGGGGCCTAGGGATCTTGCCCACACAACCATCCCTGACATTTGCTCCTGGAGAACCACCTGCCCAGCTACCGACATCTCCTCCTTCCCTCTCATCAGGCTAAATGCAACTGGGAGAAAGGCAACACAAAAGGAGGCAAATGTGGAAACATAAACCCGCCAGTGCTGTCTCCCCCAGCCAAGACTAAGAGTCCATGAGTCTACCCACTGCACTCACCTGAAAGCCCCCACATATCACCAGGAGCACAGAGAGCACACAGGCCATCAGATACACCTGACCTCAATTTCCTCCTGAGAGAGCACTCAGGGGCCTCCCTGGGATTTGGAGGTGTCAACAATTCACTGCATTGTGGCTTATGCCACGGAGCAATTTTGAACAAGGATTATAGTACCAGTAAACTTTAAGCACTGCTTTAAGTCCAATCACTTTATGTTTAAAGAGGGAGGAATTGGGGCTCAACCACCAGAGGGCAGACAGCAGAAGCAAGAAAAACTACAATCCTGCAGCCTGTGGACCAAAAGCCACAGTTACAGAAAGATAGACAAGTTGAAAAGGCAGAGGGCTATGTACCAGATGAAGGAACAAGAAAAAACCCCAGAAAAACAACTAAATGAAGTGGAGATAGGCAACCTTCCAGAAAAAGAATTCAGAATAATGAGAGTGAAGATGATCCAGGACCTCGGAATAAGAATGGAGGCAAAGATTGAGAAGATGCAAGAAATGATTAACAAAGACCTAGAAGAATTAAAGAACAAACAAACAGAGATGACCAATACAATAACTGAAATGAAAACTACACTAGAAGGAATCAATAGCAGAATAACTGAGGCAGAAGAACGGATAAGTGACCTGGAAGACAGAATGGTGGAATTCACTGCTGCGGAACAGAATAAAGAAAAAAGAATGAAAAGAAATGAAGACAGCCTAAGAGTCCTCTGGGACAACATTAAACGCAACAACATTCGCATTATAGGGGTCCCAGAAGGAGAAGAGAGAGAGAAAGGACCAGAGAAAATATTTGAAGAGATTATAGTCGAAAACTTCCCTAACATGGGAAAGGAAATAGCCACCCAAGTCCAGGAAGCGCAGAGAGTCCCATACAGGATAAACCCAAGGAGAAACACGCCGAGACACATAGTAATCAAAGTGGCAAAAATTAAAGACAAAGAAAAATTATTGAAAGCAGCAAGGGAAAAACGACAAATAACCTACAAGGGAACTCCCATAAGGTTAACAGCTGATTTCTCAGCAGAAACTCTACAAGCCAGAAGGGAGTGGCATGATATACTTAAAGTGATGAAAGGGAAGAACCTACAACCAAGATTACTCTACCCGGCAAGGGTCTCACTTAGATTTGATGGAGAAATCAAAAGCTTTACAGACAAGCAAAAGCTACGAGAATTCAGCACCACCAAACCAGCTCTACAACAAATGCTAAAGGAACTTCTCTAAGTGGGAAGCACAAGAGAAGAAAAGGACCTACAAAAACAAACCCAAAACAATTAAGAAAATGGTCATAGGAACATACATATCGATAATTACCTTAAACGTGAATGGATTAAATGCCCCAACCAAAAGACATAGACTGGCTGAATGGATACAAAAACAAGACCCATATATATGCTGTCTACAAGAGACCCGCTTTAGACCTAGGGACACATACAGACTGAAAGTGAGGGGATGGAAAAAGATATTCCATGCAAATGGAAATCAAAAGAAAGCTGGAGTAGCTATACTCATATCAGATAAAATAGACTTTAAAATAAAGAATGTTACAAGAGACAAGGAAGGACACTACATAATGATCAAGGGATCAATCCAAGAAGAAGATATAAAAATTATAAATATATATGCACCCAACATAGGAACACCTCAATACATAAGGCAACTGCTAACAGCTATAAAAGAGGAAATCGACAGTAACACAATAATAGTGGGGGACTTTAACACCTCACTTACACCAATGGACAGATCATCCAAAATGAAAATGAATAAGGAAACAGAAGCTTTAAATGACAGAATAGACCAGTTAGATTTAATTGATATATATAGGACATTCCATCCAAAAACAGCAGATTACACGTTCCTCTCAAGTGCGCACCGAACATTCTCCAGGATAGATCACATCTTGGGTCACAAATCAAGCCTCAGTAAATTTAAGAAAATTGAAATCATATCAAGCATCTTTTCGGATCACAACGCTATGAGATTAGAAATGAATTACAGGGAAAAAAACGTAAAAGAGACAAACACATGGAGGCTAAACAATACGTTACTAAATAACCAAGAGATTACTGAAGAAATCAGAGAGGAAATCAAAAAATACCTAGAGACAAATGACAATGAAAACACGACGACCCAAAACCTATGGGATGCAGCAAAAGCAGTTCTAAGAGGGAAGTTTATAGCTATACAAGCCTATCTCAAGAAACAAGAAAAATCTCAAGTAAACAATCTAACCTTACACCTAAGGAAACTAGAGAAAGAAGAACAAACAAAACCCAAAGTTAGCAGAAGGAAAGAAATCATAAAGATCAGAGCAGAAATAAATGAAATAGAAACAAAGAAAACAATAGCAAAGATCAATAAAACTAAAAGTTGGTTCTTTGAGAAGATAAACAAAATTGATAAGCCATTAGCCAGACTCATCAAGAAAAAGAGGGAGAGGACTCAAATCAATAAAATCAGAAATGAAAAAGGAGAAGTTACAACAGACACCGCAGAAATACAAAGCATCCTAAGAGACTACTACAAGCAACTTTACGCCAATAAAATGGACAACCTGGAAGAAATGGACACATTTTTAGAAAGGTATAACCTTCCAAGACTGAACCAGGAAGAAACAGAAAATATGAACAGACCAATCACAAGTAATGAAATTGAAACTGTGATTAAAAATCTTCCAACAAACAAAAGTCCAGGACCAGATGGCTTCACAGGTGAATTCTATCAAACATTTAGAGAAGAGCTAACACCTATCCTTCTCAAACTCTTCCAAAAAATCGCAGAGGAAGGAACACTCCCAAACTCATTCTATGAGGCCACCATCACCCTGATACCAAAACCAGACAAAGTCACTACAAAAAAAGAAAATTACAGACCAATATCACTGATGAATATAGATGCAAAAATCCTCAACAAAATACTAGCAAACAGAATCCAACAACACATTAAAAGGATCATACACCACGATCAAGTGGGATTTATCCCAGGGATGCAAGGATTCTTCAATATACGCAAATCAATCAATGTGATACACCATATTAACAAATTGAAGAATAAAAACCATATGATCATCTCAATAGATGCAGAAAAAGCTTTTGACAAAATTCAACACCCATTTCTGATAAAAACTCTCCAGAAAGTGGGCATAGAGGGAACCTACCTCAACATAATAAAGGCCATATATGACAAACCCACAGCAAACATCATTCTCAGTGATGAAAAACTGAAAGCATTTCCTCTAAGATCAGGAACGAGGCAAGGATGTCCACTCTCACCACTATTATTCAACATAGTTCTGGAAGTCCTAGCCCCGGCAATCAGAGAAGAAAAAGAAATAAAAGGAATACAAATTGGAAAAGAAGAAGTAAAACTGTCACTGTTTGCGGATGACATGATACTATACATAGAGAATCCTAAAACTGCCACCAGAAAACTGCTAGAGCTAATTAATGAATATGGTAAAGTTGCAGGATACCAAAAGAATGCACAGAAATCTCTTGCATTCCTATACACTAATGATGAAAAATCTGAAAGAGAAATTATGGAAACACTCCCATTTACCACTGCAACAAAAAGAATAAAATACCTAGGAATAAACCTACCTAGGGAGACAAAAGACCTGTATGCAGAAAACTATAAGACACTGATGAAAGAAATTAAAGATGATACCAACAGATGGAGAGATATACCATGTTCTTGGATTGGAAGAATCAACATTGTGAAAATGAGTATACTACCCAAAGCAATCTACAGATTCAATGCAATCCCTATCAAATTACCAATGGCATTTTTTACGGAGCTAGAACAAATCATCTTAAAATTTGTATGGAGACACAAAAGACCCCGAATAGCCAAAGCAGTCTTGAGGCAAAAAAATGGAACTGGAGGAATCAGACTCCCTGACTTCAGACTATACTACAAAGCTACAGTAATCAAGACAATATGGTACTGGCACAAAAACAGAAACATAGATCAATGGAACAAGATAGAAAGCCCAGAGATTAACCCACGCACCTATGGTCAACTAATCTATGACAAAGGAGGCAAAGATATACAATGGAGAAAAGACAGTCTCTTCAATAAGTGGTGCTGGGAAAACTGGACAGCTACATGTAAAAGAATGAAATTAGAATACTCCCTAACACCATACACAAAAATAAACTCAAAATGGATTAAAGACCTAAATATAAGACTGGACACTATAAAACTCTTAGAGCAAAACATAGGACGAACACTCTTTGACATAAATCACAGCAAGATCTTTTTTGATCCACCTCCTAGAGTATTGGAAATAAAAACAAAAATAAACAAGTGGGACCTAATGAAACTTCAAAGCTTTTGCACAGCAAAGGAAACCATAAACAAGACGAAAAGACAACCCTCAGAATGGGAGAAAATATTTGCAAACAAATCAACGGACAAAGGATTAATCTCCAAAATATATAAACAGCTCATTCAGCTCAATATCAAAGAAACAAACACCCCAATCCAAAAATGGACAGAAGACCTAAATAGACATTTCTCCAAAGAAGACATACAGACGGCCACGAAGCACATGAAAAGATGCTCAACATCACTAATTATTAGAGAAATGCAAATCAAAACTACAATGAGGTATCACCTCACTCCTGTTAGAATGGACATCATCAGAAAATCTACAAACAACAAATGCTGGAGAGGGTGTGGAGAAAAGGGAACCCTCTTGCACTGTTGGTGGGAATGTAAATTGATACAGCCACTATGGAGAACAATATGGAGGTTCCTTATAAAACTAAAAATGGAATTACCATATGACCCAGCAATCCCACTACTGGGCATATACCCAGAGAAAACTGTAATTCAAAAAGACACATGCACCCGAATGTTCATTGCAGCACTATTTACAATAGCCAGGTCATGGAAGCACCCTAAATGCCCATCAACAGACGAATGGATAAAGAAGAAGTGGTACATATATACAATGGAATATTACTCAGCCATAAAAAGGAACGAAATTGAGTCATTTGTTGAGACGTGGATGGATCTAGAGACTGTCATACAGAGTGAAGTAAGTCAGAAAGAGAAAAACAAATATCGTATATTAATGCATGTATGTGGAACCTAGAAAAATGGTACAGATGAGCCAGTTTGCAGGGCAGAAGTTGAGACACAGATGTAGAGAATGGACATATGGACACCAAGGGGGGGAAACTGCGGTGAGGTGGGGATGGTGGTGTGCTGAATTGGGCGATTGGGATTGACATGTATCCACTGATGTGTATAAAATTGATGCCTAATAAGAACCTGCAGTATAAAAAAACAAACAAAACAACTAATACTAAACTTTCATTGGGTTATTTGTATGGAAATATGTTAATATAAATGTTTCAGACATTACATGAAATTTCTAAAAATCTTAAATTTGTATTTGTATGGAAATATGTATGGAAATATGTTAATATAAATGTTTCAGACATTACATGAAATTTCTAAAAATTTTATATTTGTATTTGTATGGAAATATGTTAATATAAATGTTTCAGACATTACATGAAATTTCTAAAAATCTTATATGTTCTGGTATAATGTTATAAGTAATAATCCTAGTTATTACTTTAAAATGTATATCTCAGAAATAACTAATTTTCTTGTCAACTGCATTATTATGAACTTTCATCAAATCTTTAACCGTGGTCATTTTTAAGTCTTTTGTCATTTACAGACAGTTCTGGGTGTACTCTGATGATTTTGCAAATATGTTCCTATAAAAGGGTTTCATCTTCAAGAAATTCATGGAAAAGACTCTGACAAGTACAGGTTTCTGGTAACTGACTGTACTGCTGAACTGAATGAATAAGCATTTTCAGAACTCTAATGAAAAACTGATGAACTCATAAAAGTGCTAACAAAAGATCAAGATAAAAAAAAAATTAATTACATGGGACTGAGTGAACTGATGAGGATGAGTATAATTTTTGAGACTTTCTGTCTGAATTTAAAAAAAGAAAAAAATCCCACAAGGACACAGAGGCAAAGAATATACAAATCAATTTTCACTGCAAAGTAAAGGAGCTGTTACAGTGGAGGATTACTGGACTGAATGTCAATATTATGACATAGTATGAGTGTGTTTCATGTTTGGTAATTGCAATCATTGTTGCTTTTGTTGTGGTCATCCATGTACAATGCTTGGTGTCAGTCTATTTATCTCTTGTAAAAATAAAATACAGTGTGTGTGTGTGAAAAAAAAAAAAGTATATTAAAGGACACTTTGATTACTTCCATATTTTGTCTGTTGTAAACAATGCTGCAATGAAAATTGGGGTGCATATATGTTTTCTAATTAGTGTTTTTTTCTTCCAGTAAATACCTAGGAGTGGAATTGCTGGATCATATGGTAGTTCTATTTTTAATTTTTTGAGGAATCTCTGTACTGTTTTCCATAGTGGCTACACCAGTTTACGTCTCCACCAACAGTGCACAAAGGTTCCCTTTTCTCCACATCCTTGCCAACATGGCTTTGATAGTAACCATTCTGACAGATGTGAGGTGATATCTCATTGTGGTTTTGAGTTGTATTTCCCTGATGATTAGCAATGTTGAGCATCTTTTCATGTGCCTATTGGCATCTGTGTGTCTTCTTTGGAAAAATGTGTGTTCAGATCCTCTGTGCATATTTTAATTGGGATGTTTGTTTTTTTTGATATTGAGTTGTATGAGTTCTTTGTATATTTTGGATTATTAACCCCTTATTGGACATATCATTTGTAAATATCTTCTCCCATTCAGCACAGCCACTATGGAAAGCAGTACGCAGTTCCTCAAAAAATTAAAAATAGAATTACCAGATGATCCAGCAGTTCCACTCTTCATATCCAAAGAAAATGAAAAAAAAAATTTGAAAAGATATATGCATCCCAGTGTTCATAGCAGCATTACTTATAGTAGCCAAGACATGGAAGCAACCTAAGTATCCATCAACAGATAAGTGGATAAAGAAGATGTGATATAATGGAATATTTCTCAGCTATAAAAGAAGAGTGAAACTTTGCCATTTGCAACAACATGGATGGCCCTACAGGGTGTTACGCTTAGTGAAATAAGTCAGACAGAGAAAGACAAATACTGTATGTTTTCAGTTTATATGGAATCTGAAAAATAAAACACATTAACGAACATAACAAAACAGAAACAGACTCACAGATACAGAGATCAAGGAGAGGGACAAGATAGGTGAGGGGTATTAAGAGGTACAGACTACTATGTATAAAATAAATAAGTTACAAGGATGTAATGTGCAGCACAGGGGAATATAGCCAATATGCAATAATAACTTTATATGGTGTATAAGCTGTAAAAACATCGAATCAGTGTGTTGTACACCTGAAACTAATATAATATTGTAAGTCAACTATACTTAAAAAAAAAAAAAAAACTTCTCAGTAAAAGATACCATTAAGAAAGACTGACAGCACCAACTATTGGAGAGAATGAGGGTTTGAGTGGATCTACATATATCTTGCATAACATACATGCCCCAAATAGATACACGTTTATACTATATAAAGAGCTCTTAAATAAGAACAAATTGTAAGGTACGAAGGATATAACAAGGTGATTCACAGAAAAAGAAATAGAAATAGCTAATAAACATAGGAAAAAGTGTTTCAATTTCAGTAAATAAGGAAATGCAAACTAGAACAATGATAAATCTCTTTTATCCACCTAACTGGCAACAAATCTTTAGAAATAAAATGTTGCATTTTGCCAGAGTTGTGGGGTATAAGGTGCTTTTTCATATGCACTTGGTGGAATTGTGAGTTGGTATAAACATTTTTCTCAGTGTTGCTATCAAATTTAAAGTGGAATTGTGTCTTTTGACCTAGCAATTCTACTTCTAGAAAAATTTGTCCTAGAGAAATACTTGCTTATGTGTGTGTGGAGAGAACATGTATAAGGATTCCAGCATTGTTCATAATAGTGAAAAACTGGAAGCAGTCAAATTGTCAGCCTTTGTTATAGTTACTCAGAATATTTAAAGGATTTGTTTATTTATTTATTTATGACTGTGTTGGGTCTTCATTTCTGCGCGAGGGCTTTCTCTAGTTGTGGCAAGCGGGGGCCACTCTTCATCGCGGTGCGTAGGCCTCTCACTATCGTGGCCTCTCTTGTTGCGGAGCACAGGCTCCAGACGCGCAGGCTCAGTAATTGTGGCTCTCGGGCCCAGTTGCTCCTTGGCATGTGGGATCTTCCCAGACCAGGGCTCGAACCCGTGTCCCCTGCATTGGCAGGCAGATTCTCAACCACTGCGCCACCAGGGAAGCCCCCAGAATATTTAAAGAGGAAATATCCTGGTACAATAATCCTTGGATAATTAACTTTATCATCACTTGGCTTAAGGCAGGAATCTCACTTTTCGGTGAGACATGTTAGTAGAAAATGCTATTTTGTTTTTTCTTTTTTCATAGCACTGGCTAATTTTGTATGTGCTTCTTATTTGACTTTTCTGCCCTTTATTCATGCCCATATTTTATGAACCACAAGATAACGTTTGGTTATAAATCATTTATGTAGAAAAGTATTCCCAAACTCAGGGACTTTTCACTGAAGAAGTTTTTTGTTTGTTCATTTTTAACTTTTTTACTTGGCTCAGGTTTGCTATTTGCTCTCCTGAAAATGTAAGCTGTAAACTCATTAAGCAAGCAGATGAACCAGTCTAATCTAGAGAAGGCAGACTTCCTCTATGTCTTTCAGTTCATCGAATTATGGAGTGGTTCAAACAGAGAACAATTTAGGGTGCTAAGAATTAGAAGTGGTCCTTCCTAAACACACACAGGGAGAAGAAAAAGAAACATCGTGCCAACTGTCTCCTGTTTTTTAGCGTTTTTTTGGAATTTCGTGTTACTTATGAAGAGGTATTGTTCTGGAATCTGGGAAAGAGATGTAAATGTTAGGAACACAGAAGCAGTATTATTATTTGCTGATGATATAGTCGTGGGCCTAGAAGAGCCAGGATAATCAGTGAATATATGGAGGCTTATAATAAAGTCCTCAGTTACTTTGTATTATTGAAATTTTTTTCCAAAATTTCCTTTTCAGTAGCCTTTTCTGACTTTTTATTTGTAGTTTTCAGGATTTTGATATTCAAGGGTCCAGAAGATGCAGTTTGGACTGGTTGACGATAGAAACATACAAGAATATTGAAAGCTACAGAGCCTGTGGTTCTACAATCCCACCACCATATATTTCTTCACAAGACCACGTCTGGATCAGGTTCCATTCCGATGACAGTATCTCTAGGAAGGGTTTCAGACTGGCATACTTTTCAGGTGTGTTTTTAAATAAGAAGAAAGATATGGAACAGAATTCTATAGTATTTACTGCTCAGTCACTTTGGGACTCGCCTTCTAAACAAGGTCCATTTAATTGTGACTCAATCCTCAAGGCAGCTGAGATTGAGAAATTAGAGGCTAAAGGTTCAGGTGCCGTAGATCCGGGTCTCCAAAAGGCATTTTGTATAATCCTAATAAAATGATTAATTTTACAAACTAAGGTCAGTTTTCTTTTTAAATATTTTGAATACGTTTATTTTAAAAGGAACTTTTTCCCCTCAAGTGTTTACCAGTATCCTGCAAGTTACTTCAGAATGTATTTTTGTGTGTGCATTACCCTTGTCTTTACACCTTCAAAGAAAAGACAATCAATTTCACTTTCGTAGTTTGTAGTATCAGAAGTCTTCTTATGCTAATTCTTAAACTATATCCAAAAAGAGTGAGCAGATCATACAAATATGAAGAACTCAGAGCATTAGAGTTATGTAAATTTTTGCTGAAAATCATTTTACACTTTCTGAAATTACATGGTCTCCTTTAGCAACATATGCTGCTTTTTCTCTTTTTTATTAAAAGCACAGTCTTTGTAATATTTACTTAGGTGCTGAAGCACATTTTCTGTCACCTATTTGCCAGTAAATAAAAGTTGTTAATGGAGAGGTAAGCATTGGCCGACATCATCAGTGTGGACTGTAGGAATCTAATGTTTGGTTTTCTTTCCCTACCTCATTATTGTTATATATTTAAGGTAGTCCACTAAGATAATCAGAATTCTATAAACATTTCAATTCTTTTCTCTCTTCTTCCCCCTACTGTTTTGTTGAGTAAATTTATACCTTTAGCTCAGATTCATAAAATATTTTGCAGTTGTATTAAAACAATAGAAATTATAAAATGGAAGTACCATGTTGTGGTTACATGAAATGTTAGAAATAGAATAAAGTTAACTTATGATAATCTTAGCAAAAATTTGAGTCTAAATAATGGGCTTGCAAAATATGCTATGATACACAAAGCAAAATATTGTGTGTATGTGTATATATATATATATATATATATATATATATATGTATATATAATATATATAAACAACTCAAAAAGAATATTAAAACTGGATTTGAAAAGGTGATTATTATAGAGGAGTTTTTCTTCATTGCAAAATGTTTATACAATAGAGTATTTGAAATTCTTAGGCAATACATCCTACTAACTTATATATCTTACATCACTTTACTAAATGTTCTGCAGTAAAATAGCTTCTGCAAAAACAGGATTGGTCTTTTCTCTTTAGATCAGCTGTAGAGATCTTCATGGAACAAATCATAAGTGTTTAATAAATTGTTGAGTAATCAGTAAGCCAATATTAATTTGTCATTAGAGTTTAACCTATTTTTGATCAAGCCCAACTATCATTTGGGCTAATCAACATTTATGATAAAAATGCCACTTGCTGTTACATACCCTTTAAAGAGTATGTTTTTCCCTCCTTATCTCTCCATCTCCCTCCTCCCAATGTCCTCCCAGGGAAATCTGAGGAACCAAACTGTGCTTCTGACCAGATTCGTTGTGGTAATGGAAAGTGTATACCAGCAGCCTGGAAATGCAATAACATGGACGAATGTGGAGATAGTTCTGATGAAGAGATCTGTGCCAAAGAAGTGAATCCTCCAACATCGGCCGCTTTCCAACCCTGTGCTTACAACCAGTTCCAGTGTCTATCTCGGTTTACCAAAGTTTACACTTGCCTCCCCGAATCTTTAAAATGTGATGGGAACATTGACTGCCTTGACCTTGGAGATGAGATAGAGTGTGATGTGCCAACTTGCGGGCAGTGGTTAAAATATTTTTATGGTACTTTTAATTCTCCCAATTATCCAGACTTTTATCCTCCTGGAAGCAATTGCACCTGGTTAATAGACACTGGTGATCATCGCAAAGTCATCTTACGCTTCACTGACTTTAAACTTGATGGTACTGGTTATGGTGATTATGTCAAAATATACGATGGATTAGAGGAGACTCCACACAAGCTTTTGCGTGTGTTAACTGCTTTTGATTCTCATGCGCCTCTCACTGTCGTGTCTTCTTCTGGACAGATAAGGGTACATTTCTGTGCCGATAAAGTCAACGCTGCCAGGGGATTTAATGCTACTTACCAAGTAGACGGCTTCTGTTTGCCATGGGAAATACCCTGCGGAGGGAACTGGGGGTGTTATACGGCGCAGCAGCGCTGTGATGGGTATTGGCATTGCCCAAACGGAAGGGATGAAATCGATTGTACCATGTGCCAAAAGGAAGAGTTCCCATGTTCCCGGAACGGCGTCTGTTACCCTCGTTCTGATCGCTGCAACTACCAGAATCATTGCCCAAATGGCTCCGATGAAAAACACTGCTTTTTTTGCCAGCCAGGAAATTTTCATTGTAAAAACAATCGTTGTGTGTTTGAAAGCTGGGTGTGTGACTCTCAGGACGACTGTGGCGATGGCAGCGACGAGGAGAATTGCCCGGTAATCGTGCCTACCCGAGTCATAACTGCAGCCGTCATAGGGAGCCATATCTGTGGCCTGTTACTGCTCATTGCCTTGGGATGTACTTGTAAGCTTTATTCTCTGAGAATGTTTGAACGAAGGTCAGTATCAAGACAAAACTATAGTGCTTATGCTCTCTACAGTAAAAGCGTGGCCCAAATATTTACAACACATTTTTTTTAATGAGATTAGCAATATATTTTTGTTATATTGTTGAGAAATAAATACTTCTTATGATTTATAAAATGACTATGAAAAGCCTATGACTCAAAAACCTAATAAGAACATTAAAAAACAAATAAATACTAAGAGTTATGAGGTGAGAAAAGCCAATCAGTATTTATCAGTTCCTGTTTTCAGGTTAATCTGTCTTACAGGAATTTTGCAAGCTGTAATTCTCGGTGGTTGCTCTTTAACCTCGGTTTTTATAAATATTAATTCAACAATTCCAGATATTTGAGAACCTTCTGTGTTGAAAGCATTATACAGGTGAATAGAGAAGTGCGTAGGAGTAATCTCATGGGCAGTTTACAGTTAGAAGGAAGGAACTGTTGGGTAGAATTAGATGACAAAAAATATAAATGTTGTAAGAGCTATAAAATAAAGTGGTATAAAAGTCGAAGATCTCAGTTAAGAAGTGGTTCGGCGTTAAAGGGTGGCCTTCAGGGAGAGCTGTCTTTTGTGTGGTAGAGGAGAGACTGGACCTGGGAGAAGTTGATGGCAGAGAGGCCTTCTAGAAAGCTCCTGTGGAGACCATGACCGTCAGTCCCAGGAGAATTACAAATGATAGATACAACAAAGAAGTCACATACCAGACAGCTAAGAATAGATGCACAGTATCACAATAACCAAGTGCATCTTATCTTTGGTTCAGTATAAATGGCCAGAAAATGTTTTACTACATTGCAACATAAGAGTACAATGAAGACCAGAGGTCTTGAGTTTAAGAACAAGTTATTCCAGAAAGGGTTTTGGTGACTCATTTCACTCTTTTCCTTATCTGAAAAGTAAATGTGTTGGACTTGATGAATAAAGTGTCTTCTAAGAATTTTCAAATACTTTCACCTCAAGTCTCAAGCCCCTATGTTCTTAGGGGTTTAAAGATCTAGTACTTTTATCTTTTACGGGGATATCTAATTTATTAAAACTTAGTGATCCAGACCGCTAGTGTAAAACCTCATGAGACTAAACTGTCTGCTTCATCTTTGTGTTCTCAGTGTAGGGTAGTATAGATACTCATCAAATGTTGGCTAAGTAAGCTTTACAAATGAACAAGTATATTAAAATTCAGATTGTTTTAATTGTTGATAATTTAAAAATTACTGTTTTGGCTTGCCTTTTTTTTTAATCCTTTTCATCCCCCTGTTTCTCTCAAAGATCATTTGAAACACAGTTGTCCAGAGTGGAAGCAGAATTGTTAAGAAGAGAAGCTCCTCCCTCTTATGGACAATTGATTGCTCAGGGTTTAATTCCACCAGTTGAAGATTTTCCTGTTTGTCCACCTAATCAGGTATGTTGCAACTTATTATTTCTCTTTCCGTACCTCTTAAAATGAAATCTATACTTGTATATAATGGTAAAGTATCCTTGACTGTGTCAGAATTTTTGCAGTCAAGTTAAGAATTAAATATATGGAGGATTTGAGATTATACAGTTGACCCCTGAACAACGAGGGGGCTAGGGACACCCACCCTCCGTGCAGGTGAAAATTCACATGTAACTTTATAGTCAGACCTCTGTGTCTGGGGCTCAACATCCATAAATTCAACCAACCATGTATCATGTAGTACTCTAGTATTTGCCATTGAAAAAAATCCACATATAAGTGGACCCGTGCATTTCAAGCCCATGTTGTTCAAGGGTCAACTCTAATTGTTTCATTGTATTTTAACAAATTCAGAAGTATACTTTTCATTCTTTACTTCTGATTTGGTTAGGTGATTCTTAAGCATTTTACTGTTTAGGATAATTTAGTGCGTTAAAATTCAAAAGTAAAGTTTGACAGCTTATTTTCTACTTGAACTATTTCAAAGATTTAAAAAGAAATACTAAAGTTGATATGCTTAGTAATAGATTAGTAATATGCTAGATTAAAATAAAAGTTGTTGAAATTAAGTTAACATTTCTACCTGACTTGAGAGGAAACTTCTTCACAGCTGGATTTTACAGTGCTTAAAAATTCATATCATTTTCTTTAAATAGTAACTCATTCTTTATTAATGTTTCTGAATTCTTTAAATTTTTGTGAGTGATTTTTTACTTCGGGTGTACATTAAAGTGATCCAGTTATACATATATATATATATTCTTTTTCAGATTCTTTTCCATAATAGATTATTATAAGATATCAAATATAGTTCCCTGCAATTTATTTTTTAATTTCTTTTTCAATGCTTACAATTGTGCCCAGGGTTCTTAAGGGCATTAAGGTTTCTACATTTAAAATGTAAATTCATCCAGAATCATTTCTAAAAGTTGTTCCCAGTATCAGAATTAAGAAAAATTGATGAACATTGTTTTCCCAGTAATTGAATTCTGTTCAAAATGAAAGACCGTTTCCTTTTTGTTAAATAGGTTTCCAATTACAGTGGGTCATCTTATTTGAGTCTTTTAGGAAATCTTTGTGAGAATTTGATGTAATTTGCTAAGTAAGTAATTCAGAACTTCCACTGGTTGGAATTTTGTGTGCAACATAGGAAAAACCTACATTGTGGCTTTTATATATTGTTGTCCCTGCCATGGGGAAGGGTTCTTCTTAGGTAGGAATTCAGAGGATGGTTAATTCCATCCACCCACTCCACTATGTATCACCCCACCCCTATATCCTGAGGCTACCTTCAAGAGGTTAGTCAACTGTGAAGTTAGAGGGGGCACAGTCCACACAAGACAGCCCTTACTTCTAAAACCAATTTTAAGTTCCGGGGCTCCCAAACCATCCTCAGGTTTGATAATTCACTAGAAGGACTGAGAACTCATTGAAAGCTGTTTTACTTAATAGTATAAGCTGGTGTAACTATTATTGCTGGGAAAGGATCCAGATTAAATCAGCCAAAGGAAGAGACACGTAGGACAGGGTTCAGGAGGGTACCAAACACGACCCTTCCAATTGTCTTTTCCCCATAAAGTCAGGACAGTGTTATTCTCTCGACACAGGTGTGTGACAGTATGCACGAAACATTGCCAACTAGGGGAGCTCACCCAAACTCGGTGTCCAGGGTTTTTACTGGAGCTCCATCACATAGGCATGATTAATTGCACACGTGGCTGATCCCAGTCTCTAGCCTCTCCAGAGGTTGACTGATTCTGCTGACTCAACTCTCCCACGCTACATCACATTGGTGTGGCTCAGAGCCTCCACCGAAAACGCGGTGCTACTCTCTGGCTGGCCCAAGTCTCCATGCAATGACACTCCTGTCAAAGCTGACATTCCAAGGTCTGAGGTCTCATCCCAGAAGTAAAGGGCAAAGGTCAGACCTCACTTTGGGTAAGGTTTCAATTCTTTACTACCTACTACAGCATTTTTGTAGGGTTATAATTTACCCTTGTGAGGGAATTCTGCTTCAACAAAGTTTTAAAATAAAATATGTTTGCAAATGGTAAACTCGATTTTATTCAGTTAATGAGATTACACTCTTATGTTTGAAACTTTTGGTAATAAATTATCAAATTTCCTTATTTGTTTTTAAAAAGAAAAATAATCTTCTGATTACCAACTCATTCAAAATAGCGATCCTTTCTGAAGAATCCTTTTCTTCTGCTTCATAAATGGAAGAAGTATATAAAATTATTCCTAAAACAATCATGAGATCCCCTTGTAGAATCTAATGTTAAATTGGCAATCATTTAATTAAACAGACTTTGAAGCCAGTAGAGAGCTTCATCTCACTGACAGACTATACTGTTAAAGTCGGCTTTGAAGTGTGCTGAAGGCATTGTGGGTGGCAGCTGCATAAAAGTGGAGGATATCTGAAGAGCCTTGTATTCATTGCTGGATTTAATGACAGTGCTCACACAAAGCCTTAGAACGTGAATGCCAAATGAAGAGGACCAAATCTATGGAGTTCATAGGGATGTGAGCCACTTTTTTTTTTTTTTTCAGTTAGTTTATAGTTACATTCCCAATTGGTGAAAACTCTTACTCATTTATATAGTAAATTTTATGTGCTGATATTCAGATTTCTTATTGGCAATCTGTTATTTACTAAGGCTAGACTATGAAATATTCCTGTGATAGTAGCTTCTTAGCTTTCTGTGAATTATATTCCAGGGATTATGTTCAAAGGGTGTATATGGAAATCACAAATCTATATGGAAAACCTGAGGCTAGCTGTACGGTATCAGCTTGGATTTACTTCAATACCAGTCACAAACAGAGATGGAAAACATATGTTATCACATCTTCTTATTCTCTTCCCTTCCTTTTTTCTGTGGGGGGACAGGCAAGAGCCATTCATTTTGGCGGAGGGAAACTGTATCACCTTTTGAAAGGGAGTATATCAATTCACCATTGTTTCTTGGAAATACTGTATTTTAAATACTAAATGCCAGATTGATGAAAGCTGTGTTTGTTCCAAGTTTGATTACTCCTTTTTGTAACCACTAGATGGAGCTTAAAGACTGTTTTTATAAATACTGTAGTTTTTTTTTTTTTTTTAATTCCGATAGTCATTCATCTAGAAAAAAGAAAATCTAGATGATTTTTCTTTCAGTTGGGCAATATGGTCACCTCCCATATGCACTAATTAAAAATCACCAATTTTCAAAGAATAAGGTTATAATTTATGTTTAACATGAAGCTGTAGAAAATAAGACATAAATCTTTTTTTTTTAAAGACTTTTTTTTTAAAGGAATTCCTTTATTTTTATTATTTATTTATTTATTTATTTATTTATTTTTGGCTGTGTTGGGTCTTCGTTTCTGTGCAAGGGCTTTCTCTAGTTGCGGCAAGCGGGGGCCACTCTTCATCACGGTGCGCGGGCCTCTCACTATTGCGGCCTCTCTTGTTGCGGAGCACAAGCTCCAGATGCGCAGGCTCAGTAGTTGTGGCTCACGGGCCCAGTTGCTCCTTGGCATGTGGGATCTTCCCAGACCAGGGCTCGAACCCGTGTCCCCTGCATTAGCAGGCAGATTCTCAACCACTGCGCCACCAGGGAAGCCCAAGACTTAAATCTTTAAGATTGAGAAGGAACCCAAATGTCTCAGATACCATTGAATAGGGCTATAAACAAGTTAATTTCTTTGGCTTTTTCTTTCCTGTGCTGCATTACAAATACAGTAATTCCTTTGTTTATGACAATATAAATAAATTTGTATTTATTTATAATAAATATTTATGGATATCCTCAATTTATGGATATCCTCAATATCCACTCATTCAACAAATCCTTGAGAACCAACTGTGAGATATAATTTTTACATGTTTTGGAAGGTTTCATCCTTGTAAATCAAGTCTAACTTGTGCTGTGTTAAAACAAAAAAACAAACAGCCTAGTTTTCACACTTCTTTAGGTCATTTAGAGAATTATTGTAGAGACTCTTCTATCTTCGTAGCTAAAGAAGTATCAAATACTTTTATTTTCCATCTTTGGTGCATTTCTAGGATTGGATTACTATGTGAAGTTTTGAAATAAAATTGCTGTTGTAATTGGCATTAAACATCATTTTAAAGTTCATATATAAAATGAAGTATCGAGAAAATCTTAAACACAGTGAACAGTGGTTCAAGTTATAGGTTAGATTCTGGAGTGAGGTGAACCTGTATCGATGAGAGAATTTAATTCATCCTCCATAGACCGTAAAATGAGTAATAGAACTTTCATCCACAACACATGCTGAATAGAAGGGTGTTTTCCATCTTAATACCTCGTTGTTAGCTGTTTTAAGATCTTTTCTTTCTTTCTTTCTTCCTTTCTTTCTTCCTTTCTTTCTTTCTTTCTTTCTTTCTTTCTTTCTTTCTTTCTTTCTTTCTTTCTTTCTCTCTCTCTCTTTCTTTCTTTCTTTCTTTTTTTTTTCCACAGGCTTCTGTTTTGGAAAACCTGAGGCTAGCTGTACGGTCTCAGCTTGGATTTACTTCAATCAGACTTCCTATGGCAGGCAGATCCAGCAACATCTGGAATCGTATTTTTAATTTTGCAAGATCACGCCATTCAGGGTCATTGGCTCTGGTCTCAGCAGATGGGGATGAGGTTGCCCCTAGTCAGAGTACCAACAGAGAACCTGAAAGAAATCATACTCACAGAAGTTTGTTTTCTGTGGAATCTGACGACACAGACACAGAAAATGAGAGAAGAGATACGGTAGGAGCATCTGGCGGGGTTGCAGCTCCTTTGCCTCAAAAAATCCCTCCCACAACAGCGGTAGAAGCAACAGTGGGAGCAAGTGGAAGTTCCTCCACTCAGAATACCCGAGGTGGTCACACAGAAACCGGACGGGATGTGACAAGTGCGGAACCCCCAAGTGTGAGTCCGGCGCGTCACCAGCTCACAAGTGCGCTAAGTCGTATGACTCAGGGGCTACGTTGGGTACGTTTTACATTAGGGCGATCAAGCTCCATAAGTCAGAACCAGAGCCCTTTGAGACAACTTGATAATGGGGTAAATGGAAGAGAAGAAGATGATGATGTCGAAATGCTGAGTCCAGTTTCTGAAGGAGCTTCAGACTTTGACGCGAATGACTGTTCCAGACCTCTTCTTGATCTTGCCTCCGATCAAGGGCAAAGGTTCAGACAACCATATAGTGCAGCAGACCCTGGAGTAAGACCAAGTAATCGCGATGGCCCCTGTGAGCGCTGCGGTATTGTCCACACTGCCCAGATATCAGACTCTTGCTTAGAAGCAATGCTGAAAAATGAAACGAGTGATGATGAAGCTTTGTTACTTTGTTAGGTACACGAATCCCATCAGGGAGATTGGATACAAGTTGGAGCAATATCCATTCATTGTTTTGGAACTTTACAATTAAACTAGTTTTAATTTAAAAAGAAAAAAGATGCAGGATGATTTCTCACTATCATATGTTAGCCTGCATGGTTAAATTAAACACCTGTAACTCTATAAACTTTAGAGTTTACTATTGTAGCAGCTAAAAATGCATTATGTATTCAGATTGTTCAATAATGTTCTTCCATTTGTTTCTAATTGTTTTCATCCTGGTACTGTAGTTCGCAGTAGAGATATGGCTGCAGAAACTCATTTGACTGTCAGTTTCTATCTATCCTATGTTAAAACGTTTCTTTGTTCAAAATAATACCTTCTTTTAATTGAACCCTTTATGCTTTTGCCAATACATCTTGTAACTTAATATACTAGATGTTAAGGTGGTTAATATAAAAAGAGAAAAAGTCCTTATTCTCACCTGTTTTTATTTGTATAACATCTGTCTAAACATTATTAGATTTCATAATATGAGCTTGTCAAAGGGAAAAAAACTGTCTAAAATTTTTTCTCATGTTTAACATGCAATGATGTGAAATTTAGATAGAGTTAGATAAATTAATGGCAAAAACAAAACTCTTTTATAAATTTTCTAATGTTGACTTTAATACTCTAATATGGTACAAACCAAATGGTAAAAAGCCCAAATCATTTCTTTTTTTATCTCTATTTAAGGACAGAATTAAGCGGATGAAGATATTCTACTATGCATTAAATCTTGAACTTTATAAAATATGTACAAAAATTGTACAAGATAAGTTCCAACTGGTAATGTCTTTCCCTGATACAGGGTTATGCTTGTATTGGACCCTAGGGATTTGCACTAAAATCATATCAAGGTCTCAGATGAGTTTAGTGCAGAAGCACTATCACTTTAAATACTATTATTTGCTATCATAATGACTATATATTTCCATAGCTTATGGGGGGGGCGTGAGGGGGCATTTTTATGACAACTTGAGGTTGCTTTGCTAGTTTCATATTTATTTGTTGTATTTAAAAACTGCATTATAGTAAGAAAGTGATTTTTTCAATATATTTTATTCATAAGGGGAGGATCATGCTACATGTTGAAAAGCAAATTAAGAAATCATTCAGATCACCTCCCTTTTTTAAGTAAAATGAATTGCAAAACCCCGCATATTTTTTTATTGTCAATTCCCATTTATTTATTCTTTAGCTGTCTGTTTTAGTAGCTTAATGTTTGAGTATGAAAAATGTATTTGTGTATGATTATTGCTATTTATTAAATTTTAAATACTTTGCTGAATGTCATTTTAAAGCATGTTTGAGGTCTTGTGTATTTGTCCTGTTATGCTGTCAGGAAGAACTGACTGAAATGTTTTAATATGTATCAAAAATTAAAATGACTTCTTTTTTTTGTATTGCCTTGAGGTACTTTTTAAATCAAAGTTTCTATTTATTTTTGTTCATTTGGTGCATATACAATTTCAGGCCATGAAATATGCAGTGTGTCTAGAAGAAAAATTAAAGAGGGGATGTCTTTCTTAACTCCCTTATAGTAAAGTAGTAGCTTACTCCAGTTCTCAAGGGTAAAAAAATCCCTAAGGACCTGGACATTATTTTGCCTTTAATTGATGTGTCTTATAAGAGTCAGTAACTATATCAGTTCTCTTTTTATATTATTTTCAGATACATTTTAGACCCCTATACGATATTTTACTGGCAGAATTTGGGTTACCAAATTAACCTTGTTTAGGTCCTACTAATTATATACTATTATGTATAGGTTTTTTGTTTTTGTTTTCTGACATATATTTTAATTTCTTTGTTTAATTAACTAATACATCTTCTTGATTCAAACAATAAAAAAATTAAGTCTCTCTCCTATCCCTGACAGCCATCTTCTAGTTCCCTTTCAAAGAAATAGGTACCAAGACCAAATTCTTGTATACCCTCCAGAAATACCATATAGATACATAAATGTATCTATATGTATAAATGCTATATGATGTAATACAAATTGTAACATACTATGCATTCTTTTTCTGCACCTTTTTTCAAGGGAAAAAGTGTATCTGCTACTGGTTGAATGTTAAAAGTACAGTTGGGTATTTCTGTTATTTGACTTTTCACATTTAAAAATTTGATCTATCCTGAATTTAAGGCTCCAGTTTTTCTTCCTAGGTAACTACCTAGTTACTGCAAGGCTGTTTATTAAATCTGTCCTTTCCTTGCTGTTGGAAATGGCCCTTTTATCGTATTGCAGATTTTCATATTATGTGGATGTATTTCTAGACTCTAATTCCATTCTCTTCAATTGACTTGCCTTTTTTTTTTTGTACCAGTCCTACACTGTTTTAATAACAGTCATTTTTAAAAGTTCAAATATTCTTGCTTATTTCTCCATTTGAACTTTAGAATCAACCCTTTGTGTTCCACAAAACAAATCCATTGTACATTTATTTTTTTGGACAGTTTTACTTGTATAGGTCAACTTGGGGAAATTTGACATCATTATCATGTTAAAGCTTCTATCTAAACCATGGTGCTCTATCCAAAAATGGTTCCCAATTTGTTCAAGTCTTTTTTGTTGTTTCCTTCACAGATGCTTCGCATTTTACTTTACAGAGATCTTGTACATGTTTTTCAAGAGTTCTTAGAAATTTTATTATTTTTGTTACCATTATTAAGGAAGTCCTTTCTGTTTATAATTTAGTCTGATTTTAGTATATATGAAAGCTAATGACTTATTTATGTTAATTTTCTGCCCAGCTACCAGACTCTCATTTTCTTATGGTTTGTAATAGTACTTCAGTTAATTCTTTTGTGTTTTCCAGTTATACAGTCATGTCTTCCAGTTTGCATACCTCTTTATGTCTTGATTGCATTGTCTAGTACTTCTAGAATAATGTTAAAATATATTGGCTATAATGAACTGGGTTGAGATATATACATTTAATCATGTTAAGGAGTATCCATTGATCCCTATTTTAAAATAAATTAGTCAAGAATGCATGTTGAATTTTATCACATGCCTTTTCATTTTCTATGGAGATGATCATACGATTTTTCTCCTTTGACTTTTTAATATATTTTGTCATTTTGGACCATCCTTGCGTTCCTGAAATAAACTACTTGACCATATGTATTATTCTTTTAATATATTTCCAGATTATGTTTCATATTTTATTTAATATATTTGCATCTGTATTCATCAGTGCAATTAGTCCTGTGTGTGTGTGTGTGTGTGTGTGTGTGTGTGTGTGTTGCACGCTATCTTTAATAAGTTTTGTTATTAATTTTATGCTGGTAAATTGGAAATGTTTTTCCTTTTCCTGAGTTCTGGAACAGTTTGCACAGCATTGGAATTTTCTCTTCCTTAAAATTTCAGTGAATTTATCTGGTGCTGGTGGATGTTCGGCAATAGCTCTTTGACAGCTCTTTTAGTATCTGTTACAGTAATTGGTCTGTGTAGTTTTTCTGTCTTAGCTAGGATCATCAACCATCCATTTTGTCCATGTTTTCAAGTTCATTTGCCTAGAGGTGAGCAAAGTTACCCTCCTCTTTTCTGCATATGGCTCTGTCCCCCTTACTATGTATTATGCTTGCTCCCTTGTTGTCTTAATTAAGATGGCTAATGGTTGACCTATTTTGTTGTTGTTTTTGTTTGCTTGTTTCCCCCAAGTGGTATGCTTTGAACGTCTCTTCTGTTATTTTTCTGTTTTCCAGTTAATTGATTTCCTTAAATGTCCTACTTTTTGCTTTCCTTAGTTTATTTTGTTGTTTTTTTTTTTCTAACTCCTTGAGTTAGCATTCAGTTTAATCATTTTTATTTTTTCTTAATTATTAATATGAGATTTAAGGTGTGGACTTGAGTACTGCTTAAGCTGAATCACTTAGGTGAACTAGTGTTGTCATTACTATTATATTCTAGGTGTTCTGCAGTTTCAGTTATTATTTCCTCCTTAACCGACAAGTTGTATAAAAGAAGACTTTTTCCCTTTTTCTTTGCTGTTTTTTTCCCCCAGATAATGGCAGTTTGGTGTGGGTAGTGGTTTTGTTTTCTGACTCTTTTATTAGTTGTCATGTTTTGGCATCAGGATCAGAGAATGTTATGTGTATTCTATTTACTGTGGAGAGTTTATTGTCTTTTCTTAATTTTAAAATATTCCAGGATCACTTTAAAAAAGTATATTCCCGGTTTACAGGATATAGATTTTAATAGATATTACTCAGGTTTATCATGTATCAGTTAGATCTTCCCTCCTGTACTTTGTCTTGTCTTATCCATCTGTCTGTCAGAGCTCCAGTGTTGGTATAAAGGAAGAGAGGGGGAACCAAGGGGCTGTGTCAGACGAGCTCCCGGGGCAAGATCCCCGCCTCAGGTCATGTCACTTACTAGGACTGAGAACATAAGCACGTGATGAGGGCAGTCTTCCAACAAGCTGTTGGGGGTTTGGCTGCTACTACTGCTTACCACCGGCATCCACCGTTAAGCTGGAAATAAATGCATACGACAGGTTAAAAGAATAAAGGAAGAACGAGCAGATTGACTTCACAAGGTGTTTGTCGAGTCCCTACCACAGACCCAGTAATGCTGACAGCGGTGACCTGCCTGCTGCTGCTCTCCATTCAAGCTGCTTGGCCATTCCCTCTCACCCTGCTGAATTCCAGGCAGAAGATGACAGCAACTTGATCGGACTCATTTTACTCAAGTGGGCCCTTGTTTAAAAATTGATAGACATCTCTGCAGAAACTTCTTATGAGCTAGTCTCCGAAGGCCCAAAATGTCACTTCCGCCACATTCTGTTGGTCAAACGAATCACTAAGGCCAACCCAGCTTCCATAGAAAGAGAGACTCCACTCTCCATAGCAGATGTAACAAAGAATTTGTGACGTCTGTAATCGACCCCAGGACAGTGCCTGATACGTAAGAAACACCAAGTTGCCAGAATTAATATTTTAAGCAGAAAAACAGTGCTACAGTCCCAGTAAGAAGCTCATTTGCCAAAAGGTTATCAAATTAGCTCCTCTGTCACGTCACGTACATGAATTGTGCATATCTTAGTTGATTAGAAATACAGTAGTGTAACAATTTGCTTTAGCATATTCGAATGAGAAATCATAGCATTGATGCAAATTTAGATAAGCATGTTTAGGCATTTGATGAATGTTAACAATTAGTTATTTTTCAGCTAAGTTTATTTCAACATGTTATCATAACCTGTAAAATATTTTTAAATTTATTAGAGGCAACATCGTGGATGAAAACAATGGAGCCACATTGCCTGTCCCGCTCCTTCCTATCGTGCAATCTTCAACAAGTCCCTTAATCACTCTGTTCTTAAGTTCTTCATCTGTAAATGGGGATAATAGGGCTGTTGGAAGATTCAATTAATGTATGTAAAGCTCTTGGAGCAGTGCCTGGCTCATTGTAAGGACTACATCTTTGCTATTTTTGTCATTGTCTGAATGTTAAACAGAGAACATCTCTGAAGCTTGAATTAAATCAGATCTTGTATGTGAAAAGTCCGAAATGATTCATGGTTTCCAAAGGTCGTGAAGATGTGCTTCCCAGGTGCTTCTGAATGCAGCCGCTTCCCCTGGGATCATCGTGGAAGTGAACCGGCAGCTCAAAGTCAAAAGGGGAGCAAGAAAAGGGGGGGAAGAAAGCAGTAGCAGCCCGCTTGTGATGAGTTGAAGGGAGCTCCAAGACCCAGGAAACAGGATCGTGCTGCGCTTGGGGCCTGAGGAAATTACCACAGTGACTGAATCTGGAGAAAAGTCTTCACAGGTCTCCTAGAACCTGCTAATTTTTAGACCACTTAGTTCTTCCATTGTAGCAAATGTGCATCCTCAACATCCAGAGGGAGAGAAGCCTCATTTTAAGGGTTTGGGGAAAGGATAAAAGAAGCCTGATGTCTCTGAGCAACTGCACCAGCCTTGGCCTGGCTCCCTCAACTTCCCGGTTCCATGAAGCAAGGGTGGTAGGCTTCTCCGTCACCCACGGAGTAAGACATGCCTAACTCATGGGCGGGTTCTTAAGTTGGGAATAACAACAGTGGTTGGGAGGATTAAATGAGAGTTAATGAGGATTAGTGAGTTAAAATAGTGTCAGGTGAGTGCTCGGTAAACGATAAATGTGGCTACAGTTGATGATGGTCAGGTTATCAATGCACTGCTCACCCTGCTCTCTTCCAGCAGCAACTCTGTTTATGTCTTGGGCTTTCCTACAAGATTTCATTTGAACAAAGGGTTTTGAGAGTTAATAAAATTTAGAAACCAGTGCTAGAACATGACAAGACTAAGTTGCCGTATGCTAATCTAGGGCACATATGGTTTACTGATCATGAAGTGCCTTGAAAAGAATTTACAGAGTGATTTCAAGTAACGATACTGAGATGTCAATTGGAGTGGATTTTCCCACGTGCTGGAGGGAGGCTAAAGCCCAAGGAAGCTTAATATCCTCCAAAAAAGGGATATGTAAGCTTTACTAAGGAGAAATAATAGAGTGTGGTGGGAAAGCATGGACTCTGAAGTCAGACACATAACAGTTTGACTCCTGGCTCTGCTACTTTAGGAGTTTTATAACTGAATAAATCACTTGATCTCAGTAAGCCTTGTTGTGTCATCTGAAAAATGGGCTAACATCCAGGCTTGAGGGTTACTGTAAGGATTAAACTAAAGAAAGAAATAAGAGGTTGAAATAAATTTTAATTGTGATTATTACAGACTCATTTTCAAATAAAAATGACCTTTTTTTCGAGCTCCCCTCCACTGAGTGTTATGCATTTTGTATATTAGTAGAGCTTTCTTTAAGAGCATATTTCTTACAGTAATCATTCTCCTGTTTTCTTGATTACAGGGCAACTTATGGCTGTATCTCAATGAAAAGTAGATTCACTAAACAAAGGTAGAGTGGCATCTTGGCACAGACGTCTTTATTTTATTATAAAAAGGCCAAAATGGGGAACTTCCATAGAGCCCCAGACCAAGAAAGATGTGGCTACAAGCTATGGACTTCGTAACATATGTTGAGCGAGTATAAATAAAAGACATACAGAGAAGTGATTTCTATTAAAAAATTATAGTAACAAACAATATTAAAAAAACTTTTCTCAATTTCACTACAGTATCAAATTTCACTTGAATATTTATACTTCTCTCATCTGCTGAGCTCTGATTTCAAGGAGCATAGAAATTCCTTATCTAATTTGGCTTTTAGATTTAGTTTTTACTTACCTTAAATATAGACTTTGTTATTGTGCATTGTGTAAATTTCAACTTCACTGGGTTCTTATTACTTTCCTTGGGTTGGAACTTACATTATTGCTGTTTTCGATGGAGATTTCACCATACAACATAATTTCCATTTCTCTAGCTCATGAGTTGCCATTAGAGATGTTAGCCAAGTGCACAAAGCAATTCTTCGTAACCTTTTCCTAGATTTGGAATGAAAATAAGCATCCATGTTTAGAGTACTTCCTGAGAACCAACCACAGTACTAGATATATCACACTTTGTTTACCCATTTATCAAATGATGTTTTTTTGAGTTATTTCTCCTTTCTGACTATTAAGAATAATGCTACTATAAACATTCATGTACAAGTTTTTGGGTATATACCTAGGAGTAGAATTTCTGGGTCATAGGGTAACTCTCTTTAACTTTTGAGGCACTGCCAAACCACTTCCCACTGTAACTGTACATTTCATTCCTACCAGCAATGTATGAGGGTTTCAATTTCTCCACATCCTTGCAATGTGAAAATATAATACAGCAAAGAGTCATATTGCTTCCAATCCCAATGAGAAAGGCACTTCCTGAAGCTTCTGCTGATGTTTGAGAGGATAAGACCTACTCCACAGATTTGTTCTGAGGATTAGAAATGAAGTACATCAGGTACACAGTGAACTCTTCTTAGACGTCACCATGGTCTGTGATAGGTCTTTGAATACAAAAATAAATACCATGCAGTTTTCATTTTCCAGAAGCTCACAGATTAGTGCCCTTAAGTACAGTTACACAACAGACGGGTAGTTGGTATTATCCTTGACCTTAAATCACATTTTCACTGTGCTTGCCTTGTCTAATACTAAATACCTCTCACAGCAAGCAGAACAGTAAGTTTCTCCCAAGACGTTTTTGTTTAAGATGAACAAAAGTTTTAATAAAGAAGGAAGATATACAAATCTAGTCCCTTCCAGTTATATTAGAGAAATGAAGTATAAAATGAGATGGCACAGCCAGTGCAGAGACAGAAAGGTTCTAATTCAGAGGGTGTGGGCCCCGGTGGGACAAGTGCAGGTAAAAGGGGCAGCACCTTGACTACTGTCTCTCTCTATCTTATGGTCTTCCTTTTACACTGATGCCTCCAACATCTGGGGCATCAGTCTCGACACTGTCCTGTCTACATAACTGTAAACAGTGTCATGAGGGCTCCAGAACGGCACCTGCTGTCCCTGCTTCAGCCCCAACTGTGGTCACGCTCAGGACCTCCCAGGATTCCTGGAAAAGTTGAGGTAAATCCTAGTAAGGTCCGCCTCTGAATCTTTTCAGCTTTAGACCTTGACAGCATCAACAGCAGGGCATAGGAAGAGTTTTACTAAGTGGCAGAACCGAAGTTGAACTCTCCAGAAGATACCCAGCAACTTACTTTGTTTCCATGTCTCAAGTCAACAAAATACAAAAGACTGAAAGTAGATCAGGGGTTGCCAGGGGCCAGGGCTGGGGGAAGAGGATTGACTGCAAAGGGGCACCCGGAAACTTTTCTGAGTGATGGAAATATCTTCTATCTTGATTGTGGTGGTGGTTACATGACAGCGTGTTTCTGTCAGAATTCATAGTACTGTACACTTGAAAAGATGGATTTTGCTCTATGTGCTTTACTTTAATTTTTGTTAAGAAATTAAATATATAAAATGCATATTCAAACCCTCTTTGGTCTGTGTAGCAAAGTCCAAGTAATTTTTTTAATGATTTACTCTTGACTCTTAAAAAAATAAAACTTTCTCAAAATGAAATCTCAGAGATGGTGGTTTCTGCACTCTCATGTTCATTGCAGCATTGTTTCCAATAGCCAAAACATAAAAGTGTCCATTAACACATGAATGGATAAAAATGTGGCATATATATATATATATATATATATATATATATATATATAGTGTGTGTGTGTGTGTGTAAAATTAATAAACAGAAACCTCAATCAAATACAGCTGGGAGACCAGAGGGGGCGCTCTCACCTCCTGCACCTATAGCAGAGCCCCGCAGGAATAATGACTCCTCCTCATTCCTGGCAAGGACTCAGCCAAGGAAAAGCCATGCACTCTTTGTTCACTGTAGCCCTCCCTGCTTCTTTTTCCCTCTCTTAAAGCCTGTTCCTTCCTTTGCCCAGTGGCTTGCCATGGCTGGAGACCCCAAATTGCAATCCTTTGCTGATCCCAAATAAACCCATCTTTGCTGGAGAAATATCTGGCAGTCTATTTGTTTCAGGTCAACAAATGGAATATTATTCAGAAAAAAAAGAAGGAAATTCTGCCATTTGCAACAACGTGGATGGACGGTGAGGATATTATGCTCATAGTGAAACAGATCAGAGAAAGACAAATACCACATATGATCACATATGATCTCACTCATATGTGGAATCTAACAAAACCAGACTCATAGAAACAGAGAACAGATTAGTGATTGTCATGGGCAGGGCTGTAAATGAGTGAAGGTGGTCAAAAGGTGCAAACTTCCAATTATAAGATGAATAAGTTCTGGGGACTTAATATACAGCTTGGTGACTAGAGTTAACAGTACTGTGTTGCGTACTTGAAAGTTGCTGGAAGAGTAAATTTTAAATATTCTCACCACACACACGTACACAAAGTTGTAACTATGTGAGGTGATGGATGTGTTAACTCACCTTATTGTGGTAAACGTTTCACAATATATGCATATATCAAATTATTACATGTACCCCTTACACTTACACAGTGTTATGTGTCAATTACATCTCCATAAAGCTGGAAAAAGTTCTTCTCAAGATCAGTAAAATAATTTCATAAGCTTGTGGATCTCACATTTTAAAAAGTGAAACTATTAATAAGAAGAAAATGCTAGAATAGAGAAATGAAACAGTTGGTTTTGCTAAAAATAATATCTAACAAGCACTATGCTATGGGCTTTACATGAATTATCTCATTTAAAGTGTACAGCCCTTAATGGGTTGCTACCACTATTCAAAAAACGAACAAAACAAAACAAACAGACAAAAGAAAACAACAAACCCAAAAAAAAAAAAAAACCAAGAGGCTTAGGACCATTAAGAAACTCAACCAAGAATCCACAGATGTGGACTTCCCTGGTGGTGCAGTGATTAAGAATCCGCCTGCCAATGCAGGGGACATGGGTTCAATCCCTGGGCCAGGAAGATCCCACATGCCGCAGAGCAACTAAGCCCACAAGCCACAACTGCTGAGCCCGCGCACCACAACTACTGAAGCCTGCGTGCTCTAGGGCCTGCGTGCCGCAACTTCTGAGCCCGCATGCTGCAACTACTGAAGCCCACGCACCTAGAGCCTGTGCTCCACAACAAGAGAAGCCACTGCAATGAGAAGCCCGTGCACTGCAACGAAGAGTAGCCCCGACTCGCCGCAACTAGAGAAAGCCTGTGCGCAGCAGCGAAGACCCAACACAGCCAAAAAAAAAACCCAAAGAATCCACAGATGATAGGTGATAAAACCAGAACTCAAATCTAGATCAATTTGGCTCCAAAGTACAAGCTTTTTAATTTTACTTTATTACATTTTTTCTAATCAAGGGGGCGCTTCCTCTATTTCCTTGAGTATTATTTCACTGCTGAAATATAGTTTGCTAGGAAAGCTCAAAGTAACTTGGAAACCGTGGCACAGTACGCATGAAGTCAAGGGGCAAGAGAGTTTCTGGAAGCATACATTAGTGCTGCTGGCAGAAAGGGCAGAAGAAACCTTTGAGCCGAGCTTGGTGCTCCTAGGCCATCCCTTGAGAAAGCAGCGTCTTTTTGTTCAAGGGGGGACACTGATAGGCACTGTCATAGGCTGAATTACGGGGCGCGAAGATACCCAGATATCTTTCTAGTCCCTGGAACCTGGGAAAGTTACCTTACATGGCAAAAGGGACTTTGCAGATGTGGCAAAATTAAGGATTTATTGAAATGAAGAGATCATCCTGGATTATCTAGGTGCCATGTCCTGAAAATTTTCCCCCAAGGCAGGTCAGTATTGGTATATTAGATCTGGACTCACTAAATTTGTTTGTTACAGGATGGAGCACTTTTTTTAAACCCTCATGACATTAGTTATCTGAGCAAAAACATAGACCAGCTCCCCAATATTTAGATAACAATCTGAAGCAGCTTTGCAGCCCCATGTCACAAGTGCTCGAGGTATAAAGAGTGATGGATGTAGGAGTTCATTCCGGGATTACGCTCATCCATGTACGTAACCTGAGGCCCAAATGCAGCCAGGATTTGAACCTGGCTTTAGAGTTTGGACTCACATAATGAGTAAATGACAGGTTCCGGAATGAAAGGCTTACCTCCAGCATTTACTGTTAGGTGACCTTGAGCAGGTCCTTTTACCTCAAAAGGCTCATCTGTTAAACAGGGAAATAGTATTTAGCTCAAAGAGGTGTTGCGGAGGACGAAGTAAAATAAGGCATGTGAAGCATTTGGCCCAGTACTGACTTGATTCAGGTACTCAATAAACCTTAGCTCCCGATGCTGGTATTGTTATTCAGGGCTATTATTTCCTCTTTCTGCCTGGGAGGTTCAGGGAAGAGTGCCCTCTGGAGTTGTGCAGTGGCCAGCTTTCTCTCTCTGGTCCTACAGAGACCACTGCCGGCTGCCAGAGAGAAAGATGTTGTCCCTGCTCATGACCGAAAGGTCCCACCAAGCATCGTCCCCCCATGACCTACATCTGGATTTACACTCTGTGCTTGGCACCCTTTCCTAGCACATCCCCTCTGCCTCAGTGGAGGGACCAGAAATAAAAGAGCCCCAAATCTAGAAGGCAAGTCCTTCTTGGTCTCCATTTCCCTTATCTAGACCTGAGAAGAGTTTAGCTCTAGGACTATGCCAGGCACTCCTTGGATGGGCGTCTTGTCCCTGTTCACAGAATCACAAGACTTTTAAAAGTGCAAAGGCTGGGTCTTACGAGCTCTTGTCAACTTAGCTCCTCATTTTTCAGTTGAGGAGAGAGAGGCCCTAAGAGTAAGTGGGTTGCCCAGACTCACACCAGAAGCTTGCATCAGAGCCAGGATTAGACGCCTAATTCCCATCCATGCTGCCTACCTGCCTCTCCTATCGCTGATTCAGGTATAACCTCATCACCCTGCCAGGGACTTTGATCCCAGCGAGGGTCAGGGGACTGGGGCTGCCCAGAGCCCCCAGCTGGGGCGCACTGGAGACGCCCGGCTCTGCCCCCTCTCTCCTTGCTCACTCTGGCTCACACACCCTCGTTGTCTGCTCTTTCTGCCCCACGGACAGCTTTTCCTCCAGAGGAAACAATACCCTGAAATCCCCTCAGAGCCACAGGGGCCTGGAGTAGGAGTGGGGGTGGGTTAGGAGAGTAGGGAAAGCAAACTCAGTGACTCCAGGGCTTCAGAGGACTTAAATACACCTGGGCCTGGTGGCTTTGTTTCCCCAAAACCCTGAGCTGCTCAGTGAAGGAAGTCACCCTTTTCTGCTCTGCCTTTCTGTCCCTTTAGACCATCAGTCAGGGCTGGGAAGGCCTTCCTTTCCAATTGCTCTCACCTACACTTCAAAGTAGATATGTTTCTGTGGGTTAAGCTTTCACAACCTTTGTAACCCTCCTTTAAAATGAGTCCTCTAAGGAGTCATGGCTCCTCAGACACACTTTGGTGTGTTAGTTAATCAAACTGATTCTTTCTCCAGCAAGAAGAAGGCAAAACAGCAGGAGGCTTGCTTCCCGCCTTCCTCCAGTGCCAAGATCATCGTGTCTGGGATTACTTGTTTCATGCCCACTGAGGGCCCGTGTGTCTGGGTGCAGAGGTGGCTGAGTAGGGCAGAGAAAAGGGAGGTGAGGGGTTTCTGAGGACAAGCTTCCCCTCTGAGCACGTTTGCTCGCCTCCCACCCGGCAAGCTGGTGGACGACATCCGGCATCTAGACATGCCCAGCGTCTGGACAGTGGTGGCCAGAAAGGGGGAAGACACCTTCTTTCTGCGAGCTGGCTTTTCTCCTTAAACTTACCCAACACTCTCTTCTGTGCGGTCAGTGAATCTCAATGAGCTATTTCCTTCTGCCTCAGTGACATTCTACAAATCCCCTCTTCTGATCAAGTTTGAGTTAATTAAATGTGGAGAGTTTATGCTGCATTGTGTTACAGGGCATTTTGTGATATAAAGTGTCTGAGATAAAGAAACCTTTGAAATCATCATCTGAGCTTCAGAAAGGATGTCACAACCACCCTGACACCCAATCTTACTTTCCTAGAGTGCTGTTATGTGTGTAGCTTGGCAGAGTTGCATATTTATTATTATTCTTTTCATCTTTACACAATGGTCTTTGGACAATAATTGCATAACCTTCTTGGGCTTCTTATTCCTGGCTTGACAGCCAAATCTATGGCACTTTATTGATGTTTCCTAATTTTTAATCATTTTGCGGTTTGTGTGATCTGAGACTTGAGGAAATTTGATAATAATAACACCTTGCATTCCACTATTAAAAATGCCATCTCCGAGGTCACATGTGACCGACCACCTACTCCCCAAACTCAAAGTACCTTCCCATCCTCTGTCAGTTGATGGTTGAAAAGGACAAAAGAACCAAAGTAAACCAGCTGAAGCAAACACTGGAGAGTCTGAAAGAGGGGACATCAGGCATGGCTGGTTCCAGGAGCACCAACGGTGTCATGAGAACCCAGTTCCTCTCCATCTCTCCTTCCTGTTCTCTGTGTTGGCTCTGTTCACAGGACTAGTCCCTTGTTGTCTTTTACTCCCTCCAGGATTCAAGTCCAGCAGGAAAGAGAAAGCCCCTCATCTGCTCAACCTAACACAAGTTAGGATCAGCTCTCACTGAGCACAGGTAGTCTTCTTGGGACCCGTGTCATCCCCGAACACATCACCGTGGCCGTGAGGACTTCCTGCTGTGATGGGAAGTGCTTAGATAAGCAGATCAGTCCCAGAGCCGGAGGTCCCATCAGTTCCACCCAGGCGAGTGTTCTGAGAATGCACGGGGAGGATTTCCTGCTAAAGAAACTCCAGTGACTGTTGGCAGAACGAGGAAGAGAATAGACGATGCAGCAGCATGCGTCCACCACGCTCCCCACGCTTCCTGCGGCATTCGATCTCGGTGCTCTTGAAATCCCGCATTGCCGTCTTCCCCCACGCAGGGCTCCCCGAGCTCCCTTCTCTCTCACGGCTCCTCCTCTGTCTTCTCTTCATCCTTCTCACCTGGGAGGAAGGGGCTGGTCCACAGCTGTCCAACCCTATCCCCTCAGCTTGACCACGTGGAGGTCACACTCAACTTGCCATCACCTTCTTGGTGCCTTTATCCAGCTGTTCCCTCACCCAGAGCATCGTCCCTCTTCTCACCCCTCCTCTCTCCATGTCCACGTCCTCTGCGTCCTGCTTCAGATACCTCTTTGTGAATCTTCCATATCTAATTTCCTTCAAGGCAGAAATAAACTCCCCCTTTCCTCTAAACTCGTATCTTTAGCCTCTCTCGAAGGTAGAATTTTCTGGTTTCTTTATTGTTATCCATTGAAATATGTATGTGTGTCACTGTTGGCTCTTAGATCCTTGACGACGAGAATGTCATTTATCTTTGTTCCTCACATAGTTAAGAATATTTAAAAGGAAATCCAGATCAAGTGGTTCTTCGGGGCGTGGGTATTTTCATTGCTGCTGGTGGTGTCTGTCTGTCTCCCTCCCTTCCTCTCTCTCTCTGCCTGTCTCTTTGCATTTTGGTACAGACACACTCTTCATAAAGGGAAGAAATGAGGTGGATTTCTTTCCCCAAAGTGCCTTTTCTTAGAAAGGAAAACAAACGTCCCTCGTCTTTAAAAGTGCCTCCAAGATTTTTCCCTTCCAATGACTGGAAGGGAAAAAATCTCGGTGTACATCCAGGGTCTGGACGTACACCTGGATTCAGGTCGGCGGAACTTTCAGGTCAGACCCCCCGCTGACCTCTGCGCCCGCCCCAGCCTTTCGCGCAGGCCCAGCCCCCCGGGGGTGGAGCCGCTCCTCCCCCACCCCCTCGCAGCGGGTCCTTGATAAACCCGGAGCCCCGCCCGAGCGCTCGCCCCGTGCCGCCGGAAGGAGGGCGGCTCCGCAGCGTGTGCGCCCCTCGCCATGGCGGCGCCGTCGCGGCTCCTGATACGCGGTGGGCGCGTGGTCAACGACGACTCCTCGCAGGTGGCCGACGTGCTGGTGGAGGACGGTGTGGTGCGGGCGCTGGGGCGCGACCTGCTGCCGCCCGGGGACGCGCCGGCCGGGCTGCGGGTCCTAGACGCCGCCGGCAAGCTGGTCTTGCCCGGCGGCATCGACACGCACATGGAGTTCCCCTTCATGGGCTCGCGGTCCGTGGACGAGTTCTACCAGGGCACCAAGGTACCCGCCTCGCCGCGCCCTGCACCCCGGGATGCCCGCCGAGTCCTCAGCCGCCTCTGAGGCTGCCCCCCGGGGTCAGGCCGGGCCGGCTCGCGCCGGCGTCGCGCGGGGGCCTGAGGGGGCGGGAGCGAGGCGCGGCGGCCTGAGGGGGCGGGAGCGAGGCGCGGCGGCCTGAGGGGGCGGGAGCGAGGCGCGGGGGCCTGAGGGGGCGGGAGCGAGCCGCGGCGGCCTGAGGCGGCGGGAGCGAGGCGCGGGGGCCTGAGGCGGCGGGAGCGAGGCGCGGGGGCCTGAGGGGGCGGGAGCGAGGCGCGGGGGCCTGAGGGGGCGGGAGCGAGGCGCGGGGGCCTGAGGGGGCGGGAGCGAGCCGCGGCGGCCTGAGGCGGCGGGAGCGAGGCGCGGCGGCCTGAGGCGGCGGGAGCGAGGCGCGGCGGCCTGAGGGGGCGGGAGCGAGGCGCGGCGGCCTGAGGCGGCGGGAGCGAGGCGCGGGGGCCTGAGGCGGCGGGAGCGAGGCGCGGGGGCCTGAGGCGGCGGGAGCGGGCCGCGGCGGCCTGAGGCGGCGGGAGCGGGGCGCGGCGGCCTGAGGGGGCGGGAGCGGGCCGCGGGGGCCTGAGGGGGCGGGAGCGGGGCGCGGCGGCCTGAGGGGGCGGGAGCGGGGCGCGGGGGCCTGAGGGGGCGGGAGCGGGGCGCGGGGGCCTGAGGGGGCGGGAGCGGGGCGCGGCGGCCTGAGGGGGCGGGAGCGAGGCGCCGGGGCCTGAGGGGGCGGGAGCGAGCCGCGGCGGCCTGAGGGGGCGGGAGCGAGGCGCGGCGGCCTGAGGGGGCGGGAGCGAGGCGCGGGGGCCTGAGGGGGCGGGAGCGAGCCGCGGCGGCCTGAGGGGGCGGGAGCGAGGCGCGGGGGCCTGAGGGGGCGGGAGCGAGGCGCGGGGGCCTGAGGGGGCGGGAGCGAGGCGCGGGGGCCTGAGGGGGCGGGAGCGAGCCGCGGCGGCCTGAGGCGGCGGGAGCGAGGCGCGGCGGCCTGAGGGGGCGGGAGCGAGGCGCGGCGGCCTGAGGGGGCGGGAGCGAGCCGCGGCGGCCTGAGGGGGCGGGAGCGTGGCGCGGCGGCCTGAGGGGGCGGGAGCGAGGCGCGGGGGCCTGAGGGGGCGGGAGCGAGCCCCGGGGGCCTGAGGGGGCGGGAGCGAGCCGCGGAGACCCGAGCGGGGTCAAGGCGCCCACGCTGAGCTTCCTTCTTCTAGGTGGCCCTCCTCGGTGGCATCAGCCCGGCTTTGGCCAAGCCAAAGGAGCAACGGTTCCTTGCAAAGTGGAAGTATCGATACCCTTAAGGTCTAAAATGTCACTCACGGATGCGCGGGTTTTTCCTCGTGGGCCACGCCCTGGTGTGTGTGAAACAGATCGGGCTGTTTAGTGCAGGTACAGGCTGCAAACACTTTCAGAGCAGTTTTGAGGATATATCCGTTACCCAACCGATTTCTAACCGTTTTACTCTCCTTACACCTCTCTCCCTCCACGTTCCCCAGCCCTCTAGGATAGACCAGAATGTTTCACAGAAAAAAGAACCCTCTGACCCAGAGAGAGGGGTCTGGGGCAGGCTGCTGACGCCAACATTTGCAAAGCGTCCTCCTATTTACTAATTATCAACCTTTATCATTAGGCCAATGGTCAAAGTCGTTTGTAGGAAGGATCGTTATCTGTTTTGAAGAGTATTTATTTTTCTCTCTTGCTAAAACGTGAAATTTGCTAAATTTCATTGAATTTATGTTGACATTTAAAATACGTTTTTTTAGATATCCAAGCAATACACGATTATAGACAATTGGAAAAAAATAATAGGAAAGCAGAAAGAGGAAAAGTATTACCCATAATCTCCCAGTCAGTGACAACCCATGTTTTGGTGTATTGTCTTTATGGTTTTCATATGCTTTATTTTACATAATTGAGGTTGTATTGTGCATGTGTGTATGAATGTGTGTACCTGTATTACAAAAGTTTTGTAACCTGTTGTATTCAATTATAGTACAGGCACTTTCTGTTATCACAGACTCGTCATTCACTAAGTGCATTGCTGATGGCAGGGCATTCCATTGACACCCCCGTTTGCCAAGTGGGGACCTGCTGCTATGGCTGACCATCAGTCACCAGACCCACTAGCGTTATTCCCCCTCATTATTTCCCTTTCTCTGATCAGGGTTCCAGATGAAGCAGCCAAGAAGAGGGGTTAGAATGTTGCCAGGGCAGGACATTCCTTCTCATTCTCAAGTTTATCTGTGCATGCCCCAAGACCCTGGGAGGTGGTTCTTAGTTTTCTATCTGTTCTTGGCCATTCTGGGATTCCAGTGTGGAGAGATTTACGGTTCCATACTTAGAAGGCAGGTTTTTGTAGCATATATATATATATATATAGTCTGTTCTCACCATTTGAAAGAACTTACTCACCAGTTGATTCTGTAGGCGTTTCTGTACTTAAAAGGTTGTCAAAACATTAAAGGAAAACATGATTTTCATGAGCTTAGGATCACAAGCGGAAAATGATATGGTCCGAGATAAGGTCAAAGATTTAGCAAAGACTAAATTCACGTGGAACATTAAACAGTACTCACAAAAGGGCCAAGTTGCAAAAGTCTACTGCAAAATTGGTTGGTTGAATCCCAGGACATCCCCATTCCCCCAAACAGATGAGGCTCCGTAAAATGGAACCAGCCAGGTAAATACAGATAAACATGAGCATTAAAGTACTGGCCTGAGTTCTGAAAGAAGGGCATTGTGGAGTTATTTTGTCCTCTTTTCTAGAGTCTTCACGATAATTCCCAAGGCAATGTTGATGGAGTTTCTGGTTTGGGGAAACAGGGACAAAGAAGTCTTTTGTAAATGCTCATCATACTATATACCAAACTTGAAAAACATCTTATGAATACTGTTAAGTAACATTTACTTTATCAAGTCCGTGCTATGTACTAGACACTGTGCTAAACTGTGCATTGTCTTCCAACAATCCCAGGTGCCATTGTCTACTCTTCGCAATTGAAGAAACTGAAACTTAAGTCACTTGCCCAAGGTCGCACACCTGGTAAGTGGTAGAGTGGCTCTTCAAATTCAGGACTGCCTGCCATCCCTAGAGCTCTTACCTACTAGGTTCTCTTCCTTTCTGAAATGATGATTGAAAAAAAGTCTAATGTTTAGATTCGTCAGAATGGCAGTAGGTAGATGAAAAAGCTGTAAATGTAAGGTGTGTGTTACTGTGAGAAGTCTTTTGTCAAAGACAGAGCAAAGTCATCTTTCAGAAATACACTAGCCCTTCTTTACCTTCCCGACACTGGAGGCAGTTAAGGTTGTCAAAATAAATACACATGTCATGGTGTGGGTTTGTGAGACATTTATACGTGCATTTATAGCCACATCATCCCTAAGGCTACAGAAATGGGTACCTTAAGTACAGAAAGCCATAAAGTAAGAACGATATATCATGCTTTCAGGAGATGGGCCCCCAAAGGTTAGACCAATAGCTGTGTGCTTCCTGCAAGCATAATGCTAATCATTTATAATATCTGACAAACAGAAGGGATACTATTTGTGGTGGTCTATGTATTGATCACTAGATTGTGATGGACCCCAGTTTTAAAAATGAAATATAGGTCAACCAAAGGTTACATATTTTGGAAATCTAATTCGTGTCAGAGGTAGGTTTAAAGCTTATAATTGATTTAGTTAATTACAGGTAAAAGCTTTCCATCTGATGTAAGTAATGGAAATAGCGTTCTGCTTTAAAGAAATCATATTTCATTTTGTTGGTCTAGACTGGATGTACAGTGGTCTTGCAGTAATTCAGTATCCATCGTGAAAGACAGTGGGACTTTTTTATTCAAATGGGTATTGAAAATTAGATAAACTTGAAGGAAATACGACTTTGCTTTTACTACATCCTGTGATAAGAGAATGAATTAAAAGGACTTGGCCAGTCTTCAAATATACGTATTTGTATTCAGACATAGATACAGCTTGGCGTGGGTGGACTCACATTGAAAACCTGGCAGCATCAGTAGCTGGCAAAAGGATCTTTTTTTTTTTTTTTTTTTTAATTGAGAAAATGCAGAACACTTTTTTTTGTAAAGGACAAAAAGTCCTCAAAATTATCAAGAGAGAAAATTATACTTTGCTCTGGAACATTTTGGTAAAATGCCATGGAGGTGATTACTTATCATAAGGCAGTGGAAGGTACATGATTAAGCACATATTTATGGTTGTATTTATAGAGCTTCCTCACCTGGTAGAAGAGCTGTGATTCAGAGAGCTTGGTTACAAACCAAATCCCTTATTTTGTTTCTTGCTGGCGCTCCAGGATGGTTTTCAGAAGCTGTGCATGCTGACTGCATGACCTTGGGCAAGTCACTTCCTCTACTGGTGTTGTCAGCATTTCCGTATCTGTAAAACAAGGCAATAGTTAGAACATCTCGAATTAAATTTTTTTTCTAAGTAATGAAAAATACATATATTTATCATTCAGGAAAATGCTGGAGCATTATATTTGCTGATCATACATAGTTGAATGAAGACACTGCTTTTTTTTTTTTTTAAAAAAGGAAAATACAGAAGAGTATAAAGAAAAATAATATATAAATCATCTATAATTTCAGCATTTTGCTTTTAACATTTTCCTTTCAGATTTTTCTTTTTGGGGGCACATATAAACATTTTTCCTTCTACTAAATGGTGCGTACACTTTGGAATCAGCCTTGTTCGTTAAACCTTTCCCCCACGGCCTTCACTGTTGTCAGAGAACGTGATTTCTGTGGCCTGTTGACATCTCCGAGGCTAAGTCCCAGATCTTTCTCTCTGGTCTTGTATCTCTTCCGCATCAGGCTTCCATTTCTGCCCATCGACAATGAATGTCCCACAGGCGCCTCAAACTTCAAGTGCTCGACCCATTTTTCATCCTCTGTTTCCCCAACTGTTAACAGCTCCACTCTCATCTTGTTCGTGTTGGACATTTTGGTGGTTTCCAGCTTTTTTTGGCTTGTGCATAACAATGTTGTGACGTAATTCATCACTCAGATTCCTGATGATTGACGGAGAAATCACCCCTCAGGGTGAAATGCCTGGGCCAGTGAGTGTTAGATCCATCCTAAAGGAGTCTAACATACATCCAAATTGCCTTTCAATTTATGTCCTCCTCACAGCAGTACATCCTAATTCCCATCTCACTGCATCCTAGCTAATTGTGGATATTGACTTTTTAAAAATCTATGCTAATTTAATAGGAAAAACATAGAATTTCGTAATGTTTTTAAACAAGCATTTCTTTAATTGCTTGTAAGGCTGAGCTTTGAACATTCTTGTGTTAATAACTTCCATGTTCCAGCTGTAAGAGTGTATAATTCTGTCATTTCCTTCAGTGGCTATTTACTGATTACAAAGTTAATCTTTGCACTAATCAGAGGAAGAAAATAAAACCACCTCAAAGATTAATTTGCAACCACTTGACATTAAATAGGGCTTTCGGCCTATTGAAGGTATTGTGTGTTAGGAATCCTTTCACTGAATTTTACAGAATCTGGGACTTGCCTTCTTTCAGTTTTCATACTTGAGTTTTGCAGGCTTTTCACTTCCACTGCTTGTTTTCTCCCTCATTTATCTGGACTGCATGCCTTCAGTGTCTGACAGGGGTAGTCAGGATTCAAGGTTTCCTTGACGTTGCTGTCGGGAAAGAAACATTTTTCCTCTAACCTCTTATGTTTAGTTTTTGGGGGCCCACAAATTAAACTGACAAAAGACAGATTCACAAGAGAAAAGACAGATTTTTAAAATTCATGTACATGCAGTGCAAGTTCACAGAAAAATGTGCTTCAAGGAGGCAGTTAGAATTTGGGGCTTCTATATCACCTTAACAAGGGAAGGGGAGGGGAAGAAGGGCACTTACGGAAAAGCAAATGACTTTTAGGAAAGACCAGTGGGTTCTTAGGGGAATAGATGGAGATACGATAGTTCATGACGAGGTCTATTTAGGTGCAGTGCAGGCTTCTAGTCTCAGGTGGTAAGAGTCATCTTCCTGGAAAGGCATTTATGACAATTCAGTTCTTTTGAAAAGCTCTGCTTTTAGGCAGCTAAGGGAGTTCAGGAAAAAAAGCCTATTCTCAAATGCCTTCAGCTCAAAATGATTTTTATGCCGCGGTGGCACATTCTGGACCTTGTCACTGCCGTCTAATATGGAATAACCTTAAGCTAAGGAATTTTCAAGTTGATAGTTATGTTCCGTGAATTCAGTCAACAAATAGTTCTTGGGAACCCACTACGAGCCAGGCATTATGGTTGGGGTTATAGAGATGAAAACTGTGGTCTTTGCTCGCAACGGCAGACAGACTGGAGGTATATGGGGTTCTAATTTATCTTGGCTTTAATAATAAATTATATACAGTGGACTTTTGGACTTGTAGACTTAACTTGGACAATTTGTGACTATTTTTGAGTGAACAATTTTTGATCTGGCATTTCCCCTTGTGCTTAGTAACCATTTATAATTGCTGGCATCGCTGGGCTGCATTTCCAATAGGTGAGCCTCAGCAACTCCCCAGAGCCTTCTCCTCAACACCGTTCTGTGCTTTTTCTCAGATGTCAAGTGACAGTTGAGGGAGGACACTGCAATTTTTCTGTTATGCTTCATTGCATCTAATAGAGGAATTTCATGTTATAGTGAGAGTCATGCGTTCCTGAGCCCTGAGGATCTGTTCACACGTAAAAGCTTAAAATAAAACAAACCATAATCTTTTTTTAAAAACAGGAAATTATTGGAGGCATAGATATAGAAATAGGCTATAATTCTGTTCTGTTAAAAGTCCTCGTTAACGCTGATGAGGTAATGGGCTTGGGACAAAACTGAGCATTCAGCTTTCAAGTGTGCTCAGAGTCTACATTCTACAATAACATTTTCATAGAAGGATTTCAGAAACCGCACAGCCAGGGCTAGCAATATTTTTGAGAAACAAAATCTCACATGAATATGCAACTTGCGCAGCTTTCCCACTTTGCTGTTGGAAAAGTGAACCATCTTAATTCTTCCATCTCATAATTTCTGGGAGACATTCATTGGCCTCTCTTCCTTTCTTCCTTAAACATTTAAAGAGTATTTATGTACTAGGCACTGTAACAGGCACAGGGCCTATGGAGATGAAACTACATCAGCTAAATCAGAATCTCTGGGGGGCAGGATAAAAGTTCCCTAGACCATGCCAGTGTGCAGCCAGGGTTAAGAGTCGCTGGACTAGGTAGAGGGGACAGGGAGAGAAGAGTATGGGTGACTTGTCTCTCCGAGGTGGAAAGGAACTCAGATCATGCAGGGCTTTATGGGCTGTGTAATAATTGTTTTCTTCATCGTGAGAGCAGAGGGAAGTCAATAACAGATTGGAAGTGGCCCAGACTAACTGGTCTAGTCTAGTCAGAAGATGAGGGTGGCACAGGGCAACGGAGGTGCAGACGCAGGAAGTATGGAGACTCATGGAGTATGTAGGGGAAGGGATAGGTTGCTGATGGATTGGATTTGGGGATGTAAGGAAGGGAACAGGTAGACGTCAAGGGTGCCTCTTGAGTCTGTGGTTTGCACAGTGGGATGGGTGATGGTGTGATGAATATTTCACATTTGGGGAGGCAAGGAGTGTGGAGAGGCACTGTGGAGGACATCTTTACAAAGCTGGATATGCTTCTAGAGTTGGAACGTAAACTGGGATCATGAAGTTTGTTCTCATAAGTCTTAGTGACTATGAGAAGTCTGAAAATTCAGCCACGTGTTTTTCTCCCTAAGGCTCAAATGTACTGTTGGATTTCTTTTTGTTTTATTTGGGTCGAGCAGGTCCTCTGATAAATTTTAGGGAAACAAAGTCACTTGTTCTAGGATGAGCTTAGAAATGAAAATTCAGTGACCCCATAAAAGGAAAGAAAATCCTTGGGATGCTTTCAATAATGATTTACAACCTAATACAGTCTTAAATAAAGTCTTGTGTTCTGTCATATTATGACCCCACTGTTGGTTAAGAGTTTATCCCAATTTATGTTCTATCACGTTTTCACGTAAGACAGCACATGCTCTTTTCCCCTCAAGACAAGGTTTTAGACAAATTGGAAGGTTTTCAAGGGAGAACAGCCAAAGTAATTAGGAGCTGAAAGAACTGATTTATGAGCCAAGATTAGAAAAGGCAAACGCATTTCGTTTGGCTACCTGACAAATAAAGGAGAAGTCAATCAGCAATAAATACAAAGGAAACAATTAGGTTTTATATAAAAATATGAAAGAAATTTTCACCCTTTACTGGTTCTCCCTCCCCTAAACTCTCTTCATTCTTCAAATGTTGATCCTGGTGAACATTTTGTGAAGTGAATCTAGAAGCGTCTGATGTTAAAAGCAATTCAATGAATACTGAAAATATCCAAGGTGAGCTAGGAATGAGATGTTCTGCTGAGTTGGTTTGCTGGATAAAGTTAATTATCCCATGGCTAACAAGTGTGTGGAGGCCAAGAAGCACTGATATGGGCCTTTCCTTGTAACTCTTCTAGGGGCGCATTATTTCAATGGCAGGTGTCGCAGTGATGAACATCACATGAGCTTAATGAAGTTGCGTCTCATTTGTGAATTTACAATTTATAATTTGATGGGACTTGTTTTGTTTTGGTATGGCTTTGGGTTTCCTAAATGCTTGATTCATTTTACCAACCTATGCCTTTCTCCAAGTAATGATTCACTGATGACCTGGGGCAACAGGCTGGAAGTCAGATCACACTAAATGGAAGATGGGATAAGGGGGAATGGCCTGCATAGGGTTGAGGCCCAGAGTAGGCTGAATGTAAGACCTCCTGCTCAAAGCTGTATCCTCCTCCATGTTCCCAATGAGGATTTACCAGCTGTGAGACCCTGGAGAGTCATTTGACCTCTCTGAGCCTCATTATCGTCAACTGTAGAATAAGAAAAGCAATTTCTACCTCTCAGGACTGTAGCAAGGCTTCGTTCAATGAGCTAACGTGTGTAAGATGCTTAACCCAGGACTGGGCATTTGAACAAGCTCTTCTTTCAAGAGGCAGATACTTCCCGGGAGGGGCAGGTCTCCTTCACAGCTCCTGGTGTCCCCTCTAATTGGGATTATAGAACTGCAGCTCTGGCACGTGGCTCCCTGGATCCAGTGGAAAGAAGGCAACGTTTCAGATCTTGAAATAATAGGGATTTGAGATAACTTTGGGCAGCCAAGGGACCCTGGATAACCAGAGAGAACGGAAGAGGCAGGAGGAAGAAAGAGGTTCCAAGGAGGCTGGGGCGCTGACTGTCCGGCCACTGTTTGCCAGGTCCCAGGGTAGCAGCCAGGATCCCTGCGGCAGGTGGATGGATAAAGCCCCAGGGGTTTGGAAAAAGACAGGTTCCGTTTTCAATCCATTGCCTAGGATTGGCCCAGGCTGTCCTGTCCCAGGCACTATAGTTTTTCTAGATCTGTTCCCATTTTGAGGGTGAGGAGAAGGAGGAAATTAGGGAGGAGAAACAGAACAAGAAGAAACCAAAGAAGACAAGTGGTTGCTCCTTTACTGTTCATTAGGGAGATAGAGCATTTGTGATAAATCCTTATTTATGGGCTTTTAAATGATAGCCCCAGGAATTTCAATTTGCTGTAGTTTAAAAAGAAAAAAAAAAAGTGGCCATTTGACCATCACATCTTCAGTCTCATAAGAGGCCCATCGAAGTTGAACTACTTAATTTATATGGCATATGCATGCATACCTGGATTTGTATCACATATATGTAAAATCTTTATTTTTTTCTTTTGAAAGTTAGGCTTTGTTATAGAAAATGTAGCAACTACTGAAAATAAAATTGAACTAGAGGAAAATTAAAAGGATCTGTAGTCACTCCACCCAGAAACAGCCACTGGCTCAGACCTGTTTTGTTTTCTTGCTAAGGGTTGGTATGTTCTGGAGCATGTTGCCATGGCGTCTCTGTCTCTCTGGTTATTTCCCCTGACCTTGGGACCCCTCTGGCCTCCTCTGCAAGGTGACTGCCACATCTTTCTCCTGCGTTTGAGTGCTCTTCTGCTCGGGGCTGCGTTTCTCTGTCTGCAAACACACAGAGTGGACATGTGCCTGAGCACCTCATGCTCAGGGTGCTCTCCGCAGAATTCATGCTCCCTCCAAAGACCAGATCGGCTGCCCTCCTCTGTCCCCTCATCCGCCACCTCTCAGTCACTCCAGCCAAAATCAGCTCCTGGACTCCCGTCACCCCCGCAGCCAGCCAGCCACTGCCTTGCCCTCTGGGAACCATTGCTTCACACATCCCAGTCATCTTTTTTTAAAGTACAGTTGGTTTACAGTAGTATGTTGGTTTCAGGTGTACAGCATAGTGAGTCAGTGTTTTTGCAGATTATACGCCATTATAGGCTATTACAAGATAATGGGTATAATTCCCTGTCCTGTACAGTATATCCTTGTTGCTTATCTGTTCTATACATAGTTGTTTGTATCTCTTAATCCCATACTTCTTATTTGTCCCTCCCCATCTTCCTTCTCTCCTTTGATAACCACAAGTTTGTGTTCTCTATCTGTGAGTCTGTTTCTCTTTTGCATGTACATTCTGCCCTTTACTACTTTTCTGCTGATGCTTCCTCACGGACCCTTTTCTCAGAGTTTCTCCCCTGCTGTCAACTGTTACTGAAAGCACTGGCTCTGGAGCCCAATGACCTGCGTCCAATCTTGCCTTTGTTACTCTCTAGCTGTGAGATGTGGGGAGTTATTTCATGGTGCTGTTCTCAGTTTCCTCAACCCTGAAAAGGGGTTAACAATACGACCTGCTGCAGAGCTGATGAGATGGTTAAAACACTTAGGACATCAGAATAGTTCCTGGCACATAATAAGCACTCACTACAAGTTAGATACTATTATCCTTATCGGCAACTGCACATTTATGTCCTAATGCTAATTCAAATCCCAGCTTCCTCTGATCTGTTTCCTTCCTCTGAATTCCCAGGAGTCTTTTCCTCTTCTAGGGAGCTTAGCAATTTTAACTTCCCTTTAGCAATTCCTATACCACATTTACTATGGAAGTGTACTTGCTACCTATTATTACCATCTGATTATTTGATTATAATTGTTTGTGCATGTTTCTGTCTCCCCCTCTAGACGGTCTGATTATTTGTGTGTGTCTGATTATTAGTGTGTCACATGGTGCAGTGACCAGGTGAACCACTGGGGGGGTCCAGTTTCTTCCATTTAGTCCCTTAGTCCTTGCTCTGTACAAGATCAAGAAATGGGCAGATCAAGAAATGGACAGTGTCAAAACACAAGAAACTGGTGATGTTGGTTGCTTCCTGGAAGTCAGAATTGGAGGGAAGACTTTTCATTGCATTGTGTGTAACAGCCCACTCACTCCCTGTAATGGCTTACTTGGGTAGACATTTTTTTGGTAATAACTTTATTAAGATGTAATTGATATACAATACCAGTTAGCCATTTAGAGTGTACAGTTTAATGTTCTTTAGTATATTCACAGAGCTGTGCAACCATCACCACAATCAATTTTAGAACATTTTTATCTCCCCAGAAAGAAGCCCATACCCTTTAGCTATCACCCCAACTTTCCCCAACCCCCCTGGCTCCAGGCAACCACTATTCTACTTACTGTCTATGGATTTATCTCTTCTGGACATTTCATATAAATGGAATCATATGATATGTGATCTTTTGTGACTGGATTCTTTCACTTAGCATCATATTTTCAAGGTTCATTCAAGTTGTAGCAAGTGAATCAGAACCTCATTCCTTTTTATGGCCAAATAATATTCCATTGTATGAATATACCACATTTTGTTTATCCATTCATCAGTAGATGGGCATTTGGGTTGTTTCCACTTTTTGATTATTATGGATAATGCTGCTCTGAATATTTGTGTACAAGTTTTTGTGTGGACGTGTTTTCATTTCTTTTGGGTATATACTTAGGAGTGGAATTGATGGGTCATATGGTAACTCTCTGAGGAACTGCCAAACTCTTTTCCAAAGTGGCTGCATCATTTTATTTATATTTCTACCAGCACTGTATCTAGTTTCCCCACATCCTGCATGTGATAGACATTTAATATGGAAAGAATTGCTCTTTAAGCTTGATTTTCTAGTTCAGTAGACACTAAAAAAGTACTTTCTTCCAACACTTTAATTAACAGCACTTTCTATTAGAAAAATGCCCTTCAGCCTCAAGGGATATCTGTCAGAAGACATTTTAGAAGGAAGAAGGTGAGAAGGTTAATCTGCATTCGAATAAAAATATAGAGCCTAAGGGATTTTTTCTGGTATTGTCATTATACCAATAGGGATTTCTTAAGAAATGCAAATATGCATTGTTTTGCCATGCATAAGGCAATTGTTATCGAAAGATAAAGTACAGGATCCTGTATAAATAGTGAGATTTCTGAGAGCAAAAAGAGTTGGAGTGGGACCAAGTGACTTAAGGACAAATAAAAATCCATTGAAGTAAGCAAGAACAAGGAGCTAGAATAGAGCTCATGTAGCAGCTGGGACCTTGGGAGCACTCGGCATGTCTGGGGGCCTGTGAGTGGGGGGGAAGGTGACAGGGGTGCAGACCTGGGAGGGAAGCTGGTGGCACTCCCTTCTTTGTTGTAACATGACCATGTTTCTGGTGGTGAGATGAGTCAATGTATGAAAAGTGGGGAAATGCCTGATTCTAAAGCAGTGGTGCAAAGGCTCATCACTCATTGTGGGCTGAAGCTTATGAAGCACTTACCGTGAGTCAAACACGGTATTAAGCACTTTATATACGTCACCCCAGTTTAATCCTCCCAACAACCCTATGGTTCAGGTACAATTATTGTCCTCACTTTACAGGTTAGGAATCAAAGGCACACAGAGGTTAAGAAATTGCTGTCTACACTCCCACGTTCATTGCAGGATTATTCACAGTAGTCAAGATATAAATAAATTAACGTGTCCATCTGTGAATGAGTGGATAAAGGAAATATGGTGTATGTGTACAATGGAATATTATCCAGAAAGAGGGAAATCCTGCCATTTGTGACAAAGTGGATGGACCTTGAGGACATTGTGCTAAGTGAAATAAGGCAGACAGAGAAACCCAAATATTACATGATCTCACTTATATGTGAAATCTAAAAAAAACAAACTCAGAGAAACCAAGAGTAGAATGGTGGTTGCCAGGGGCTGGGGACGGGGCGCATGGGGGGAATGGGGAGCTGTTGATCAAAGGACACAGACTTCCAGTTATAAGGTGAATAAGTTCTGGGGATCAAACGTGCAGAATGTACAGAACAATACTGTACAAGGAAAGAAGGAAGGAACGAATTAAGGAAGGAAGGGAAGGAGGAAGGACGGAAGGAAGGAAGGAAGGAAGGAGGGAAGGAAGTGGTTAAGGAATTGCTCAGAGTACCATAGCTGATAAGTGCTGAATCTGAGCTGTGCCCTGGAACCAATAAGCCTCTTTGGTCGGTGCCCTTAACCAGTGCACTAGTATATCCCTGCCTATGTTTTTTTTTTTTCACCTACATTGTCTGAACACAGCAGTTAAAACCACATTTAACCATCTTTTAATCTTAGTTTAAATAAAATCAAAGCCAGTAATTAGTCAAAGACGTGATTTAATAACTTAATAGTTTTTAATCCAGTTGTAATGTAACATAGTGTAACATGCCAGGGAAAATAGAAGCTTCGAGGCAGATCGCGCAGGGCCTTGTAGATCATGTTAAAAAGATTAAACGCTATTCCAGAGGCAGTGAGAAGCATTCAGTTTTAAGTCTTGGAGTCAAGGGGCCCCATCTGTGCTTTGGAATTTCCCCCTAATTGCAAAAAGGGGTTTGCATTGGAGGAAGTAAGAGCAAAATTGGGGACATAAAGATCAAGCTGAGGGGTGACACTAAGACCAGAGCATTGGAGATGGATTAGAGGGGACAGCTGAGAATTAAGGAGTCACCAGTTGGTTGTGGGGAATGAAGGCGAGGTGGGAATCACGTGAGTCTCCCAGGATTCTGTGTGGAACACAGTGTAGTTAGAGATACAGTTCACCAAGATTGATTCTAATGAAATGGATTGTACAATGATGTTTTCTTGAGAAGAAAAATGTTTGAATCGTCTCTGTTTTTCCATTTTGGTTTTTCTTTACAGCCTTCACTATTTTCTTTGGTCAAAGCCATTTTCATTTCATCAGACGTGTCATTCTTTTTGCAGAAGCAATTCCAGCTCTTTGAATACTTCAAACTTTAATTTATGGGACATCTATTCATGTCTCTCTAGATCTTTTAAACAGGCAGCATCTTTGTGCAATTTCCTGGACCCATCAAGTTTGCCCGAGTGCTTGCAAATGCATGTTGTTCAAGGAGATAAATGACTCAACTAGAAAACTGTTGGCTAACCTGTTGAAACTCTCTTGTGATTCCAGGCTGCCCTGGCAGGAGGCACCACCATGATCCTTGATTTCGCCATTCCTCACAAAGGCCACTCCCTCCCTCATCGAGGCCTTCGAGACCTGGCGAAGCTGGGCTGATCCCAAAGTCTGCTGTGACTACAGCCTTCATGTGGCGGTGACATGGTGGAGTGAGCAGGTGAACCACTGGGGGGTCCAGTTTCTTCCATTTAGCCCTTTAGTCCTTGCTCTGTGCAAAGATCAAGGAACAGGCAATGTCAAAACATAAGAAGCTGGTGATGTTGGTTGCTTCCTGGAGGTCAGAATTGGAGGGAAGACTTTTCATTGCATACTCTTTTGTACTGTTTGAATTTTGAATCATGTGAGGTATTATCAATTTAGAAAACTAAAAAAAATTTTAAAGCATATGAAGGTGGTAGGATAAATCCCTTATACTCATTCACAAAAGACTTTCCTAATATTTAATTCATGAATTGTAAATACTTTAAATGTAATTTTTAAAAGTACTGGACTTCTCAACTTCAACAATACAGGACGCTTTTAAGCAGTCTTTTCCCACAGATCAGAACTTTAGTTAGAAATGTTTTTAATATCTGGGAAAAAACCAAGGAAGCGACAGACTGGGAATGTGTTCAAGGCCTTCTCCCAGCTGTGCACTAACCTGGTGCTCTGCGAACATCAACACCTGGTCAAAGCATTTCAAAACAGAGCTTACACAACCTTCCGTATCTGCTAATTATTTAGGTCATGGCAGAAATGATAACATGATTCAGACAGAAAAGACAGTTTTGAGAGATGTTAAAATATGTTTATTTTTTTTCCCGTGAAAACATGTATGTGTACTTTGGAAGAAACTTTTACGTGTGGTTTAAATCAATAACATGTTTTTCCACATTGAACTTAATTCAGAACTCGTTTTGCCAGAAAGGGCTCACGGGATGACTTTATTTGAAGTTACCATGTAACTTATGTCCCTCCTTCCTTCCCAAATTTGGACTGTAGACACCAAGTTAATATAAAACAAGTAATCAGTCTTTAACAGATAGTTCAGCAAACATACTAGCAAGGTTTATAGTCCAGAGAAAAAGTTAATTTTTCCCCAGAAACGCCATTCTAACTGAGGCATCTTATCTCTTTCGTGCTTTTAGGGTCTTCCTACCTTCCTACCTTCCTTCTTCCCTCCCTCCCTCCCATCCTTCCTCTCTATCTCCCTTCCTTCTTTCCCTTCTCGCTTCCTCCTTTCCTCCCTCTCTTGTTTTATAAGATAGAGCAAAGGTGAAGATGTTTGCCCTTACCAGCGTTTCTCACACTTTAATATGCAAATGATTACCTGGTGAATATTGTTAAAGCACAGATTATGTTCAGTAAGTGTATTAGTTTGCTAGGGCCGCTGTAACAAAGAACTACAAATTGGGTGGCTGAAACAACAGAAGTGTACTGTCTCACAGTTCCGGAGGCTAAAAGTCTGAGATCAAGGTGTTGGCCGTGTTGGTTCCTTCTGAGGGCTGTGAGGAAGAATCTCTTTCATGCCTCTCACCAGCTTCTGGTGGTTTCCTGACAATCTCTGGTATTGTTTGATTTGTAGGAGCATCACCTGAATTTCTGCCATCATCTTTACATGATGTTGTGTGTGTGTGTGTCTAAATTTCCCCTTTTACTAAAGACACCAATCTTATTGGATTGTGGTCCACCCTGCTGACCTCATCTTTTTTTTTTTTTTAAAGGTTTTTTTTTTTTTTAATTTATTTATTTTTATTTATTTTTGGGTGTGTTGGGTCTCCGTTTCTGTGCGAGGACTTTCTCTAGTTGCGGCGAGTGGGGGCCACTCTTCATCGCGGTGCGCGGGCCTCTCACTGTCGCGGCCTCTCTTGTTGTGGGGCACAGGCTCAGTAATCGTGGCTCACGGGCCCAGTTGCTCCGTGGCATGTGGGATCTTCCCAGACCAGGGCACGAACCCGTGTCCCCTGCATTGGCAGGCAGATTCTCAACCACTGTGCCACCAGAGAAGCCCTGACCTCATCTTAATTAATTATATCTGCAATGCCCCTATTTCCAAATGTTGACCTGAAACAAATAGACTGCTGGGTATTTCTCCAGCAAAGATGGGTTTATTTGGGATCAGCAGAGAATTGCAGTTCAGGGTCTGCAAGCTTGGCCAGCCACGTGCAAGTCCCCGCAGGGCAAGGGAAGGAGCAGGCTTTCATAGAGGGGGAAAGGAAGCTGGGAGGGCTGTAGTAAACAAAGAGCCCGTGACTTTTCATTGGCTGAGCCCTTGCTAAGAAAGGAGTCTTTTTTTTTTTTTTTTCCCCCTGTGTTGATATGCAGGTGTGAGAGCTCCCCCTTCTGGTCTCCCGACATCCGCTTAATTGAGGTTTCTATTTATTAATTTTTTACACAAGTGAGGTCACATTTGGTACTGGGGGTTAGGATTTCAACATATGAATCTGGGGGGACACAGTCAACCCATAGCAGTAGGTCTGGGGCAGGGCCTGAGATTCTGCATTTCTAACAAGCTCCCAGGTGGTGCTGATGGTGCGAGAGCAATACAGTATAGTGAGACTTACCCATGGGTATGGATGTGGATGACAGGGACGTTTAACGAGGTCACCTTCAGAAAGGCTCTTCTACTCAGGGAGTAATAGGTATTTCATCTGAGCAATGCAGATTATAATTCCCTTTGGGAACCCCATCGTGTGAATATTCCAACAATGTTTAAAGCATTTTTTTTCTGACTATAAAAAATAATAGACTCATGGTAGAAAATATGAACTTGAAGCTTAAAAAAATGAGGCACACTATCCCAAGTCCTACCTTTGCTGTTGTCACTTAATGTACCTTGGAACCCATTCCATCATTTCAGTGATGACCACTCTCAACATTTTGGTGTTTGCCGTTCCTTTTCATGCATTTATTCATCCAACAAAAAGCTATTGAGTGGCCACTATGGACCAGGCACTCTTCTAGGATATAGCAAGGGACAAACTGTACAAAGGCCCTGCTCTTATGGGGTGGAAATTCTAGAGGAGGAGGCAGGCCATCAACAAGTAACTATATTATATGCCAGGTGATAAAGCGCCATGGAGGAAAGTAAGGAAAATTAGTAAAGGAATAAATAGTGATGGAAGTGAGTAACTTAATATGTGATATTGTCATTTTTAAAACTTTACTGATTCAGTAGGGAAAAGTTGCGTTGTTTTAAAAAATAAATTAATTTATTTATTTATGGCTGCGTCGGGTCTTCGTTGCTGCACGCGGGCTTTCTCTACTTCTGGCGAGCAGGGGCTACTCTTCATTGCTGTCTGTGGGCTTCTCATTGCAGTGGCTTCTCCTGTTGTGGAGCACGGACTCTAGGCACGCGGGCTTCGGTAGTTGTGGCACGCAGGCTCAGTAGTTGTGGCTCACGAGCTCTAGAGCACAGGCTCAGCAGTTGTGGTGCACCTGCTTAGTTGCTCCGCGGCACGTGGGATCTTCCCGGATCGAACCCATGTCCCCTGCATTGGCAGGCGGATTCCTAACCACTGTGCCACCAGGGAAGTCCCTATTTTGTACTTTTTAATCAGTAGGAAGGTTAACATTTTTTCCATGTTTATTAGTCATTTGTATATACTGTTTGAACTGTAACATTTTTTACCTAGAATGTTAGGGTTTTTCTTAGCAAGTAGAAACAGCAATAACTCTTTTTAAATTTTTTATTAACTAAAAGCTATAATCCTATGTCTGTTATACATTTTTATGTTTTGTTGTATATTTTTGTTTTATATTTTATGTTATATATATATATTTATTTGTATGTGTGTGTGGGTTTTTGTTTTAACATGTAGAAATTCAAGCAATTTTATTTGATCAAGTCTTCTGACTTTTCCTTTGAAGTTTTTAGTCTTTGATGAGACTAGAATTGGACCTGCAAGGGCAATTACTAAGCTAGTTTTGATCTGAACTTGTCCCTTACCGTTGGTGTGATGTTACGATTTATAATAAGAAATGCATGTCTGGTCTTCGTTCCCATTTCCTGCACAGAGCTCCTAAAACCCCTGGAATTTCCTAAGTGATGAGAACAACAAAAGTGTCTTTTATTATGTTAAAGAGGTGATTTTTAGACCGCACCTAAAGATGGGGGCTGATTGACCCAGGAGCCAACTGTATTATTAGAGGGTTGAAAATGTCAGTCCCAGCCAGCTGACCTCCGGGGAGGGCAGAGGGGCTGGAGTCTGGATCAGTTGCCAATGGCCAATGCTTTAATCAATCATGCCTGTGTAATTGAGCCTCCGCAACAACCTAAAAGGATAGGATTTGGAGAGCTTCCAGGATGGTGAGCAAATGGAGATTTGGGGAGAGTGGCGCTCTCAGAGAGGGCATTCAAGCCCCGTGCCCTTCCGCCATTCCTTGCCCTGTGACGTACCTCTTCCATCCAGATGTTCATCTATATCCTTTATCGTTTCCTTGTATCATAAACTGGTGATCCAGTAAGTAAAATGTTTCTCTGAGTTCTGTGAACCGCTTTAGCAAATTAATCGAACCCATGGAGGGGGTTGTGGGAAGCTCTGACTTATAGCCAGTTGGTCAGAAGTGCAGGTAACAACCTGGACACCCCATAGCACTGAACGCTTAACTTGTGGAATCCAGTGCAGTCTACCTGGTGCAGGTAGATAGTGTGAAAATTGAGTTTAATTGTAGGATACCCCCCTGCTGGTGTCTGGAGAGCTGCTTGGTGAGGGTGGGGAACCTCCCCACCTCCACACATTGGAATCGGTGATCAGAACCTTTTAGTTGGCAACCCAGAAGGCTCCTGAGGCTTCTGACAGGTCCAGAGTCGCTCAACTCCCAGGAGCTGCCAGTGGCTCAGTCTGCATCTTCCACTACCTTCATCTCTGAACTCATCCTGTAGGTTTCAGATTTGACCCCAAACCCTTACTTCGCATTAGCTCTGATTCCTTCTAGAGACACAATTGCTTCTGTTGCTGCCAGTGGCTTTGTTTTCATGTTCTAGAATAATTTCTTCTCATCAGGAGATAGATGCTGAGAATTTCATCAAGTATAACAATGAAGTATTTGGGGGAAATACTATTAACTCTTTCATGATTTAAAAGTATCGTAGGGACTTCCCTGGTGGTCCAGTGGCTAAGACTCTGCACTCCCAATGCAGGGGGCCTGGGTTCGATCCCTGGTCAGGGAACTAGATCCCACATGCCGCAACTAAAGATCCCGCCTGCTGCAACTAAGACCCAGCGCAGCCAAAATAAATAAATAATTTTAAAAAAATAAAAAAAAAGTATCGTAGCAACAGCAATTCATCACATGAAATGAGGTCTAACCTAGGGGAAAGATCAAGACCTTAATTACATTTTTCTGGAGTTCAACTGATGTCCTTATTTTACTTCATTTTCTTCTGAATGCAAGATTTTGGAGAATGCTGATATTATCTTTAAATTAAAGAGTGACTTTTGTTGTGGTTTTTGTGCCCTTTTAGGTTAAAGAAGAAATGAAAATCCTTACCCAAGATAAAGGTGTGAACTCCTTCAAGATGTTTATGGCCTATAAAGATCTGTACATGCTGAGAGATGGGGAGCTGTACAAGGTCTTCTCTCGGTGCAAGGAAATTGGAGCAATTGCTCAAGTTCATGCAGAAAATGGAGACCTAATTGCAGAGGTAAGTAACTGCCTTCCAGAACTTCCACAGAAATGAAAATGGCCATAACTTAAGGTGAGGATGACTGGCCCCATGTAGGTAAATTCTTTTAATGGATTGGAAGAAAGGAAATTCAGAAACTAATTTTATGTGGCTTGGAAACACGTGACTTGAATTACTTGCTGCCTGGCTCTGAGTTTTTTGCAGGTGGTATATGTATTGGAATGAGGAGTTCCCTTTTTCAAATCAGTTATTAGATCTCAGACAAGGTTTATTCTAAAAACACAAATATTTTTCTTTGAGTCCCTAGCATTTTTTTTTTTTTAGGTAGCTCAAGCTGCTGGTTCAGAATGCCAAAGTGTGGACATCGGTGAAATCTGATGACTAAAGCAGTGCATTAGGTAGCTGTTTAAAGCCCCATTCTTTTCAGAAACTGGGTATTAAAATGTGCTGTGGAGGAATCTAGATGATATTTCTCATGTTAGTTCCATTATTAATGCCCGAAGGGTACACCATCTGCAAGATTTAAAGAGCTGTCTCTTACCCTTTATGTTAGCTGATCTTTCTCTCTCCCTGGGCTCACTTCCCATTAAAGTCAGTGAGATGGAGGCCCCATGGCCAGGATGGGGGGGGTGTGGTGGGCAGGGGGGCTGATAAGAGGAAAGCATGAGCTGTAAGCTCAAACACACCAGGTTTAAACTGGACTCCTCCGCGTCCTAGCTGTGTGACACCAGGCGAGTGATTTTGACACTCTGAGTCTTGACTTCCTGCCTTTTTTGTAAGGAAGGAATAACACTTTTGGAGAGAGGAAATACTGGTCTAATATCACTCCGTGGATTGGGGGAGGAGGCAGTGAAGAGAATGAATCAGTAAAACGTAGAACTAATTACATAATAGCATGAGTCACTTCATCAAGGATATAATATGGGGGACTAGAATACTTTGTTTTATTATATTTTGTTCTGAACCAATAAAAAGTCTTAAATATGGACACTACTTTTCAAAGACTGTAATTAGAACAGACCTCATTATCTTTGTCACCTTTTCAATCAAAATATTTTGATTGTGAAATATGTATATGAAAAATTAACACATGCTTTGAGAGTAGTAGATTATTTTTACCCAAAACACACACTGTCTATGCCACAGTCACACACACCTATACCTATTAGATCTAAAATAAAAGCCTGGCAGTGCATTCGTTTCACAACAAAATTATGGGAGTTGTCGTTAGTAAACCTTTCTCACCGGTGTGCATGTTCCTGCTGCCTTTTTTAGGGAGCGAAGAAGATGTTGGCTTTGGGGCTAACGGGTCCCGAGGGCCATGAGCTGAGCCGCCCAGAAGCGGTGGAGGCAGAGGCCACGCTGAGAGCCGTCACCATAGCTGGCGCCGTGAACTGCCCTCTGTGCGTCGTGCACGTGATGAGCAAGTCCGCAGCAAGGGTGATAGCAGATGCCAGGAGGGATGGTAATTCCCGAACTGTAGCCTCGCTTACAACTAGTACTGTTAGCTGAAGAGTAAGGTAAAATAACGCCAACCCCTGCTTTTGCTTATCAGAAAGTTGCCCATGAATTTCCACAACTTTTCTTTCTTTTTTATTTTGAATCTTTGAATTTTATTTTTTTATACAGCAGGTTCCTATTGGTTATCTATTTTATACATATTGGTGTATATATGTCAATCCCAATCCCAACGATTCTTCCTCCCTTTTTATTAGCATCCTTTCTGTGTTCTCGCAGTCTTACACGTCTGTCTGTTTCTGCCCTCTTCAGCCGCAAGCCCCGCCCTTCACACCACTAACTGCCAACTCTCCAGTGAACTTTACAGAAGCTTCCCTGGCTCTTAGGCACCTCCGCTAGCCCTTCCAGTACCTGAATCAGGGTCAGGCAGGGCACACAGTAGGTGCTCCACAAATTTCTTTTGAATCGAATTGATTCGTCTCACAGCAACTTGGTTGTTGGCGCGATTGAAGCAATTATCCAAATAGTGTTTTTATGACAATTATTTTAAGATTTTTAAAGCAAAGTTATGTTTACTTCAAATTGCTTAATTGCCTCACTTCTATAGTGTAATTTTATATGTAAACAGTCATCTTAAAAGAAAGAGAAAATCTCCTATTTTTGATAAGAATTGAACATGGAAATAATTTTATTCATTGGCCAGTACTGGGAAAGGAAGAATGAAAAACAAATGAGGTGTGTTTTATTCAGTACTTTAGACCCTTCTGGGATGTGGTACTGGTTTCTATCTCTCACTTTTAGGAACCTGGATAATCAGAAATCGTTGTGTAAATCATCCTGGCTATTTGTTTTTTAAACTGAAACTGGCTGCATTTTTATAACATGGATCTTAAAAACTATGAAAATAGATTTGGCATGTCTATAATTGACACTAAAATAATTTTTTTCAAAATTGCTTCTTGTTGCTTGAGTTTCAATAAGGATTTTGTGCAAGCTAAATGCATTTTTAAATGTAATATATCAGTATCGTGTACTAAGAGTCACCTCAGTTTCACACAGGAGTTAATAAGGTCTTACTACCAGCCATTTCTGGTTGCTTTTTTTCCCCACATATAGTATAATTTCAGTATAAAAGAGCATACCACTTCAAAAAGAATCTGTACTTCAATTTTAAGTTATAGCTTTAGGTTTTGCCACCAGATGGCGCCGTTGCTAGCTCTATGAAATTGGTTTTCTCTATTTGCTTTGCAAGTGGTGTACCGTGTGTCCCATAGCCTGTCAGTTAGGTCCGTAATGTCAGAATATGGTTTAACAAACAGCAAAATCAGCAGAAATGGTCAATCTTAACCCACCAGCAATCTGTGATTTTGCCAGTTGTGTCAGGAAACAGTTTCTCGATTAGAGTATTTATTTTGCATTGGGATAGAATTCCATTAGCAGCGGAGTAAGTCTAGGGAAGGTTTTAGAATGTAAATCGTAGGCAGAAAACTATTAAAATTAAATATGAATATTTTAATTTTATTTTAAATTATTTTTAAATATAATTTTATATTTTGAATATGTAAAACGTGTACCTGGCCCAAAAGTCAAAGTGATATATTAAAAGATATATTCTCAGGGATATCTTGCTTCCTTCCCTAGCTTCTTCATCACATACCCCATAAGTAATTATTTTTATTAATTTATTTCTGGCCTACCCTGTAGTGTTTCTCTTTATGAAAAAGGAACATATCTATATTTTTATTTCTCTTTCTTTCCTACTTGAAAGGTAAAATCCATAGTGTTGTGTATCTTGTTTTTTCCTACTTGAAAATATGTCCTAAAGGTCAGCTCATATTAGGTATAGAGAGCTTCCTCATTCTTGTTTACAGGTGCAGAGCATGCCACTGTATTTGTTCAACTAGTCTCTAATTATGGATATTTGGGTCGTTTCCAATCTTTAGCTGTTACAAATAGAACCACAGTGATGTCCTATGCCTATGCTATTTCATATTTGTGGAAGGTGTATTAGTCTCCTATTACTGCTGTAACAAATTACAGCAAACCTAATGGCTTAAAGCAACACACATTTATTATCTTATAGCGCTGGAGGTCGGAAGTCTGCAGTCGGTCACACTGGGCTGGAAGCAAGGTGTTAGCAGGGCTGTGTTCCTTCTGGAGGCTCTAGGGGGTATGCCCTTCCTTGCCTTCTCTAGCTTCTAGAGACCACCTACATTCCTTTGTTCCTGTCTCCCTTCCTCCATCTTCACAGCCAGCAATGGTGGATGGAGAACATTGCATTATTCTGATCTCTCTCTTCTACTTTAAGGGTCCTTGGATGACATTGAACCCACCTAATTAATTCAGGATAATCTCCCTATCTCAAGATCCTTAATTTACTCACATCGGTGAAGTCCCTTCTGCCAAGTAGGGTTAACATATTCACAGGCTATGGGGATTAGGACATGGACATCTTTGGGGCACCATTATTGTGTCTCCCACAAAAGGGTAGCCTCAGGGTAGAGTCCTAGAAATGAGAACCTGGAAATGGTTCAAAGGGCAAGTGCATATCTACTTTTTGGACGTTGCTAAATCCCTTTGCAAAGGGGTTGTAAACGTGAAATACTTAAAATGTCAGCCCAAATGATTTACCGTAATAACACTTGTGAAAATACTCTAACGCGCAATTTTCCGAGGCAGCAGAGGTCCAGAATAAATTAGCACGAGAGATTGTTCCATCGCTGGCATGTGACCTCTCACAGGTGGTCAAGCAGTGTCAATCCATTCACATGGTGACTGCATCAGCCAATCCAAGGGCAGATCCATGGGGAGTACAGAGTGACAAGAGCTCGTGGACACACTGACCTTTTATAGAAGATCCCTCTACTCTGTATGCATTTATCATCTAACGTAGTTTCTGAACATAAAAGAGCAAGATACATCTATTTATTGTTATCTTGTTTAAAGAAGAAAAAATTCAGCCTTATAGATTTGTAATATGAACATCTGTAGATACCTTTGCCAGCCCATTCCATCATCTAGGGCCTTGCCACTCAGAGTGTGGTCCCTGGAACACAGTGCTGACATCCCGTGAGAGCTCGTTAGCGATGCAGGTCCTTGGACCTCATCGCAGATGCACTGAATCAGAATGTGCCCTTATAACCAGAACCCCAGGTGATTCCTATGCGTATTGAATTTGAGACTCACTGCCCCAGGAGGCACAAAAGATACCCGATTAGTAACTGTCTCTATTGTAGTTGCCTAGCAATACAATGCTCTTATTACCTTGGATTTTATTGTTGAATTGCCAACTATATACCCCAAAGATAGCGACCTGAGGGTTAATGATTATAACAGCTAACTTTGTTGAGTGCTTAATATGTGCTTGGCACATATTTTAATATATCCTTTATCTCATTTCAAGTTTTATTATAGATTATCTCATCAATGCATTGTAATATACAATCTTTTTTTAAATTGTCATAACAATGCTTCAAGCTAAATTTTTTCACTGTTTTGTGACTGATGAAATTGAGGCTTGGAAAAGTTTGGTAAATTAAGCCCATGATCACTTTACTAGTACGTGCTAAACCTGAAATTCAAGTCTATCCAACTCCAAAGCCCACATTTTTTATTACCCTCCACCCTGTTCCAGAAGAAATCAGTTTACAGAGTTGGGAAATGCAGATACCAAGTTTATACTTAATTGGTTTTGTTTATTGGCCTTACATTTTTAACAGATTTATTTAAAATATTGCCATCATTTTGTTATTTTTTTATCATTGTTAAAAGGAGAAAACATTCCAGAAATGGAAATGGTCAAGAATCTATTAAGTGAAGAGTAAACATCTTCTATCTCTCTCAGCTCAGTCCTTGGAACTAGCAATTTTTAACCATGTCTGTTTTTTTGGTGGTTTCCTTCAAATTTCTAAACCATAAATTTGTAAGTAGTGACTTATAAATTTTTGACAGTATCACTTGACTCTGAGTGATGAAAAAAGAACAGTCTAGCCTACATAAATCTTACCTCTCACCTCCTGAGTTTTGTTAGTAGTAAATGTTCACTTCAGGTAATATTACTTAAATTTATGTATTTTGGCTATTTTTTGTGTGTGGTATCTCTTTATTCTCTACTAGGCTGAGAAGGAATTGAGAGGCCCAGCATCACCCTCTCTGCCCCCTCCCGACTTCTTTCAGCCGTATTATTATCTTTACATGGACAGGAGTTACCGCATTTTCAGTTGGCTTTAGAACTAGAATCAGGTCTTTCAAGCTTTGTCTATAGGTTAGGTCTAAAATTTAGAACTGTTATAAAGTAAGATTGTGGAAATATTCTTCTTGGTAGAAACAATTCAGGAGAAGAGAACCTCAGAGGAATTTATATCACTAACTTGAGAGTGAAAGCTAATGTCATTTAACTCTTGGAGAGGCCATCGCCAAGTGTCAAGGTGAAGTGGGTTTCCTTTCCTACACTCCCATAAGATTAACGGCATGCCTTATTTTAATTGGCTACATATTTAGACCATTATTGTCTTGTAAAGTTTTTTTGGGCTTGGAATTTTTCCAGTTAGCTCTTTTGAATATAGGTTCAGAAAAGAAACATGTACACCTTCTATATCATGAAGATTTTCTAGCTTCTACCTCATACCTTCTATTGAATGGAATCAGCTTCTATTGAAATGAATCAGCTCTTCTTGCAGAGATATTTTTTTAGGAGGAGAATCTTCTGGCTTTCTGCTTTATTTTTATACTTTCCAAGCTGTAGAGATGCCATCCTTGGATTTCTTTTCACAGAATCCTAGGTTGGATATACTGTTTCTTGGATCCCATCTCTCCCCTTTCCTTGAATTACTGTGAAGATTCTCATGTAATTTTTTTTTTTTTAATACTAATTGTAAAGTCTGCAGTGGATATATAGGTGTTCAACTTTTTTCCAGATTTTATGTTTTTGTTTTTAAATTTTGTATTTATTATTTATTTATTATTTTTATTTTTGGCTGTGTTGGGTCTTCGTTTCTGTACGAGGGCTTTCTCCAGTTGCGGCAAGTGGGGGCCACTCTTCATCGCGGCGCGTGGGCCTCTCTTGTTGCGGAGCAGAGGCTCCAGACGCTCAGGCTCAGTAGTTGTGGCTCATGGGCCCAGTTGCTCTGCGGCATGTGGGATCTTCCCAGACCAGGGCTCGAACCCATGTCCCCTGCATTGGCAGGCAGATTCTCAACCACTGCGCCACCAGGGAAGCCCCTCTCATGTGATTTTTTAAAAAAATATTTATTTAGTGAGTTATTTCGCTGCATCGGGGCTTAGTTGCCCTGCAGCATGTGGGATCTTAGTTCCCTGTGTCCCCTGTGCTGGAAGGCAGATTCTTAACCACTGGACCACCAGGGAAGTCCCTCTCATGTGAGTTTTAAAGGAAGAGTGTTAGAAGGTAAATTTTCTGATTCTTTGTCCTCAAGCTTGTTTGCAACTTGAATGGACATAGAATTCTAGGTTCAGAATTACTTCCTTGTGAATTATAAGGGCACCATTTCATTCTCTTCTGGCGTCTAGTGTTACTGATACATAGACAAATGCCAATAAAATTCATGTCCGTTTGTCACTTTTTTCACCATCCGGAAGATTTTTATATTTCCTCTTCATTTTAGACTTCCAGAAATTATATTAAGACTATGTTTAGCAGTAGGATTTTTAAAAATTCACCTTCATGTTCAGATGTCTGTTTAATCTGAAGGCTGATCTTTTTTTTTTTTTTTTTTTTTTTATTTATTTATTTTTGGCTGTGTTGGGTCTTCGTTTCTGTGTGAGGGCTTTCTCTAGTTGCAGCAAGCCGGGGCCACTCTTCGTCGCGGTGCACGGGCCTCTCACTGTCGCGGCCTCTCCCGTTGCGGAGCACAGGCTCCAGACGCGCAGGCTCAGTAGTTGTGGCTCACGGGCTTAGTTGCTCCGTGGCATGTGGGATCTTCCCAGACCAGGGCTCGAACCCGTGTCCCCTGCATTGGCAGGCAGATTCTTAACCACTGCGCCACCAGGGAAGCCCTGAAATTTTTTCTTCTATTATTTCCTTCATATTAATTTTCTCTGTTCCTCTCTTGGAACTCCAGTATAAGACCTCTTGAACTAAGCCTCCATGTCCTTTAACTACTTTCACCTTTAAAAAAACCTGCTTTTTGCTCTGTATTTTAGGAAAGGATTTTGTTTACTTCTTCTTTCCTTCTAATAAACTTTAATTTTGGTAATGATATATTTATTTCCAAGAAAACACTTGTTCTCTGATAGCTCTTTTTTTTTCCTACAGTTGCTTACTTTTAAATTTTTTTCCTTCAATAGATGAGATCTTTTTGACCTCATTAGAATACTAACAGAGATTTTTTTTTTTTTTTAATTCTGTTTCCTGGATTATCTTTGTTTCTTGCTGAGTCAATTTTTCAGTTTTTTTTTTAAACATCTTGGCCCTTCTTTTTATGTTGTTTGTTTTTTCTTGAAGTGTCTGGTGATCTTGGGCTGTCTGTATTCATGACTGGACAGTTCAGGTGATTAGAGTAAGGAGCTGGTGTGGATTCCCTCTGCTGTTGAGCAGGCCCCGCCCCCAAATGAGAGCAGCAACAATGAGACTATGAACTTTGTGAATGTAAATGGGGCGTGGTCACTGGTGAGCTTCGGTTTTCAGGTGAGCTTCACTCTGTAGCATCAGCACCACCTTAGAAAGCTTTGTTCCCCAGGCAGAGGGTGGGATGAGGGCTAACTGCCCCAACTCATCCCCTTCCCCACACCAGGAGGAATGTCTGTCATGACCCTTCTGCTCGTTTGAGTTCAAGCTGTAGCTGCTTCTACTTTCCTTTAGAAGCATTGCCATCCCATCAGCTTTCTGTCTTCCTACAATCTGTCATAACCTCTGGTCGGCCATGGTTCCTCTTTTTATTCTCAGCACAGTTTTGGATTTTGTTCATCTGTTGTACATCTTCACCAGGGTTTGATGTGAACTGGGAAGCAAGAGACGGGAATGCATGTTCAGTCCATCAACTTTCTTTCAAAGCCTGCGGTTTCCCTACCATGATATTTCCTTTTAGCATTCAGCACCTGCAATAAAAAGTGAAAAGCAGGTTACAGGGAAAAGAAGAAAGCTTTCACATGCAAGCCATGGAAAGCTGAGTTGCCTTTGACCGTTTGCAAGGAATTTCAATTTCATGCTTATTTCAAGTCTCAGTTAATCTAAGTTGAGTAACTAGGTTAGTTCCCATCTTTACTGTGAGAAGCCACTTTTGCAAAAAATGAGGCAAAGGAATCAGAAGGCTGTCCCTAGGGTGTTATCCTTTTCTTCCAGAAGCAGAATCCCCCCTCCCTTGCTCCATACCCCCAGTATAAAGTTGGACAAACCAGCTGAAATTGTATCTCATATACAAGTTCCCACCTACCACTCTCAGACCTCTCTCACTCACTGTACTCTAGTCTTTGTCCAAATAGTATATGTGTCAATATATGTCATTTGTTTCAGTGGCAGAGGTATTTTTTACTTTGGTTTGAGTAGCTTTGGGTATCGATGTTCCTTTTCTGCCGTGTATTGACATATGGAATTAATAATGTTTAAAAAAACATATTGTTCACCTCTCCTTCCCACCTCCCAGTAAAACTTGCATGCATATGGATTCATTACTTTTCTGGTGCTTTGCTTAGAATGGTGGCGATTTCTCCCAGCAACTTACTTGATGCTCTCTTTGGTGTATATCTGTTATAATAAATTTGTTTACCAATTAATGACTGAAATTTTCAGTACTTTTTTTTAGTTCCCTGTTTAACTTGTTTTCATTTACCTTAATAAAGCTAATTCTATTTTATATCCATATTTGTGTCTTTAGGGGATAAATATGACTCTCACTTGAACTTATTAATAAAATGTTTTCTTTATGCTTTTCATAAAAAACCAAGTTATTGGACATCTAATATATGCTTGGCACTGTGCTCTTGGCATTGGATTTGCAAAAATGATTAAGATAACTTTGGTTCTCAGGTAGCTCACAGTGAACTGGGCTACATGATGGTTGGGGGTTTTTGTTTGCTTTGCTTTGCTTTGGTTTTGGTTTTCCATGTTGTAGAAAGCTTTATTTTCTAGGCGTATTGCTGTAAAATATAAACTTCTCTTACAGAGAGGTTTAGATGTCCTATTTTCCATTTTATTTAAACTCTGCCCCCCCCCCCCACAGCGTATTTCTTTTGTATTTGGGGACTAACAGGGAAAAGGGCCACACAGAGGCCACTCTCTGCCCATGTGGTCACACTGCCCCCTGCTTGTTGGTGCTGAAGAGAGAAAACCAAATCTCACGCAAGTACTATGAGCTGATGCTTGGTAACCAGTGCTTTTCCTAAGAAAGGGTTGATGTGTGCCCGAGTTAAGGTGGATTTGAATCTCAGGCTTCCTTTTTTCTCTCTTGTGCATGAACATCCGAACATCCCTTGTCCTTTAAATTTAGAACAAGATGATTTACCTTATGTCCAACTGCAAAGCAGTTCAAGACTGCCCATTTTAAAAGATTAAAAAAAAAAAAAAGAATTGTGTAACCATAAGGAAACTAACATTTGTAGAATGTATTTGTTTGCTGCTCTAACAAAGTACCACAGACTGGGTGGCTTAAAACAACGGAAATTAATTTTCTTACAGTCCTGGAGGCTAGAAGTTCAAGACCTAAGTGTTGGCAACATTGGTTTTCCTGTGGGCACTGAAGGAAGGATGCGTGCGCTCCAGACCTCTCTCCTTGGCTTGGAAGGGCTGTCTCCTCCCTGTGTCTTCACGTTGTCTTCCCTCTGTGTGTGTGTGTGTGTGTCCAGATTTCCTCTCCTTATAAGGACCCCAGTCGTATTGAATGAGGGCTCACTTCTAATGACCTCATTTTAACCTAATTACCTCTTTAAAGGGCCCTATCTCCAAATACAGTCACATTCTGAGATACTGGGGGTTAGGACTTTAACATGTGAATTTTGACAAGGGACACAATTCAGCTCATAACATGAAGTGACTGCAGGATCCCAGGAAGATGCTAGGTATTTTCGTATACGTTAAGTTGTTTGATCCTCACAAAATTGCCACACTAGAGGGACTTTATGATCCCATTTCATAGATGAGAAAAACTGAGACCAAGAGCAATGACTTATCATGCACAAGGTCACCAACTAAAAGCAAGATCAGGATTTGAACCTAAATCTGTGTGAGCTACTTTATTATGCTGCTTCTACATATTTTCCTTCTCAATTATTTTCTTTCTTTGTAAGTGTAATATTTTGAATGCAAGCAAAGCCCAGGAAGGTTCTACTTTATCCTTCTAGCTGGGAGAAATTATTTTTATAAAAGCGTTTGGCCTTCTGTTTGGCAGGCAGTGCTTCCACTCCTGGGCACCTATGCCAGCTTCTCTGCATCTTTCAACCTTTTCTAAAAGATCCCATGACTTGATTACATGCTGCTCCCAAATTCAGACAAGATGTTGACATCTGCTCTGTCACTTTCATCTAATAAACAATGGGCTGTCTGGTCAGGGATGGGGCGTAGTTTTGGTTGCTTTGACATGTTTCACTATTTGGAAGTCGTAACAATGTCTCAGAGAGCGGAACTCCTTTAACTGGGAGATTGCATCATAAGTGAAGACTCTTTTTTGGTTTTGAGCTAAAGGATGGAGAAAGAAGGAGAGAACACGTATGGGGAGACAGGATACAACATAATGTGAAACTTGCTGAGACAGTGGGAGGATATTAATGATGGATATGTACTGTCTCCCAGGAGTTGCTGAAATCGTCTGGTCTCGAATGTAATCAGGAGAGTATCAGACTAGGACAAATTTAGGACTTTTCATTACTAACCTGTTAAGTGTAGCAAATCAAACCAGTAAGTGAAATTGGAAAATTGCTTAACCATGTCCACAGATCTTATGGTTGACTTTTAAAAATACATGCTCTTTACCAAGAAATGAAAAATGATACTTTTCCTACTAACATACTGCGTATGTATGGTATGTTATCAGTATACTAGGATTCTAATTCTAATGTACCACTCACTACCCCTGTGTCATAGAGAAATTAGTCTTATTGAGTGTCAGTTTCTTTGTCTGTCAAATCAGTGTTTGGGTTGCCATGAAGGTCAAGTAAGGTATATGATCTTCAAGCTGTATTTGCAAACTCTAGAGTGCTATACATACATTAGATATGTTTATTACTACTTTATTTCTGGCCCAAATCTAACAGAACCCGCCATTATGCTGAATTAATCTAGTTTGATTCTTCAGTTGATGTATTATCCAGGCCCCTTGTTTCCTTTTTACAGCTTGCATGCTGTTTAGTCCTTTGAAAAATGTCTTAGAACCATTGTGAAATACAGGGAAGAATAGTTAGAAATTTTTACTTTTTTATTTTTTCATTTTTTTAAGTACTTACAGATAATTAATGGGGAGACAGTTGAAAATAACCCTGTTAACGAAGAGATTGTTGTATATACCAAAAAAGTGGCACGTCATATTTTAAAGGTGCTAAGCCCTTCCAAGGAAATTACCTGTCATCTGGTTTCAAAAGAGTCCTGGCAAACTCCTGGTAGATGCTGACACTTTTAATTTTTCCTGAGAGCTATTAAAATTGTAGAAATTTTGGAACTGTATTCCCATACCACCTTGATGGGCCAAATGATTGAACAGAACATGTGATTAGACTCTTTCCTCTGTAATGAAGTACCAGGAAAAATCCTGAGTTGGCAACTTGTAAAGCGATTGCAGATCAAGAATCTGAGTTTTTCATTGTCCAAGCATCCATAAGAAGTTCTCTTGGAATAGGAAGGTCTCTTTGTACCTGCAAATACAATACCATGCCTGTCCTGTTATCTCTCCAGTAAATAGTGCATTACCTCTTAGTTCATGTTAAAAGTGATTGTTTCTTGTTCGGTACACCAGAAGGAGATACTAACGGCATTTCCTCTTTTCTGGGAATAGGACAGTAAGAAACGGGGTGGGATTCACCTAATGTGTGTATATCGTGAAAGTGAAGGATATTAGCCGTGGCTAAGTTCTTGGAGGAGAACTTTTATTAACAGTAGTTTGATGCTAGGTTACATAAGAGGCAAAGTTGGTTAGGCTTCAAGCAGCCTTGCTTTCAGGGTTTTTCAAATCCCTAGGCTCACTGGAGGAAGATGGCTC